>NW_027361694.1:14542500-15142500 GCF_039654945.1 Dendrobates tinctorius
ACATACTACATACATACTACATACATACCACATATATACTACATACATACAATACATTCATACAATACATACATAGACATACAGTACATATAACATAGAGTAACATACTTACCAATACTTGTCACATTGTTCCCCGAAGCCATTGTCGTCTACGGAATAAATATTAACATAACAAACCACAAAAATACTCACCCACGATCCGAAGCAGTCCACGAGTGTGTCCCACGACGATCTTGGGTAGAGAACTGCAGCATCAGCTGTTGCTGCCGTTCTCTACGGGCTGCAGGAATCCAATGACGGAAGGTAGGTATCCTTCCGCACTGTATTCCTCCGCCACTTAAAAAAAAAAAAGTCCCTAGTCTCACTTTATGCCATTGCTGCGTGGGAAATTCCCACACAGCAATGGCATAAAGTGAGACTAGGGACTTTTTTTTTTTAAGTGGCGGAGGAATACAGTGCGGAAGGATACCTACCTTCCGTCATTGGATTCCTGCAGCCCGTAGAGAACGGCAGCATCATCTGATGCTGCAGTTCTCTACCCAAGATCGTCGTGGGACACACTCGTGGACTGCTTCGGATCGTGGGTGAGTATTTTTGTGGTTTGTTATGTTAATATTTATTCCAGAAAAGACAATGGCTTCGGGGAACAATGTGACAAGTATTGGTAAGTATGTTACTCTATGTTATATGTACTGTATGTCTATGTATGTATTGTATGAATGTATTGTATGTATGTAGTATATATGTGGTATGTATGTAGTATGTATGTAGTATGTATGTAGCATGCATGTAGCATGCAGTATGTATGTAGCATGCATGTAGTATATATGTAGTATGTATGTAGCATGCATGTAGTATATATGTAGTATGTATGTAGCATGTAGCATGCATGTAGTATGTATGTGGTATGTATGTAGCATGTAGTATGTATGTAGCATGCATGTAGTATATATGTGGTATGTATGTAGCATGTAGTATGTATGTAGCATGCATGTAGTATATATGTAGTATGTATGTAGCATGCAGTATGTATGTAGCATGCATGTAGTATATATGTAGTATGTATGTAGCATGTAGTATGTATGTAGCATGCATGTAGTATGTATGTAGTATGTAGCATGTAGTATGTATGTAGCATGCATGTAGTATATATGTAGTATGTATGTAGTATATATGTAGTATGTATGTTGCATGTAGTATTTATGTAGTATGAATGTAGCATGTATGTAGTATGTAGTATGAATGTAGCATGTATGTAGTATGCATGTTGTATGTATGTAGCATGTAATTTTTTTTTGTTTTTTTTTTTTACATTCAACACATAGGCCGGATGATGGGACTACTACTGTCCCATCATTGGCTAATGTGTCAATCACTGTCATGGTAGCAGGCATCGCCCGATGGGACTTGTAGTCCCATCGGACGATGCCTGCACAGACCCCCGAAGCCTGCACAGACCACCGGCAGGCCGGCACAGCCCCCCGGCAGGCCGGCACAGCCCCCCGGAGCCTGCACAGCCCCCCGGCAGGCCGGCACAGCCCCCCGGCAGGCCGGCACAGCCCCCCGGAGCCTGCACAGCCCCCCGGCAGGCCGGCACAGCCCCCCGGCAGGCCGGCACAGCCCACCGGAGCCTGCACAGCCCCCCGGCAGGCCGGCACAGACCACCGGAGCCTGCACAGACCCCCTGGCAGGCCGGCACAGCCCCCCGAAAGGCCCGTACAGACCCCAGAGAGGCTGTACAAGGGCAGGAAAGGGTTTTTCTTATTCCGATACCGGAAGTCCCATAGACTTGAATGGGACTTCCGGTATCGGAATCGGCGATACCGATACTTTTTTTAAAGATCGGCCGATACCATCCGATACGATACTTTGAAGTATCGGACGGTATCGCTCAACTCTAGTCATTTGGTTTCTTGCATTTCCACTAAATAAAATATATTTTGTCACCATGACCTTTGGTTGCCTTTTTGGATTCGTCCACCCCCCTCTCTTCTTCATGATGGAAAAAGTAACATCATCCCAGCATGGATTGTCTGGAGAATACAGATTGCGTCAGTACCGCATAGCATAGAGTCAGCTCATGAATCAATATGTGAATGACAAAAGGAACTAATTCAAATATATATAAAATGTATGAATTATTCAAAGAAGATTTTACACATAGAAAAGTGGCCCCACAATCACCCGAATTCCAAGGCTACTCTTACCATCTTTGACCATCTTGTAAAGTCACATCTGGCATTTCATTTCTCCAGCCCTGGTGTCATGATTCATTTTTGGATGCGTGGCAGCTCTGGTTCCACTATGATTTAAATGTAGCTTTTTCCTTTCAATTCAGCAGGGGTTAATGTCAGTTTCCCTTGCTGAAACTGCAGAGTTGCTAGGTCAGCTGATGTGTGTGGTGACCACTCCCACCATCCTTTACATAGTCACATGATACATCAGCTGACTGTCAGTGATAGAGCAATCTACGTTGACCAAGCCTGGAGTAAGGATCTCTCTGGTTGCAGTGGTGAAACTGCTGCTTTCGTGGAGTTTGTGGTCCTGGTGTCTTTCTTCTGCTGTGCAGTGCTTTTCAGCAGAGAAAGTTGTTAAGCTAAGTTTTGTGTTTTTACCTCATCTGTCTCATGCGTGTCACTGTCCCCTGTGTTGCACCTTTTGCAGTGGTATAGCTAGTGCCCTTGCTGGCCAGTGCACCAGCCAGGGCAGTGTCAGATGACAGTGAGGGATGAGGTTTGTGACGACGGCAGAGGAAATGACCCGCTTAGGACGTTAGGAGAGTGCAGGGACATGCTCAGGTTGGAGCTCAGGAGGTGTCCATCCCTCATTCCCTATCGGTAGGGCCTTCCTCTCCCCTTTACTATCCCGTTGTGTGTGTGTTATGTCCGCTGGACCGACCCCTGTTGGGTCGTGACACATTGTGACACCTGTCTATTAAAGGAATGTAATGTAGCAGGCAATTCAAATGATAGCAGACCATGCAATGCATGTTTCCTCCAGATCGAGAGCTGCTCTTTTATAGTTTACCATGCTCTACAGTGTAAATATACTGGGGATACAGCCTATAATTGTTGGAGGATGAGGTATCTGCTGACCTCTTCAGGTTGTGTGGCCCACAACAAGAGTTAGCGCTTTGGGAAGTAGTAGTATCAGCTGCCCCAATACCAAAGTGTTTGAGGATCCAACGCAATAATAAAGTAGTGGCAAAGAGTGTATAAACCTTCGCTGATGGTTCTGTGTTCACAATAAAAGTCCCTTATGAGGTTGAAAAAAATCTATGTTTTATTGTCATGTATCTTGAAGAAAGCAAACTACTTCATCAGGAGAACCACAACAGTTATATGTTGTGGTTCTGATGATGAAGAAGTTTTATAAACTTCGAAACGCGTTGAGAATAACACCGCACACACATTTTTAAACCTCATAAGGGACCTTTGTCAGTACAGAACCATCAGCTCAGATTTATACACTTTTCTCCACTACTTTATTATCTTTACAGTTTTTTGAATAACATATTTCACATGCTTTAGTCCAAATAGAGCTCTAATTTTCTTGATTTTTTGTAACAAAAATAGAACATCTAAACGTCTGTTTAAAAGTTTTCCCAGTGGAAAAAAGTATTTACATGTAAATAGTAAATAATAAGATACTAATATAATTCTGTTAACCCACATGCATTGTTTATCTGCTTTCCAAGCCATTGGCAGTCCCAGCCACATCACATTCTGCCCTATGCTTAACATGGGATAGCACTTCTGCTGTGAGGACATGACCAGAATATTGTATGAAGGGGGCCTTGCCTTCTGTTAATTTTATCAATTAAACTGGCCCCCTTCTCCAATGTATAGACAAAGAGAAGGTCGGCTTAGCTTGACAACCTTGTTATACACTCCTTTGATCACAATCAAGATGGGAAAGGAAAGGCTGCACTGTGTCCAGCTCATGGCAGGAACCAAATACAGCCTTGAAGAGGATCAGGCCACCTGGGCTAATAACGCTTTAATATGTAACTTACTACTACATTGTCCTATACTAGGACAACCATTTCTTGGACTAAATGTTTGGCCTCAATAAAATAAAAAACCTATATTCACCGCTGGTGCTGTTCCAGTGGTGTCAGCACTCGCGGTCCTGGGGCTTTCGTGCGGTGTGGTGACACATGGTGCCTGGTGCCCAATCAGCGCTGGTGTCACTGTCTCCGCCTTTGTACAGATTGCACATGAAGAGGAAGTCATGGATCAGCTGCAGTCTGGACCTCCTCTTCATGTTCCATACATACGAAGATGGGGACAGTGACACCGGCACTCATTGGGCACCACGTGCCACAGCACCGCATGAGAGCTCCGGCACTGCAAGTGCTGACACTGCAGGAATGGCACCAGCATGGGAGATAAGGATAGGTTTTTTTATTTTATCAGGGTCAAACAGTTTGTTAAAGAAGGTGTTGTCCTAGTAGTGGACAACCCTTTTAAACATCATTTAGCTATACTGTTTTAACCGGAAAATCTTTCAAATTTTAGCACTTTGTGACAAGGAAATGAATGTACCTTGGTAAGGAACGCCTAAAATTTAAAAGAGAACTCTTCTCTCAAATGCCATTTTACAATATTTTACAAAGTGCTACATTGCTTATTTTGCCATGTTTTACGTGATACATTTTATGGTGTTTTATTGGCGTTTCATATAGAGTTAGTACAGTGCACTGTTAGGCTGAGTTAAGATTCTGTGGATTTGCTGTGCAGATTTCACAGTAAACCATACTGCCAAAATGCTGTGTATTTACACAATGTAAAAGACTAAAAATTGTGGTGAATCTACAACAAAATCAGCTTGAGTTTGTCCCAAATCTGCAGTCTGTGTTCCAACACATTTTCTGATTATATGTCTGACAGCAAAATAAAGCTTAAGTGCAGTCAGTACAAAAATATATTACCAGAAATCACCAGTTATGTAAATGAATGGGTAACATGAGACATCAAATTGATATAAATACAGTAGAGAAAGTATTTACACAGTTTTAAATTGCAACATTTTTGCTTAGCCTAACACTAAGCAGAAAATACACAAAAAATTCCATCAACTTCTCTCCAAACTCTCCCTTTCTTTTGAATTGATTTTGACTTGTTACATTGAAGAATTCATAGATTCCCCTTAGGCCGGGGTCACACTGTGTTTTAGCAGTCCGTTAGACGGACTGCGTTACGCCACGGCATAACGCGGTGTAATGCTGCCATTGCCCTCCATTGACGGGCGCATTGCGACGCATGCCGTAAAGCGGCACGCATTCACGATGTGCCGTCATTCAGTGATGGAGCCTCGGACGTGGGCTGCAGCATCTGAGGCTCTGTCACCGCTAGCGCTGATGAATCATCAGCGCTAGCGGGTATAGCATAATGCGATTGCATTATGCTTGCATTATGCTATACCATTTAACCAGCCCATCAACGCTATGCGTTGAAAGGGCTGGTTAAACGCAATGTGAACCTGGCCTCAGAAATATGCTGGACAAAAATGGAGGAGACCATTTGGAAAAATCAGAAATGAGCAGGAGTGCTAGCAGACTGATTGGACACACTGGGAAAATCTATGTTCTTTTTACTTGTATTATTCTTTTTGAGGTTTTGGATTTCTCTAAATGGCTAAACAGTGTAAACATTCTTTCGTTAGCGTCAGCAAGTTAATGTCTTATATGTCTTATGAGATTTCTGCACTTAGCTTAATCTATATATATATAAAACTCAGAATCTGTAGTAGCCCGCTCTATGCAAATCCACAGTTCTTGCCCGATTTGGGTGAAATTTGGCACACCCCTTCTCCACCGACAGGAGCAGAATACTGTGCATGTTGAATCTCGCTAGCGTCCTCCTGTCATGAGACTGGGGCCCCCGAAGTTAGGCCCTATAGAAATAATGGAGAAATGTGAAGGTGAAAGTAAAAGTGCTGAGGGGAAAACAACAGTTGTGACTGACAGGGACGGATTATAGCGACGGCGCCAAAGAGTCGCTGCTAAATGGGCCACACAACCACACACAACACACAAACATTTCACAAACACCATACAAACATCACACAGACAGCACACATACACCCACCCATAAGCACAACACCACACAAATGCCACAACACACCACACAAACACCAGACTACTCTAGACACAGACAATACAAACACCACCCCACAAATACCACAACACCACCCCATAAATACCATATGCACACCACACACACGCATACACATGCACACAAGGACCACACATGCATGCAAACACACTCAGATGGATGTACCCTACACACACGGACGAATGGAGCACATGCATACTGACACACACCATGGACACTTGCACTACGCACACACAAACACATGGATCACATGCGTTTGGGAGCTTTCATCACTAAAGCTGCTGAGGTAAAGTGTGTGCAAGCAGCCTTACTGAGCAGCAATATTGGTCAGGTGAAAAATGCCTCATAGTAAGATTGTCATTATTGCTTACTATACAGGGAGCTTTCATCACTGAAGCTGCTGAGGTAAAGTGAAAGCTGAGCTCTGATTGGTTGCTATGGGCAACTAGACAAGTCTGCCTGTTAGGCGGTTTTCATTACTGAGATGTGAGCACCTTCAGGTCATAGTAATACTATGTGAGGGCTGCTCTGTATTTACTATTCATCCTATTACATCTCTTATCAGTGTCAGGTGAATACTAAGGGTACCGTTACACTAAGCGATGCACCAGGTTTCCCGACAATGATACGACATGGTAAGGATAGCTGGTGCGTCGCTAAATGGTCACTAGTAAGCTGTCAAACAGTCAAATTTACCCAATGACGCAGCAACGATCTCGGCGGTATCACTGGTGCATCGCTTAATGTCACACAGCAGCGATTCTGATGACTCCCGACCTACCGTGTGCCCATGATTTCTGAGTTGCTAACGAGGTCGCTTGTCACTTTCAAACACAGTGATGCATCCTGGTCAACAGGACACCAGCGATCAAAAATGGCCCAGGACATTCGAGCACGATCAGCGACATTGCAGCAGGGGGCCTGGTCGCTGCTAAGTGTCACCCGTTACGAGATCGCTGGCGAGGTCGCTGTTGCGACACAAAATCAGTGACGCATCAGCGATCTCGCTTAGTGTGACGTACCCCTAAAGGGTCATAATACTAAGAGCTGTTTTTTTTAAATGCCGCCCAAAAAACGACTATCTATTGGGCAAGTTCATCCAAAAACTAATGAAGCAAAATTGTGTCAAAGAGCTGAGACTAGTGAACAACTTGACTCGCGGCTTGAAAAGAAACGGATGAGATGGGCTAAATGCAAGGCAAATGAGACATCAGAGCAACGGGAATGTCGTCTTCACAAGAATCGGATAAGGCAGGCAGAAGCAACATCTGAACAAAAGGATGAACATTGTGAAAATGACCGCATACGACATATGCAATGTGTGCAAAGATGTAGGCAGGCTGATTTGAGTTTGGGAGCATTTCAGTACAACCCAATTCAAGACTATAGGTCACATCAGAAAGTTAGAATTGGCAAAATGGACATAATATGTAAACATTGTGTTAGGTGTCAGGTTTCTGTATCTGCTCTGCAGGAATCCAGAGCCTCACATTCTGTGGTCTCCTGCTGTCTATCTACCGCAGAGGAGATTACTTTGCAGCAGATCGCTCCAGAGACTAAGTCTCTCTGTTCTCCTACTGGGCATGCTCACGAGACGATCTCCCATTGGAGATCGGGAGTCATTTGCCCAGGTCCTACTCCAGATCTCATTGGTCCATCTCGGAGATCTGGAAGCTTCCAGAAGGTCCTGGCTATAAAAAGCGCGCATGACCGTTCGGCCATGCACTAGTATAGTCTCTAGTTGCTACTGTGTGAATGATGATGGATGTATGAACCTGCGAATGACTCATTAAGATCACCTCCCTCTGACATTACGAATGTGTACAGGGACTTAGATTAGAGTCAGCGCCAGCAGGTGGCAAGCCTCAAGCCACTACAGCATCATCCACAGTGCTAGCGTCCGACATTGCGCCTGCTTCCTTGCTTTGTCGACTATTGGCTGTGTCCTACCCCGCGCTGCAGTTGCAGCCCTCTTTGCGTCCGCAGTAGTGATGCCGCACGCACGGTAGGTCTAGACGGACGCAGCTCCTCTGTCTTGGGTCCTGCTCCTGTGACCAGATACCGTGTGTGCATTCACCTGAGACCTGTGACACTAACAGGCTCAGCCTTTTGTGTTTACCTCTGCTGACATCTCTGTGAGCAAACAGAGATTGCTTAGCGCACTTGGGTGACATTCAATCCGCGTGCGCATTTCCGCCATATTGCTCGTCTGTCACTACTTAGCAGCAGTGTTTACACCTACTGCACAGTGAACCCCGAGCGGCGAACGCACTTTATTATTTATTTTTATTTAGTGCGTTCTGCCCTTCCTAACACATTGTCAAGCAAAGAAGTTTAACTTGGAATGTGTTACTCAAATGGCAAAGTCAGTTTGCCACCTTTAGATCTACCTCCTGAACCACTTCTTTCATACATGTCAGGAACAACTCCTGAGTCCAAGCATTTTCTGCAAAATATTAGGAGATACAATTCATATTTCCAGATGACATCCTTTGGTATGACAGCTGGACTCCAGGAAGCAGGATTTATGCCAACATTTAAAGTCCAGGGCCAAATATATCACAAAATTGTCTCAATGCTTCCTGTAGTAAGTGAAGATCCAAAGTTTTTATAAATGTATTTTTTGGGAGACGAACAAATGCAAGCTGATAGACGTTGTAAAGCTATACTTGAGACAAAAAAAAAAAAAAGATTGTGTGGAATTTGCAAAGATTTTTCCATCAGCACAATCAGTTAGTAAACCTTTTCAAAATAGCCTTAGAAAGAATGCCAAGTGATGAATATCAAGTTTTAATAAGAGGAGACAAAACACCGGTTGGCGAGCATGAAAGGCAATTTAATTCTCCCACTGTTAACGAAGTAGCTATTGTAATGGTTGCACAGGCCTTTCAAAGCCGAGATATAATTATTCAGCGACGAAGCGACAATCTTCAACTTATTGCAGAAACACATAGCTCATATGATGCTCGGCAATATCCGATAATATTTTGGAATGGCCAAGATGGCTATCACTTTAATCTAACACAGGCTGATCCCAAGACTGCTAGGCCAACCAATAAAAAAAAATAAGCTATGGACGTTTATGCCTACAAAATATAAGCTATGGACTTTTATGCCTACCAAATAATGATCAGACATGGGTCTTCTAACCACATTTTACAATGTAGGCAACTTTTTCATCAATTTATAGTTGAGCACTCTGAAAATGTCAGTTTCAGGGTGACACTTAAAATTTTACTTTAGCTACCATAACCAACAATATAACATATTTTCCGTGCGCGAAGCCACGGGTATTCTACTAGTAATGTATAAACTCTTGATGTCATAAGTTTACATACACTTAGGTGGAAAACCTTAGAAATCAAATTTCTAAGCATACAGCCATCATACTGTACAGGAGTGAACCAAATTCTGTCTTGTAAAGATGAATGTTAGTGTGAAAAATACAAATTAACAAAAGAGTATAAGCAAAAGACCTTGTAGAGATATTGGAGGAAACAGGTTCACCAGTATCTCGTGAACTAAAAGTAACCATTTTTATCTACGGAGGAAAAATGGAGATACTTACAAGGCAAAGAAGAACATCCCAACTGTGAAGATAGAAGATGGAGGAGATAGTAGGACCATGTTGCAGGGGTAGTGTGCTTGTTCACAAAAAAGATGGGGAAGGAAAATTACATTAAGATATTGCATCCCAAGATGTGTTAAAATGATTCAGTTGCACAAGTTTTGCTAGGAGAAATGGGCCAAAATAACAGCAACTTATTGTGTGAAGCTTATGGTCGTCTACCAAAAACATTTTCCCAAGTTAGACATGTTAAATACTAACCTTCTATATGTAAGCTTTTGAGCTAATGGGAATGTAATAAAGTAAATAAATAATATAAATTATTGTCTCTTATTATTCTGACATTTCACATTCTTCAAAAAAAAAAAAAATGTGTATTTTGATTAAATGTCAGAAATTGCCACAAATATACACACATTTTATGTTTCCTCTCTCCAACACTGAGTGGTGGATAGAAATACCCCTCCAGCCCTATGAATGTTTATCATCTGGATGCAGACATTGAGTCTGATAATGTGGCATTCTGGCACCACACACAATGGAAATATTCAAAGGGAGATCTGCTGCTTGCTCAAGAAGAATTTTGTTACTCATGACATTTGTAAACTCTTCTGGCCTTCTGGGAAGTCTCCCCTTTTTCTAGGAGCCAACTAGAAGATGTGGAAGAGTTGGCAAATTTGTCCAAAAAAATACTATTACAATTTGCCTGACACTGTCTTATTTCTAGTAGCAGAAAAAGTATATACCTATTTTTTTTATAAACCACAAACCCTA
This sequence comes from Dendrobates tinctorius, assembly GCF_039654945.1. Taxonomy (NCBI): domain Eukaryota; kingdom Metazoa; phylum Chordata; class Amphibia; order Anura; family Dendrobatidae; genus Dendrobates; species Dendrobates tinctorius. The sequence goes on from NW_027361694.1 coordinate 14,552,962, forward strand.
TTCATAACATCACTAAATCCAGAATATTGACATTCATTTACTAGATGTGACAAAGACGTCAAAGAACATGAAAAGTCTACAACACTAAGAAAAAAATAGTAACAAATTGCTTTGAAATTAGACATTATTTTAAATTATGTAATTTTTCAGAATATATCAGTTACCAGATGTACTTTTCAAGATTTTATCCATCTTGCTAACTTAATGATGACATTTGGGAATAATTCGTACATCACTCGAACTAAGTATACCGCTGTGCATATCTGAGTCAACACTTAAAAATTATTATACGAATCATATAATTTGAATATTATATTTAAATAAGAATTTCCAAGCAAGGGAGATTTTCAATAATTTCTACAGTATATCTCTATATTTTTAACTTGCCTTTGTATATTGCCTTCTGCTATTAGGAAAAAAATTGGGAAAAAGACATTTGGTAATCACTGGTAAAATAACCTAACAGCCTAAGATTAATTAAATATTCTATATAAAATAAGGATGGTTTCACACACAGTGCAGAAAATCTACTTATTTTATGTTCAGACAGTGTAAACTTAGACTAGACAGTATAAAATTGTGCCAGATTTATTACAATGACTCGTGCTATTAGATAAACCTGTCATTTTTTAGATGTTGTTTTCTAATTTTACACCACCTTTACTTGGCTCACTCTACATCAATAAATGTGCAACCAAGTTTTAACACTTCATTATTGGATTGTGTAATTTCACCATTACTCTTTCCACTAAGCCATAACCGTGTTCCCTCCAGATCTGTTAAATGAGTCGAAATCACACATTCAAGGTATTTGGCACAGCAATGTCTGCTATTTTCTGAGGACTAGAATTCCTGCAGATTATTTATATATCTTCGCATTGTTTTCAAATCCACTTATGGATTAGACTGAAAAAACTTCATCAAAAACTGCATAGTGATGTTTAAAATAATGCACACATGTGAAACCATCCCAAAAGAAATGCTGCACCATTATGGAAACATAGTAAAAAGGTGCAAACAACATCTGTGTTCATATTCTAGCAGTTGCCACACGACACTTTTCAATGTAACTGTTCCTGTTCTCTTGCCAGAAATTGATTTTTTTTTACTCAATTCATGTGAATTCCAGCAGATGCCAGATGACTGCCATTGTACAAAAATTTTGAAGACTGGGTTGAAAACCTTTATATGGTTGTCTCTTTTGACTTCCCAATACTTCTCTCACCACCTGACCTCAGATTAACTCCTTTGTCTTCACTAGGCCTCACACCATTACATGAGGAACTATGCACTTTAATAACGTGTGTGGCGCTCCATGTGGTCATGTGGGGAGCAATGCACTGCAGCTCCCTTGATTGGCTGCTCTAGACCATATGAAGTGACAGTTGCACGACATTTTGGCGAATCTCACACTGCCCAGCCTGATGTGATTCGAGTCCACTCTTTCTTCAGCAATGTGTGAAATTACACAGAGCATTTATATTTTTTGCAATCCCCACAAATTGAAATGCAAGTTGTCTGAATTCACTAGGACCTGCAAATTTCAGGAAACTTAACTTGTGTCCGCTCATCTCTAAAATATATATTTTCCTACTCTGAATAACACTAGCCCTCTGTATGAAATCAAACTCTACAAAGAACAGGCGACCAATGAAAAAAATGTGATGAAGTGCTAAATACATACTGACAATAAAATGGCATAATAAATTAATAATCATAATACAAAACGTAGACTAAGATACTACTATAGAAAGAAGCGCTAACGGAGTAACACTTCACACCTTTGACATTTATGGCATATCCACATGTCAATATCCTGATGTTTCATCCCAACGCATGAGATGGTCACCAGCTACTGCATCGAAAAATGGAGAGGTGCTCATCTGATTCCACAGATCCCATAGAAGTGAATGAAGATGTACCATAACAGTTTGTGATACAAATACTCTATAACTGTTTTCTTTTCTAGTGTTGCAAAGTGTCTATGCAAATGTGAATAACCTTCACCAGTATTAGTTTTATCCATATTATATAATAGAAATATTTAACTCATAGGCAATAGATATTCGGTTCTAACACAAAGCATGCATTACTGTAAAATATGAGCCCAAATGCATACCCAATAAATTCATCAGTATACATAACCAATAAATCCACTGAACTCATTTTATTCTGAAAAGTCATTTGCCAAATCTAGGAAGGACAGACCTTAAATGGCATTCAGAAGCATGATGGCGTAGAAATTGTAACTGACATTATGCTAATATTCCTCAACAGCTCTCGTGAAATGAAGACAGATTTAGCAATGCCGTGTGATATGATGAGGTGTTGAATTAAGTCTTACACCAAGGGTAAACATTATTTATTCTATATACCCTGCTCTTCAAGATAATATTGATTTGTAAGCGTCTACTAGCTCATCAATTCATACTTCTGTCTTCTACAAAATATATGGACTGTATGATTACAAATGGATAACTGTGATAGAAAATGCAAACGCTTTTCACAGCATGGCATGAAGGATGATCTGTGATGAAATGGTCTGAATGCGTTCCTTATGTAACTTTTTTTAATATCATTAGGCACAGTAAGTCTATGCCTATAGGCAGCAGAGGTTAAGGGCCCCATTACACATAGCGACTCACCAGCGATCCCGACAACGATATCAACTTGTCAGGATCGCTGGTGTGTCGCTACATGGATCGCTGGTGAGCTGCCAAACAGGCAGCATCACCAGCGATCAGCACCAGCGAGGACAAGCGCTTGCGTCACTGTGTACCTTAGATACCAGCGCGCTGTTGCAGGTTGCTGGTAACCAAGGTAAACAGCGGGTTTCTAAGTGCCGCGGCGCTTAGGCTGGTTTCACATTTGCGTTTTTTTTCGCGGTATTTTAGCGCTAAATAGCGCATGCGTTTTTTTTCCTATACTTTGCATGGGATGCGCTTATGTGCGCATACACATGCGTTTGTACGCGTTTTACCGCGCATGCGTTTTTTTGTGGTATGCACTCGGGCGCACAAAATGCAACCTGTTGCATTTTTTGAGCGTCCGACTTGCGTTTTTTTACAGCAAGACACCCATTATAAGTCTATGGTGAGCATATGTGCGCATTGGCATGCTTATGTATGCGTTTTTTTGCACATGCGTTTTTTTTTTACCATTAGTTTAGACAATGGAATTTAGGGGTTTGGGTTAGAGTTAGGGTTAGTTAAGGGGGTTTAGGGTTAGGGTTAGGGTTAGGGTCAGGGTTAGGGTTAGGATCAGGGTATGGTTTGGTTAAGGGTCAGGGTTAGGGTTAGGGTTAGGATCAGGGTATGGTTTGGTTAAGGGTTAGGGTTAGGGTCAGGGTCAGGGTTAGGGTTAGGGTTAGGGTCAGGGTTAGGGTTAGGGTTAGGGTCAGGGTTAGGGTCAGGGTTAGGGTTAGGGTCAGGGTTAGGTTTAGGGTCAGGGTTAGGGTTAGGGTCAGGGTTAGGTTTAGGGTCAGGGTTAGGGTTAGTTAGGGTTTAGGGTTTGGGTTAGGGTTAAGTATGGTTTGGTTAAGGGTTAGGGTCAGGGTTAGGGTTAGGGTTAGGGTCAGGGTTAGGGTCAGGGTTAGGGTCAGGGTTAGGGTTAGGGTCAGGGTTAGGTTTAGGGTCAGGGTTAGGGTTAGGGTCAGGGTTAGGTTTAGGGTCAGGGTTAGTTAGGGTTTAGGGTTTGGGTTAGGGTTAAGTATGGTTTGGTTAAGGGTTAGGGTCAGGGTTAGGGTTAGGGTTAGGGTTAGGGTCAGGGTTAGGGTTAGTAAAGTCATGGTTTGGGTTAGTGTGAGGGGCCACCTAATGTTGGAAAAAAACGCAAACGCGGTAAAAACGCACTAAAAACGCATACAAACGCATAAAAACGCTGCGTTTTTTTCATGCATGCTCATAAAAATGCTTGAAAAAAACGCAGCAGTTGTATGCTTTTGTATGCGTTTTTTCAATGCGTTTTTTTGCGGGAAAAACTCGCTGCAAAAAAAGCAAGTGTGAAACTAGCCTTAGAAACCCGCTGTTTACCTTGGTTACCAGCTCCCTGCACCAGCGCGCTGGTATCTAACGTTCACAATGGGTTTCTAAGTGCCACGCGGCGCTTAGAAACCCGCTGTTTACCTTGGTTACAAGCTCCTGTTCACTGATCGCTGGTCTCCCGCCTGCCACACACAGCGATGCGTGCTGGCCAGAGGGAGACCAATGATCAAAAAAAGTCCACCCCTTTCCACAAGGATCAGAGATACCCGACAGGGGGGGCCGGTCGCTGATAGGTGTCACACACAGCGATCTCACTGTTGAGATCGCTGTTGCGTCACAAAACTTGTGACTCAGCAGCTGTGTTTGACAGGGGCTTAAGAGGCAGTACGTGTCCTGATCAGTATGTACTGTTGTGAGCTCATTTTCGGGTTTGCCTCTGGCTTCTGGTGAGGGTTATGGAGCTGGCTGTGCTGACAGAGGAGTAGTGAGTTCTCTATCTGGACTCCCTCTGTTGGTGAAGGGAGGTAGTGAAGCTGATCTAAATGGCCACCTGAGGAAGAGGACTGAGATTGGATATCAGGAGTTTCTGATTGGATTTAAGGCAGCCGACTCCCTAGTTTCTTGCTGGTGATTTCTCCTGACTGTGGCTTCTGTTTTCCAGTTTGGTTCCTGCCTTCTTAAAGCTAAGTTTTCTCTGCTATTGTTCATATGAGTTTTTGTCTGGTTTACTTAGTTTTTGTGTTCAGCCAGCCCTGGCTGGGACTGGGCTGAATCCCCATTTTGTCTCTGATCAGTTGATCTCTTTTGCTCTGTCTTCAGAATATACCTGAGTGCTGATATAGGGAATTGAAGTCTAGCGATTTCAGGGCTTTTTACTATCAGTCATCTTGGACATTTTGGCAGGGTTTTTTGCGTGATTGCAGACAGCAGCTTTTCTTTCCTGTCCTTTCTAGTTAGTGAGAGCCCCATCGTTTGCTCAGCCTATCTTTCTATCTGTGTTTGTGTTTTCATCTTTTTTCACCGACAATACATGTTGGGGCTGTCTATTGCTTTGGGGTCTGCTCTGGGGCAGTTTAGATTTTCCCTTTCTTTTTTTAGGCTTATTTAGTTCTCCGGCCATGACGAGGCATCTAGGACCATCGTAGGCATGCTCCACGGCTACTGATAGTTGTGTGGATAGGATCAGGGGTCTGCAATCCGCTAGTTACCAACCTCTCCGGTTCTCTGGGCTTAGCTTGCTTTTTGTTTTTTCCTCCTCGGTGACTCATTCATAACAATGTACTATATCTCAAGCCCAGGAAAGGAAGAAAATCAGCTAAGCTTTGAATCATATAAGATGGAAACTACTGTATGTAAGTCAAAAAGATGTATAAAAGCATACCATTAAACATGCCTAGTCATAGGAGTGCCTGCCCTGGTTCCGATAGTATAAATCATGTATTGTATATGAGACTTCATGAACAAGCATCTTTGGGGGAGTAGACAGTTGTGTGCATTGAAATGGTGCATAGACCATTTTTCTCAAGTTGGGCATAGTCATTCAATTTTATCTTGGTACATTTACAAGTCATCTTATGTCTATGGGGACTACTTGACCTTCCCAAAGTTCTCGCATGGGTGAAAACATGGCACCAGTGGTTCTGGCAATTAATATATCTCTTCCCATATCTATGGCTACCTGTAAAGTGTCTAAGCATAGCAGGAATTTGTCTCATATAACAAACTTAAAAACCATGTCGTGTATTAGAAATTTTCTAACAGATCCCTCCACCAGAAGTGCTTAATGCAACTTTTCCTCAGCAGAAGAAATAGCACTTGCTTAGCATTTTCGCCCCTTCATTTAATCATAAAATGACCTTTGACCTTTGGCAATCTATACATTGAAACTCCTCTATGACATGTCAATAGTTTTGCTAACAAATCGGTCACTAATAAGTCTTTTTATGGCAGCCGTTAAAGGGCATTATGACACAATATAGTGTTTTTTTTCTGCTGCTTTAGCATAAAGCCCTGTATTGTTGTTCCAAGACCGATGGCAGGATCAGAGATAGCTCAGATATCAGCCCTCTAAGATGCAGTGGTCAATGGCAACATCAGCATCTAAATGACAAAATATTGTACCAAACTAATTGTATCAACCTAGTGAATAAAGTCTCATTCATACAACAGAGTGACCACTGTACAATCAAAATCCCCAAATTGTCTGAAAAGCATGTTTACTCCTCCCAAAAATGAACTAAAAGTTATATGTTCGCCCAAATCATTCCATTATAAACAGTCAACACTCATCCTTCAAAAACACGTGCATTAATAAGACATTAGAGAAAAAGTTATTTGAAACCATTGGTAAAAAAAAATGTGCGGGCATTAAAGTGAATTTGTCATCTGAACCAGGGGTAACATAAATCAGAATCTGACTTCATTGTTACAGCCTTTACATGTACGTGTCTCTGGTACATGTAGTAGCCTTTTTATTTTTTTACGGATGCCACACGCACCCATTATAACATATGGTGATGCACCCATGTCCGTGTGTTTACAAGGGCCGTGTGTCTGTGCAACCATGTGGAAACATGTCCGTTTTTTACCAGCAGTACAGATGACGAGGGCCAATACCAGTCTTTGGGTCCGTGTAAACACACAGCGCACAGATTGCATCTATATGTCATCCGTGTGTCATCAGTCTGCTTGTACTTAACATTGTGAACTATAGGAGAAGCTATGGAGCTGATTTTTCTTAAGCCATACCAGAAAAAAACGGATGACACACAGATGGCGCGCTGATCCAAAACACTGATGACACTGGTACTGTTTTATCTGTACCAGTATTATACGGGCATGTGAAGGGGTCCTAAACGGAAGTGTAGAACTTTGCAATATTTATATGTATGAGTCGATATGTATGTATAAATTTCATATTCAGCCAGCCAGGGTCATATTCCTCTCCAATCGTTACACCGATGCCTCTACCTTGTGCCAATCATTACACTGGTTACCCATCCACTCCAGAATCCAGTACAAACTTATTACCCTCACCCACAAAGCTCTCCATGGCTCAGCACCACCCTACATCTCCTCCCTTGTTTCAGTATACCATCCTACCCACGCCTTCCATTCTGCTGATGACCTGAGGTTGGCATCCACAATAATCAGAACCTCCCACTCCCGTCTCCAAGACTATACATGTGCTGCGCCAGTTCTTTGAAATGCACTTCCCAGGTCAATGCGATTAGTCCCCAATCCCTACAATTTTAAGTGTGCCCTGAAAACGCATTTATTCAGACTGGCCTACTGCCTCAACACATCAACCTAATCTATCCCTGTGTGGCACAGTCAAATGTTTTACCATAACCAGGTTCCCTGCATCAAGTTCCCACATGCTTTATGCACCTATTAGCCCTCTGTGTCTGTACTGTTACACACTTAACATTATGGCTGGTCCACACAATCCTTGCAAATTGTTACCACCCACGTTTCGTGTCTACTTTTTTCCTCAGATTGTAAGCTTGCGAGCAGGGACCTCATTCCTCTTGGTATCTGTTATGATCTATGTGATTATTGTTATGCTGTAATGTCTACCATCTGTACAAGTCCCCTCTGAAATGTAAAGTGCTGCGGAATATGTCGGCGCTATAGAAATAAAATGTATTATTATTATATGTATATATATTGATATATACTAAATGTATATATGTATTTGCTGTCAACTTTTCGCTCCATGTGGAAGATGTTAGTTTGGTTCTTGCTTGTCCCCCACATTCCTTATAGAATTCCAATCACTAGAGATGTGCGGATTCCTGGATGTTCAGGTCCGGCGTGTTCAGCCGAACAGTTACAAAAAGTTCAGGTTCGGGTACCAGAACAGTACCCGGACCCGAACGCCATTCGCTTGAATGGGGGGCCCAAACATCCAGTGTTTGCCACGCTGTCATGTGCATGAGAGCGCGGCAAACACCGCTTCTGAAATCATCCCCGCCGGTCAGTGAGCCACGGTTCAAAAGACAGCGTGAGCACTCAGCTGTGATCGGAGGTATAAAGTTTACCTCCTGTCACTGGTAACAGTGAGAGCAGGAGTGGATGGGAGTGTTCATCAGCCACTCCTGCGCTGTAAATAAAAAAAAAAAAAAAAAAAAAAACAGCATGGGTCCCCCTGTATTTTTGATAACCAGCCAGGCAAAACTCACAGCTGGGGGCTGCAACCCTCAGCTGTCAGCTTCAACAAGGGTGACTATCAAGAATAGAGGGGTCTCCATGCTGTTTTTTAATTATCTACATTTAAATAAATCACAATACGCACTGGTCATTCTATTTCACCTATAAAAAAATAAACATGAATTAAACACTTCACTGTAAGACTCTTTATATGGCTTCATTTGCATTAGGTTTACAGAGATTTATTTAAGCTTTCAATTTTACTGACTACCGTAATTTTCGGAAAAAAAAAACATGCATTGAGTGCCCAACTATTCTACTTACTGTTTTACTGATATTTTTAGCTTTGAGCACCAGGATGAAGATAATTCTGCTGTGGATTGCTATATTGGGATTATCACATGTATTGCTTTAGGTTCTAAGTACTTTCTAATCTTAATTAAGCTCTCAAGTCAATTTAGGAGTTTCCTTTAACACTTGATCTTGGTGTGCTCAAGTTTTACTTAATTGTCAAACGATTCTACTTGTTAATTATAACAAGTGAATTATTGAACATCATACAATATTATTAGGAAGATACTATTTGCTTGATCCAAAATGATAATGTAATAAAATCAGTGTACTAATATATTCACTAGAGATGGGTGAATTTTATACAAGTGAAATTGAATTCTACTTGAATTTTTCAAAAATCCATATTCTCCATAAAGCATATTTTTGGGGTTTAAAAAAACCAAAATAATACTCCATGCTCACCTGTCTCGGCAACCTCAAGTGCCCGAAGCTTGCCGTCCGGTCCACAGGGCCTTATTTTTCTACAGTCATACTGGTATCTTTACCCTAGAACAGGACTTCCAACCATGAGCAACGGTCATGGCGCATCGTAATATGCCAAGACCTCCAAGGCCTGGTCGCGGTCGTTGTTCTAGAATGAAGACACTGACACGCATATATGGAAAGGAATGGCCCATAGGACGGACAGATGGGTGGGTGAGACAATGTGAGTGCCAGGACAGAGAAGTGGTGTTTTTATTTTGTATGTTTTCTTTACATGGAGAGACCTCAGAGCATAGTAGGGATAATTCAATTTCTGGAGAATAACTACACTGTGACAGCCATGACTGTTAATCGCAAGCTATTTTGGAAAAAATACTGTGGCAATGATTCAAAGATATTACACCAGAATTCTGACATAAATTGCTTTGAAATGTTGCAATTTGTTTGTCCAATGATGAGTTGTGCAATATATGTGTGACTTTTGGGGTTTTCACTCCATTCTAGCTTAGCTAAGCCAAAATGGACAAAACTGGGATGGGAGGGGGCAGAAAAAGGAGGTGACACCACTTCTCAACCCTATGAGGAGCTGTTGTTTTCTTTACTAAATAAATGTTACTCCAATCCCTGACAAGAGTAAGATTTGTGGCATGTTATACATCACTTGTCATATGCCTCTTAATGAATCAGGAGCGTCTGAGCCCAAAACTCCCTTCATCAAGACTATTGCTATTCATGCCGGTCTTGATGATCGGGGTTGGTGTTTTTATTGTATTTAAAGTGCACAACATGGAAATGCAGATATATCGTTTTTTACCTGAGATTATGGCAAATAAAACCACTGAATTGGGAGAGAGTTGTTATAAAAGTAGATTTTGGAAAATGTGTTGAAGACTTATGTTAGGTAGTCTTATAGCTCCCAATTGCTTTCTCTTGGGTAAGCTCCAATTCAGTCCTGGTGACCACTCATTGGTACTTACTGTTTACTGTAGAAGAAGTGACTTATCAAATGGAAGGCACACTGTGAAATTGTCAAAATGGCTTGGGAAATAAAATACAGAGTATGACATCCAGAAAACGTAAATAGTTATATCACATACATCCGATTGAAGCTAAAATAATCCTAAAATCAGTAACTCCTAAAATTGCAGCTTGTAGAAAGAGCTATTAGTATCACTCATACAGTTACATGCTAATGATTCTGGAGGTTTGCAGAACTGCAGTGGTCCATTTGTCTGCTTAAATACATTAATAGATTACACTAAGGAATACAGGAAAATCATCACCTAGTTAAGTCTTGAAAGAAGGAGTCACTGTTAGTGACAACCTGTTTACCATCTGAGTTCAAACCATAGAATACATAAGGTTATAAGTGTGAACCCATTATCTATTGATCAAAACATGAGAGCACAGAGTTTTTCAGCATACTTAAGGCCTCCGTATTTTTTAGATCAAAGAAGATGAAAAAGAACTATTTCAACCAAAATGATTGTTCTCTGTGTGAAAACTTAAAGGGAACCTGTCAGCAGGATTGTGTACAGTAACCTACAGTGTGTCAGGTCGGCGCCATTATACTGATTAAAATGATACCTGGGTTGATGAAATCTGTCTTGTGGTTGTTTAATCTTTATTTTCAGTTTTGAGTTAATGATATGCTCATGCATCGGGATGGGCCTGGAGGGAGGTCTTCATGTGGTGGTCTGATTAGATATTCATACTGATAACTTATGACAGGTCACTGCTCCCTCACTAACCTGCCCCCTAATTTACATACTGAATTTACTAATGTGTGTACTTGAAAAAAACATGTCACTTCATTAAAATGGCGGTGCATGCGCACTATGACTTGTCAGTTAGTGCCTATTATATTGCTGTGTTGAAAAGAAAAAACATCACCATCAAAATGGCGCCGTCAGCTGCGCCTGCACATTAGTATCTATTGCGCTCCGACCTGACACTCTCTAGGTCACTGTACATAATCCTGCTGACAGGTTCCCTTTTAAGAACGAATGAGCATTTTAGCTGACTGATCACAGACCGTTTTTCAGCTTAAAGGCAGAAGAAAGATTGTTCCTTCAGAGAAAGATTGTTTGTCCATGAATAATCTTTAGTTGAAAATATTAGAAAGATCACTGGGTGTCACGAAACATGTGTGGTCAGGTTGACTGACTATAATGGCAATATGGACTAAAATGTGTTAATCAATTGTTCAGTAAAGCAAACGCAGTCTCCGAAACACGTTGCTTTTAGTACTGTATACTTCAGTATACATTAATTATTATCCAGTAAAAAATTTTCTGTGCAACTCTTTTTTCCAGGCAGAATCTAATTGTAAGTTGTACATCTAGTCATTTCCTCGCATTGATCACCTCTGGATCCTGATGGCAACAAGTATTGGAGGACTACGATCCCATGGACCAGCAGCCTACAATCAAGCAATCATCCCAACTGAGCTGTTACTAGTGTTGTGCCTATTCTTGTACAACCGACCAAGATTAGTGGATACCTTCTATATGTGTCTGATCTGCACAATACTAGACAAACAGGAGCACCCCAACTCTTCTGTCCAATTTTCCTTTCATACCTTAATCTAACATGTATGGGGGCATTAAAGATATGTTCTCCAGCCAACTGTCAATGATTTCCTAGACATATTTTTAAATGTTTTTTGGAAAAAAAATAGAAGTTTTGTGATTTTTTTGGGAGGTTGGTTGTACTTGGACAGGTCATTGCAATTATGGACATTACGCATATCTGCTCTTAAAAATGTCATACGAATATATTCAGCAATGAACACACTGTATATTGCTCATATTTTTTATTCGTATTTATTGATTTTTCAATTTGACAGCAAATAATATGTTGGCTGCTCATGATTCATGATGTAGTGTCCAGAAAAAATAAAATTTATATTGGCAATATCTGCCAGGCACATTGATGTTACTGTGAGTGAATTATTGAACTACAGATTAAGGGAAAACATTAAACCTTTTTACAGTAATTCTGGCATGTAGACAAGGCGCTGGCTTGAGGGCGATAAAAGAGTCCAATAGTCGAGTTTTGCTAATCCCATAATCAAAATTAAGCTCTTTGGCTCATTTACAATTACCTTTGGTAGATAATTTAATGTTCCAAGACAAGTGCTTACTCTTCACTCATAGTAAACCTAAAAAAAGGCAGTATTTTTTTTCTTTAAGTATACCAGGATACCTCTTGGAACCTAGCTAGAAAGCAAGCCTCTCAGAAAGAATGTGTATTTAGAGGATTACTTTATTTAAAAAACCTTGGTTCAAGGCTGTCCCAAAAACTGTGTTTGCTCTCAATTCAAATCCAGTAAGAAAGCTTTCCAAACTTTGTCATGGAAGAAAGCTTATTGGCTATTGGAAATAGTTTGCATAAAACAAAATCTAAACAAGGACACCTAAAACCTAAAAGTTTTATGCACCAATGCATTGCACTTTTTATTTGTCTATTAAATGCAAATTGATGCAACTTTCTTTTCATTAAAAAATGTCCTACCATTTGTTGCAGCAGATACTGTGTAATTGCACCCCAACTTTTAGTCCTAGAGCTTCTGACACCGATTCTGGTCATGAGGGGTCTTCTTCTGTTGCTACATCTCTTAGAGTTAAGCTATGTGCACATGCTGCAGTTTTTGTTGCGGTTCTGCTGAGGTTTTGGCCCTGAGGAACTGCAGCAGTTCCGCAGACATGGTACAGTACCATGTAACCCTATGGGTTTTCAAAACCGCAGTGCTCAAGCGCGGTTTTGCTGCAGTTTATAAACCGCAGCATGTCAATTGTTTCTGCGGATTCCGCTGTGGTTTCACACCTTTAACATAGTAGAGGTTTGAAACCGCAGGGCAAAACCACAGGTCACTTTACCTGCAGTTTTACTTGCGGTTCCGCGGGGAAAAACCCGCAGGTGATTCTGCAGTGTGTGCACATAGCCTTAGAGGGAAAGGAATGAAGGGCAAAATGGTAATATTCTATAGGTCAATGGGTATCGCACCATCTGCAACACAACAGTCTATAGTAAGGATGTGTTATGAGTAAGAAATGTTACTTCGAAACGCGTCAACCAAGTTCTTAATCCTTTTCCTTGGATGATTTAGCCGAACATTTGATGATGTAGACTCTCTTTTGACAAATGTTTCTAATCAATTAAATAAAATTTTGCATTTTTTTCTGAAGTGCTGGATCAACCTCTTTTTATGGACTGCCTTCTCTTGGATTTGTGATCCTGTGCATTCGTGGCTAGATGAGCTGATCATACCCTCCTTCATGCTCTTTACGTATGTGTGAACCAGCTGTGGGGTGCGCCTAGCTCATTGTAAGTCTACTGCGGCAGGTGAGAGAATGAGTGAGTGTGAAACATGGAGTCCCCCGTACAGTCATATTTGAGTCACGTATGCAGTGAATAGGAGATATACGTGACTTGATACCTCACATCCAGAATGTGTTACCAGGAGGAACGTGGCCATAGAAAAGTCTGCAACTAGTCGAAAACTGCACATCAGAGGTCAAAAACAATACAACCTGAAACAGTGCAATTTTCTTACCTCAAACCAAACGTATTAATTTGTGAAGGTCGGGAGTAATAATTGCAAACTGAACAAGTGTTTGGCCGATAGCTATTAAAGGTATATAAGCACCTTATATTTGTCGATACATTGCTAACTTTTCTTGCACTGGACCCCGAGTTAGAGCTGGTATAACAGAGCATAATCGTTTCCTTGAGTGTATAGATAATTCAGCAGGTTTCTGAGCTTAGCTCTCCTTGTAGTGCTTCTAGTGCTTGCTAAAGGAATATTCTCAAATTGACTCTTAAACAGCTAACAGCTCTGCAGTCTCCTTCCTTCCTGGTTGCTTGGGGGCAGGTACTCCTCTTTGAGTGACAGTTCTGGTTAGGAGCTTCGTCCTGCTACAGCACATTAAGGGTCTTTCAGTGTTTACTCTTGGGCTACAATGTTAACACTGTATATAGAGCGATAACTGTGCACACAAGCACACAGCTCAGAAAAGTGAGAGCTATGATTAGGGGAATACTGATACTGAAAGAGCTCCGTCAGAAGCCCAGAGGGTGGGAGAAGGAGGTGGGCTGGAGAGAGCTGACTGGGATGTTAGGTATTAACTGCTCTTCTGGAATGTAACTGCTGCACACACACGGCCAGGTTCTGGTGGCTAATCTTCTTAGAAATAACCTATGTAAGGCTGTGTTCACACGTCCAGTAGTCATCCATTAGAATGGATCCAGCAGCAATCCGTTGGCAAAAAGAGTTGTGCAGACACAATTTTTTTTGTCCATTTTTAAAAAAATGATTTCTGGATCCACTTTTTTTAACATTGAAGTCTATGAACAACAGATCCGTTAATTAGCTATCCTCTATGGTCAATTTTTAATGGATCATGTATGCAAAAAAACATTTCTTTCACATATGAAAGAAAAACGGACGGCTTCAATGTTAAAAAAAAACGGATCCAGCTAAAATTAGTTTTTTGCCAACTTTTTTGCCAACATATTTCTGCTGAATTTGGATGACTACTGACAGAGGACTACTTGATGTGTGAACACAGCCTAAGAAACAAGCTTTCTCAGAAGGAGAATGAAAGCAGATTGAAAAAGCAAGTCAATAGCAAATTTGCTTGTTTTCATACTGTCTGACTAACTGAAGCAATTTAGCAATATGAGAATACCCCTTTCAAGGTAACTTTTGGATTCTTTCTTAAAAAAACTGTGTATCAATGTAAAAGCAAAGATCATTAAGTAATAGGCCTTCAGGTAAAGTTTTAGCAATGTGTCAATAGTGAGGCGTTCCAGTAGCAAATAGCATAATTCTACATATACGGGAACTTGAGACTATAACATTTCTTACAACTTGGGATCTATGCATAAAATAAAATAAGTTACTAGCAAACGTAGATTGGAACTATATATAAACTGATGAAGTCAAAAGTTATGCTACATAAGATAGCAAAGACTCTATTTATAGCATAGTTCCCAAATCAGATCTGTATTATTAAGGATTTTGGCTGTACTTATTAATATGTAACCATCTGTTGTAATTAGCCTACACCACTAGTGCACTGCACAAGAAAAGTTACATTATTTCTTACTCATGAGCAAAAATATTTTAGTAATGGTAATATTCTTGTCCTTTTATTACGTAAGACACATAATTGTTATATGAGATATTTCATAAAGTTTTCTAAATAATAGAAAATGGACTGCAGATCAGTGATGCCGCAGCTTTCTCTGACAAACTGAAGTATAGACGGATGGACCCAAAAATGCAACAGGTTGCATCTGGCATGCCTAGGCGCACACTACAAAAAACCGTATGCGCACAAAAACGCATAGGAACGTGTGCAAACGCTAGACCATGTGCCCGCCATGTTAAACATAGGTGAATACTCATGGACACGCACAATGCGCGCTGTGCTAAAAAACACTAATGTGAAACCAACCTAAAACTGATATATCCCATTAAATACATCCAATGAAAAAAACTATTTTTTACATACAGTATTCTGTGTTTGATGCATTTACTATTTTCCATGACATATCTATCTATCAATCCATTACATCTATATATGTGTGTGTGTAAATATATACATACAGCTCTGGCAAAAATTAAGAGACCACTGCACAGTTTTATAAAAATCAGCTTCTCTACATGTCTGACAGCCATTCCATTCCAATCCTCTTGCAATAGGACAATCTGGATGGCCAAACAAAGTGCTAGTAATATCTCAAAAGTAATAGGAATGAAAAAATAACTTTTAACCATGCCAAAGGAGTTGAAAAGAAAAGTCTTGAGTGAGGAAAAGAAGGTCTCAATTCTGGCTGTACTAGCAGAGGGATACAGTGAGTGTCATGTTGCCTCCATCCTTAAAATTTCTAAGACGGCAGTGCATTACAACAAGGTCAAGCAGCAGACATTGGGGACAACAAAGCTGCAGACAGGCAGAGGGCAGAAACGACTCTCCACTGACCGGGATGACCATCATCTTATTTGAATGTCACTCAGCAACCGCAGGATGACATCTAGTGATCTACAAAAGGAATGGCAAATGGCAGCTGGAGAGAAGTGCCTGGCAAGAACAGTTCGTAACAGGCTCCTAAAGACAGGGCTCAAGTCATGAAAAGCTAGACAAAAGCCTTTCATCAATGAGATGCAAAGGAGAGCCAGGCTGAAGTTTGCCAAAGACTATAAGGAATGGAACATAGAGGACTGGAGTAAAGTAATCTTCTCTGATGAGTCTAATTTTCAGCTTTGCTCCACACCTGGTCATCTAATGGTTAAACTGAGACCTGGAGAGGCGTACAAGCCACAGTGTCTTGCACCCACTGTGAAATTTGGTGGAGGATCGGTGATGATCCGGGGATGCTTCAGTAAGGAACTGGGCAGGTTAATCTTTGCAAAGGATGTATGAATCAAGCCGCATACAAGGTTATCCTGGAAAAACAGTTGATTCCTTCTGCTCAGGCAATGTTCTAAAACTCTGATGACTGTTTTTTCCAGCAGGACAATGTGGCATGCCACACAGCTAGGTCAATCAATGTGTGGATGAAGGACCACCACTTTAAATCCCTGTCATGGCCAGCCCATTCTCCAGACCTGAACCCCATTGAAAACCTCTGGAATGTAATCAAGAGGAAGATGGATAATCACAAGCCATCAAACAAAGAAGAACTGCTTAAATTTTTGTACCAGAAGCGGCATAAGGTCACCCAAAAGCAGTGTGAAAGACTGGTGGAAAACATGCCAAGACGCATGAAAGCTGTGATTAAAAATCATGTTTTTTCCACAAAATATTGATTTCTGAACTCATCCTGAGTTAAAACATTAGTATTGTTGTTTCTAAATGATTATGAACTTGTTTTCTTAGCATTATTTGAGGTCTGCAAGCTCTGTTTTTTTTTTGTTATTTTTGGCTATTTCTCATTTTCTGAAAATAAATGCAAAATTTAAGTGCTTGGAAATTCAAAGACCCGTTGTCAGTAGTTTATAGAATAAAAGACCAATTTACATTTTACTCAAAAATATACCTATAAAGAGAAAAATCAGACAAACTGAACATTTTGCATAAATAATGCTAAGAAAACAAGTTCATAATTGTTTAGAAACATCCCAAACAATTTTCCTGGCACTTGTCACAAGTCACAGGTGGGGATGTTACCTTTAGTAGCTATTCAAACCCATTTGTGTCAACTCCTGAGCGTGTTATTAGGCCAAAGTCACCAGGGTATGTAAACTTTTGATCAGGGTCATTTGGATGTTTTGGGTTGTCATTATGATTTAAAAAGAGAAAGCACAGTAGTTTGACAATAAATGGCTTCACCCAACCACTAACCATGAGTGGAGAAAAAGTTTTGATGTTATCATTCATATTCTCTGAAAAAGGGCCAAGAAAGCAAAAATTCTGTTGGGGTATGTAAACTTTTGAGCACAGCTGTATCTATGTGTGGTCAGCCTGTAGTTATGTCTGTCATGTCTCAATAATGTATTCAATTTGTAGTCAATAAATTTGAGGACAGGTAAGAGTAGACAAATTTGTACATGGAATTAAAAACGTTGAGAAGTCTCAATATGTTTTAGTACCACAGTTGTTGTCAATGCAATGTGATAAAAACATCTGTATAAGACACATCACATTTAGAATTTAATTCAAAGAAACATATGTTTATACAATCCAAACCATCAATAATTTGTACTGAAACAATTCACTTTCAGGGATCAGGTATTCATTTACACTAGTTTGCGCTGCACATTTAATAAAATATGATTAATAGCAAATGCAGCTCTCCCAAGGACAAAGGAAAGGAACAGTATAGTACTAATGCTGAAGTAATCCAATCTGGACAATAAAAATTGACAACTCAATATATACTGTGTGCAGATGGCAGCGGGGAATGGAATAGAAAGGGGTTATTCCTAAATCAGAATTTTCTAAAGTTAAGCATGATGGAGAAAAATGCCTTTTGAGCCCTGACTGTAGATAAATCGGACGCTTTTCTAGACCAGAACAACTTAAATAGTTTAATTGAAAGTTCCGATTGTCTTCATGATGCAAATTACACCTATGTATTTTCAACAGCAACACTAATTGAAAAATGTGCAGATGCTTTGGGATCGGAATTCACTCCCACAGTTAATTATATACTACCGGTTGTTAAATAAGTGTTTGTGATGTCTGTGGATAAAGGAAATATATAGAAAGACATAACAATTTATGCATTAACATAATTTAAATGAGGTTCATGAAATGGATAATTGGCTGCTTTACTTTGCATTTTGGCTATTTTGACTTTTAATATGTAAAAGATACTTTTCATCAAATGTAAGACCATTCTAGTTTATGATTGCTGAGAAGAAAAAGGTTTCACTGATCTTTCTCATATGCTGTGATCAGAAAAAATGTAGTTTCTCTCTCCTAGTCTACTAACTTTCTGATAATTCTTTTCTTGACTGTTTACAATCTGATTTCTGGACTGTACACTCTACAGAAACTGCCCTTGCTTAAGTCTTTAAGGAGCTACCAGCAGCTAAATTTAATAACTACTTTTCTGATTCTTTTGGATGGATCTGCTGCGCTGGATATTGTAGATCACCAACTTCTCTTTCATATTTTCCACTCTATTAGCCTTAAGCAAACTGCCCTCTATTGGTTCTCCTCCTACATCTGTGATCACCCTTTCAATGTCTCATTTGCTGGCTGTTTCACCTTACTGTCGAGGGTTTTTAGAGTTTAGTCTTTGGTTTGTTCCTTTGGCGACCGTCCTGCTCTGGTCCGCTGCTCTTATTCAGACAGCTACCTCCTGGGCTCTGCTGTAAATCCAGATCCCTGTATAGGGGTAAAGGGTATCGGAGTTGTTTGGGGTGCTGTCTTACTGCAGCCCAGACTCGCAGACGGACGTCACAACAGCATGAGTAAAGTGTTTGAGAAGCGAAGTTTGGATTATGAATTATGTTTTGCTCCTAGATAACTTAGCAGAATGCAGACCAAAGGTAAGGTGATAGAAGATGTGGGGCACTATTGAGAGCATTGTAGTTAAGTGTGAAAAGTTTATGTTGTATTCTGTAGTTTGTTATAATCCCTGTGATTCCCAATACCATCATGTGTATTAATCCTTATTTTATGTCTTAACCCATACATTGCATTTTATTCAGACTTTGCAGTGTTATAATCCCTGTGATTCCCAGTACCGTCATGTGTATTAATCCTTATTTTATGTCTTAACCCATACATTGCATTTAATTCAGACTTTGCAGTGGCCAGCACTGATTCTTTGCAGATTTTAACCTCCATTTTTACATACATATCATATTGTTTTATTTATTTCTATTTTTTTAAACCTTTGCATGTTCTATCCCTTGGATTTCTTTGATGGCATCCAGGAAAAATAGCCTGTAAAAAATTACACATGACAATGTTAATTTTCTTATATAAAGTGTAATTGTAAATCTTCCTAGAATTGCCCATTCGAAGAGGCTGGCCACAGTTGTAATATTGTAGTCTCTATCCACTAGACAACTGCAAAGAATGTAAAGGGTTTACTTATCATAGCAACACTGTTAAGCCCCGTTACACACTGCGATATCGCTAGCAATATCGCTGTAAAGTCACCGATTTTGTGACGTTACAGCGATATTGCTAGCGATATCGTTGCATCTGATACTTACCTCCGACCGGCTCCCCCGCTGTCTGTCGCTGGTCGCGCGAGAAGCTCCTGGATCATTTCTCATTGTCAGCGTCCTGCGGCGCTTCCTGCTGGGGCGACGAGCAACGCGTGGAGCCGGGCGGGAGGACGCAGGATCGCCGCGTCTGACAGGTATGTAGCGATCCCCGACCCCAGCGATGTCGCTAGTGAGATCTGCCTCTGTGGCAGCTCACTAGCGACCTCTTAGCGATGTACCAGTGATCCTGACCGCGTCATATCGCTGGTCGGGATCGCTGGTACATCGTTAGGTGTAACGGTACCCTTACTCAATGGCTTCTTGCACGGAGGCGCATTAAGCTACCTGATGTGCAGATATCTACAACAAAGCCCCTTTGAACAAACTGCTACCAGCTGGCTTTTAGCAAAACTATGCACAGGGTGCACAGTGTTATTCATTGATGGAGCTTTAGTTTAGAGAAGCATCCTATGTCTTCAGTTTTTAATGGTGTAAACTGCCAAATTTAGTCAATCACAAAGCGTAAACTACAGATGAAATGTTCCAGGACACAAACCAAAGCAGCTCTAGTGCTTTTTAAATGTACTATAAACAATACATTATTAATTCACAATCGTTGCTCACACCCTAGTCTTTATTTTCTGCCATTACTAATCGTGGTTGCATTCTCTTCTAGCTATAAATAAATCATCAGGGCAAAAACTTCTTGTGTGTTTTATTGTGCGCTTCTCCTAAGGGTGTTTTGAAATACTTCAAGCTACGTTCAATGCCATGAACCTACTTCAGTCAGAAGCCCTGAATACAACTTATATCTCTATGCAAAGATCCTGCTCTTTTATTTCCCTTTCCTAATATATAAAGCATAAGCATACGCTCTTAGAACAGAAGAATTTTAAACACTCAGGGGGAAAGGTAGTGTATATCATGATCAAGTCAAACTAATCTGTACTGGAGTAAGATGGGACAAATTTATCATGAAGCTCATACCTCATAATATTTTTTGCTGTTCATGAACCAAAAATTTAAATCTCGGTATGGCAGGTCTAAAGTTAAGGCAATTTCTAACTTGAATTTCTTTAAATCTGTTGGTCCATTTGTGTCTCAGCTTTTTCTAAAGAATCTCCTCCCACATTTTTAAAAGTGGTAATAGAAGTTGTAAGTAATCAGGAGGTAAAATTGCAGATGGCATTATGACCATTGATGATGTGTCATTGAGCAGTTTAACTAACTACAGTTTGGGTTCAGGTTATTTAGGAATCACTGAAGAGTCTTGGTGGGAAGATCACTCCCATAATCCAATCCACATCTTCTTCTCCTTACCAGAAGTGACAGGCAGAAGATAAGCCTGGGTCAAAAGACGCAGTAGACCACATCTTGAAGCCAGCCTCAAATAGGCAGATACAGTCAAAAATGATACAGTGGGTAAAAAAATATTTAGTCAGCCACCAATTGTGCAAGTTCTCCCACCTAAAAAGATGAGAGAGGCCTGTAATTGACATCATAGGTAGACCACAACTATTGCCTATTGCAGATTCAGTCTTCCCAGCCTGTTGCAGGGCTACAATTTTGTTTCTGGTGTCCTTCGACAGCTATTTGGTCTTCACCATAGTGGAGTTTTGAGTGTGACTGTTTGAGGTTGTGGGCAGGTATCTTTTATACTGATAAGTTCAAATATGTGCCATTACTGCAGGTAATGAGTGGAGGACAGAGGAGCCTCTTAAAGTAGAAATTACAGGTCTGTGAAAGCCAGAAATCTTGCATGTTTTTAGGTGACCAAATACTTATTTTCCACCATAATTTGAAAAATACATCTTGCCAAATCAAACAAGGTGATTTTCTAGATTTGTTTTCTCATTTTAACTCTCATAGTTGTGGTCTACCTATGATGTCAATTGCAGGCCTCTCTCATCTTTTTAAGTGAGAAAACTTGCACAATTGGTGGTTGACTAAATACTTTTTTTCCCCCACTGTATCTGACAGATCACACAGTGACTCAGACTGCATCATTACACATCAATGGCCCCATCAACGCATACGCCATAAACCCATTCTTGAGGGTTTCAGACGTAAGCATAAAGGAGCCACTGATGAGTAAAACACAATGTGAACTCAGCCTAACTGCGATTGGCTAAAAGCAAGCAACCAACCAGTGAGCAGTGTGCTATGTGTCTCCTGAACTAAGTGGAAGTTCAGCTTGGAATTGTGGAGTTAAAGAACTGAAGAAGTCTTTTTTAAAAGTGAAGGATTATTATTTGAACCAAACCTGCAATGTTTTCGTGAGAAAACCTTTTTTTAAGTACAAGTGACACTATCTGACATCAAGAACGATTATTTTCTGTTTTGCTATACAAGTAATCCTGTTGTAGTTACTCTTTCTTCTAGATGTGCATAATAAAGCCTGGACATTTCAACTTTTACTACCAGTGTGTGCCCATTTTCGTGGATATCTGGAGGGTCCCTTTTACAATGTTAAAAGTCATACACTTTATGGCATTCAACAAAATTTGTGACATTTCTTTACATGAAAATTAAAAATAGTTTAATTAATGTTTACAACCTACTTTGTAGCCCTTAGCAATATACATCTACATTTTATTACAAGTGGTTAGACGCTCTACCTTTCAGAGCGTCTTACTGTAAGTCTATTTTGTTATTCCACATTCTCAAACTTAAGTCAACGGTCACACTAGCACATTAAATATGTCTCTCACCCTCCCATACAATAGCACACTCAACTCACCAAGCACCCATGTGTTATCAGAAGGAACAGAGGAGTAAGCCACTTCCAGACACTGCTACCTCCGGCTGATCTCCCTGAAGGATTGGTACTCAAAGTGCCACATCCTCTGTTGGGGAGAGTTAACAGCCCATATTACATTAGATAGTTGATGACTGCTGCCAAAATAGTAAAGTAGTGCAACCAGACTATGTTTGGCCCAATGGCAGCTCTAGTCACTTAGACCACACTGATTTCTTAGACCTGATGAGGCTGGTTCTCATACTTTGAAAATCATTGTCAGAATGTATAATGGGTGAGCATTTTATAAGACAAAGCTAAAGAGTGAGCTTATGAGTCCTAGTATATTCAGTCTACACCCACCCAGCCTGACTGATAACTGCAGCCTATACTGAGCAGTGTGAGAACTCAGCAGCAGAAATGACATGAACTGCCAATCAGGTTATGTGGATGAAGAATTAACTTAAACTTTTAAAAAGGATTAAGGAATATTCACATGTCCAGTGGTGATCAGTTAGAACAGATAGAGCAGCAATCTGTTGATAAAAAAGTTGTGCAGACACAACTTTTTAGCCTGTTTTTAAATAACTGATCTCTGCTGGATTTGTATTTTTTAACATTGAAGTCTATGGAAGAAAATTTTTTGCTTACTGATCCAATAATAATTACACATTATTACTAGTGCTGTTTAACAAATCAACTTTGATTTGATCAAAATTGTGCTATGATGAACACGTAGGGGAACACAGCTGGAGGCAAACCTATCTGACGGCCTGTGTGACTGATTTTGTAAGTTAATCTTATTCTGCAGTCTGCTAGGCACTATGGAAACGTTCAAAGGAACCTGACAGGTGGATTGGGCAGCATATACTGTATCAGCCACTGGCTGTACGATCACAGCTGCGGCATTTCAGGGAAAAACATACTTTCATTGGCTGCCAGGGACTGCGGGTGACTACTTGCTGACAGTGAGTGATAAGTCTCTGCTTATATATGCGTATAGGCAGAGAGTTGCCAGTCACTGTCAGTGGGCGGGGAGAGGCCAACAGGGACTTGCCTGTACGACTAGTCACCTGCGGTCTCCCGCAGCTATTAAAAGTATTTTTTCTCCGAAGTGCCGCAGCTGTGATCGTACAGTCAGTGGCTGATACATGCTGCGCATGGACTGGGCAGCATGTAAAACTTGTCGGGTTCCCTTTAAGTGCTAACATTTCTTTTAACAAAACCAGATACAAAAGTGATTTTAAGATGGAAATTTAAAAATTCCAATTTAGAAAAGCTTCTAATCATGCTCCAGAAAATTTTCTTGAGTCTGCAGCCCTGTAGGGTTAGGCTGTGAAGGATCTATGGAATAATCATAAGATTACTGGAGCTGTGATGCAGCCTCAGTGTTTTCATATATCCATTTGTGTATGCAAATTGCATTTTCAGAAAAAAAAATCTAAATTTTCAGACACATGTTTAGGGAAAAATTAGACCCAAGTCAGAGGCCTCTGACACAGTGAAATCAGATCTCATGCTTTGCCTTTAGTAGGGGAAACACCCTGAAAAATATGTCTGCAATTTGAGATTCTGGTTTGGCTTTTATCCTAAATAATACAACAAGGCTCTTTAATGGATCAATATTAACCTTTAGGATTGCTACTTCCTATAGGTGACACTAGAGTTCAAGTCCTATTCGTCTCTGAAGAGGCAATTTGCACATTTAATGTCCTAGAGGAGCATGCATGGCTTATACGGTAAGTCTCCTTACCCTGGCATGTCACTCTCCACAAGGAGAAAGAGAGGTGTTACCCCTTAGGGTACCGTTACATTTAGCGATGCACCAGCGATCCCGACAACGATATGGATCGCTGGTGCATCGCTAAGTGGTCGCTAGTGAGCTGCCACACAGGCAGATCTCACCAGTGACATAGCAAGGGTCGGGGGTCGCTACTTACCTGTCAGACGAGGCGATCCTGACGTCCTCCCGCCCACATCCACGCGTCGCTCGTCGGCGCCACAGGAAGCCCAGCAGGAAGCGCCCGATGAGAAATGATCCAGGACCTTTTCGCACGACCAGCGATGAGCAGCGGGGAGCCGGTTGGAGGTAAGTATCAGACATAGCGATATCCCTGCTACGTCACAAAATCGGTGACGTTACAGCGATATTGCTAGCGATATCGCTATGTGTAACGGGGGCTTTAGACTTCATATACTGTATATAAAGAGTTGTCAGGGGTTTTTTTTATTTCTTTTCGCGGTGCTTGTAAGGTTTAAGAGTTTTTCTTCTATCAGATATGTGGCAATTCTGACTTTACCTTATCTCTCACTTGAATTGAATTTAGTCATGTAGCCCTAATCTAAATCTGGTAATATGTCCTTAATAAGAAATAAAATAGCTTTTACTAAAGTGTGTGAATCTGTTAAACAGGCCATACAGAAAAAAGCAAGGATTACCTCACACAATAATGAGGGAATTGTGCATCTTGGATGAGTTGCCACATTAAAACTGTATTTTCATTAATCAACTGGACACTGTGTTTGCAAACTTTAGTTCTGATTTTCTGGATTACTAATCCATCCATCAGTCAACCCTCAGTTTTTCCCTCTAGCACATCTAAAAATGATGATCTGATTCTGATCATCTTCTCTCAAAGTCCATGGAATGGCCAGGGAATTAGATATAAAAACAAATCCTACAGGATATGTGAAGGCAAAACATGTTTAAAATATTCCTTCCTGCGTTAATTATTGATCAGCACTGCAGTTTATGCATGCGTATCACCAGATGTGCATATGCTTTAATTAAAAAGACACTTCGGATATTGTAAGTGCAGAAGAATTTATATGTGAAACCCTTTATGCTCCGAATGTTCCGGACAATTATTTTAACATCTCCTACCAGGAGCTGTCAATAACGCAAAGAGTCACATGAAAATTCAATCGATTTCTCTGACTTATGCAGATATTATGGGACATGTTATGTTTCTATAATGTTTCCAGCCTAAAGTTCAAACAGAATGAACAAGATCTAAAAAAAAAAAAAAAAAATCTATAAGCCAAAGATGTTTACAGATTAGTCATTGGGCACAAGGTTGGGCCATAGACATGAGTTACCTTATCGGCTTTAACCTTACCACACATATCCGTCTGTCTTAGTATTTCCATAATGCGAGGAGGATGAGTGGCTGCCAGACAACTCCGGTGTCACTTTTCCCAAGGGTAAGCAATAGCACTGAACAGAAAAGATCCAACCAGTCTACTCATGTGTCCTCCAGGCGTTGGTAGTCTGCATAGAAATTATGTGTTGGTAGGTTGTTATAAAACCTTCATCAGACACCCTATGATGAATCTAATTTCAGGTGAAGCCTTTAAGAAAAAAAAAAATATTGTCGAAAGAGGACAAATGCTCAATAAGTTGGAGCAAGTTTTCACTTATGTTACTTATGTTGCCATTAACCTAGCCCAGAACCATCCCTCATCACCAGTATCAATCACTACAGCACAAGTTCTTATGAATTAGCTAGTAAACTTTACAATATACGCTCCTCAGGATTGAAATTGTAACACCAATAAGTTGTGTCATTATGGAAATTACAGGATCTATAAAAATGTTAATGCTTTAAAAAAAAATGGAAACTCTGGCCCTTATTCATCAAGCTAGGCTAAACATTTTCAAAATTGTTGTGTAATGTGAAAAAATTTTGCACATTAAGCATTTCATGCCAGTTTTGGGCCTTTCTGTCAAAATAGTCTGAGCTGGGGAGACGCAGGGGTGGGACATTTCATCAAAAGTGGCAGCATTTCTTAACACAGAAATGATACTCCAGTCCATTACTGTAGTGTCATTTCTGATGAGGTGCATGCCAGTGTTAGGATGTGCCAAACATTAAGTGGCATGTGGCTCTTAAATGGAATCTGTTAAAAGGATCAACCCTCCTAAGCCATCTCTATGGGCATGCAAGTTATAGGAAGCTGAATAAAATGACACCTTGATATCTGTAATCCATTGTCTTTTTCCAGAGAAATTAATGTTTTTCTTAATTTGTAAATGAGCTGTTAAGAACTATGGGCCGAACATAGATCTCCTTGAGAATCTGCCGCCAGATCTTATATTAAATGAATGGGAGTATTACCTGTGTAACCATGTAGATCAGGACATCAGATTATCAGTCATTACTCGGGTTCCACTGGTAACTGCTCCTTTCCTTTAAAATAGGCTTTGGAGGCAGATTCTTAGAGAGATCTATATACCTCCCAAAGATCCTAACAGCTCATTTACATATTAACAAAAACATTGATTTCTCTAGAATAAGATATTAGATTGCAAATATCGAGGTATAATATTTTTCAGCTTTCTATGCCCTGCATACCAAAATAGACAGCTTTAGTAGGGTTGTGTCCGGCACTGATTAGAAGCACTTCATGTAAAATGTTGCAGGTTTCTTTTAGCAGTGCAGGGGTTAGTCTGCTCAGTTGAGAGCTCCTGAAAGCTTTACTGCATTAAGGGTGTGTGCACACGCTGCGGATTCTGCTGCAGATCCGCAGCGGATTTGGCCGCTGTGGATCCGCAGCGGATTTGGCCGCTGCGGATCCGCAGCAGTTTCTGCTGTGGTGTACAGTACCATTATTCCCTATGGGAAATGGAAACCACTGTGCAGACACTGCGGAATTTTCCGCGCGGATTATCTGCAGTTTCTAAACCGCAGAAAGAATTGACATGTCAATTCTTTCTGCGGATTCCACAGCGGTTTCCTATCTCCACCATTGTGCACGTACCCTAAGGCTCTCAGCTGCGCACTGTTAGACTGTTAGGGTCCAGTTTCACTTAGCGACGCACCAGCGATCCCGACAATGATACGACCTGGTAAGGATCGCTGGTGCGTCGCTAAAGGTCGCTAGTAAGCTGCAAAACAGGAAGATCTCTTCAGCGACGCAGCAACCATCCAGTGATCCTTGGCGATCATTGGTAACTTGTCACAGCAGCTTTTCTGACGATTCCCCCCTGCGTCCCTGAGTTCTGCGTCGCCAACGAGGTCGCTCTTCGGGTCAAACACAGCAATGCGCGCTGGCCAGCAGGACGCCGACGATGAAAAAATGGTCCAGGACATTCGAGCACGATCAGCGATATCCAGCGGGGGGGGACAGTCGCCGCTGCGTGTCACATGTAGCGAGATCGCTGGCAAGGTCGCTGCTGCATCACAAACTCAGTGACGCTTCAGCTATCTCGCTATGTGAGACGGGGCTTTAGACACTTCAATCTAATATATAAAGCTCAATGTGTGTGTGTGTGTGTGTGTGTGTGTGTGTGTGTGTGTGTGTATGTCCGGGATTGGCATCTGCACCATCGTAGCTACAGCCACAAAATTTTGCACAGTCACACGTCTGGACCCCGAAAGCGTCATAGGCGATGTTGTGAGGCGAAATTTTAACCCCGCGCGTTCCAATTCACCAAACAATTTTGCCTATTCTTATCATTTCTATGGTGTTATCGTCCTTCTGTAAAGCTGGAAATAACACAATTTATTACCGTGCCAACACAGACCACCCTCTGACACAGACTGCAGGGGGAGCCCAGTATCACACAGAATAGGATTAGATACACGGCTCAGCAGCGAGTTTCACACTGGATGGGATTAGTTACACGGCTCAGCAGTCAGTATCACACAGGATAGGATTAGATAAATGGCTCAGCAGACGGTATCTTATAGGATAGGATTAGATATACTGCTCAGCAGTCAGTATCACACAGGATAGGATTAGATACACGGCTCAGCAGTCAGTATCACAGGATAGGATTAGATACACAGCTCAGCAGTCAGTATCACACAGGAGAGGATTAGATACACAGCTCAGCAGTCAGTATCACACAGGAGAGGATTAGATACACAGCTCAGCAGTCAGTATCACACATGATAGGATTAGATACACAGCTCAGCACACAGTATCACACAGAATAGTATTAGATACATGGCTCAGCAGACAGTATCACACATAATAGGATCAGATACACGGCTCTGCAGTCAGTTTCACACAGGATAGGATTAGATACACAGCTGAGCAGTGAGTAACACACATGATAGGATTAGATACATGGCTCAGCACACAGTATCACACAAAATAGGGTTAGATACACAGCTCAGCAGGCGGTATCACACAGGATAAGATTAGATACACTGCTCAGCAGTCAGTAACTCACGATAGGATTAGATACACAGCTCAGCAGAAAGTATCACACAGGAGAGGATTAGGGACACAGCTCAGCAGACATTATCACACAGGATAGGGTTAGATACACAGATACAGTCATGGCCAAAAGTATTGACACCCCTGCAATTCTGTCAGATAATACTCAGTTTCTTCCTGAAAATGATTGCAAACACAAATTCTTTGGTATTATTATCTTCATTTAATTTGTCTTAAATGAAAACACACAAAAAGAATTGTCCTAAAGCCAAATTGAATATAATTCCACACCAAACATAAAAAAGATGGTGGACAAAAGTATTGGCACTGTTCGAAAAATCATGTGATGCTTCTCTAATTTGTGTAATTAACAGCACCTGTAACTTACCTGTGGCACCTAACAGGTGTTGGCAATAACTAAATCACACTTGCAGCCAGTTAACATGGATTAAAGTTGACTCAACCTCTGTCCTGTGTCCTTGTGTGTACCACATTGAGCATGGAGAAAAGAAAGAAGACCAAAGAACTGTCTGAGGACTTGAGAAACCAAATTGTGAGGAAGCATGAGCAATCTCAAGGCTACAAGTCCATCTCCAAAGACCTGAATGTTCCTGTGTCTACCATGCGCAGTGTCATCAAGAAGTTTAAAGCCCATGGCACTGTGGCTAACCTCCCTAGATGTGGCCGGAAAAGAAAAATTGACAAGAGATTTCAATGCAAGATTGTGCGGATGTTGGATAAAGAACCTCCACTAACATCCAAACAAGTTCAAGCTGCCCTGCAGTCCGAGGGTTCAACGGTGTCAACCCGTACTATCCGTCGGCATCTGAATGAAAAGGGACTGTATGGTAGGAGACCCAGGAAGACTCCACTTCTTACCCCGAGACATAAAAAAGCCAGGCTGGAGTTTGCCAAAACTTACCTGAAAAAGCCTAAAACATTTTGGAAGAATGTTCTCTGGTCAGATGAGACAAAAGTAGAGCTTTTAGGGCAAAAGCATCAACATAGAGTTTACAGGAGAAAAAAGAGGCATTCAAAGAAAAGTACACGGTCCCTACAGTCAAACATGGCGGAGGTTCCCTGATGTTTTGGGGTTGCTTTGCTGCCTCTGGCACTGGACTGCTTGACCGTGTGCATGGCATTATGAAGTCAGAAGACTACCAACAAATTTTGCAGCATAATTTAGAGCCCAGTGTGAGAAAGCTGGGTCTACCTCAGAGGTCATGGGTCTTCCAGCAGGACAATAACCCAAAACACACTTCAAAAAGCACTAGAAAATGGTTTGAGAGAAAGCACTGGAGACTTCTAAGGTGGCCAGCAATGAGTCCAGACCTGAATCCCATAGAACACCTGTGGAGAGATCTAAAAATGGCAGTTTGGAGAAGGCACCCTTCAAATATCAGGGACCTGGAGTAGTTTGCCAAAGAAGAATGGTCTAAAATTCCAGCAGAGCATTGTAAGAAACTCATTGATGGTTACCGGAAGCGGTTGGTCGCAGTTATTTTGGCTAAAGGTTGTGCAATCAAGTATTAGGCTGAGGGTGCCAATACTTTTGTCCGGCCCATTTTTGGAGTTTTGTGTGAAATGATCAATGTTTTGCTTTTTGCTTCATTCTCTTTTGTGTTTTTTCATTTAAGACAAATGAAATGAAGATAATAATACCAAAGAATTTGGGTTTGCAATCATTTTCAGGAAGAAACTGAATATTATCTGACAGAATTGCAGGGGTGTCAATACTTTTCGCCATGACTGTACACATGTTGTTTATCAAAAGGCTCTTGAATGAGTTGAAAATAAAATACTGTCAATACTTGGGTAATCGTTTAGTTAATTTGTGTTGCAAATCTGTAGTGTTGAATATATGATGTGAAATGTTTTTATGTGCAATATAATCATTATAATTTGTTATAACTAACCACAGTTGGTTACTATGCCCAGGCAACACCGGGCTCTTCAGCTAGTCTCCTATATAATCTGAACCCTGGGTCGCACTCATTGTCAGAGATAGCTTTTGCTGCAAGGCTGGAGATTGTTGGTGGTTGTTATTGGAGAACACGTTTGGTGGATTGGATTTATCTGTGACTGTTGCTAGGTTTTGAGTGTGTGATAATTCCCTTTGTTCTCCTACTTTGGTTTAACCCCAACCTCCACTACCCAGTGCACTCCTCTGTTGTTTGTATGTTTTTGTATTTTTTGTTAGACCTGTTCGTATTACCTTGTTTGTCTGTTTGGTGTATTACGGGACACTACTGCTCCCCTCTTGCCTGGGTGGGGGAGGGTACAGACTGAGATTGGATTCAGAAGCTAAGACAAGGTATGTGGCCCTTGCGTCCTCACCATCAGAAATAATCCAGGGAATAAGGCGAGCTAGAGCACCCCTAGCATTAGGGACATGGAAGGAGCCTCTGGTCCTGGGATACCAGGGAAGTCATGACAGGTTGATCCTATGAACAGATTCCCTTTAATGAATTCGACACATTTTTATTATTGCAATGTGTCGATTAACGCTAGCCTACAAAACTCCAGTCTTACTGAATAGGGGCCAAAATCTTCAAAATATCTTGATTTATTCAGTATCAAGCATGATCACCACACACAGAAATACACCACTTTTCCTTCTTGGTTTTGCAATTGCAATGTTGAGGAGTGTATGTTAAACTAAGTTATCTCTGGAACAAAACAGCTTTGATATAAATTTATTATCTTCTGATATTTATTGGTTTCCTGGCACTCATGCAAGAAATGCTACCAGCCAACCAAGGGCAGTAGTAGGGCGACACAGCATCCAATGAAATACGAGTAAGCAAAAACTAGAAAAATACAGGTGATTTAAACCAATGTAGACATAATTAATAGTATTAAATATGAAAATAAGTTGGATCCTGCCAAACCTTGAATACTGAAGCGTAATACAAAAAAAGTGTCATCTTCAGAATAAAAGTTTCAGTTTTCAAGATCTAGATCACAGCATTTCTCTGAAAACAGCTTCTTGTTATGTCAACACATTCAGCATAAGCACTGGGAAAATATGTTTATACAACAAAGGAGAGACATCATTCTAAACTTTACTATACAATGTATAGTTAAGGTAAGTGCAAGCACGTCAAAGGTATTGTTGCACCAATGATGGTGGTTGTCAAAATGGAACGCGCCACCAGAAAGAATGGCAAACATGCTGCATACAAAAATAATGTGCATAGTACTGTAAATATAATAACACAGGACATTTGTATCACAATAGCACGGGGAATAAAAAGGTGCCACACATTACAAAGTGGAACGCACAACCAAAACAAAGTAGCACTGCATAATGATACAGGTGAAACACAGAATATGCATTAGAAATGGAATACAAGACTGGAAATATACGTATAGGAGTATGGCATACACGTAAAATAATAAGGGAACAGAAGACATGAAAAGGTTTAGGAACCAATCCTGAAAATGAAGAAAAAAAGCATAGAAATATATTCATGTATAAAAATCTCCATATGACAGAATAAAATAAATAACCATAATGAAACAATAACAATGTGAGTTTCCATAAAAAGATGTTCACGTCCTGTGTAGAGTTGGACGAAATGGGTCGGCCAAATTCAGAATTCGTCGACTTGAGCGCCAAAGTCGCGCTTCCCACAATGCTTCCAGCGCCTTTTCTCAGCCAATCATCAAGGACGCACACTGTGGGCAACGCGATTACATAGGCAGCGGCCCCCACCATCTTAGAGAAGGGCATCCAAGTGATTGGTTGGCTTTGTGTGGCGTCACAGTGGCTATAAAAGGCCGTGACCGCCATCTTCCTTCTGCCGATCTTAGCATAGGGAGAGGTTGCTGCTGCTTGTTCTCAATAGGGAGAGTGTTTAGGCAGGAAAAAAAAAATTGCTTCTGCTGATAGCGATTTTCACTGTACAACACAACTGTATAGTGTGTAGTGACAGGGGAGGCTATATTTGTGTGCAGCAGCTCTGTTGGCGATTAGGCTGCCTTATAAGGCTCCCTGATAGCTGCATTGCTGTTTGCACAGTGCTGTGCAGAGTGCTTTTTTAAAAGCAAAAAAACTTTTATTCCTTTTCTCTGCACAGCTACCAAGCGTTCATTTTTTCACACTTTTGTGTGCAGCAGCTCTGTTGGTGATTAGGCTGCCTTATAAGGCTACCCGATAGCTGCATTGCTGTTTGCACACTGCTGTGCAGAGTGCTATTTTAAAAGCAAAAAAAACTTTTATTGCTTTTCTCTGCATAGTAGTTACTGAGCGTAAATTTTTGCACACTCCGTATAGAGGTGTACGCTCCTCACACACTGTTGTGTACCGGATGGTATCACGGACAAATACATGCTATATGTGTGTGAAAATACATGGAGATTAACATTTTTCCACACATCCACCGTATAGAGGTGTCCGATTCTCAAACAGTATTGGATATCTGCTGTTCTTATTATGGTAACTCTATACAGAGTCAGCGTGTGTGTGTGTGTGTGTCACTCCGTAAATACATATACGGACAGTTCCATTTCTCCATACACCATATTGAGCTATCCGATTCTCAAACAGTATCGGATATCTGCTGTTCTTATTACGGTCACATCTACACAGAGTCAGCGTTTGTGACATTCCGTAAATACATATGCAGACATTTCCATTTCTCCATACACCGTATTGAGCTGTCAGATTCTCAAACAGTATCGGATATCTGCTGTTCTTATTACGGTCACATTTACACAGAGTCAGCATGTGTGTGACATTCCGTAAATACATATACGGACATTTCCATTTCTCCATACACCGTATTGAGCTGTCCGATTCTCAAACAATATCGGATATCTGCTGTTCTTATTACGGTCACATTTACACAGAGTCAGCATGTGTGTGACATTCCGTAAATACATATACGGACATTTCCATTTCTCCATACACCGTATTGAGCTGTCCAATTCTCAAACAGTATTGGATATCTGCTGTTCTTATTACGGTCACATTTACACAGAGTCAGCATGTGTGTGACATTCCGTAAAAACATATACGGACATTTCCATTTCTCCATACACCGTATTGAGCTGTCCGATTCTCAAACAGTATCGGATATCTGCTGTTCTTTTTACGGTCACATCTACACAGAGTCAGCGTGTGTGTGACATTCCGTAAATGCATATACAGACATTTCCATTTCTCCATACACCGTATTGAGCTGTCCGATTCTCAAACAGTATCGGATATCTGCTGTTCTTATTACGGTCACATTTACACAGAGTCAGCATGTGTGTGACATTCCGTAAAAACATATACGGACATTTCCATTTCTCCATACACCGTATTGAGCTGTCCGATTCTCAAACAGTATCGGATATCTGCTGTTCTTTTTACGGTCACATCTACACAGAGTCAGCGTGTGTGTGACATTCCATAAATACATATACAGACATTTCCATTTCTCCATACACCGTATTGAGCTGTCCGATTCTCAAACAGTATCAGATATCTGCTTTTCTTATTACGGTCACATCTACACAGAGTCAGCGTGTGTGTGTGACATTCTGTAAATACATATACGGACATTTCACTTTTCTCCATACACCATATTGAGCTGTCCGATTCTCAAACAGTATTGCATATCTGCTGTTCTTATTACGGTCACATCTGCACAGAGTCTGCATGTGTCTGTGAGACTCCGTAAATACATATACGGGCATTTTCATTTCTCCATACACCGTATTGAGCTGTCCGATTGTCAAACAGTATTGTAAATCTGCTGTTCTTATTACGGTCACATCTATACAAAGTCAGCGTGTGTGTGACAATCCATAAATACATATATGGAGATTGACAGTTTCACCAACAACATATACAGCTGTACACTTCTGATACAGTACCATATATCTGCTTGTTGGATTACGGTGAAATACATACTGGGCGAGCGTCTGTGACTCACGAAATATATACGGAGATTTAACTTTTTACATACACCTTACACAGCTGTATGCTACTCATACAGTACCATTTTTCTGCTGGTATTTTTGTTACATTTTCCCAAACATGAGGAAGTATGGTGGAAGAGGCCGCAGACGTGGGCGGGGGGGGCACAGCTGGTACTGATGGTGGTGCATCTGCTGGTTCTGGCAAAAGCACAATAGCAGCTAAGGCAGGAGGTGATGGGCCTGTGTCATCGTCTGGCACAAGAAGGCCTTTAAGGTTCCCTTTTCTGGGAGTAGGTAAAGCGCTTTTAAAGCCGGAGCATCAGGAACTGGTTTTGCATTACATTGCCAAAACAGCCTCCAGTTCTATCGCCTCCTCTTCTGAAGTTTAAAAAAATGCAAGCACTGAGTCGTCAGTGCAGGTTTCTGGTCAGGAACCACCCCTTTCCTTGTCTACTTCACCTCCACTAAAAGTGAAGGATGCGGCAGCTCACACTTCAGATTACTCCATGGAGCTCTTTTCACATGCCATGTCTGTGTTATCAAGTGAAATTCTGAATTCCCCAGTCCAACATGAATCGGAGATGGAGTGCACTGATGCACAGCCACTGCTAGATGATTCTGCTGGTACACTGACCCACAGCACTACATTCCCCTCGCACTCTGCAGAGCCAGAATGTGACACTGATGAAACTCAGGTTCCCCTTCCCGCATACTATACCATCTTACACGGTGACACAGAGGAAGGTGCAGATTGCCACAGTACTTGCAATACTTACCCCTCCCTGCTCCACCGCCGTGACATCTTCCGCCTTTCCTGACAGTGACTTTCAGGTTAGAGAGCGCGATGACATCACATCTGTATGCCCTCTACCGAAACAGTACAAGTGCAGAGAGCTTGAAGATGGCAATGCTGAGGAGTCCAGAGTAGAGTAGTGCCCAGCGAGGAGAGGTATTTAATTTTTTTAAATGTTGGGAGGATTTTTTGGGGATCAATATACACTGGAGAATGATATATTGGGCCCATCATACACTGGGAATTTCCCACACAGCAATGGCATAAAGTGAGACTAGGGACTTTTTTTTTTTTAAGTGGCGGAGGAATACAGTGCGGAAGGATACCTACCTTCCGTCATTGGATTCCTGCAGCCCGTAGAGAACGGCAGCATCATCTGATGCTGCAGTTCTCTACCCAAGATCATCGTGGGACACACTCGTGGACTGCTTCGGATCGTGGGTGAGTATTTTTGTGGTTTGTTATGTTAATATTTATTCCAGAAAAGACAATGGCTTCGGGGAACAATGTGACAAGTATTGGTAAGTATGTTACTCTATGTTATATGTACTGTATGTCTATGTATGTATTGTATGAATGTATTGTATGTATGTAGTATATATGTGGTATGTATGTAGCATGTAGTATGTATGTAGCATGTATGTAGCATGCATGTAGCATGTATGTAGCATGCATGTAGCATGCATGTAGTATGTATGTAGTATGTATGTAGTATGTATGTAGCATGCAGTATGTATGTAGCATGCATGTAGCATGCATGTAGTATGTATGTATTATGTATGTAGTATGTATGTAGCATGCAGTATGTATGTAGCATGTATGTAGCATGTATGTAGTATGTATGTAGTATATATGTAGTATGTATGTAGCATGTAGTATGTATGTAGCATGTAGTATGTATGTAGCATGCATGTAGTATATATGTAGTATGTATGTAGCATGTAGTATGTATGTAGCATGCATGTAGTATGTATGTAGTATTTTTTTTTTTTTTTTTAACATTTAACACATTAGCCGGATGATGGGACTACTACTGTCCCATCATTGGCTAATGTGTCAATCACTGTCATGGTAGCAGGCATCGCCCAATGGGACTTGTAGTCCCATCGGACGATGCCTGCACAGACCCCCGAAGCCTGCACAGACCACCGGCAGGCCGGCACAGCCCCCCGGCAGGCCGGCACAGCCCCCCGGAGCCTGCACAGACCACCGGCAGGCCGGCACAGCCCCCCGGAGCCTGCACAGACCACCGGCAGGCCGGCACAGCCCACCGTAGCCTGCACAGACCACCGGCAGGCCGGCACAGCCCCCCGGCAGGCCGGCACAGACCACCGGAGCCTGCACAGACCCCCTGGCAGGCCGGCACAGCCCCCCGAAAGGCCCGTACAGACCCCAGAGAGGCTGTACAAGGCAAAAACAGGGTTTTTCTTATTCCGATACCGGAAGTCCCATAGACTTGAATGGGACTTCCGGTATCGGAATCGGCGATACCGATACTTTTTTTAAAGATCGGCCGATCCATTCCGATCCGATACTTTGAAGTATCGGACGGTATCGCTCAACTCTAGTCATAAGTATTCAAACACTTTGCTCAGACATTCATATTTAAGTCACATGCTGTCCGTTACCTTGTGAACCTCCTTGAGATGGTTCTACTTCTTCATTGGAGTCTAGCTGTGTTTAATTTAACTGCTAGGACTTGATTTGTAAAGGCACACACCTGTCTATATAAGACCTCACAGCTCACAGTGCATGTCAGACCAAATGAGAATCATGAGGTCAAATGAACTGGCCAAGGAGCTCAGAGACAGAATTGTGGCAAGGTGCATATATGGCCAAGGTTACAAAAAAATTCTGAAGTACTAAAGGTTCCTAAGAGCACAGTGGCCTCCATAATTCTTAAATGGAAGAAGTTTGGGACTACCAGAAGTCTTCTTAGACCTGGCCGTCCAGCCAAACTGAGCAATCATCGGAGAAGAGCCTTGGTGAGAGAGGTAAAGAAAAACCCCAAAATCACTGTGGCTGAGTTCCACAGATGCAGTAGGGAGATGGGAACAAGTTCCACAAAGTCAACTATCACTGCAGCCCTCCACCAGTACGGCCTTTATGGCAGCATGACCCAACAGAAGCCTCTCCTCAGTGCCAGACATACGAAAGCCCACATAGAGTTTGCTAAAAAAACACATGAAGGACTCCCAGACTATGAGGAGTAAGATTCTCTGGTCTGACGAGATGAAGATAGAACATTTTGGTGATAATTCTAAGCGGTATGTTTGGAGAAAACCAGGCACTGCTCATCACCTGCCCAATATAATCTCAACAGTGAAACATGGTGGTGGCAGCATTATGCTATGGGGGTGTTTTTCAGCTGCTGGAACAGGATGACTGGTTGCAATTGAAGGAAACATGAATGCGGTCAAGTACAGAGATATCCTGGATGAAAACCTCTTCCAGAGTGCTCTGGACCTCAGACTTGGCCAAGGGTTCACCTTCCAACAAAACAATAACCCTAAGCACACAGCTAAAATAACAAAGGAGTGGCTTCAGAAAAACTTTGTAACTATTCTTGACTGGCCCAGCCAGAGCCCTGACCTAAACCCAATTAAGCATCTCTAAAGAGACCTGAAAATGGCTGTCCACCAATGTTCACCATCTAACCTGACGGAACTGGAGAGGATCTGCAAGGAAGAATGGCAGAGGATCCCCAAATCCAGGTGTGAAAAACTTGTTGCATCATTCCCAAGAAGACTCACGGCTCTACAAGCTCAAAAGGGCGCTTCTACTCAATACTGAGCAAAGGGTCTGAATACTTATGACCATGTGATATTTCAGTTTTTCTTTTTTAATAAATTTGCAAAAATTTCTACATTTCTGTTTTTTTCAGTCAAGATGGAGTGCAGAGTGTACTTTAATGAGAAAAAATGCACTTTTTATAAATTTACCAAATAGCTGCAATTAAACAAAAAGAAAAAGATTGAAGGGGTCTGAATACTTTCCGTATCCACTGTATAATGTCCCCTGTTCTGCTATTCTTCTCTAACACATTTAACAAAAAAGAAACTTCTGACATCCCTCACTCCAACAATGCACAGCATCGCAGCTACCCTTGCCATGCCAGTCATGGACAGAACATGACACCACTGCCAGGACCGATCACAACGACATAAGCTGACGACGCCTGATTGTATTGCAGTACAAGGAGACGGCGGTTCTCTGTGCCGCAATACATTACAGCTGAATGAGCATCCATGGGCACACATCCAGCGGAAATAAGTGCTGTCATCGGCGGACCCCCCTCCTGCACATGCCTTGTCACGGTTGCACCCTCTGCGACGGCGATCATTATGCCCATGACAGGTAAGGCTATTGAATGAAAAATAAGATGTCAGTATGATATTTTA
This sequence comes from Dendrobates tinctorius, assembly GCF_039654945.1. Classification (NCBI taxonomy): domain Eukaryota; kingdom Metazoa; phylum Chordata; class Amphibia; order Anura; family Dendrobatidae; genus Dendrobates; species Dendrobates tinctorius. The sequence goes on from NW_027361694.1 coordinate 14,591,564, forward strand.
TACATATTGCTTTTACAGATTAATTCCATTTACTAATGCCTTCAGTGCCATTTAAAAGGGGCCCTGGGGAGGTCCTTGTTGGTCTGGATTTACAATGGGTAACCATTTAACTACGTTTACAACAGCACTGGTTTGCGCAAACCTTGGATGATCACTATTTGTTTGATGTTACCTGAGCACACGTTTATTGAGCAGTTTAATGTATCTGCATACTTTTTTTTGCTTGTCCTAATCTTACGCTTTGACCTACAGCCCTTCCTTATTTTTTACCGGCAGTTTTCCTCCTTTTTCTATTGATTTTTGTATGATGTTCTGTTATGATTTTGTCAAAATTTATTTTTGTGTAATTTATTTATTTGTTAATAAAGGATATTTTTGTATTTTATACACAGTGGTTCTTGTTACTCCTTTTCTTTTTGTTGGTGCAACAGTAAGAAAATAGATGAAATACAAAATGACTGTCAATCGACATCAATCTTGGCCACCATGCAAAATCTCACCTCGTGGGGTATCTTTGATCATGAGGAAGGTGAGAGATCAGCCTAAAACTAATGGGGGAACTTGTTAATAATCTCAAGGCAGCTGGGACCACAGTCACCAAGAAAACCATTGGGAACACATTACGCTGTAAAGGTTTAAAATTCTGCAGTGCCCGAAAGGTCCCCCTGCTCAAGTAGACACATGTGCAGGCCTGTCTGAAGTTTGCCAATGAACACCTGAATGATTCTGTGAGTGATTGGCAGAAGGTGCTGTGGTCAGATGAGACAAAAATTAAGCTCTTTGGCATTAACTCAACTCGCTTATGACCCAACTAACACCGTCCCCACTGTCAAGCATGGAGGTGGAAACATTATGTTTTGGGGGTGGTTGTCTCCTACGGGCACAGCACTACTTCACCACATCAATGGGAGAATGGATGGTGCCATGACTAACAACCTCCTTTCCTCCACCAGAACATTAAAAATGGGTCATGGCTGGGTCTTCCAGCAAGACAATGACCCAAAACATACAACAAAGTCAACAAAGGAGTGGCTCAAAAAGAAGCACATTAACCCCTTTCAGACATCAGGCATAATAATACACCGATGTTGGACACCCTCCCTTTGATGTGGGCTCCAGCGGTGAGCCCACATCTTTTCCAGCACATGTCAGCTGTTTTGAACAGCTGACATGTGCGGCTAACAGCCACGGGAGGAATCGTGATCCTCCTGTGGCTTTTAACCTGTTAAATGCCACTATCAAACTCTGACAGTGGCATTTAACACGCGCTTTCGGCAAGTGCGCCGAAATCCTCCATCGGTGACCCCTGTCACATGATCGCGGGTCACCGATGGGTTGACCTGACAACAAGAGGTCTCCTGAAGACCTCTATGGTTGTCACTGCCGGATTGCTATGAGCGCCTCCAGGTGGTTGGAGCTCATAGCAAGTCAGTAATTCTGCTACATACAGGCGATGATCAGATCGCCTGTATGTAGCAGAGCCAAACTGGTTATGGCAGCTTCTAGTCTCCCATGGAAACTATTGAAGAATGCCAAAAGTAAAAAAAAAGTTTAAAAATATTAAAAAATAAATAAAAGTTCAAATTATCCTCCTTTCACCCCATTCAAAATAAAACAAGAAAAAAAATCAAACATACACATATTTGGTATTGCCACATTCAGAATCGCCCGATCTATCAATAAAAAAAGGATTAACCTGATCGCTCAATGGCGTAGCGAGAACAAAAAGTCAAAACGCCAGAATTATGTTCTTTTGGTCGCTGCGACATTGCATTAAAATGCAATAACGGGCAATCAAAAGATTGTATCTGCACCAAATTGGTATAATTAAAAATATTATCTTGGCGGGCAAAAAATAAGTTCTAATCCAACCCGAGATCATGAAAAATAGAAACGCTATGGGTCTCGAAAAATGGCACAGTTTTTTCTTTTTTTTTTTTTAAGAAAGTTTGGAATTTTTTTTCACCACTTAGATAAAAAATAACCTAGACATGTTTGGTGTCTATGAAGTCATAATGACCTGGAGAATCATAATGGCAGGTCAGTTTTAGCATTTAATGAACATAGTAAAAAAGCAAAACAAAAACAACTGAGGGATTGAATTTTATTTGCAATTTCACCGCACTTGGAATTTTTTCCCGTTTTCCAGTATACAATATGGTAAAATCAATGGTGTCATTGAAAAGTACAATTCGTCCTGCAAACAAGCCCTCATATGGCAATATTGAAATAAAAAAAGTTATAGTTCTGGGAAGAAGGGGAGCATAAAACGAAAACGCAAAAAACAAAATTCCTCTGGTCATGAAGGGGTTAAGGTCATGGAGTGGCCCAGCCAGTCTCCAGACCTTAATCCTATAGAAAACTTATGGAAGGAGTTGTAGCTCTGAGTTGCCAAGCGACAGTCTCAAAATTTTAATGATTTAGAGATGATCTGCAAAAAACATCTGACTGCTGTGCTTGCCAACAAGGGTTTTTCCCATCAAGTATTAAGTCTTGGTTGCCAGAGGGATCAAATACTTATTTCTAACTGAAAAGTGCAAACAAATTTATATAATTTATACAATGTGATTTTCTGGATTTTATTTTTGATATTTTATCTCTAAATTAACCTACTCTTAAAATTATAGACTGTTCATGACTTTGTCAGTGGGCAAACTCACAAAATCAGCAAGGGATCAATTACTAATTTCCTTCACTAATAAATTATACATCACGCATACAAATATATATAATAATTGACAGGGCAATCAAAATAAATGGCTAGCTACAGAATAGAAGATACAAAGCAACAGTAAAGTATTTGTTCTGATAAAGTGTTGATAAAATAAACATTTCCTACATTTTTCAGAAGATTCATGTCCTATATGACGTTGCTTTCTATTCCAGTCCATCCATCACGTAGTAAAAACTAAGGAACGAAGCATCTTGGATACAAGAAATGACCAGCTGGGATGAATGATAATGATTTTGGCACAAGATTGAGATACATTTGATTAGTTTAATAGACTGATATATTATGACAGTTATAAATCTGAATGGACTCTTTACTATCAACAGTCTATACATTGAAATGAATGCAAAAAAAAATAGTTTGTAACATTTTCTATTACAAAAATCTATGGGAAAATTGTCTTATCTTTGTCGGAAATGGCACAAAAAGAGAAGCTGCCCAGTTAAATGACAGAGAATCCAATTTATTTATGACGAAGGACAGAGCCAATGTAAAACCGTATCCTGGCAATATGAAGAACCCAGCAATAAGACAAATTATTAACAAGACTTCCGCACACATTGCCAATAAATCAGAATGCCTCTTCAGTACTATTTTCAGAGTTTGGCCAGAATCACACATGCGAGGAATACGGCTGAGTCTCGCATGTTAATACCCGGTACTGCCACTGGCACTCAGGAGTGGAGTGTGCTGCCGCATAGCAATACATGGAGCTGCACGCTGCGCTCCTGAGTGATGGCGGCAGTGACGGGTATTAACATGCAAGACTCGGCCATATTCTTCGCATGTGTGATCAAGCCTTTCCCAGATAATGCATTATTGCAAAAAAAAAAAGCCCAAAAGTACCATGGTATGTGCACATGTTGAGTAAAATTTCTGCACCATTTCTGCATCTCTTGGCAGGAAAAATACGGCTGCAAAAACATGCGTTTTTGGTGCATTTTTGCCCTACGTTTTTTCGACTGATTTAAGTAAGGCTGGGTTCACACGTAGCATTTTTTTTGCGTTTTCGCGGCGATTTTAAACGCGCGATTTTGCAGCAAAAAACAGCATCCCATGCAATCCTATGGGATTCCGCAATGCTGTGCTAACGCTGCGGATTTTCCCGCGGCGGAATCGCATTGCGGTAAGATACGCAGCATGCTCATTAATTTTGCAGAATCGCAGCGATTCTGCCCACATAGGAATGCATTGTTCTGCTTACTTTCCGCATGTGGCTGTGCCCACCATGCGAAAAGTAGCAGAACATTTGCGGATGGTACCCACGATCCGGAGGAGAGGAGTGTCACGGTCACATGTGTCTGGACGCAGCGAGTACCGCAAGGCGAACCCATGTGACGCACGTGACCCTGGATACACCGCCTCCAGTGGGGCGAATTTAAAAAATAAACACGTGCAGCTGGATACACTGCCTCCAACTGGCGAATTTAGACATTACACGTATATACAAGTCTGGAAACCCCGCCTCCAGTAAGGCGAATTTAAATAATATGGGAAACCTGGGAAACATTAACAATGGTGGGCCCTGCGATAGGGAATAGGGAAGTGGAGACCTCCTGAGCTCCCCTGAGCCAGTGTCCCTGCACTCCTAACGTTCCCTATGCCGGTTCCGCTCCGGGCGCGCAACAGGAACCTAAAAACCCTAGCTCGCCCTGACCTAAACCCTCACTAGAAAATTGGTTGGTGCGGAAACTAATCCCACCACTGCACTAAAACACATGAGGAAAGATGACAAAACAGGGGAAACACCACTTAGCTTTGCTCTGTTGCGTACGCTCCTAGCAACAGAGCCCACCACCTGTATGCATCTTCTCCTCCACCCGAATCCATCACCATAACTGGATCCTTCACCATAGTGCAGCCTTGGAGCAGAGTCCACCACCAGTTGCAGCTGTCCAGTAACAGGGTCCCAAAGATGAGTTCAGCTCCTGCCCAAAAAGTCCAGCATGCTTGAGTCCAGCTCTCAGCAACCAAGTCCCGCATGCTGAGTGAAACTCTCTCCATAGTCGTCACTCCACCAAGCCATGCAAGCACTTCCTGCAAACACCATAAACTGTGACTCCACCACGCTATGCCAGCCCTTCTTGCAGACCACCTAGCTGCCACTTGTCCCCTCTGGCTGGGCTGCGCAGGACTCATGTTCAGCTCCTTCCACCACCCAGGCTTCCTTGTGAATGACGAACACAATCAATATCACCAACAGTGAATGATACACCTGACACTCATTTATAGAGCATTCACACCTGTTACCTAATCACGTGCACTTACCCAAAGAACTAAAGTGCGATACCATTCACCACCACCGGGGCAACTAGAATGAACGACACCACATGTAATAATTCTAATGGCCACCGGGGGCAATCAACCCACTTTGGCACCTAGCCAAAGGAAAAAAGTTCACTTTGTCCATTTAAACTGTCAAATCCACGCTGGATCATGACAAGGAGATTCTCCTCCGGGCTCTGGGTACCATATCCCTGTAAAAATAGAATTAAAATAAAAAATATTGTTATTCTCACCTTCCGACAGCCGGCGATCTTCTTCACGCCTCTCTCCACGCTCCCGGGATCTTCCGGTCCCAGTAATCCTTTGCGAGAATGACCGTGATGATGTCGTCGACTCGCAGAAGCGCGACGTCTCTCAGTCATTCGCGATGACGTTGAGGGAGCGTGACGTCTCGAGGTCATTTGGGCAAAGGATTACTGGGACCGGAAGATGCCGGGAGCGTGGAGAGAGGCGGGAAGGCTGCACCGGACGCCGGAAGGTGAGAACAACAATATTTTTTATTTTTTTATTATTTTTTACATTTTATCTTTTACTACTGGATGCTACATAGGCAGCATCAGTAGTAAAAAGTTGATCACACTTGTCAAACACTATGTTTGACGAGTGTGACCCATCTGTCAATCAGTTCTCCAAGCGATTCTCCAGATCACTTGGAAAACACTAGCATTCTGCAAGCTAATTATGCTTGCAAATCGCTAGTTTTTCCGTGGGAAAATCGCAATTTTCCCACGGAATGGAATTCCGGAATTCTCGCGGTAACTTCCGCGGGAATTCCGCTACATGTGAACTTAACCTAAAAGCAAAGGTGACAAACACAGGGCAAAAACGCACAGAGAACTGACATGCTGCAGATTATTTTGTACACCAAATTTGCAAGTCAAAAATACTCAACGGGTGTATGACACTTCAGGTTTATCATTCACTTTGCTGGCATCAGGATTGCTTAAGGTTTTGAAGAAAATATGCATGGAAAAACTCAGCAAATCGGCAACATATGCACAAGCCCTTAGGTTACGTTCCCACAATGAGCTTTTGGTTTTTGATATTGTAGATTTTCTGCAGCATTTCTGCAGCAATTACGTAAATTAGGTCTCTTGTGTTTTTCTATTGCATTTTTTAGTACATTTTTATCTAGTTTTTTGTCTCTTGTTGGTATTACATAGTATGAGTAAAACTGCTTTGTTTTTTAAACTTCCTGGTATTTGGCTTTGATAAAAACTTTATTCATACAGACCCTGTGTTTTTGACGTGACAAAAATATGCAGAATAAAAGACTTAACAAAAACTCACCGTGGACATACAGCCTTAAAGACGCACTCCCAATGAAAATTGTTATCCTCTTAATTTATTGAATCATCATATAATGTGGCACTGTGTACTTACAACTAGTGTTGAGCATTCCGATACCGCAAGTATCGGATATCGGCCGATACTTGCTGTATCGGAATTCCGATACCGACTTCCGATATTTTTTCAATATCGGAATTCGGCATCGGAATCGGAAGTTCAGTTGATTGACGGCCTGACGTCATCATGATGCGCGGTGTGTGCGCATCATGATGCGCCGTCATTTCGGGCCTTCCGGGGGTCTCTGCCGGCCTGCCGGGGGGCTGTGCCGGCCTGCCGGGGGGCTGTGTGGACTGCCCGGGGTCTGTACCGGCCTGCCGGGGGGCTGTGCCGGCCTGCCGGTGGTCTGTGCACCCTGTGGGGGTCTGTACCGGCCTGCCGGGGGGCTGTGCCGGCCTGCCGGGGGGCTGTGCTGATGTCCGGGGGTCTGTGCAAGCATCGTCCGATGGGACTACAAGTCCCATAGGGCGATGCCTGCTACCATGACAGTGATTGACACATTAGCCAATGATGGGACAGTAGTAGTCCCATCATCCGGCTAATGTGTTAAATGTTAAAAAAAAAAAAAAAAAAAAATACTACATACATACTACATGCATGCTACATACATACTACATGCATGCTACATACATACTACATATATACTACATACATACTACATACATGCTACATACATACTGCATGCTACATACATACTACATACATACTACATGCATGCTACATACATACTACATATATACTACATACATACTACATACATGCTACATACATACTACATGCTACATACATACTACATACATACTACATACATACTACATGCATGCTACATACATACTACATATATACTACATACATACTACATACATGCTACATACATACTGCATGCTACATACATACTACATACATACTACATGCATGCTACATACATACTACATATATACTACATACATACTACATACATGCTACATACATACTGCATGCTACATACATACTACATACATACTACATACATACTACATACATGCTACATACATACTGCATGCTACATACATACTACATACATACTACATACATACTACATGCATGCTACATACATACTACATATATACTACATGCATGCTACATACATACTACATGCTACATACATACTACATATATACTACATACATACTACATACATGCTACATACATACTGCATGCTACATACATACTACATACATACTACATACATACTACATGCATGCTACATACATACTACATGCATGCTACATGCATGCTACATACATACTACATGCATGCTACATACATACTACATGCTACATACATACCACATATATACTACATACATACAATACATTCATACAATACATACATAGACATACAGTACATATAACATAGAGTAACATACTTACCAATACTTGTCACATTGTTCCCCGAAGCCATTGTCTTTTCCGGGATAAATATTAACATAACAAACCACAAAAATACTCACCCACGATCCGAAGCAGTCCACGAGTGTGTCCCACGACGATCTTGGGTAGAGAACTGCAGCATCAGATGATGCTGCTGTTCTCTACGGGCTGCAGGAATCCAATGACGGAAGGTAGGTATCCTTCCGCACTGTATTCCTCCGCCACTTAAAAAAAAAAAGTCCCTAGTCTCACTTTATGCCATTGCTGTGTGGGAATTTCCCACACAGCAATGGCATAAAGTGAGACTAGGGACTTTTTTTTTTTTAAGTGGCGGAGGAATACAGTGCGGAAGGATACCTACCTTCCGTCATTGGATTCCTGCAGCCCGTAGAGAACGGCAGCATCAGCTGATGCTGCAGTTCTCTACCCAAGATCGTCGTGGGACACACTCGTGGACTGCTTCGGATCGTGGGTGAGTATTTTTGTGGTTTGTTATGTTAATATTTATCCCGGAAAAGACAATGGCTTCGGGGAACAATGTGACAAGTATTGGTAAGTATGTTACTCTATGTTATATGTACTGTATGTCTATGTATGTATTGTATGAATGTATTGTATGTATGTAGTATATATGTGGTATGTATGTAGCATGTAGTATGTATGTAGCATGCATGTAGTATATATGTAGTATGTATGTAGCATGTAGTATGTATGTAGCATGCATGTAGTATATATGTAGTATGTATGTAGCATGTAGTATGTATGTAGCATGCATGTAGTATATATGTAGTATGTATGTAGCATGTAGTATGTATGTAGCATGTAGTATGTATGTAGCATGCATGTAGTATATATGTGGTATGTATGTAGCATGCATGTAGCATGCATGTAGTATGTATGTAGTATGTATGTAGTATATATGTAGTATGTATGTAGCATGTATGTAGTATGTATGTAGCATGCATGTAGCATGCAGTATGTATGTAGCATGCATGTAGTATATATGTAGTATGTATGTAGCATGTAGTATGTAGCATGCATGTAGTATATATGTAGTATGTAGCATGTAGTATGTATGTAGCATGCATGTAGTATATATGTGTTATGTATGTAGCATGTAGCATGCATGTAGCATGCATGTAGTATGTATGTAGTATATATGTGGTATGTATGTAGCATGCAGTATGTATGTAGCATGCATGTAGTATATATGTAGTATGTATGTTGCATGTAGTATTTATGTAGTATGAATGTAGCATGTATGTAGTATGTAGTATGAATGTAGCATGTATGTAGTATGCATGTTGTATGTATGTAGCATGTATTTTTTTTTTTTTTTTTTTACATTTAACACATTAGCCGGATGATGGGACTACTACTGTCCCATCATTGGCTAATGTGTCAATCACTGTCATGGTAGCAGGCATCGCCCGATGGGACTTGTAGTCCCATCGGACGATGCCTGCACAGACCCCCGGAGCCTGCACAGACCACCGGCAGGCCGGCAAAGCCCCCCGGCAGGCCGGCACAGCCCCCCGGCAGGCCGGCACAGCCCCCCGGAGCCTGCACAGCCCCCCGGCAGGCCGGCACAGCCCCCCGGCAGGCCGGCACAGCCCCCCGGAGCCTGCACAGACCACCGGCAGGCCGGCACAGACCACCGGAGCCTGCACAGACCCCCTGGCAGGCCGGCACAGCCCCCCGAAAGGCCCGTACAGACCCCAGAGAGGCTGTACAAGGGCAGGAAAGGGTTTTTCTTATTCCAATACCGGAAGTCCCATAGACTTGAATGGGACTTCCGGTATCGGAATCGGCGATACCGATACTTTTTTTAAAGATCGGCCGATACCATCCGATACGATACTTTGAAGTATCGGACGGTATCGCTCAACTCTACTTACAACTGCTCATTTTCACTTTCTACCCAATGAATTCTTCTCTTTTCAATTAGGTCTATGACATCACATGATTAAAAACTGACTAGCTGAACCCTTAGAAGCTTAGAAGCATTATGTTGAAACAGGAGGTCAATTTTCCTTGTATGAGTCATCCGTCACTACAAAAGTCCCTGGTAGGTGGAGGGAGAGTAACTGGGTCAGGAGGTGAATGGTGGAATGATTTCTGTGGAGAAAAAAGAGACTTCTTGTTTCTAAATAGAGAAGATAAAAGAGATTAATTTACTAGATAGAAAGGCAAAATGAGAAATTGTAAGCATACAGTGCTATATAATATAATGACTGCAATATATTAAGAAGATAAAAAAAATTGATGGGAGTGTGTTATGATTGAGTCACCGTAGGAGGCAAAAACAGAAATGCTAGCTAAGTCCAGAAAACCAGAGAAGTTGGCAGCTATCGGATTGCAGACCCCTGAACCTAGCAACACAACTAGCAGTAGCCGTGGTGGGTTCCTACGATGCCCTAGACCCCTCGATCACAGCCGGAGAATTAAATAGGCCTAAAGAAAGAAAGGGGAAATCTAAACTGCCCCAGAGCAGACCCCAAAGCAATAGGCAGCCCCCAACATATAATGACGGTGAAGCAAGATGAAAATACTAACACAGACAGAAAGATAGACAGAGCAAAGAGGGGCCCAAGCTAACTACATAGGAAAGGACAGGAAGGCTGCTGTCTGCAATCCGTGAAAAACCCTATGAAAATAAGAGCCAACAAACTGACAGTGAAAAAGGCCCTGAAGACGCTAGGCTTCAAAAAGCTATGTCAGCACTCAGGAATATACTGAAGACAGAGCTACAGGCAAAAGGAGATTCAGCTCACCCCAGCAGGGGATGGCAGAATACTGAAAAGCAAGGAAAACAAAAAACAAAACAAAAAGGCTAACAGCCAAAACAGAAAACTTAGCTTTAGGGAGCAGGAATCAGACTGGTGTCCTAGGAGTCCACAGAGAAATCACCCGCAGGGCAGAAGGGCGTCGGCAGCCTTATATCCAGTCTGTGACTCCACTCAGCCAGTCATCCTCATTAGACTCAGGTGCCTGATAATCAGGCTTACTACCTTCCTTCACCAGAATAGGGAGTTCACCAGACCCCAGTGACGAAGGGGAAAATGAACTCACAACAGTACCTCCCCCTTGAGGAGGGGTCACCGAACCCTCAACCACGCCACCAGGGCGATCAGGGTGAGCCCGATGAAATGAACGCACGAATCTTTTGGCATGAATATCAGAGGCAGAGACCCAGGAATTATCCTCCTGACCATAACCCTTCCACTTAACCAAATACTGGCGTCTCCGTCTAGCCAGACGGGAATCCAGTTATTTTCTCTACCTCATATTCCATGTTACCTTCAACCAATACAGGGTCTGGAGGTGCCACCCCAGGAACAACTGGTTCAACAAACCTCTTCAACAAGGACTTATCGAACACATTATGGATTTTAAATGTGACAGGAAGAGCCAAACGAAAAGAGACCGGATTAATAATCTCCAAAATCTTGTAAGGTCCAATAAATCTAGGCTTAAACTTAGGAGAAGCCACCTTCATAGCAATATTTTTTGATGATAACCACACCATATCACCAATCTTAAACTGGGGACCAATGGTCCTATGTCGATTGGAAAAACCGCTGGGCCTTTTCCTGGGAGAGAGATAACTTATCCACCCCTTGGTCCCAGATCTGGTGCATTCTCTCCACCAGTGTCAACACCTGGGCAGGTAGAAGGCTCCACCTGCCCTGAAGAAAATCGAGGATGAAACCCAAAGTTACAAAAAAAAGGTGACATCAAAGTGGCCGAACTAGCTCTATTATTTAAAGCAAATTCGGCCAAGGGCAAAAATGAAACCCAATCATCCTGATCAGCGGAAATAAAACATCTCAAATACGACTCCAAGGTCTGGTTTGTTCTCTCTGTCTGCCCATTGGTCTGAGGGTGAAAAGCAGAGGAGAAGGACAACTGAATTCCCAGCTTGGAACAGAAAGTCCTCCAAAATCTAGACACAAACTGAACTCTTCTGTCAGATACAATGTTCTCAGGAATCCCGTGTAAGCGAACCACCAGTTGCAAAAACAGGGACACCAACTCAGAGGAAGATGGCAACTTAGGGAGTGGTACAAGATGAACCATCTTAGAGAACCTATCACAAATCACCCAAATAACAGTCATTCTTTGAGAGACTGGCATATCAGCGATGAAATCCATTGAAATATGGGTCCATGGCCTCCTGGGGATCGGCAAAGGCATCAACAACCCACTAGAGCGAGAACAAGATTTAGACCGGGAGCAAGTCCCACAGGACTGCACAAAATTCCTGACATCATGAGACAAGGTGGGCCACCAAAAAGAGCGACTCACCAGATCTCTAGTACCAAAAATACCTGGATGACCAGCCAATGCAGAGCAATGAACTTTAGACATCACTCTCTTCTTCCACTGGTCAGGAACATACAACTTTCCACTGGGACAACGCTCAGGTTTGTCCTCCTGGAACTCTTGCAAAGCAAGTCTCAAATCGGGCGAGATGGCAGAAAGAACTACCCCTTCGCCTAAGATGGTAGCAGGCTTGGTTACCACAGGAGAATCAGCAAAGAAACTCCTAGAGAGGGCATCTGCCTTGACATTCTTAGTTCCAGGAAGAAAAGAGACCACAAAATCAAAACGTGTAAAAAACAAGGCCCACCTAGCCTGTCTAGGGTTCAAGCGTTTAGCCGACTCTAGGTAAATCAAATTCTTGTGGTCAGTGAGGACCACAACTTGATGTTTAGCTCCCTCCAACCAATGTCTCCACTCCTCAAATGCCCATTTCATGGCCAACAGTTCCCGATTCCCCACATCATAGTTACGTTCAGATGGAGAGAACTTTCGGGAAAAGAAAGCACAGGGATTCATTTTAGATGTTACAGGATCCTTTTGGGACAAAACTGCTCCTGCACCAATCTCAGAAGCATCCACCTCTACCTGGAACGGGAGTGAGATATCAGGTTGCCGCAAAACCGGGGCGGAGGTAAATCTTCGCTTCAGCTCCTGAAAGGAAGCAACAGCCTCAGGAGACCAATTCAACACATCAGCACCCTTCTTAGTCAGATCAGTCAATGGCTTGGCAATACTAGAAAATTTTGCTATAAATTTCTGATAAAAATTAGCAAAACCCAAAAACTTCTGGAGGGCCTTCAAAGAAGTGGGCTGAACCCAATCATAAATGGCCTGTACCTTGGCCGGGTCCATTTCAATAGTTAATGGAGACAAAATAAATCCCAAAAATGAAATCCTCTGTACTCCAAAAAAGGCATTTCGATCCTTTGACATACAGGGAATTCTCCCTCAAGATCCGGAACACAGTCCGAATATGTTCCACATGAGAATCCCAATCCTTGGAGAAGATCAAAATATCATCCAGGTAAATAATCAAAAATTTATCGACAAAGTCTCGGAAAATATCGTTCATGAAGCACTGGAAGACAGAAGGGGCATTAGTGAGCCCAAAAGGCATCACCAGGTACTCAAAATGTCGGAGTATTAAACGCCGTCTTCCATTCATCCCCCTGCTTAATGCGGATAAGATTATACGCCCCCCTGAGGTCAAGCTTGGTAAACCAACAAGCACCTCTAACTCTAGAGAATAGATCCGAAATCAGGGGTAACGGATACTGATATTTAATAGTAATTTTATTGAGGGCACGATAATCAATACAAGGCCTTAAAGAACCATCCTTTTTGGCCACAAAAAAAAACCGGCACCTAAGGGTGAAGAGGATGGTCTAATATGACCCTTCTCCAACGCCTCCTTAATATAGGACCGCATAGCCTCGTGCTCGGGTACATATAAATTGAAGAGCCGACCCTTGGGAAATTTACACCCCGGGCTTAGTTCAATTGCACAGTCATAACTCCTATGAGGAGGCAAGGACGCAGACTCATTCTCACTAAATACATCATAAAAGTCCGCCAAATAGTCAGGAACATCATGCAACTGAGGAGAGGTGGAAAAAACCGGAGCCTCACTAAAGGTACACCGACAACCCCAACTCACCACAGACACAGATTTCCAATCCAAAACTGGATTATGAATTTGCAACCAAGGAAACCCCAGAACAACGGCATCATGCAGACCATGCAATACCAAAAATCTGCAATTTTCTTGATGGTCTGGGGCGACCCGCATGACCACCTGGTTTATTTTTAGCCAAAGGAGTAGCATCAATCCCCCTCATAGGGATAGGCGTCTGCAGAGGTGTCATCGGAAATCCACAACGTTTAGCAAAATCCAAGTCCATTAGGTTTAGCGCTGCTCCCGAATCCACAAAAGCCTTGGCGGAAAATGTGGACAGGGAGCAGATCAGAGTAATTGCCAGAAGAAACTTAGGTTGAACACCACCAACAGAAAACGTGTGTGCAAAGCGTTTCTCCCGTTTAGGACAAACAGAAATAATATGTGAGGCATCTCCACAGAAAAAACACAGCTTATTACACCTTCTGAACTCCTGACGTTGCGCCTTAGACAATACTCTATCACATTGCATAGGTTCAGACGTCTGTTCAACCGGTGGCAACACCTCTCGTGCAATCCTGCGTTCACGTAAACGCCGATCAACCTGAATGGCTAATGACATAGAATCGTCCAGACCAGAGGGAACAGGAAATCCCACCATAGTATCTTTTACGGCTTCTGACAAACCCTTCCGAAAGAGAGCAGCCAAGGCATTATCATTCCAGGTAGTAAGGACCGCCCACTTTTGGAACTTTTGACAGTACAACTCTGCAGAATCTTGACCCTGGTTCAATGCCAACAGGGTCTTTTCAGCCTGATCAATAGCATTAGGTTCGTCATACAACAACCCCAAAGCTTGAAAGAATGCGTTCACATTAGTCAGAATAGGATCATCTGGTTTCAAAGAAAACACCCAATCCTGGGGATCGCCACGCAGCAAAGAGATGACGATTTTAACCTGCTGCGCGGAGCTCCCTGACGAGTTAGGCTTCAAGGCAAAAAATAATTTACAATTATTTTTGAAATTCAAGAATTTAGATCGATCCCCAAAAAATACATCAGGTGTAGGGATCTTTGGTTCAACAGCATGCGAACGAGCAAGGTAGGCGGAAATTCCCCGCACTTCCGCAGCAAGCTGCTCCACATGATCAGACAATTGCTTTATCTCCATTGAGAGAAAAAAAAAAATTCCCCCTACGGCCTCAGAGATATAGAGGAAAGAATATACACACACCTTTTTTTTTTTTTTTTTTTTTATAAACACAATTCTTTCCTGCTATTGAGTACCCTAGGATCTGCGGTATGGCGGGTGATTCTGTTATGATTGAGTCATTGTAGGAGGCAAAAACAGAAATGCTAGCTAAGTCCAGAAAACCAGAGAAGTTGGCAGCTATCGGATTGCAGACCCCTGAACCTAGCAACACAACTAGCAGTAGCCGTGGGGGGTTCCTACGATGCCCAGACCCCTCGATCACAGCCGGAGAATTAAATAGGCCTAAAGAAAGAAAGGGGAAATCTAAACTGCCCCAGAGCAGACCCCAAAGCAATAGGCAGCCCCCAACATATAATGACGGTGAAGCAAGATGAAAATACTAACACAGACAGAAAGATAGACAGAGCAAAGAGGGGCCCAAGCTAACTACATAGGAAAGGACAGGAAGGCTGCTGTCTGCAATCCGTGAAAAACCCTATGAAAATAAGAGCCAACAAACTGACAGTGAAAAAGGTCCTGAAGATGCTAGGCTTCAAAAAGCTATGTCAGCACTCAGGAATATACTGAAGACAGAGCTACAGGCAAAAGGAGATTCAGCTCACCCCAGCAGGGGATGGCAGAATACTGAAAAGCAAGGAAAACAAAAAACAAAACAAAAAGGCTAACAGCCAAAACAGAAAACTTAGCTTTAGGGAGCAGGAATCAGACTGGTGTCCTAGGAGTCCACAGAGAAATCACCCGCAGGGCAGAAGGGCGTCGGCAGCCTTATATCCAGTCTGTGACTCCACTCAGCCAGTCATCCTCATTAGACTCAGGTGCCTGATAATCAGGCTTACTACCTTCCTTCACCAGAATAGGGAGTTCACCAGACCCCAGTGACGAAGGGGAAAATGAACTCACAACAGGAGTGTTTCCTTAATGTATTTTTTCCTCTAAAACTAAAAGACACAGGGAGGTACATGTATTCAGTCTATATATTTTCAAGATTCATGTACACTGATTATATACATCCAATATGTTTTCCTGATTTGATCTATTATGTCCTTCCAAAACTCAAAAAATCATTGAAAGGGCAAAACTTTGAGAAGCGAGATGATGATTGATGCCGTGGAGTCATGGTTTGCAGAACAGGATAACATTTTTTCTTAAGGATTAGAATTACTTTTTGAGTGATACATTAAATGTATTGCGTTAAAGATAATTATGTTGAAATATCCAAGTATATATCAATACTGCCTCATATATCTATGTGCATGATGCCTTAAAAAGGGGTTGTCCATGCTAAATAGTAAAGTCTGCGTGCCCAGTGCACTGCAAAGATTCACCGTTGTCTGCCCTGGCAACGGCGGTCAAGTATGTGATATGCATACATCCATGCGGAGTCAGTCTAGTGGTTGTGGCCTTGGTCAATATATTGGTCAATGTATTGAGTGAGGCAGTGCCCACTAGATGAGTTCTGCCCAGGTGTATGTATATCGCATACTAGACCACCGTTCCCAGGGCAGACAACAATGAATCCTCGCAGCGCACTGTGCGTGAGCTGGGAGGATTGACAAGTCTGCAGTCACTTTAAAATACTCATAAGTTTGCTAAAATTGCCAATAATGGGCAATACAAATGCTTATATTGGGCCATTTACACCTAGTGTTAGATGTCGGGATACTCCCGCTTTGTGGGATAGATCCCAAGCCTTGGCTGGCTCTGCGGTCTCCCATTCAGATCCGGCCGCTGCTGCTCAGCACAGACGTCAGGCCCAGCATCTTGCTCAGGCTCATGGTGCGCGTGTGGATACTGCTAGCTCTCCAGCCAAGTCTTTAGTAACCAGTGGCATACAGGGGGAGCCTTGCTCTCTGGAAGCTAAGTCCATAGATCATGCTACTGAGCAATCCAGTGACCTGGCATACTCTAATTGGTGATCGGACGTCAGCTGCTCTGGTGATGTGATGCCTCTGGATTGGCCCGCGGGCGATGCCTCGGCCGACTGGGCGTGAGTGTTTGGGGAGGAGTCTTTTGTATAAAAGACCCCCAGAGGAGATCGCGGGTGCGCTTGTATCATTTATGTATGGGTGAGTGGAGTCTCTACCACTCTGTCTGCATGTGCTGTGAGTCTGTCTAGCTTTGGGGCTGTATAGGCAGGCAGCTAGCGTCAGTGGGGGCAATTAGCTGTTGGCTTACCATCTAGTTCCTACATGTGTGCGGTTAGCACAGTGGAATTCCAGAGCAAGCACAACCCTAGTCTGGCTATTATACTCAGCATCTGGTTCGTTCCTGTGTGTGAGTTACACGGTTCAGTTGCAGTGCGAGGTCAGTCCATGTGCTTGTCCTGTGACATTTAACTGGACATAGTACTCGTTTGTGCTGTTCCTCTCTGTGGGGTAGCAGAGCTTGGAACTCAGCCTCCTGTTCACACTGAGTGGCATCAACTCTGTGTGTACAAATAATTGCTCGCCGTGTGTTCCGTCATTGCTCTCTAGCAGCAACATCTCTGCACAGTGGACCCCGGGTTGCGATTGCATGTTATTATTTATTTCATTTAGTGCAATCCGCCAACCCTAACACCTAGTGTATAAGACTTGGTTTCCGCAATGAGATTTTTGGTGAGTTTTTTATACTCAGCGTATTTTTTTTAAAAACTGCAAGTAACCCATTTTACTTAATGGGGGCAGAAAATCTCATCAATCAACATCAAAACTCAGCAAAAGCTTATCGTGGTAACGTAGCCTAAAGGACACAAGAATAAAATAAAACAGAGTCTACTAATATAATGTTAGGTAACATATGTACCAGTGACCCTTCAAAATATATGTATTAAAAAAATAAAATAAAAAAAGGTGAATGTGAAAGGTGAATGCATAGAATATCTAAAATAATGTTAGCGGTATACTCTAATAGCTACAGTATAAAAGTAACTGTGCTGAATAAACAGCACGGGCCGTGAGAAATACATCTTACTCATATTTCAAAGTTTCAGAAATAAAGAAAAATATCAGGTGGCACAGCACTGTGTAATTTCATGAAAGGGGAACTCCAGGAGCGTTAATACCTAATCACGTACAGCAAGTATCGGCATGTCTGTGGAGCTTAACGCCTCATCACTGCTGGGAGTTCTCAATAAAACATTCTTGCAACAATATCCCAATAAAAGAACTGATTTCAGAAAATAATATGTATAGTAAATGTCTTACAAATGCTACCTGCTAGCAGCAAGAGCATATTTCTTATTCTGAAAATTCAGTCAGTGCATTTCTTAAAAGAATTACCGCTAATTTTATGAAAAAAAATTACCAGGACTTTTCTATATTTTGTGCCACTAGAACACCAAAAAGGAAAAGTTGTAGAATTATGGAAATCACAGGACCGATAGGCATGTTAATGATATACAAAGGATGAAAAAATATTGATTTATTCGTATCGAGTAGGAACTCTACAACTTTACACAAACTTACACACCTTGGCTGCTATCCGTGAGGTTATAAAAGGTTGTCTGAGGAATGCCAAAGTGCATTCAGCATGGCAGAAAAACTGTAAAATTTGTTTCTTTTTTTTCCATTATTTACACATTATTAAAATGTCTACTGATCCTGGGATTTCCGTAACACCATTACTTTACCTTCTTGTGGTTCCAATTTTGATGTTTGGGAGTGTAGGACAGTTAAATAGCCACAACATAAGCATTTGATATATGTTAAATTACAAGAAAACTTCACAACATTCTTTAGAATGTGAAAAGTAATTTTCAATGCACTTTAATCCAATTAAATATCTAGCAAACTGATTTCAATAAAGTGTGTGGGGGTAGCTGTTATAAATAATACATATCCTCTGTGAAGGGCTTCGTGTGCCAGGAGAAATGGTTAGCTACTTTCAGCTGTCTGGCTTTTTACATCAAAATGTAATATTTTTCTAGAACAATGACTCTGGCCAGCGTATCTCTTCCAGGTGTTTTATGATACCGTACACTGAACTGTTAAGGTCAGTTATTTGTTCTCCTCTTTGCTCAGCCTTAAATAAAGAGAAGTAAATTGCACAGATATTACGGTTGCATTCTGCGGTAGGACTTGGTCCGGATATTCCAATATAAGGACGGAACACGTTTCATAGACATGTGGAACCAGCAATAAACTATACAGTGATACCAGTAAGAAACAGAAACAATGAGAATCATCATAAACTATCTATGGGAAGACAACATGAAGATCCACATTAAAAACTTTACCCACACAAGCTGATTTCAAGAAGGATCCCACAAACTCACGCCAGTGGAGCAAAGACAGTCATACAGCTCAAGTGACCACCACTTACAGCTAGATGGACATTGTCAAGTCAATAGCCACAGTGGCACACCAGTCTATGGATAATATACAGTTCTTAAGCTGAATAAATCAAACATATACTGAATAATCTCCAAACAAGATATACATGCACAGAGGCCTACTGGTAACCATGCAGGGATCTAACTGCACAAGGTCATCCCCAATGCGCATTATGTGTAGATAGCCTCGTCCCGACCTCACATTCATCGGGGAGCCGCTCTGTGCACTCAGAACTCCATTTGATTTCCGATAAGGTTTTGTGCCTACAAATTTTACTTGGGAATTATCCAGAATTTAGATGATTACTTGTTATTTCTTTAAGGCATGCTGTTTTTTAATGCTGGGATGATCTCTTAAGGTGAAACCTTAGTAATTGCCTGCCCCTGACCTGATAAATATGAGCCAAGTGCATGCATAGAAGAAATACATCGGACTCAATGTCAGATGCGTTCTCCTCTCTCGGCAAAAGCTGGCTCAGAACTGATTTTATTAGTACAAACAAAAGATCATGTAGCAGGCAGGAAGAGGGCGTTGCACAGCTTCTGAGCAGTCATCATGTCAGTCTGTGATATGTCCATGGTAGGTCTGTTCCATATACAGTGGGGAAAAAAAGTATTTAGTCAGTCAGCAATAGTGCAAGTTCCACCACTTGAAAAGATGAGAGGCGTCTGTAATTTACATCATAGGTAGACCTCAACTATGGGAGACAAACTGAGAAAAAAAAATCCAGAAAATCACATTGTCTGTTTTTTATTTCATTTTATTTGCATATTATGGTGGAAAATAAGTATTTGGTCAGAAACAAGCAATCAAGATTTCTGGCTCTCACAGACCTGTAACTTCTTCTTTAAGAGTCTCCTCTTTCCTCCACTCATTACCTGTAGTAATGGCACCTGTTTAAACTTGCTATCAGTATAAAAAGACACCTGTGCACACCCTCAAACAGTCTGACTCCAAACTCCACTATGGTGAAGACCAAAGAGCTGTCAAAGGACACCAGAAACAAAATTGTAGCCCTGCACCAGGCTGGGAAGACTGAATCTGCAATAGCCAACCAGCTTGGAGTGAAGAAATCAACTGTGGGAGCAATAATTAGAAAATGGAAGACATACAAGACCACTGATAATCTCCCTCGATCTGGTGATCCACGCAAAATCCCACCCCGTGGGGTCAGAATGATCACAAGAACGGTGAGCAAAAATCCCAGAACCACGCGGGGGGACCTAGTGAATGAACTGCAGAGAGCTGGGACCAATGTAACAAGGCCTACCATAAGTAACACACTACGCCACCATGGACTCAGATCCTGCAGTGCCAGACGTGTCCCACTGCTTAAGCCTGTACATGTCCGGGCCCGTCTGAAGTTTGCTAGAGAGCATTTGGATGATCCAGAGGAGTTTTGGGAGAATGTCCTATGGTCTGATGAAACCAAACTGGAACTGTTTGGTAGAAACACAACTTGTCGTGTTTGGAGGAAAAAGAATACTGAGTTGCATCCATCAAACACCATACCTACTGTAAAGCATGGTGGTGGAAACATCATGCTTTGGGGCTGTTTCTCTGCAAAGGGGCCAGGACGACTGATCCGGGTACATGAAAGAATGAATGGGGCAATGTATCGTGAGATTTTGAGTGCAAACCTCCTTCCATCAGCAAGGGCATTGAAGATGAAACGTGGCTGGGTCTTTCAACATGACAATGATCCAAAGCACACCGCCAGGGCAACGAAGGAGTGACTTCGTAAGAAGCATTTCAAGGTCCTGGAGTGGCCTAGCCAGTCTCCAGATCTCAACCCTATATAAAACCTTTGGAGGGAGTTGAAAGTCCGTGTTGCCAAGCGAAAAGCCAAAAACATCACTGCTCTAGAGGAGATCTGCATGGAGGAATGGGCCAACATACCAACAACAGTGTGTGGCAACCTTGTGAAGACTTACAGAAAACGTTTGACCTCTGTCATTGCCAACAAAGGATATATCACAAAGTATTGAGATGAAATTTTGTTTCTGACCAAATACTTATTTTCCACCATAATATGCAAATAAAATGAAAAAAAAACAGACAATGTGATTTTCTGGATTTTTTTTTCTCAGTTTGTCTCCCATAGTTGAGGTCTACCTATGATGTAAATTACAGACGTCTCTCATCTTTTTAAGTGGTGGAACTTGCACTATTGCTGACTGACTAAATACTTTTTTTCCCCACTGTATGGTCTTCAGTGTGTATCCACTTCACATTACAAGGACTCCAGGGCGTAGTTCCAGGATGTAGACGCCATCTTGCCACACCACATACAGTATATTACTAGCTTATGTAAGGTTAATAATTGATTTCATTAGCCATTCTCTCCTTCACAGTACCATTTTCAAGTTTGTATAACTTTTTGGTTATTTTTTAATACATTTTTTTTTGGGGGGGGAGATTAGATGATCAAAAACAGCAATGCTATCATCATTTTTATTATGTTTAGCATACAGGATTATACTGTTAACCTTTATAGATGCAGTAATACCAAATATGGATTTTTTTTTGTTTTAAACTTCTTTGGGTTTTCATTTTTTAATAAAACAATTAACAATTGCTTACTTTTTTAGTTCTCTTAGGAAACTTGAACCTGCACTGTACTGTAAATTCAACAATTTCCAGTCCCGTTTCTGGCAAGGCTTTTTAGAAGCACAAAAATACCAGAAAAGGGAGCTGTCTGGTATATGTGCACTTTTTCAAAGAATTTTATAATGGCTTTGACATATAGGGGCCGAAGATGCGTGAATACTCTATTGACTGTATCATCTTAGGTGATAAGTAGCCATTAGCGCTAGCTCTGATTGCTGCAAGTACAGCAAGTGCCAGCTGTGTTAGACAGCTAGAAATTCGGTATATGGAGTGGGTTCCAACATATTAGGAAAGGATTAAGGAATATTTGGTTAACATAGCCTAACAAAAATTAATGCATAGACATGAGCCGCCTCCTACTGCCACTATTGACTGATGGTAGCAATTATACTATCAGTCAGTGGTGAGCGATACGGCAGAGAGAGCACTTCCATTTCATATGCAGTGAGCTCATAACTATATATTTTATCAGTCTTAATAAACTCTACATAACATAATAATTACTTTTTTCTGATTTTTCTCTTTGACTTAATAGCACTGTAGATTGGTTCCTGGTGTCCTTTAATGTGTAAACCCGCATATATTAGGAAATTGCTTACATAACAATTCCTAATAAAAGGTTATTGCTTTCTTCAATATTGCACAGACTTAGCTGTATAGTAGGATTGCAATTACATTTTTTTTAATAAATGATTTTTTTTTTCTTTAATTACTGCCAGAGATAAAGTATACATGGAAATAAATGGAACCTCCCCTGCACATATAGGATGAGGCCGGAGTCACACTGGCGAGGAATACGGGCGAGTGAGAGGCGCTAAAAGCACGCATTAGACACGGACAAATGATTCTCTATGGGGTCACTCGCACCAGGCGTATATTTCTCATCCGTATCCTACGCTCCGTGCCAATCGCAGCATGCTGCGATTGTCAGCGTACTACGCCCGTAGTACGCCAATGCAAGTCAATGGGTGCGCAAAAAATACGGATTACACACGGAACACACGTGTGACCTGCGAGCAATACGCAGGTCTTTTGGCTGGTGACAGGAAATGGGCCAATCCATCATCAGGAAGCCTAGACATGCAAATGAGCTCAAAAAGCACTCCAGACATCCAGGAAGTACGCCTCCACGGAGTACAGCAGCAGCATGGCGTCCACATATATTAATGTTGAGATGCTAATTGTGCTGGTGCAGGAGCGTCCTGAAATATGAGACCCACGCGATGCAAACTATGCTAACCGGACAAGAAAGGAGGCGTCATGGAGGCGCATCTGTCGCCAGATGTACCATGACTTTGGTGACAGACCACGTGATGAGCAGCATAAAATTCGTAAGTGCAACCATAAAAACATCATTAACCTTAGCGCGCGCTAAAAAATGAATCTAGAATCAGCACCCCCCTTCCTGTGCATGTACTTTTATTAGCCTCATGAGGCCGTTACATTTGGATGTGACACGTGGCTTCACAAAGCCATAATTTGGGGTTAGGCCACAAGCTCCTCATCCTCCTAGCCAATAAAATTAGTTTAAGTGTAGCTAATGAGACCCTGTTTATCTGCCCAATTACATATGCCACCATGGGTAGAACGCACACCCCAGAAGGCCCCATGCCTAGACTACTGTTAGAAAATGTGACCTCTCAAATATGTGATTTTGACAATATTTCCTGTCACATTGCAGTGGAAGATGTGATGAAACGCTGGCGAAGCATCCGGGACCAGTTCCTCCAGGAACGCCAGCAGCGGTCCAGGAGTGGGGATGCTGGACATGTGAAAAGAAAATAAATATACTATGACCGGCTGAACTTCCTCGCCCCAATTCTGGATCTGAGACCGTAAGTACATACCTCACACCACATTACACAAATACATTACACAAACACTTTACAGGGACAAAAATATTGATGTATTTTTGCCTCTGTTCTATTTCATAACAGAACTAAATCCAACCTTACGGATCGAGGAACGGCCTCAGAGGCAGAGCCCATTATAGATCCTGTAGGGGATGAGGTGGCTGGCCCATCTTCTCCCCCTACAAGAAGGATGGCTGAAGATGAGGCATCACAAGACAACACAATGACTGGCCTACAAACACCACCACCAGGACGGTCTGCTGCTGCCACATCACCCATCCTTGAAGAGCTGGGCAACTTGAGCAGCAGCCCAACTGCCCAGATCAGGTACTCCCCACAGGCTGCTCTAACATCACAGCAAACAAGAAGAAGGCGCCAGGTCACTATTCAAGAGAGCAGGACCAATGTGGACACAGGGGTGCTCAATTATTTGTCGAGAGTAACTATAGATGATGGGGAGGAGGCCTATGCACGTAGCCTCACCCTTTATCTCCGTGCCCTTACCCGTGAGGTCCGGCTCCGTATTAGGGGATGTATTCAGATCCTGCTTGATGCAAGCACCCCCCCCAATACCCCATATGAGGTATTTGAATTTCTGGAGAGGTGGCAACTCTCACCACGAAATTTAATGCGCATGAGACCATCCACAGAGATGCTTGCTCAAGCAGGGTCTGAACAGCCCCTAATACGTGGGCCAACACCTCAAGCCCTTCCTCCCCCTACCCAACCTTCTATTCCGCAGCCCCAAATGTCTTCCTCAAGCCAACCCCACCAATATGGCCACTTGTACCCACCCAGTGTTGGAGGCTGGTCCCAACCTGGTTGGGGACGATCTGGCTATCTTGGTGGGTATGAGCCACGTGCCTACCAGAGCCAACAAGAAGCCCCTCACCATCATCATTACTCTGGCCAGTATCCCCAACAGTCCCAGGAGGCAGGACAATTCCAGCATCATGGGCAACAGTATGGCCCCACACAGGGCGATGTTGGCCACAATGTCCAGCAGCACCCACAGGCTGCTCTTCCACGTTCCCCTTCCCCAACCTATGAGGATTTATGATTCTGATGGGTGGAGATGTCCAGTGAGTTTGAACTGGTGCTCCTAATAGAAATGAAAAAACAGGTGTTCTCCATCACCAACATTTTGAACATAATTTAACATTCACATTTTTAAACAATGTTTTCCAAACATATGAAACAATCCATCATGACAGGCAACGCTACCTCACGCCTTTCAGACAGATATTACATGTGTGTAAAAAAGAGAATATTTGAATGCACTATACTGTAAAATGAAAGGATGAAAATACACTACTCCCTTGCTAACGCCTAGGAAAGGCGTGCTCGCCTTAGTTAAGTAGTCACCTTTTTTGTTAGCAATCTGTAGTAAAAAAATTCAAGGCGACCAGCATTCAGAATATCACGCTCTCTCTATGTGTTAACAAGTGAGTTTTGTATTTTCATCCTTTCCAGTATAGCATGCTTAAATATTGTCTGTTCTACAGACAGGTAATATCTGTGTGAAAGCTGTGAGGTAGCCTTGCCTGTCATGGTGGAATCTTTCTATGATTGGAAAACATTATGAGGAAATGTGAGTGTTATCTTGTAGCCTTTATTTTGGTGATGGAGCTCACCTTTTGTTTGCAAATCTAGTTTAATCTAGTCATGCAGCAATGTTGTTATTGCCTAATCTTTGTTGCTGTTTTGTTATGTAATGTTAATTTTACAACAAGTTAAAGAAGGCACAAAGGGTCATTTTGCCCATCGCAAAATTTTTCTTATGGCAAGATTATGTTTGCCTTTAAGCAAAACAAAAAAAAAAGGCAAAACTAAAAATTTGTCTACTCTAGTTAACGTCTCTGTGTGATTTTTCACAATCCCTCACAACATACTAACAGACACCAACCAATGCAATGAAACACTCATAGAATCATAAGGGCTTGAGTAATATATATTTAGACACAATTAAAGAAACAAATTATAACATAGACACAGCATGCTCTTGCCAAGAAGTAGCCCCCTCAGGTGAGATAAAGTAATTAGTGAAAATATCACGCACTTTTAGGCCAGAGAGCGGTCTACGTTGAGGGTTCATAGGTGGTCTCACCCTGCGCACATTGTCCGGCCTACGCACAACACCATCAGAGGAGGAACAATCATGTATCCTGGTGAAGTTATGCAGAACAACACAGGCTTTCACAACTTCATTCACATTTTGCTCACTCAACTGAATGGCAGACTGGAGTACCCGCCATTTGGCACTAAGAATCCCAAAGGAACACTCCACCAGTCGCCTAGCACGTGATAGGCGCAAGTTAAAAATTCTGCGCCTGTGGTCAAGGTTGCGCCGGGGATATGGCCTCATGACATTGCGCGATAACTGAAAGGCCTCATCTGCCACAAGGACATAAGGGACTGATTGTTCGGGGGAGCCTGGTAGCTGGCGTGGTGGTGGTAGATCCAACTGGTTGGTGCGTAGCCGCCGAGCCATTATGGAAGTATTGAAGACTCTAGAGTCTCCCATCCTTCCATAGGCCCCAATGTCAACAATTATAAACTTGTATTGAGGGTCTACCAGAGCCAACAATACAACAGAAAAGTATTGTTTATAATTGAAGAATTGGGAGCCTGAGTTCGGCGGCTTACGCACCCTGATATGTTTGCCATCCAGGGCCCCAATACAATTTGGAAACTGGCAGTCCTCCTCAAAGTCCCTTGATATCCTTAACCAGTCTTCTATCCTGGGCTCGGGCATGACCACTTGATGGAGTCTTGCCCAGATTTCTGCCATGTAGACCTCACTATGCCTGAAATGGTTGACTTTCCAATGAGAAACTCATGGTGGAGGGCGGCATAAGACAGGCCAGTAGACAGGAAGCTGTAGAACAACAGAAATAGTAAAGTTTAGAATGGCTAAAGTAAAAAAAATCAGTTACATGCCGACCAAACTTGGTAGGAAATGAGAGAGAATAACACACACATATTTGATGGCACAATGACTAAGTGATATGCAGGACATATTAGATGTAACATTCTGGTGTGTCAGGTGAAACATATTTTGAGTAAGATGAGGGCATTAAACTTTGTCCAAGAAGGCCAAAAAACATAATTTAGCACACACATTATGAACATAGAGAATGTGGTTGTGTAGAACATACCGTATTGTGAGTAGAAGTCGCTCCTCTGCAGATATGGCTTTGCGCATCCTTGTGTCCTGAAAGGTTATCCCAGGGCACACTGTCTCCCAGAGTCGATCAAATGTGGAAATGCTCATGCGACAGTACAGGTAAAATTTCACTGGATGCTCCCGCAGAGAAGAATAGAGGCGGTGAAAATGACCTCTTGTGAGTCGTTGCCTCAAAAGTGGATGGACCCACATGCGTCTCCTCCTCCGCGGATCCACTATCACAGGGTATGGTTGCCCAAAGCGCCGTGACAAAAGCCAGGTAAAGAGAACCTGCTCAGTTGTATTGAATCTCAGACCCTCTGCCATGCTGCACAAAGAACACCAACACACCTCGTTAAAGCAAGGTGACAAATGGACAGAATGTAGGCAGCCACCTGTTTCTGAGTGTCTAAATAGGGTGCATGCTAATGATTTAAAAATGTTTGCAGGCCTCAAAACCGTTAAATGTCCATTTTGCAAGGCTGCGAGAAAATCTCGCCATACGGATTGCATACGGATGCTGACATGCGCAAAAGACGTGACCTCACCTTGCTTACGGATGACCTACGGAGCACTATTTAGGGGTCATTCATCCATATTACGCAAGTAAACTACGGACCGTATTTTGCGCAGGTTAGTGTGACTCCAGCCTAGCAACGCAATACGCAATCGTATGAAACAGGAGTCTGGTCTGTGCCATGTACATTGTGCTTACGTTACCTGACGTGAAAATAGAAGTAACATGGCAGCAGGTGGAAATTAGGCACATGCTCATTTCCAAGAAATGGAGGCGAGGAGCTAATGTGCAGACAAGGACCATATACTGACTGCCGCACATAGAGAGGCTCATAAGAGCTGTAAGGAGAATTTCAGGGGCACAAAACACATTTCATTTTAATACTTTGGAAACAAAAGCCACTAATACCATGCTTGTGGCTTACAGTAAGATTACAAAGCTGAACACATAGGCTTCCCTTGCAATGCTGTATCGTTGCTTTGTATTCTCCATGTATTGATCTTGGTTTATTGTTTTTCCGTAATCAGGCTGTTAGCTCAGCTATAGTCCCATAGAACTGAACTGGTTGCTGTAAACCTCATTCAGACGTCCGATTTTTTTTTCCAGAAAAGAAACAGACCATTTTTCATCAGTATTCCGGACCCAATTTTTCTAAGTTTTTGGCCTGTGTGTTTGTTTTTGCCATCAATGTGGCAGAAAAAATCATACCCATTCAAAAAGTAACAAACAGGCAGCATTCAAATGATACGCACATTACATCTAAATGCTATCATTTTTTTCAGAAATGTTTTGCTTTTCTTCGGACAATTGGTCTACACTAGTGATGAGCGCACATGCTGGGATAAGGTGTTATCTGAGAATGCTTGTGGGCTAACCGAGCGTGCTTGAACAATATGCTCGAGTCCCCGCGGCTTCATGTGTCACACATGGAGGGGTTGCCTCACAGGCAATCTCTACATGTGTTGCGGCTGTCTAACAGTTGCGAGACATGGATCAGCGGCGACTTGAACATAGTCGGTAAGCATATGAGCATGCTCAGATAACAGCTTAGAGGACATTCGCTCATTAGTAGTCTGCACATAAAATATGCCTGTGAAAATGCCTGCAGACTATAATGGGTAGGGCTTCTGTCTGACATGGCTAGATCATGTCTGTGAAACAGGGACATTTAAATGGAGCCTTATGCATAAGCTTCCAAAAATACAAAGTAGTCCAAACAACTTCCAGAGAATGGGAATGCAATTAGTCAGAGTTCTCAAGCTGAACTTTTTCATCAAAGCACCTATAATAGGCACAGGGGTACCAGACCCATAGTCTGGAGCAATGCAAGTGTTTGGTCTGGTCTCATTAATCACATTTTCTTTTGCATCATCTGGATGGCTGGGTACAGGTACAATATTTATATGGTGAAGAGGTGTCACCAGGAAGAAGGAAAGTCGGTGAAGGCAGTTATGCTCTGGGAAATGTTCCGCAGTGACACCTAGGGTCCTGTCATTCATTTAGATGTTACTTTGACATTTATCATCTAAATCCAAGCAGTACTGCTGACCAAGCACTCCTCTTCATGGTAACTGAATTCCCTGCCAAAAACAGCAAGTCTTATCTGTGGAAGAGCCGTCTGACAACTAAAGGAACCTAAAGGGTATGTGCACACGTTGCGGAATCCTGTGCGGATTTTTCCGCTCGGAATCTGCAGAATCCGCAGGTAAAATGACCTGCGTTTTACCTGCGGATTCATTGCGGATTTACTGCAGATTTTCTGCGTTTTTTGTGCGGATTTCACCTGCGGTTTTACACCTGCAGATTACTTCAATGTAAGAGGTGTAAAAACACTGCAGATTCCGCACAAAGAATTGACATTCTCCGGAAAAAAAGCGCTGCGTTTCCGCACGGAATTTTCCACAGCATGTGCACAGCGGTTTTTAATTTGCATTGGATAAAATGGTACTGTACACCACATGAGAATCTGCTGCGGATCTGCAGAGCCAAATCTGCTGCGGATCCGCACCAGAATCCGCAACATGTGCACTTACCCAGAGGACCTGTCATTAGGTCAAAAGTGGCCTGTGTTTGCACTCATCTTATTGGGTCGCCCTCCCAGGGCTGTGGGGTACTCGGTACCGGGCCCGATGAGCTTCAATGGGAGATGTCACGGCAGCTGGGACCCGGACCGTGGCCCTGGGCGCTCATTGTAAAAGAGAGTTGTTGCAGTGTGCTTATGGTGATGAGAGTTTGTAAGTGATTCGTGACGCCACCTGTGGTGTTTGGCAATAGAGATGTAAGCCGACGCTGCAGACAGATCCTCTGGGACAGATGGTGTGGTGCAGCAATGATGTTATAGCCCTCCACAGGCAGGGCGGTAGTCCCAGGGCAGGGTAGGTGAAGTGACACGTAGATGGTGTAGTGTCGGGCGCAAGGGATGTAGCAGTGCTGGGCAGGTTGGCGCAGGAATAAGTGGAGGACACCAGGGCATGTAGTTCCAAAGCTTTATTCACAGTCTATTGCAGGTACAGATGCCCGCATCCGTGCCGTGTCCTCCGGGTCAGGAGCTCAGCCAACTTCCAGGCAAGATGAAGTACTCCTTTCCAACACTCTGCCAACATATGTGCGTTTTCTGAATGTCTCCTCTTATAGCGCCTTTGAATGAAGTACTCCTAGTACCGAGTTACACTGGAGTTCCTCCTTTCAGATGTTCCTATGAACTCTACTTGTACAGCAGACAGCTGTAGCCTGCTTCAGGGACTTCTTCCTACTAAGTCCCGGATCACTATTATGTTGCTGTTGTGCCCTCCAAGTCTTATGTGGGAATAAAGCGGTCACTACTTCTATTCCTCCGGTGTCTGCTGCAGGACCATTAGCATCCGTACGACCTCGGGGACCGGACCCCGGCCTTGCGCTGTGAACTTGGGAAGTGTTCTCTCTTCCTACCCTGTTCCTTAGTTCCTCTATTCTCCTTACGTTCCGTGCTAATCCTTCTTTCCAATGGAGAATCAAGCTTCCTTCCTTTGGCTCTTTCCTGGGCCAGCAGACCCAGATCACTGTGGCCTGCTGCAGCACTTCCTTCTTCCATCCCTCTCCCGGGGATCTTCTCTGTCTCACACTCTGTCCTTCTACATCCTCACTCACTGACTGAATGACTGACTGACTGACTGACTTGAACTCAACTCTTCCCGCTCTTTTACGTATACTAAACACCACCCACCTCCCAGCACGTTTCGTGATCCAAGCAGGGAGCCACCAAGGGGTGCTATGCTACACTCCAAGGAGGGAGCCGCCAAAGGTGCTTTGCTACACTACTTTGTGGTGTGGGGTGCAGGTGTTGGAGTGTGGTCAGGTGTCTCCACCTTACCTGGATAGTGGGGTACCACACCTCAGGAGGAGGTGCAGTACCTCTGTGGTGACTGAACCCTCATGGGCGCCACATTATTCCCACTGCTCCCCTTAACATTCTTTTTTTGTTTTACTTAAGTCCACCTTCTGGTTCCAGAGATATGAGCCTTTTTATGTAACGCAAATTGTCTCTGTTTTTGCAAGGGTACGTATCACAGGGTAATAATCCAGAGCTGCCGTAAGACACACCTCGGCGAATCCTGTCAGCCACACCCCATTTTACAAACTATAAAAATTTGCACTAAATAAAAAGACCATATGATAGAAAAGTATTGTATATGTACAAAAATACAAACATTAGAATACTCAGCGGAGTAAAACCTGGCCACCTTTGACCTGGCAATGGGTACCACATGGCATCTTCAGAGATATTTTGATGTCCATGTCTATAAAGGTCACTGTTTTTGTCGTCAAAAGCATGACCTAGATAATATTAACCAGAAGAGTTAAATGCTTTGTCTGTTCAGTGTATATTTTTCCATGTTTATTTTCTATATCATATAATGTAATGAATGTAATGGCTAAGGTCATTAAACTAAATGTCACACATCATGTGCTTTACTTTTAAAGAACAGGGCCGGCCCGAGAGATTACGGCGCCCTAGGCGAAACTATTTTGTTGCCCCCCTACTATTCTTGGCAGTAGATGAAAACTTGGGATATAAATTTAGGAGCAAAATAAACCACAACAACGATTAGTTAACTCTCTCCTAACTCTTTAATCTTCTGAGAAGTTGTATAGGACAAATATATACAAAGTAATCAATAACACAAAACAAAAACGACCATAGGTAATTAAAATTTTTGCTTCCTTGCCTTTTTTTTTTTTTAAAAGGATGACACTAAGTCACCGAGATTAATTTGTTTAACAACTTCAGATTCTATCGAAATTGTTGCCAACCCAACCAACCTCTCTTGCGTCATATTTGCCCTTAAATATGTACACTTTTCTTTCCATCCCTAAAACTTTTTGCCTTTTGAAAAGATTTTTTATAATTTTTTCTATTTTTTTCTCTGGCGCCCCCTTTGGGTCGGCGCCCTAGGCGGCCGCCTAGTTCGCCTATACGTTCGGGCCGGCCCTGTTAAAGAAGCATATGAGGGACCTTATTATGGTGGGATCAGAGACGATACTAGCTATAATATATATTCCAAAATCTAATATTTCTAGTATTAATGCAAAACTGATAGTGATACCATATATTTATACAATGAAGATGCGGTATATAGAATCTACACACCTGCTGAACACTTCACAGGACTTGTTTTCTTCTATCTATAAGGTCAATGCTCTGTGTAGTCCCAAAGAGGACACCAATTCCAGTAATTATATGTTTTTAGTAATGCCAAAAGCCTTTAATGACTGGCTTAAGATTTTACACTGAACACTGAAAAAGTTAAGGCAAAAATAGGGAGAGCGGCACTTCCAGCAGCTTAATAAAGGAAGGATTTTATTTAGGAAGCCATAAAAGAAGACAAACAGGATTAAAAAAATCTGACGCGTTTCAGATTATCCTCTCGGGTGTCCTGGACACCAGAAACGAGTCAATTTTTTAACCCTTTTTGTCTTTTTTATGACTTCCTAAATAAAATCCTTGTTTTATTGAGTCGCTGGGAGTGCCGCTTTCCCTCTTTTTTTCCTTCTATTGTTGCTGTGCCACACCAGCTGGAGACATGGCACCCACCGGTTTTGCCTCCCATGGCCTGTAATCTTACAAGTGTGGTAAACTCCAACCATCCCCTTTTTCTCTATTAAACAAGTTAGTAAAGCAGATGTAGCAGAGATGAAATTGTCACAACTGTTTCTTTTATAAGTTGTGATAAGGCACCAGTTTTCCCATCAAAAAGCTGAATATAAGGCCTTGTTCTGTTACAGGGGTAAATCACAGCACTATAACCTGATGATTTGCATATTTACATGTACTCTGTATGGCATTCAGCCCACAGTAGAGCAGTTCTGGCATCATCATTGTGAACCTTTAATAACGAGCATTATTTAGTGGAGGACACTTATGACACAGACTGGACTGTAAAGTAAACCGCTAGTCTTCTGTCAAAGTCACCAATCCAGCCAAAGACGGCAGAAAAGAACTGACTTGACACTACATAATGCAGCACACGTCACAGTAAGCGCTTTCTTCTCTAAGACATCATTTTTAGACACTGAAATCCTCATTTGCGAGCAGATGTAGGCATAAATACCCATTTAACGTCTTCTCAGCTCAGTAGAAGAGGTAGAAACTCTGAGTAGCAACACTTATCTTCTGGAGGATTTACATATGATTTCCAACCTCAAAAATCTAGGTCATCCTGTGATCTCCTAAAATGCTCCTGCACTTCACAATTCCCAACATCTGCATTAAACATTTTAAGGTAGTATGCTCTCCTCCAAGAGTTCTGCCCTATATTCCTACAACAGCCGTTATTTCTCATTTTGAGACATAAATAATTCATCACTTTTAGACTCTCCCAAGCCAAATGCAGAACCATTCCGTATAGTCTCAGGTATATTGCCTTATAATCAGGGTGCAAAAGAATTGAAAAGTTAAAGGCACTCTTTGCAAACATTTGGAATACTAAACTACAAATATACTGTGGCATGTACTATTATAGAAACATGTAAGTGGAATGAAAAGTATTATGTTTGCAACAGTCAACCTGCGCCTGCAGCAAAATCTGATGGCTGGGTCCGGGGCCGACGCGCAGAGGTACAGTTTGGTGGTAAACAACTAACATCATAGGACTGCAATGTATATACTATGAGGAACGATTAAAGGATCTGGGAATATTTAGCTTGCAGAAAAGAAGGCTAAGCGGAGACTTAATAGCTGTCTACAAATATCTGAAGGGATGTTACAGCGGAGAGGGATCATCCTTATTCTCATTTGCACATGAAAACACAAGAAGCAATGGAATGAAACTGAAAGGGAGAAGATACAGATTAGATATTAAAAAAAACAAAACTTTTTGACAGTGGTGGTGATCAATGTGTGAAACAGGCTGCAATGAGAAGTGGTGAGTTCTCCTTCAATGGAAGTCATCAGAGACTGGACAGACATCTGTCTGAGATGGTTAAGTTGGTTTATTGAAAACAGTGAGCAGCACAGTACACATCTAGATTTAACATGGATGTCTATGACAATGTTCACACAAATTTTTAATCTTTGAGCGTTGAACTGCAGTTTGCACTCAGTGTGGTCAATCAAGGAAGAGGAAGACAGTTAGAAAATATGAAGGTGGGAAG
Organism: Dendrobates tinctorius; assembly: GCF_039654945.1. Lineage (NCBI taxonomy): Eukaryota > Metazoa > Chordata > Amphibia > Anura > Dendrobatidae > Dendrobates > Dendrobates tinctorius. The sequence continues at coordinate 14,625,583 of NW_027361694.1, forward strand.
GTGCACCGAAAAGCTCGGCCACACCAAGCGTGCACTGAGCACTTCATTAGCATATTTGCATAAAAATATTTTCTGGCAAATACAATGGAATTGAGCAGGAAAAGTAAGTTTTTTTTATGAGGACTATGCCCCCCTTATTTGTGCTGACAAACTCCCTGTAAGTACAATGTACACAAAGGAAATAGTCCCATTTTTTACTAAATGCAGATACAATTTTTTTTTTTCCAGAAAGAAGGACACTCTTGTCCATAGACTCGGTCTGGTTGCTGCAGCTTGACCATAGTCACTTAATATGCTAATGTAAGAAAAAAAATTACAAGAGAGGGTTCAAAAGTTTTTTTTGTGATTTGAAATTGTTGGCACATAAATATCAAGGTTGTACTGTTCGTGAAAGACTGGCAGCTGTTAATAGAGCTTCCAGAGACAGACTGAGCCCACGTTTATTAACTGCCAGGGCTTGACCTGGCCTTCACGCTTTAACTCCTGTACAGAGATCTGGATTACAAAGAGACACCTGGGCTGGGGCCACAGAGTTAGGTCTTGACTGGTGGAGCAAAGTGAAGGTGAGAAGGGTCACCACTCAGGGTCAATGCCAAGAGGTCACATCATGGACAAAATCATAAAGCAAGTAAATGATCAATATAAAAGCCAAGCTCAGATAATGGGTGAAATCAGGAAGACACTACAAAAGCAAGGACTAGAGTAATAGGCCAAGTAAGCAGAACTTATTGACTGAGTGGATGCCAGTGACTCAGGGGATTAAATAGCAGACAACTACATCTACGGTTTTCAGAAAGGAGTAATCAAAAGCAGTCAATTACCCATTGGCACCTAATGTCCCAGGACTGAGCAGTCATGTGTCATCCGCAACAAAGGTGCTCCACTGCCCAATGGCCAAAGCAGAAGCAGAGGAGACAGGATCCGGCACAGACGTTACAATAAATATGCACATATACTATTTCACACAACTTCCATAAGCAAATATAATCTATCGGAAGTGCAAAATTTGATCATCACTGCTCCTACTGTAGAGTGCTAGAACTTACAGTAGCCTTGGACCATATACTGTACATACAATATGGAGACTGTATGGTAGGACAGGTAGTCCCATGTGACTCTGTATAGGGCACCGCAACCTGATTCTCCATTGGCTTCCATCAGATCTTTTCTTCCCTGGAGGTGATCTGATGAAATAGACATATGGCACTAGAAGTGACTTTTTACTGTCCTGTACAGTACTGTAATACAGTTGTGTGTATGACGCCTTATCCGGCAGCTACATATCATGCTATATAACTACTGTGTACACACAGAGCATTAAATGGACGTATCATAACAGAGCAACAGGAAGCAGAATTTGACAACACGCATTCAGCTCAATCTTTTAATTAGCAATAAGGAACAGCAGGCGGTTTAGTTATGGTGGATAATTGTACACCTGAGGGAAGTGGTCAGATAATGCTCGTAGCCACGGACTCTCCTACACAAATAATGATCAGTTATTTATTCTCTACAATCACACCTATCAAGTTTCCAGTATTGTAGATTTTTTCTTAAAAAAACTAATCCTAGTAGTATTATTTCCACATTTTGAACAACTTTAGGTCACTCTGATGATCCACGATTAATTGTGAGATTTCAAGCTAAGATCCTTACATGCAATCTAAAAATAGTAAGAAGCTACTGATTGAATTTAGGGTGGCAGATGGACAGGTCGCCCGAATACCAGGTCTGCCCCGAAATTCATGACGATAGTTTCAAAGTATATGCTAAAAACATTTGTGGTGCTGGCATAACGGTGTATTTCCATGGACCAGTAGTGAGACTTAGGCTGGAGTCACACACAACCATTAAAAAATCGGTCCCATTTTAACGGTACGTAATCGCACAAAGAATTCTTGGCCAGATATCCGTCTGTCATCCCATTTTCCGGCAAGGAACCAATTTTAATCGCATCTAAGCATCAAATTGACATCCAATGCCAATGCCTGATGCTTTTTCCTGTAGACCTGGAGAAGTTGTGCGATTTAATCGCAAGTCACACGTTTGGTGCGTTTTCCATATCGCATCCATAGACTTGCATTGGGGAATCCGATCCGAAAATCGGTGACAATCGCAGCATGCTGCGATTGTCTCGGTCCGAGGATCGGATGCGATAAAAAAAAAAAAAATCGCATGATGTGAGCTGCCCCATAGAATAACATGGGTTCGAATGCAATGCGATTTTTTATTGCATTGCATTCGACCGTTTTAATCGCTAGTGTGACCCCGGCCTAATGGTTAAAACTTACAAACAAATTTCACTGCCACAATACTGTAGTATGTTTCATTGATTGATGCATTAACAGACTAAAATAATTGCTTTAAAAAACTAATAATGAACTGTTCCCTTTTAAAGGGAATCTGTCACCAGGTTTTTGCTACCCCATCTGAGAGCAGTATAATGAAGGGGCAGAGACCTAGATTCTACAGATGTATCATTTGCTGGGCTGCTTACTGTAGTTGTGATAAAATTCCCTTTTTATCTGCTACAGCTCTGGAAGTTCTCTGAATGATGAGCTCTGCATAACTCCTCCGTCACCATTGATTGACAGTTTTCTGCCCATGCACAGTGTAAAGACAAAGCTGCCAATCAGTGGTGTGGGAGGGGATATGCAGAGCTCATGAATATGTTTGACTACGTCCCAGTAGATTTACTAGTCCTCTAATGATAATATCTTGCTGATAAACAGTGATTTCATCAAAACTACAGTATACAGACTAGTAAGTGACAGGTCGCTGGAACTAGGTTTTCTGTCTCTATACCATGCTGCTCTCAGATAAGGTGGCAAAAACCTGGTTTCAGATTCCCTTTAAGTCACTTTTTTTGTCTTGTAGTATTCACTGATGATATTTTTTTACCGCAAATTCTTCAAAACGGCGCACTTCATTCATATATTTTGTGCAAAATGAAAAATATTCTTTATTCTTGTCTTTAACCTGTTTTGTAACTTATTATCGCATAAGTGGAAAGTTCCACTAAAATGTTGCTAAGCTTGGGGAAAAACAACTGGAGTACATAAAAATACTCCAAGGGTGAACGGAGTACATTTTTAACAAAAAAAGTAGCGATTTAAAAAAAAAAGTCAGAGTTAATGAATCAACTGAAACCCTAAACCCAACCCACAATGGGGAACAAAAAAACAGGTGAACACACATAAGGGCACTATCACATTTCCGTGTCTCCGGTATGTGTGGTTTTCACACGTACCGGAGACACTGACACACGTAGACCCATTCAAGTGAATGGGTCTGTTCACATGTCAGTGTGTTTCCACGGACCGTGTGTCCGTGGGTATTACAAGCTGACATGTCCATTTTTTACCATCAGCACGGGCAGCAAAATGTCCCACACACGTGTACGCGGATGACACACTGGGATATCATCCATGTGACACGCACCGGTGCCTGAGAAGCAGCGGTATAGTTAGCGCTGTTCCCCAGCGCTGAAGATTGCTCTCATCATTCTCCACTGCTCTGCCAGCAATCAGCATGAGCAAGAGAGAATGATGAGAGTTATATTCAAGTGAGAACAATGACAGCAGGCGGCAGCTGATTGGACTATTTCTCCCATCAGCCCACACCTGCTGCCGTTAATAACAGCGAGGTCAGGAGCGGCTGATAGAAGTATTCATTGCCTGCGCTTTAAATAAATAAACACCTGGTGTAGGTTCCCCTGTATTTCTGATAACCAGCCAGGCAAAACTCACAGCTGGGGGCTGCAACCCTCAGCTGTCAGCTTCAGAAAGCCTGGCTATCAAGAATAGAGGGATCCCCATGCTGTGTTTTAAAATTATGTAAAAACAAAAACGGTGTGGGATCCCCCTCCAATTTTTGACAACCAAGGGTATATTCCAGGGTAATTTGCGGGCATTCCCAGGCAAACCATGGCAAGGCTTAAATGTTCCATTTTCTATGTCAGGAACAATATAGAATCTTCAGACTGCTGAGAAGACAGTCTTGCCTTCTGCACAGGCCTTTACCGCAAGAGATTTTGGTTTCTCCTGTTACGCATGTTAAATCCAACAAGCCTTTTTCCACTGTTGAGGATTGTCACATAACAGAAAGTGCTTATAAATAAACTTTTCAGGTTCTGCCAAAATGGATGCTAACAATATTCCCTTTTGTCAGTTTATGTATCTGAAACTGCTATTTGGCATTGGCACTTATGTGGTGGAAGCAATTAATACGAATACCTAACTCATGTCCCTTATGCCAAGTGTGCCAAGCATCTGTCTAGGCTTTATTAGAAACAACCATAAGACATACATAGAATGGCCTGGTCCCTATTACTCCAGTATTATCAGTCACACGTAGTTATTCAATATTTGGCTGAGGGCTCAACAGCAAATAAATAGTCAAGAGCTTGTTCACATTCTGAAAACTTTTTACAGGAATAGGGTATGTGCATCTCTTCACTGACTTTTTTTGGATAAGAAACTCCAAATTGTTTTAGCAGTTTTGAGTTTTTGATTAGGATTTAAAAGGTTTCTGCATCAAAAACTCCTCCAAAAATTTGTGTGCACATAATGCTGTTTTATTGAGTAGAATGAAACTTTTAGAAATCCATGTACATGCCCATAACTAATAATTTCAGATGTATGAAAATGATTTTCAGTGTTCTGGATACACGGCACTCCTGTAGAGGTGGTGAGCTAGAAGGTTTCCTCTCCGTAAGCAATGAATAAAAAGTACCGTATTTGGCACTCCAACGACAAAATATGCAAGATGTCCTATATAGTGATGTTGTGGTTGAACCACAAACATGCATGTGATGCAACCACTAAATCACTATAGAGGAGACCTTTCATTTAATGTATAGTATATATAAACCTTTGGGCATACAGAGGTGAATTAGCGCATACAACTTTATTCATTACATTGGGATTCTTTGCACACACTGGTGGTTAGTGTGACGTTTCATGCGGCTTATCACTCCACACAGAAAAAGGGATAGCGCTATTGCTTCTTTTATAAATGAGAATATATGCAGATTTATGATTTTATTGTAGGCAATCCAGAAATTACATTGTTTTGCTCCATAAGTTGGACCTTCCTCAGGTACTAAAGCAAAGAAAAATGAATATATAATAAACTTAGGTGTATATACAGACAAAAAGCAAAAAATACAATAAAATAACAATGAAAAACAGGTTTGAGATTGTATATGTATACACAGTGTATATATATATATACACACACACACACACATGCATACATACACATACACACACACACACACACACAAAAGCACAAAAGAACAAAATGTGACTCGGGTAACAGTTCCTGGCTCTGATACCATATACCAGACAATATATCTTTGTATATACTGTGGGTATGAAAAGTATTCAGACCCCTTTACATTTTTCTCTGTTTCATTTCAGCCCTTTGGTAAATTCGAAAAAGTTCTTTTTTTTCCCATTAATGTACACTCTGCACCTAATTCTTGACTGAGAAAAACCAGAAATGTAGAATTTTTTGCAAATTTATTAAAAAAGAAAAGCTGAAATATTACATGGTCATAAGTATTCAGAACCTTTGCTCACTCATATTTAAGTCACGTGCTGTCCATTTCCTTGTGACCCTCCTTGAGATGGTTCTACTCCTTCATTGGAGTCCCGCTGTGTTAAATTAAACTGATAGGACTTGATTTGTAAAGACACACCTGTCTATATAAAACCTCACAGCTCACAGTGCATGTCAGACCAAATGAGAATAATGAGGTCAAAGGAACTGGCCAAGCAGCTCAGAGACAGAATTGTGGCAAGTCACACATCTGGCCAAGGTTACAAAAGAATTTCTGCAGTACTCAAGGTTCCTAAGTGGCCTTGATAATCCTTAAATGGAAGAAGTTTGGGACCACCAGATGTCTTCTTAGACCTGGCCGTCCAGGAAAACTGAGCAATCATGGGAGAAGAGCCTTGATGAGAGAGGTAAAGAAGAGTCCCAAGATAACTGTGGCTGAGCTCCACAGATGCAGTAGGGAGATGGGAGAAAGTTCCACAAAGTCAACTATCACTGCAGCCCTCCACCAGTCGGGCCTTTATGGCAGAGTGGCCTGAAGGAAGCCTCTCCTCAGTGCAAGACATACGAAAGCCCGCATAGAGTTTGGAAAAAAAACACATGAAGGGCTCCCAGACTATGAGAAATAAGATTCTCTGGTCTGATGAGACAAAGATAGAACTTTTTGGTGATAATTCTAAGCAGTATTTGTGGAGAAAAAACAGCCACTGCTCATTACCTGCCCAATACAATCTCAACAGTGAAACATGGTGGTGTCAGCATCATGCTATGGGTTGTTTTTCAGCTGCAGGTACAGGACGACTGGTTGCAATTGAAGAAAACATGAATGCGGTCAAGTACAGAGATATCCTGGATGAAAACCTCTTCCAGAGTGCTCTGGACCTCAGACTTGGCCAAAGGTTCACCTTCCAACAAGGCAATGACCCTAAGCACACAGCTAAAATAAAGGAATGGATTCAGAACAACTCTGTGACCATTCATGACTGGCCCAGCCAGAGCCCTGACCTAAACCCAGTTGAGCATCTCTGGAGTGACCTGAAAATTGCTGTCCACCAACGTTCACCATCTCACCTGACAGAACTGGAGAGGATCTGCAAGGAAGAATGGCAGAGGATCCCCAAATCCAGGTGTGAAATACTTGTTGCATCATTCCCAAGAAGACTCATGGCTGTACTAGCTCAAAATGGGTGCTTCTACTCAATACTGAGCAAAGGGTCTGAATACTCATAAATTTGCAAAAATTTCTACATTTCTGGGTTTTTTTTTCAGTCAAGATAGGTTGCAGAGTGCACAATAATAAAAAAAAATGATTTTTTTAAATTTACCAAATGGCTACAATGAAACTAGAGTGAAAAATTTAAAGAAGTCTGAATAATTTCCATACTCACTGTACATCATATAACATTATAAGAAACTCTGAAGATTTGTCTTGGAAGAATAATAAGGGAAGAAGATGATATACCCCCTTTATTGTGTTGTACATGAGACTCTAGGATCGATATGTCCAAATAGTCCAAAAATGTAAACTTGAACACAAAAGAATAGCAGAACTCAAAAGCACCTGTACAAAAAATATTAGACCTTTATGTTATTTCTGGATTGCTTACAATACAATCATGAATCTGCATATATCCTCATTGCAGTGCCAAGGGTTTTTATACATTGGAAATGATTTTCAGTCACAGAACGTTATGTAGAAAACCACGCACATGTATACCCTTAGGGTATGTTCACACTGTATCTTTTTTCCAGCTGTTAAAAACATCCGTTTTTCAAGCAGAACACTCTTCAGTTTCGTTTCCCTAGTGTTTTGTAATCCTGAAGTGTCATTTAGCGTTATTTTTTTAGTTGTTTACTAAGCCATTTGTCGATGTTTTTTTCCCCGCCAGCATTTTTTGAGGAATCGTTTTATTGTCATTTTTGGATATTTTTTTTAATTCATTAAACAATGAAGAAAACAGTAGTATTTTTGAAGCCAAAATGCAGAAATATTCGGGTATCTTCTCGGCATCTTTTTAGCTTTCCCATTGACTTCTATTTTAAAGTATTGAGCTCCTTATTAGCATAAAACACCAGAAGAATCGCTATTTACCACTTTTAAAACACATCTTTTGACAGCTGGAAAAACTTAAACACATTCAAAAGCTTGAACATATAAACAGAAAGTAATTTTTACATAGAAATGAATAAATCAGATTATTGGTCATTGTGCTGGTCATTCTTCCACCATTTTTTCTGAGCAGATCGACTCATAGAAAAAAATGGCAGCATAAGATGAGGTGTGAACATAACGCTTGGGTCGATTTTCAGTTTATGCAACTTAGGGCTCATACTCACTTGCGAGAGACTTGCTCGATTCTCGTGCGAGTCTCTCGCATGAAAACCTGGCACTGCCGCCAGCAATGGGACCGGATTGTGTGGCTACATGTGTTTCTATGCAGCTGCACGCTCTGGTCCGAGTGCCGGCGGCACTGCCAGCTTTTCATGCGAGAGAGTCACACGAGAATCGAGCAAGTCTCTCGCAAGTGAGTATGAGCCCTTATAGTACTAATCTGATTCCATTATATCCCAGTGCAATATTGTACCCGTTATTGTACCCTTGTTACATGTCCTTAAAATGTATGATCTTTTTTCAATTGTTCACAATATGGCAGTGAATCTTTGATATGTTTTATATTTGAAAAAAAGCTTTTTCTCTCAAATCTTTTTTCTAGAAAATTTGGGCAAAACTATGCATTTTTTTTGGTTGTGCCATTACAAAAAATGGCAGTGAAAAATGGTGGCAAAACTATAAAAAGTTGTATATGTTAAGGAGAGCTGACCATAATATATTAACTGTTAGATAACAACAGCAAAATAGTCTATACTGTTTCAGTAGTCAGCTTACAGCCCGACTATACTATTCTGAAGGCTAATGCTAATGATTCCATTGGGATCGGCTTTGGCTTACTATGCAGTTCCCTAGGTATCGGAGACATGGATATATATTTTAATCATCGGGGATGCCAAGTAAAGAAAAAGGAACAGTGTTTGTAATCATATGGTATGCTGTATAAGGAGGGTGAACAATAGAAATAATGAAATACTGAATATGGCATTAACTCTTCCACTAATATTATAGCTTGCTTTCACATAAATAATACATTATTATTCACTACCTTTCTGAACGGTACTGGTTGTAATGAAAACGGGAGAACAGAATTGGGACCATGGAATTACCCCTTGGCTGTTCTTTTCAGCACTCCCTAAACCAGACAGTACCATATTCTACCGTTGGAAAGAAGAAGGCTGCCATCAAGACACAAGCCAGCAACTACTGACTGCACTTCTCTATTCTTTCACAAGATCTGGTCCAAAGAGTAGGTGAAGAATGGGGAAGGGGAGCATGGTTATTCTCAAAATAAGTGACTAACAGGAAAAAAAGGAAAGAGTACTTTTAGAACAATATTTTTTTTAAAAAACAAACCATAAAACTATATTACAATTTTAAAGGCGTTAGCCACAACTAGGACAACCCCTTCTTAAACTGAGTGTTCAGCTCCGATAAAATAATTAAGCCTATGCTAACATCCCATGATGGCGCCATTCCCGTGGTGTTGTCACTCACGGTCCCCGGTCTGTGATGGTTGGAATGACAAGTGAAGTCTGGCGCCCAATTAGTGCTGGCGTCACTGTCTCCACCTTCAGACTAACTGAGAATGAAGAGGAAATTCGTCATGAGCTGAAGCTTTGACTTCCTCTTCATGTCTTCATGTTCAGTTACAGGGCAGAGACAGTGACGCCACTGCTAACTGGGTGCTGGGTTCATGTATCACAATACCACATCACAAGATAAGAGAATAAACCATAGCACTACTGTGAAGGTGTCAAGTAGGTTCCTATGCCAGTAAGATAGAAGTAAGAAACTTGACACTCAACTTATGATAAGGAAATCCAGATTTTTTATTTAGGCAGTTACAAACAGAGGACGTTTCAGTCCCAGTTGGACCTTCATCAGCCCGACTACTGCATAAATGAGTAAGTATAGATACAGGGCTAAATGTGCCTGTAGGCAACCGTAATTAGAGTTTAGTCCTGCAAATATGACAACGGTGGATTCAGGGTCAGTGTAGGAGAGGCTAAGCACAGCGCCTGTTTTTCAAATCCCTGCTTTTGGTCAGCTTTGACCTATACACCCCTTCTCATAATTGCAGCTTTTCAAATCCCTTCTTTTGGTCAGCTTTGACCTATACACCCCTTCTCATATTTGCAGGACTAAACTCTAATTACGGTTGCTGCTACGCCACCTTCACCTACAGGCACATTTAGCCCTGTATCTATACTTACTCATTTATACAGCAGTCGGGCTGATGAAGGTCCAACTGGGACCGAAACGTCCTCTGTTTGTAACTGCCTAAATAAAAAATCTGGATTTCCTTATCATAAGTTGAGTGCCAAGTTCAATACCACATCACAGGCCCCGGAGAGAGCGAGCGCCGACACCGCGGGAACACTGCCAGCAATGGAAGTGAGTATAGGCTTTATTGTTTTATCAGGGCTGAATATTTAGTTTAAGAAGAGGTTGTCCTTGTAGTGGACAACCCCTTTAAGGTACTGTAGTAAAGTCAAGCTATTTTATATAAATCAATGCAAATGTAACAATAGTCAATGTAAGCAAAAAAGCCTATCGTTGGAGGGTTTGCAGGGGGGGGGGAGGTGAATGTCTCCTGAGAAACCGTAATATTGAAGGGAAAGGGCTCCTTGGTCTGAACAGCACTCGGACCAATGTTATTCAATGGGGTAGAGCAGATAAGCAACTGTTTTCACTGACCAATAGCAACATGTGCCAGTATCTTCCATAAATCGGATGACACTTGGCCATTCAAGTCTATGGGTGCATGAAAAAAAAAATTAAATTCTGTCTTGTAAATGATTTATAGCTGCTACTGTAAAAAAAGAAACTGTACATATTCTGCACATGGAAGTGAGAAAAAAAACTGTCCCATTTCTCTGGATGAAATGTTGACCGATTTTTTTTTTTTTTTTTTTTACACACTTGAGTGATCCTACCCAATAGGAATGGTGCCACATACTAAATTATACATAAAAACACCGCAGCCCAACAATAGAAGTGAAGAAGGCAATAAGAACACAGGGGAAAAGCAGGTCCCACATTACCAAAAAGTCCCCAAATGCCCAACCATGCAATGAATAATAAAACAGAACCTTAAAAAGCCGGCTGGTCATTCTTCTCAGGATGGGTGCTCCATTTAGTCCCACCACGGAGCAATCGGGTGATCGTGTTTTTTGTCTCTATTCGTTTTGACTCTTAATAGTAAAGTAAAGGATATGTTTTATCTAGTACGCTAATAAATCTTTTGGACCAGAAAGGCCTTTTTTAGTCATGTTGTAATTACCAGACCTCTGACTTGATATCTGGGTTCACAAATCCAATTATATCTTTCCTTCGTTCTGTGATGCATCTCTTCATTCACTGCCGTAAGCCCTGTCTGCATTTCGCTCAGACAGTAGCATCTCTAAAGCTCGGCTTTTAAACAAAAAAGTCTGCAGTTTCAAAGTATCTGGGAAGCTTTAGTGCCTATTGTATTGTCATGGGCTACATTCATTTTGCCATTGCGGTTTTTGGTTTTGCTTAGCCAATTACATTACAGATTAGTGTGACAGTTTGTAGTTATTATTATTTATTTATATAGCACCATTAATTCCATGGTGCTGTACAGTAGATGGGGTTACATCAAAATACAAATATCACTTACAGTAAACAAACTAAGGCTAGTTTCATATTAGCGTTTTTTAGCGCTGAGCGTCACGCGCAATAGAAACGCATGCGATTTTAAACGCAGGCGTGCACATGTCCATGTGCACGCCTGCGTTCCCATAGACTGTAACGTGATTTTTTGGCGCATTCCGTGAGCATGCGTTTTTTTGACACAGGTTGGACAGACCAAAAATGCAACAGGTTTCGTCCGGCGTGCCTAGGCACACACTACAAAAAAGCATGCGCACGAAAACTCATGCAAACACGTGCAAACGCTAGACCGTGCGCCCCCATATTAAATATAGGGGAGCATGGTGTATGCGCATGGACGCGCATGATGCGCTGCGCTAAAAAACACTAGTGTGAAACCAGCCTTACAATGACAGACTGGTACAGAGGGAAGAGAACCCTGCCCTTGCGGGCTGGCGTTCATTTTACAGGATTATGGTGAAGGAGACAGCAGGTCAGGGGTTGCAGTAGCTCAGATGGTGTTGAGGTGGCCGTGCGGTGAGGCGGTATCTCCAGTAGTGGTGAGGAGGCAGCGGGGATCATTACAGGCTGTAAGCTTTCCTGAAGAGATGGGTTTTCAGGTTCCGTTTGAAGAATCCGAATGAGGTGGATAACCGGACGTGTTGGGGCACAGAATTCCAGAGGATGGGGGATATTCGGGAGAAATCTTGGTGGCGATTGGGTGAGGAGCGAATAAACGTGGAGGAGAGAAGGAGGTCTTGGGAGGAATGGAGATTACGTGAGGGAAGATATTGAGAGATTAGTTCAGAGATATACAGAGGAGAAAGGTTATGGATGGCTTTGTAGGTCAGTATTAGTAGTTTAAACTGGATATGCTAGGAAATTGGGAGCCAGTGAAGGGATTTGTAAAGAGGGGAAGCAGGAGTGTAGCAAGGAGAGAGATTAATTAGTTGGGCAGCAGAGTTAAGGATGGACTGGAGGGGTGCGAGAGTGTTAGAAAGTAGGCCACAGAGGAGGATGTTGCAGTAGTTGAGGCGGGAGATGATTAGGGCATGCACAAGCATTTTGTTAGAGTGAGGGTTGAGGAAAGGATGTATTCTGAAAATATTTTTGAACTTAAGGCGACAGGAGGTGGCGAGAGCTTGGATGTGTGGTTTGAATGACAGGGCGGAGTCAAGGATTACTCCAAGGCAGCGGATTACCGGGACAGGGGAAAGTGTGAATTCATTTATTGTTATTGAAAAATCAGGTAGTGAAGGTATGCGAGTTGGAGGAAAGATAATTAGTTCAGATTTGTCCATATTGAGTTTGAGGAAGTGAGAGGAGAAGAAGGAGGATATGGCTGATAGACACTCTGGGATTCTGGAGAGCAGAGAGGTGACATCTGGGCCAGAGAAGTAGATCTGAGTGTCATCAGCATATAGAACTGGAAGCCATATGACTTTATGAGTTGTCCCAGGCCAAGGGTATAGATTGAGAAGAGAAGGGGTCCTAGGACAGAGCCTTGAGTGACACCAACAAAGAGGGAGCAAGATGAAGAGGTAGTATAGGAGGAGGAAATGCTAAATGTGCAGTTGGTAAGGTATGAGGAGATCCAGGATAGGGCAAGGTCTTTGAAACCAAAGGAAGAGAGGATCTGTAGTAGGAGGCAGTGGTCAACTGTGTCGAATGCAGAGGAGAGGTCTAGAAGGAGGAGTAGTTTCACCATATTACAAAAGTGCTCATCACCAGATGTAGCTTTGCTCCCACTTTTGATGTACAATCTATATCAGGGGTACTCAACGTTTTTCGGTCTGAGGGACACATTGTCAGATCAAACCAATCGCAATGCTCTATAATATTACAGAGGCATTACGTTCTGAGACATTTACTGCATACTGAAAGTATGTGCCATGAATACTTAATAGGCGCTGGTCTCTTTTTATGGCTCCTACCAATGAGGAAAGTATAGGTACTGTTTTCATGGGCGTGTGCAGTCCAAAAAGGAAGGGATCATGCATTCAGCTCTCTCCATTGTTGTGTCTGCATCGGATATATACATTCGAGTCTTTCCCTTCACCAATAAACTGCACTGAATATTGTGGCACTCATGCATGGCCACTTATTAATCTCACCTGCTCCTTTGTGTGGTACAGGAGTCAAGACACCCATTCTACTAAATATGGCTGTGATGTCACGTGTAACTGGATACCCCGCCTCCAGGAGGGCAAATTTCTAAGACACTTGTGACCCTGGATACACTGCCTCCAGCAGGGCGAATTTAAACAATGTCACGTGCAGCAGGATACACCGACTCCAGCAGGGCGAATTTCAATAATTACACGTGTAGCTGGATGCACCGCCTCCAGCAGGGCGAATTTACAGAGTAAAAGGGAACACCAGGGAAAACAGTTACAATGGTGGGCCCTGCTCTAGGGAACGGGGATGTGGAGACCTCCTGCACTCCCTTGAGCCAGTGTCCCTGCACTCCTCACGTTCCCTATACAGGCTCCTCACCTGTCGCCGAGCAGGATACCTTTAAACCCTAGGTCACCCTGCACCTATCCCTTACTAGTGAGCTGGATGGTGCAGAGACTAATCCCACCGCTGCACTATTTTAATACACACACAAGGAAAAATACACAAACAGGGAAAACATCATTTAGCTTTGCTCTGTTGCTATCGCTCCCAGGAACAGAGTCCAGCACCTGAGTACAGCTTTCCACCTGAATAGCTGCTACTTCTCCAAGGCTTTGTCAGAGCTGCAAGGAACGCCACTCTGTAGCTCCTTCCACACCAGGACTCTGAGTAAGCTGCAAGGAACTCCTCTCAAGCTCCTTCCTTTCCCAAGGATGGTTGGAAATGACCAATATCACCAACAGTGAGTGAGAGCAGCTGACACTCATTTATAGACAAGAGCCAGAGTAATCACACCTGCTAGTGACTCCCGTGCAATAACGCTAGCCACCACCGGGGGCAAACTAGAACAAAAGACACCACTGTGTATTGATCCTAATGGTCACCGGGGCAAAGCTAACTTTAAGCAAACCGCTTAAAGGAAAAAAAAGGTTACCAGTGCTTTTATCTGTCACAATCCAGCATTGATCGTGACAATGGCTGCCCTAGAGATGACCACACAGCACATCATTCATAGTTACACATCACTATGGTGCTACGCAGCAATGGTCTTCTTCATGACATGGAAAATACACATGACCAGACACTATGCAGATAGTTGAGGGTTGCCCTGAAGGTTATTGTGGGCAGCATGTAGACCCCGGACAGGTTACACTCTGGTGTTATTATACTGGTAACAATACAAGGGATGAACTGGACAAATACAAATAAATTAATCTAGTTCTATTGTGTCTGGACTGGTAAAAAACAACAACAACAAATAATAGCAGCTGTAATAGAGCAAGCACTGCAGAATATATGATGTAGTGACATATTCAAGTACTACTAGCACTGCATCAATCCAATATGTATAGATCATATAACACACACATTAGATGAACACATATCATCAACCACCCCCATCACGTATGACTGATAGCATCGTTCCCTAAGCTGACAGTGAACTTCTGGGTTGCCGGCTCCGTCTGCTGAGACTTTCTACTTTCTAGTAATTGTGTGCAGACAGGCAAAATATTCTCATATTTTATTCCAGGAGACCGTTGCTTTTGGACATTTGATGTTATCTGAGGTCTCTGACCAAGTCTCAATAATATTCAATCCTGACACTACATCCAATACAGAAGTGAGCAGTCATTTATTGTTTGATTAATATTTATATTAGTATTGTCATAAAAAGGGGTAAGAAAAAAAAGACTTTTTTCTTTCAGAAACAGTGCCACTCTTGTCCATGGACTGTGCCTGGTATTACAACTTAGTTCCATGACACCTGTACTACAAGTCCATGGAGTAGAGTAGCGACATTTCTGAAGAAAGCAGTCATGATTTTCTAACCTCATACAATTCTGTAAATGTCCATATAGCAGTCTCCATTGTTTGTGCACTGTAAAAGTGCTGGAAGTTAAGGACCGTATCAACTTTTCAGTCCAGTTGACATACTTTTTGAAAATATTTCTTTTTTGTTTCAGCTGGAATAGAATTATCCTTTTTTCTTTTTGTTGTTTTTTTTAGTAAGAATTATACAAGCCTAAGGTGAACAAAGACTGCCACAAACAAAACTACAGCAAAAAAATAAAACATTAAATAAAATGGCATAGTAATATTACAAAACTGCTGTAAGCAATGAAGGGTAGAGGAGGAAGTCTGTGGAGGAAATCTTTAACCACGTCACGACATGCACCGTACTAGTGCAGCGCATGTCATGTCTCCCCCTTTGATGTGGGCTCCAGCACTGAGCACACATCTTTATCAGCACAGCTGACATGTGCTGCTAACATCCGCGGGTGGAATCTCGATCCATCAGCTGCTGACCTTTTAAATGCCGCTGTCAATCTCTGACAGCAGCATTTAACACGCGCTTCCGGCAAGAGTTCCGGAAATCCCGCCCATCAGTGTCCCCGTCACGTGAGTGTGGGTCACCGATGGATTGACATGACAACCAGAGTTCTCCAGCAGACCTCTATGGTTGTCACTGTCTGATTGCCCAGTGGTCGGCGCTCATAGCAAATGAGTAATTCTGCTACATACAGACAATTTGATCATCGTCTGTTTGTAGCAGAGCCAATCGGGTTATGGCAGCTTCTAGTTCTCCCATGGAGACTATTGAAGCATGCCAAAAGTAAAAAAATAATGTTTTTTAAAATATTAAAAAAACAAAAAATATATAAAAATTCAAAATATTCAAAATAATACAAAAAAAAAAATACATATATTTGGTATTGCAGTGTTCAGAATCGCCTGATCTATCAAGCTATAAAAGAATTAATTCAATTGGTAAATGTTGTAGTGAAAAAAAAGTCAAAAACGCCAGAATTATCTTTTTTTGGTCACCACAACATTGTATTAAAATGCAGTAACGGGCGATCAAAAGATCAGATCCACACTAAAATTGTATAATTGAAAAATGGGGACGCTACAGGTCTCGGAATATTTTATTTTTTTTTTTAACAAACTTTGGAATTTTTTTCACCACTTAAATAAAAGAGAACCTAGACGTGTTTGGTAATGACCTGCAGAATCATAATGGCAGGTCAGTTTTAGCATTTGGTTAACATGGTTAAAAAAAACATCCAAAAAACGGTTGTGGAATTACACTTTTTTTTGCAATTTCACCGCTATTGGAATTTTTTTCCCATTTTTGAGTGCACGATATGGTAAAACCAATGGTGTAATTCAAAAGTACATGGCTCTGAGAAGAAGGGGAGCGAAAAACAAACACAAAAATGAAAAAGGGCTCCTTCTTGAAGGGGTTAAGGGTATGTGCAGACGTCAATTTTTTCAGGCACATGTAAAAACCACTTGCTGTATAAACTGTGTTCCAAATTATTATGCAACAAGAGTTTAGGAGTGATAAGGTTAGAATTTTTTTTGTTTGTCATTTAAACTCATTGATGGTGATGTGTGTCAGGGCTCTTTATATCACTGAAAGCAATTGCAGATACCTGTGCAAATTAGTTTGGCAGGTGTGTCCAAATAAAGGCAAGACTACTTAAGAAGGCTGTTCCACATTATTAAGCAGCCTACATTTTTTGCCAAAATGGGAAAGAAAAAAGATGTGTCGGCTGCTGAGAAGCAACAAATTGTGGAGTATTTAGGTCAAGGCATGACTACAATCAACATTGCCAAGACACTTCATCGTGATCATCGCACAATCAAGAAGTGTGTCGCTGATTCCCAGCACACACGTGTGCGTGCTGATAAGGATAAATTGAGGACTCTTTCCAACAGGCAATTGCGACAGGTTAAAAGAGCAGCTGCAAAAATGCCTTGTCATAGCAGCAGACAAGTTTTTGAAGCTGCTGGTGCCTCCATCGTCCCCCGAACAACAAGATGCAGGGTCCTTCAGAGGTTTGCAGCTGTGCGTAAGCCATCCTGTCGACCACCTCTATCCACTGCACACAAGCAGAAATGGCTCCAGTGGGCCAAACGATACATGAAGACTGACTTCCAAACTGTTTTGTTCACCGATGAGTGCCGTGCAACGCTCGATGGTCCAGATGGATAGAGTGGAGGATGGCTGGTTGATGGACACCCCATGAAAACACGGCTAAGGCGCCAACAAGGAGGAGGTGGAGTAATGTTTTGGGCTGGAATCATGGGGAGAGAGATTGTCGGCCCCTTTAGGATCCCTGAAGGCGTAAAGTTGAACTCCATAATCTATGTGGAGTTTCTAAAACAGCACTTCCTGCCATGGTTCAAGAGGAAGAACCGTGCTTTCCGCAGCAAGATCATTTTCATGCATGATAATGCACGTCTCATGCTGCAAATAACACATCTGCATCTCTGGCTGCTATGGGCATAAAAGAGGACAAACTTATGGTGTGGCCACCATCTTCCCCTGACCTCAACCCCATTGAGAACCTCTGGAGCATCATCAAAAGGAGTGTATGATGGCGGGAGGCAGTTCACATCTAAGCAACAGCTCTGGGAGGGTATTCTGTCCACATGCAAAACAATTGAAGCACAAACCATCCAAAAACTGACAAATTCAATGGACGAGAGAGTTCAGAAGCTTCTTTCCAACAAGGGCTCCTATGTGCAAATGTAACATCACCTAGAATAAAGTTTTGACTTGAAAACTGTTTGATTTCATTTTGTAATAAGCTGATAATGCTTATAATTTCACAACTGACCATTTTTTTGTTCAAAATAAAAAAGGTTGAAAACTCTGCTGTGCATAATAATTTGGAACATGCATTTTGAGTGTTTCTTATTTTTAAAAATATACTGTTTTCATAGGCAGTTTGTTCAAAAACATTGCAATTATACTAGAATATTAGATGACTAGAAAATAACAATGACTGCAATTCATATAGGTAATTTAGAGAAAATATGAGGAAATATTTTTTTCATAATAATTTGGAACACAGTATATATGATTTGTCTTTTTTAACCGCTTCAAGCTTTGAAGTGGTTTAAAGAAATGACCTGTCCATTCTTCTGGCGAATTCTGTGTAGAAGCCACCATTATTTTATATATAAAACTTTAAAAAAGCCACCAGCATAACATATGACAAGGAAGATGTTTCAGAAAGAACACCACAGTTGTTGTCTTCATGCGTCTTCTGCTTCAAAAACTGCTGGTGTCGAAAAGACGCCATGTGCACAAACTCTTAGGCTATGTTCACACGCTGCGGTTTTGGCCGCTGCGGATCTGCAGCAGTTCTGCAGACAGTGTACAGTAGCATGTAAATCTATGGGATTTACAATCTGCTGTGCACATGCTGCAGATTTTTAACTGCGGAAAAGCTGCGGTTTTGAATCCGCAGAAAGAAATGACATGTCCCTTCTTTTCTGCGGATTCTGCTGCGGTTTACCATCTCCTCCATTGTAGAGGTGATAAACCGCAGGGGAAAACCGCAGGCCAATCTGCAGGTAAAACCGCAGGTCATTTTACCTGCGGTTCCGCGGATACAAATCCGCAGACCAATCCGCAGCGTGTGCACATAGCCTTAGGCTTTGTGCAAATGTTGAGAATTTGCAGCAGATTTCTCTGCAGCAAAAACAAAAGTGTTGGCAGGAAAAACACTGAGTAAAGTAGTCACGTTTCTGACGCATTTTTTGCATGAGTTTTTGTGTTTTTATTTGTTTTTTTTCTTATTCTTTTGAATGGATGAGAAATGCTGAAAGAACTAACATGCTGCAGATTTGAAATTAAGCTTTGAAGATTCAAATCAGTGAGGAAGAAATAAGCAGCATGTAATACAGCATGTGAACATGTCCTTAGAGCAGAGGTGAGCAATTCATTTTCCAGAGGGGCTACATGAGAGACTGTGACTCATACAGCTCACCATGGCTTTGACCTCAAAATGGCAACCAAACCTTAAAACATTTCTCAGTCAATAAAATGATCTCTCTGATTTCACGTCCCCATACTCATTCGCATTAGGACTGGCACATCTACAGCTTTTCCTCCCCCTTCCATATTACTCAGCATTCTGACATCACCCAAGGCTGTATAGAAGACCTGGAATAGTAGCCATAAGCTAATTGGTAAGTAGAAAGTCAAGTTATCATGACATCATACTTTCTGAATAAGCAGATTCTTTTTGCAGCTTTGCCTTTGCTGTGATCAGAGGCAGAACAATCTGTAAGGTTAGCAGGCAGAAGAAGGAAGGAATAACGAAGATTAGCATCAGTACCTGGCAGTCGGGAAAGATATCCTTATTTCTAGCATTCTGACATTGAATGTGCCAAAGATAACATGATTTAGGCTGTATGAGCAGCTTTGTAATGAAAATGTTCCCACTACTGAAATATGGGGCATATACTGAACATTTGTATTAAAAGAGTTTCCCTTATATTGACAATCACTGTCCACGTGTTTCTTTAGGTTCATATTGACATCAGAGGGTTTTTTCCCCACTTTGGACCCCTATTATTAATTAGACTTGAAGACCATTTATCTGGAGAATAAATTTATCTATAGATAGATGCTGCTTGTCCAGGAGATAACAGCTGATCATTGGTGGTTAGAGATGTTGGAAAAAACAACATAAGATACATTTTCATGTTTTACCCCAAAAATGTGAACATCAGAGCATGAGAAGGAAACACCACAAGTTTTATTTCCTACTGTATATCTGGTAGGATCCAATTAGCATTTCGGAAAAAATATGCATGTAAGAACACGCAGACCAAAACTCCATTCTGTAGAACCTAGGGTGTTGATCTGCCTTTTGAAGTCATTGGTGCTACCATTAAAATGTCATTCATCTCATGTCCTTTGTGGCAAAATTGATCAACCCGGTCTCCATAGATGTGTCCCTTACAGATACCTTCATCTTTGCTAAATTCACTTTTATAGATACAGAATATAACTCGCCTGTGTTCAAATTGCATAGCAATGTGCACTTCCACCTAGTGGCTGAGCGCTGATGGACATACAGTGGTGGGTACGAAAAGTATTCAGACCCCTTTAAATTTTTCACTCTTTGCTTCATTGCAGCCATTTGGTAAATTCAAAAAAGTTCATTTTTTACTCATGAATGTACACTCTGCACCCAATATTGACTGAAAAAAAAACAGAAATGTAGAAATGTTTGCAAATTTATTTAAAAAGAAAAACTAAACCATCACATGGTCATAAGTATTCAGACCCTTTGCTCAGACACTCATATTTTAAGTCACATGCTGTCCATTGCCTTGTGATCCTCCTTGAGATGGTTCTACTCCTTCCTTGGAGTCCATCTGTGCTTAATTAAAATAGGACTTGATCTGTAAAGGCACACACCTGTCTAAATAAGACCTCACAGCTCACAGGGCATGTCAGACCAAATGAGAATCATGAGGTCAAATGAACTGACCAAGGAGCTCAGAGACAGAATTGTGGCAAGACATAGATCTGGCCAAGGTTACAAAAGAATTTCTGCAGTACTCAAGGTTCCTAAGAGCACAGTGGCCTCCATAATCCTTAAATGGAAGCAGTCTGGGACCACCAGAAGTCTTCCTAGACCTGGCCGTTGAGCCAACCTGAGCAATCGTGGGAGAAGAGCCTTGGTGAGAGAGTTAAAGAAGAACCCCAAAATCACTGTGGCTGAGCTCCACAGATGCAGCTGGGAGATGGGAGAAAGTTCCACAAAGTCAACTATCACTGCAGCCCTCCACCAGTCGAGCCTTTATGGCAGAGTGGCCTGATGGAATCCTCTCCTCAGTGCAAGACATATGAAAGCCCACAGAGAGTTTGCTAAAAAAAAAAAAACACATGAAGGACTCCCAGACTATGAGAAATAAGATTCTCTGGTCTGATGAAACACAGATAGAATTTTTTGGTGCTATTTCTAAGCGGTATTTGTGGAGAAAAAAATAATCACTTCTCATTATGCTATGGGGGTGTTTTTCAGGTGCAGGGACAGGACAACTGGTTGCAGTTGAAGGAAACATGAATGCGGCCAAGTACAGAGATATCCTGGATAAAAACGTCTTCCAGAGCGCTCTGGATCTCAGACTTGGCCGAAGGTTCACCTTCCAACAAGACAATGACGCTAAGCACACAGCTAAAATAACAACGGAGTGGCTTCAGAACAACTCTGTGACCATTCTTCACTGGCCCAGCCAGAGCCCTGACCTAAACCAAACTGAGCATCTCTGAAGAGACCGGAAAATGGCTGTCCACCAACATTCACCATCCAACCTGATGGAACTGGAGAGGATCTGCAAGGAAGAATGGCAGAGGATCCCCAAATCCAGGTGTGAAAAACTTGTTGCATCATTCCCAACAAGACTCATGGCTGTACTAGCTCAAAAGGTGCTTCTACTCAATACTGAGCAAAGGGTCTGAATACTTATGACTAGAGTTGAGCGAAACGGGTCGAAAAAATTCAAAAGTCGCCGACTTTCATGAAACGAAACCCGACCCTAGAATGAGGTCGGCCACGAGGTCGGCGACTTACGCGCCAAAGTCGCGTTTCAAAAGTTTGTTTTGCGCTCTTGTTCAGCCAATCAGGATCCACGGACACTGTGGGCAACGTGATGACATAGGCACGGGTCACCACCATCTTTCAGAAGGGCATGCAAGTGATTGGCTTGCTTTGGTGGGCGTCACAGGGGGTATAAAAGGGCGTGCACGCCGACCGCCATCTTACTTCTGCCGATCTTAGTATAGGGAGAGGTTGCTGCTGATTCTGTAGGGAGAGCGTTAGGCAGGGAAGAAGACAAAAAAACTGCTTCTGCTGCTAGTGATTTGGCCTGCACAACACACAAGTCACTGTGTGTGCAGTGCAAGGGGAGGCTATATTGTGGTGTATCAGTGGTGTTGGTTGTTGGGCTGCCTTTTAAGGCTTCCTGACACGCTGGCATTGCTGTTTACCCACTGCTCCGCAAACTGCTTTTTTTAAAAGCAATCCAATCTCCCTTATCCTCTCGTCACTTTGGTCACAGGCAGCTGTGCCATCGAGCGTGTCACATAGCGCTCAGATATCAGTGGGCCGCACACAATCCACAAGTGTCCAGTGTCCAAAAGTGTACGCAGAGATTCAAAATCTCCATTATCCTCTCGTCACTTTGGTCACAGGCAGCTGTGCCATCGAGCGTGTCACATAGCGCTCAGATATCAGTGGGCCGCACACAATCCACAAGTGTCCAGTGTCCAAAAGTGTACGCAGAGATTCAAAATCTCCATTATCCTCTCGTCACTTTGGTCACAGGCAGCTGTGCCATCGAGCATGTCACATAGCGCTCAGATATCAGTGGGCCGCACACAATCCACAAGTGTCCAGTGTCCAAAAGTGTACGCAGAGATTCAAAATCTCCATTATCCTCTCGTCACTTTGGTCACAGGCAGCTGTGCCATCGAGCGTGTCACATAGCGCTCAGATATCAGTGGGCCGCACACAATCCACAAGTGTCCAGTGTCCAAAAGTGTACGCAGAGATTCAAAATCTCCATTATCCTCTCGTCACTTTGGTCACAGGCAGCTGTGCCATCGAGCGTGTCACATAGCGCTCAGATATCAGTGGGCCGCACACAATCCACAAGTGTCCACTGTCCACAAGTGTACGCAGAGATTCAAAATCTCCATTATCCTCTCGTCACTTTGGTCACAGGCAGCTGTGCCATCGAGCGTGTCACATAGCGCTCAGATATCAGTGGGCCGCACACAATCCACAAGTGTCCAGTGTCCAAAAGTGTACGCAGAGATTCAAAATCTCCATTATCCTCTCGTCACTTTGGTCACAGGCAGCTGTGCCATCGAGCGTGTCACATAGCTCTCAGATATCAGTGGGCCGCACACAATCCACAAGTGTCCACTGTCCACAAGTGTACGCAGAGATTCAAAATCTCCATTATCCTCTCGTCACTTTGGTCACAGGCAGCTGTGCCATCGAGCGTGTCACATAGCGCTCAGATATCAGTGGGCCGCACACAATCCACAAGTGTCCAGTGTCCAAAAGTGTACGCAGAGATTCAAAATCTCCATTATCCTCTCGTCACTTTGGTCACAGGCAGCTGTGCCATCGAGCGTGTCACATAGCGCTCAGATATCAGTGGGCCGCACACAATCCACAAGTGTCCAGTGTCCACAAGTGTACGCAGAGATTCAAAATCTCCATTATCCTCTCGTCACTTTGGTCACAGGCAGCTGTGCCATCGAGCGTGTCACATAGCGCTCAGATATCAGTGGGTCACACACAATCCACAAGTGTCCAGTGTCCAAAAGTGTACGCAGAGATTCAAAATCTCCATTATCCTCTCGTCACTTTGGTCACAGGCAGCTGTGCCATCGAGCGTGTCACATAGCGCTCAGATATCAGTGGGCCGCACACAATCCACAAGTGTCCACTGTCCACAAGTGTACGCAGAGATTCAAAATCTCCATTATCCTCTCGTCACTTTGGTCACAGGCAGCTGTGCCATCGAGCGTGTCACATAGCGCTCAGATATCAGTGGGCCGCACACAATCCACAAGTGTCCACTGTCCACAAGTGTACGCAGAGATTCAAAATCTCCATTATCCTCTCGTCACTTTGGTCACAGGCAGCTGTGCCATCGAGCGTGTCACATAGCGCTCAGATATCAGTGGGCCGCACACAATCCACAAGTGTCCACTGTCCACAAGTGTGTGCAGAAATTCTAAAACTCCCCTGTCCTATAGACACCTTGTACCTTGTTTTACATTACTATATAATTTGTTGGATTTTGTCTACATTTCTACCAAAAATGAGGAAGGCTGGTGGAATAGGCCGTGGAATTGGGCGGGGGTTGGCAGCTGGTAATGATGGTGTTGGTGGTGGATCTGATGGTAGTGGCAAGAGCAAAATAGGACCGAATGCAGGAGGTGCTGACCCTGCGTCATCGTCTGGCTACATAAGGACTCGAACGCTTAGTTTTCTAGGAGTTGGCAAACCGCTTTTAAAGGCAGAGCATCAGGAAAAAGTTTTGTCTTACATTGCTGACTCAGCCTCCAGCTCTATCGCCTCCTCTTCTTCAGTTGTAAAAAGTAAAAGCACTGAGTCATCATTGGAGGCTCATGTTCATGAACCACACCTTTCCTTGTGTCCTTCACCCCAACCAAGATTGAAGGATGACGCAGGCCATACTACTGATTACTCCATGGAGCTGTTTTCACATACCATGCCTGGATTATCAAGTCAAATGGTGAATTACCCAGGCCAAGATGAATCTGACATGGAGTGCACTGATGCACAGCCGCTGATGGATGATTCTGCTGGTACATTCACTCAGAGCACTACATTGTCCTCGCAGTATACAGAGCCAGATTTTGACCCTGATGAGACTCAGGTGCCCCTTCCCGCACACTATACCACCATACACGGTGCCACAGAGAAAGGTGCACATGACATAGAAGAGGAGGTGATGGATGACCCAGTTGTTGACCCAGATTGGCATCCATTGGGGGAAGAGGGTGCTGCTTCCAATAGCTCAGATGAGGAGCATCCACAGCAGACATCGACATCGCAACAGCTGTTATCTGGCAGGCCCGGAGCACTCCAAAGACAGGTTCCAAACATCAAAAGAGTTGCTGGACAGCTTGTCCAGAGGGTCAAAAGATCACAGCGTGCTAGGCCGCAAAATGTCTGCCAAAGTAGGAAGAGTGCAGTGTGGCACTTTTTTGAACAAAATCCTCATGATCAGGCCAAGGTTATCTGTAAGAAGTGCGCAAAGACCTTTAGCCGAGGGAAAAATCTGAAAAATTTGAATACCAGTTGCATGCTTAGACATTTAACCAGCATGCACTTGCAAGCGTGGACACAACACCAAACCTCAAGTGCCACATGTGCAACTGATCACAACGAAGGTAGTCAGCAACGCTACATTGTTTCCCCCACTGTAAGCCCACCGGTTAGCACAGCAGCAAATGTTGAGGTGTCGTTGCAAGGCCACAGCAGTCAGGGAATCCCACTGTTATATCAACGAAAGACTGATTCTAGGCCATCAGAAAGAACAACAACTCCATCACCATCATCAACCCTCTCTCAGTCCGCCCTGTCCACCGCTACTTCCACCATATGCAGCTCTCAAGTCCAGCTCACCCTCCCAGACACTATGAGTAGGTCAAGAAAGTACTCAGTCTCTCATCCGCGTACACTGGGTTTGAACGCCCACATTGCCAAACTAATCTCGTTTGAGATGATGCCCTTTCGGTTGGTGGAAAGCACAGCTTTCCGCGAACTCATGGCCTATGCAGTACCACGCTATGACCTACCCAGTCGCCACTTCTTCTCTCGCAAAGCCATCCCAGCCCTCCACCATCATGTGAAAGACCGCATTGTCCATGCACTCAAGCAGTCAGTGAGCGGAAAGGTGCACCTCACAACTGATGCATGGTCCAGTCGGCATGGCCAGGGCCGTTACGTGTCCATCACTGCGCACTGGGTTAATGTGGTGGATGCAGGGTCCACAGGGGACAGCGGTGGTGGGACAGTGCTGCCTAGCCCACGGTATAGGAAACAGTTGGCTGTAGGCGTTCGACCCTCCTCCTCCTCCTCCTCCTCCTCCTCCAGAAGCGACAGCTCGTCCACAGAGCGCAGTCGTACGAGCACTCCATCTGCAGCTGCCACTGTTGCACACGATGTGTCCCCCTATCGAGCAGCTAGTGGAAAGCGTCAGCAGGCTGTGTTGCAGATGATGTGTTTGGGCGACAGACACACCGCCGAGGTGCTGGCCGAGTACTTGAAGCGACAAACTGAGTCATGGCTGGGCAGTGTACATCTTGAGGCAGGCAAGGTAGTTAGTGATAACGGCCGTAATTTTGTGGCAGCCATAGCCCTTTCAAAACTCAGCCACATACCTTGCTTGGCTCACACCTTGAACCTGGTGGTGCAGTGCTTCCTCAAAAATTATCCAGAGTTAACAGCCCTGCTCCAGAAGGTGCGAAGACTGTGCGCGCACATCCGCCGGTCGCCTGTACACTCCGTTCGTATGCAGAAGCTGCAGCGATTGCTCCACCTTCCCAACCACCGCCTCATTATCGACATTGCAACAAGGTGGAACTCCACCCTGCACATGGTGGAGCGGCTGTGCGAGCAGAGGCAGGCCATAATGCATTTGTGGGAGGATACACGGCCAGGCACTTTGAGAGCAGACATGGAGTTGACAGGCGTGCAGTGGTCGAAGCTGAAAGACCTTTGTAAAGTCCTTCAGTGTTTTGAGGAATGCACACGGCTGGTAAGTGCAGACGACGCCATCCTAAGCATGAGCATCCCACTTATGCGTCTGCTCATGCAAACTTTGACGCACCTTAAGGAGCAGGCGTCTGCAGCCAATGTTGATGAGGAGGAAGAGGAGGAGGGAATCCTTGATGACATTCAGCCATTGTCTGCTCAGGGACCTCTCCTGGACGAGGTGGAGGAAGAAGAGGAGGAGGAGGAGGAGGATGATGGGGATGATTACTTAGGGGAGGAGGATGCATCTCGTGGGGCAAGTGAAAATGTTGGCGTGGCAAGGTCTGGTACAGGGTTTGCGCGTGACTGGAGGGATGTGGATTTGCCAGAAAGTGCTCCTCCACCCAGCACTCGCAGTGCATCATTGACACCGGGAACATTGGCCCACATGTCAGATTATGCCTTGCGGATCCTAAAAAGGGACCCCCGCATTGCCAAAATGATGAACGATGATGACTACTGGTTGGCCAGCATCCTGGATCCACGCTATAAAGGCAAATTACAAAACATCATGCCACAGGAGAACCTTGACCTAATATTGGCTAATAAACAAGCAACTCTGGTAAATCGGTTGCTTGAGGCATTCCCAGCACACAGCAGCGGTGATGGTTCTCACACGAGCCATACGGGCCGGGGGCAGCTTGGCAGAGGTGTTCGTGGTGCACACAGCAGAAGTGGCGTTGGAGACAGGGGTTTCATGACAATGTTGTGGACTGATTTTTCAAATACCGCTCACACAACTGGTAATACTGCATCGATGGAAAGTGACAGGAGACAGCAGTTGTCAACTATGGTTACAAACTACTTTTCCTCCCATATCGATGTTCTCCCACACAGGTCATTCCCCTTTGACTATTGGGCCACTAAACTGGACACCTGGCCTGAATTGGCCCAATATGCCTTACAGGAGCTCGCTTGCCCAGCTGCAAGTGTGCTATCGGAAAGAGTCTTCAGTGCAGCTGGATCAATCCTGACAGAAAAAAGGACCCGTCTGTCAACCCAAAATGTGGATGATCTAACCTTCATTAAAATGAACCACGCATGGGTTTCCAAGGATTTTGTCCCACCTTCCCCTGATGACACATAGGGTGACAGAAAAATGGCTTGCTTTGGTCCACCTCTTCCTGGTACTTCACGTATTTCGCCTTTTGCATCAGCTGAATGTCCAACATCAACATATGCCACTTTCTAAAACTCCCTAACTGTGCTGCCTCCCCCCCCATGGCTGGGGTCACCACCTACCGCACGACACCGTGCGAGTGCCGTTGCCCTGGACAGGTGGGTAGGCCGACTCTTGGGCGCGGGCACTGGCACAGGGTCCCTCATAGTGCAATCAAGTGTCTCTGACGGTGGTGGTGCACACCCGCCGTCAGACACACCGCTGTACTATGAGGGGCCCAGTGCCAGTACCGACGCCCACGAGTGGGCCCCCCTTGCTTGGGCAGGGCCCCAGCATTTGCAATCTTTACCTCTCCCTGCTCCTCCGCTGTGTAATCTGGGCCGTCAAATCCATACTGTGCCTGACACCGTCTGAGCCTGCCTCCTGAGACATATATTTTGAATGTGTACGCTATCCATACATGTTATCCAGGGATACGGTACCCTTTCTAACCTTTGTGCAATGACGTGCAATCCATACTGGGCCTAACACCCTCTGAGCCTGCCTCATGCTGTATAGACATATATTTTGAATGTGTACGCTATCCATACATGTTATCCGGGGATACGGTACCCTTTCTAACCTTTGTGCAATGACGTGCAATTCTTACTGGGCCTAACACCATCTGAGCCTGCCTCATGCTGTATAGACATATATTTTGAATGTGTACGCTATCCATACATGTTATCCAGGGATACTGTACCCTTTCTAACCTTTGTGCAATGACGTGCAATCCATACTGGGCCTAACACCGTCTGAGCCTGCCTCATGCTGTATAGACATATATTTTGAATGTGTACGCTATCCATACATGTTATCCGGGGATACGGTACCCCTTCTAACCTTTGTGCAATGACGTGCAATCCATACTGGGCCTAACACCGTCTGAGCCTGCCTCATGCTGTATAGACATATATTTTGAATGTGTACGCTATCCATACATGTTATCCGGGGATACGGTACCCCTTCTAACCTTTGTGCAATGACGTGCAATCCATACTGGGCCTAACACCGTCTGAGCCTGCCTCATGCTGTATAGACATATATTTTGAATGTGTACGCTATCCATACATGTTATCCGGGGATACGGTACCCCTTCTAACCTTTGTGCAATGACGTGCAATCCATACTGGGCCTAACACCGTCTGAGCCTGCCTCATGCTGTATAGACATATATTTTGAATGTGTACGCTATCCATACATGTTATCCAGGGATATGGTACCCTTTCTAACCTTTGTGCAATGACGTGCAATCCATACTGGGCCTAACACCGTCTGAGCCTGCCTCATGCTGTATAGACATATATTTTGAATGTGTACGCTATCCATACATGTTATCCGGGGATACGGTACCCCTTCTAACCTTTGTGCAATGACATGCAATCCATACTGGGCCTAACACCATCTGAGCCTGCCTCATGCTGTATAGACATATATTTTGAATGTGTACGCTATCCATACATGTTATCCGGGGATACGGTACCCCTTCTAACCTTTGTGCAATGACGTGCAATCCATACTGGGCATAACACCGTCTGAGCCTGCCTCATGCTGTATAGACATATATTTTGAATGTGTACGCTATCCATACATGTTATCCGGGGATACGGTACCCCTTCTAACCTTTGTGCAATGACGTGCAATCCATACTAGGCCTAACACCGTCTGAGCCTGCCTCATGCTGTATAGACATATATTTTGAATGTGTACGCTATCCATACATGTTATCCGGGGATACGGTACCCCTTCTAACCTTTGTGCAATGACGTGCAATCCATACTGGGCCTAACACCGTCTGAGCCTGCCTCATGCTGTATAGACATATATTTTGAATTTGTACACTATCCATACATGTTATCCGGGGATACAGTACCCTTTCTAACCTTTGTGCAATCACGTGCAATCCATACTGGGCCTAACACCGTCTGAGCCTGCCTCATGCTGTATAGACATATATTTTGAATGTGTACGCTATCCATACATGTTATCCGGGGATACGGTACCCCTTCTAACCTTTGTGCAATGACGTGCAATCCATACTGGGCCTAACACCGTCTGAGCCTGCCTCATGCTGTATAGACATATATTTTGAATGTGTACGCTATCCATACATGTTATCCGGGGATACGGTACCCCTTCTAACCTTTGTGCAATGACGTGCAATCCATACTGGGCCTAACACCGTCTGAGCCTGCCTCATGCTGTATAGACATATATTTTGAATGTGTACGCTATCCATACATGTTATCCAGGGATACGGTACCCTTTCTAACCTTTGTGCAATGACGTGCAATCCATACTGGGCCTAAAACCGTCTGAGCCTGCCTCATGCTGTATAGATATATATTTTGAATGTGTACGCTATCCATACATGTTATCCGGGGATACGGTACCCCTTCTAACCTTTGTGCAATGACGTGCAATCCATACTGGCCTAACACCATCTGAGCCTGCCTCATGCTGTATAGACATATATTTTGAATGTGTACGCTATCCATACATGTTATCCGGGGATACGGTAGCCCTTCTAACCTTTGTGCAATGACGTGCAATCCATACTGAGCCTAACACCGTCTGAGCCTGCCTCATGCTGTATAGACATATATTTTGAATGTGTACGCTATCCATACATGTTATCCGGGGATACGGTACCCCTTCTAACCTTTGTGCAATGACGTGCAATCCATACTGGGCCTAACACCGTCTGAGCCTGCCTCATGCTGTATAGACATATACATATATTTTGAATTTGTACGCTATCCATACATGTTATCCGGGGATACGGTACCCTTTCTAACCTTTGTGCAATCACGTGCAATCCATACTGGGCCTAACACCGTCTGAGCCTGCCTCATGCTGTATAGACATATATTTTGAATGTGTACGCTATCCATACATGTTATCCGGGGATACGGTACCCTTTCTAACCTTTGTGCAATGACGTGCAATCCATACTGGGCCTAACACCGTCTGAGCCTGCCTCCTGAGACATATATTTTGAATGTGTACGCTATCCATACATGTTATCCGGGGATACGGTACCCTTTCTAACCTTTGTGCAATCACGTGCAATCCATACTGGGCCTAACACCGTCTGAGCCTGCCTCCTGAGACATATATTTTGAATGTGTACGCTATCCATACATGTTATCCGGGGATACGGTACCCTTTCTAACCTTTGTGCAATCACGTGCAATCCATACTGGACGTGAGAACGGCTGGCGAGCTGTTAAGCAAGCTACAGCACCTGTCCAGACAAGTACAGGGATTCCCTAGTGAGGAGACTTATTTGATTGTTTTCTATGTTGGGACAGCAATTTTTGGGGAGCACTATACTCTGGAGAATGATAGATGGGGCCCACCATACATTGGAACATTCCAAAGGTGGACATCAGACACTGGAGCAGCATTTACAGGGCCCATTATACACTAGAGCATTAGAAATGGGGCCCATTATGTTTGGAGCATTATTTGGGCCCATAAGACAGTGGAGCTTCATCCATGGGGACCGACATATACTGTAGCATTATGTGGAGCTCATCATATACTGTTTCAAACATTATATGGGACCAATGATTTTGTATGGAGAAATAGATGGGCCTCATCATGAGATGTAAAAAGTGAGGTATTTTTCATTGTACTATACCGCTATTTCTCTGCCGTATCGGAGCATGATGAGTTGTGGTATGTGTTAAAGGGGCGCTCTTTCACCCAGGGCACATGAAAACCTGCAGCCAGCCCTCCCCCCCCACAAATTTAGCCAAATAACCCCCATTTTTCAGTGCGTAACTTGTATTATGAAGTTAATTAAGGTTGACAAGCTTAAGTAAGAAGAATTGATGCTTTTGGCATTCAAATGGGCACTGTAGGTGTGTTTCCTGTCCTCCTCTCACTGCCGACTTTTATTCCCCATTGACTTACATTGGGTTTCGTGTTTCGGGACGACCCCGACTTTTCCCTATAATCGGACGATCTTGCTCGACCCGACTTTTGGAAAAGTCGGGTTTCACGAAACGAAACGCGACCCTAAAAAACCAAAAGTCGCTCAACTCTACTTATGACCATGTGATTTTTCAGCTTTTCTTTTTTAATAAATTTGTAAAAATTTCTACATTTCTGTTTTTTTCCAGTTAAGATGGGGTGTAGAGTGTACATTAATGAGAAAAAAATGATCTTTTTTGAATTTACCAAATGGCTGCAATGAAACAAATATTACAAAATTTAAAGGGGTCTGAATACTTTCCGTAACCACCGTATATCCTCGTCATTCTCCACACTGCTGGACCTTCATTTCTATTTTTCGCTAGTGAGCTACTATTTACTAAAGAGAAACCAAAGTAAATTGTTTCTATGCTGCTTGATAGGGAAGAACATGAGTAGTATCAGAGCAAAATAGACCAAAAGCGAAGTTGCTTATTAGGACTTGTGAACAAGTAAGGACTATTTACCTTCACTGCTCCAAACTTCATAACTAACTCTTTGTAGGGAATTTACTATGGACTCGATTTACAGCTGCCAGAGACCCAAGAAGTCGCATTATCAGATGCCGAAGAAAGTGAACTACAAAACTGTATCTGAACACGTTCACTCATCACTAGAGGAAATGTAAATTTGAAAAAAAGCTTCTGGCACAATGTAAAGCGAGATGGACTGTCTCTCTTGGTACCCTATGCCCCTCTGGTTTAATTGAAACATTCAGTTTCTCATCTTTCTTGTAGTAAGAATCTGACACCATCTTCTTTTCCTCTTTTTAATATTCTCTTACATTTTTTCACACTTTTTTTGTATATGTTTTTTGATTTGGATATTTTTGTTTACCTGCAGTTTTTCATTAGACTAAAGGCCCTGTTACACATAACGATGTCCCAGCAATCCCACCAATGATCCGACATGGATGGGATCGCTGGGACATCATTAGGCTGATCGCTGGTGAGCTGTCACATAGACAGCCCCTCCAGCGATCAGGACCAGCGAGCAAGCTGGTTTCTAATGTAAACATCGGGTATCCAGGAGCCGCGGCTCTTGGATACCGCTGTTTACCTTGGAAACCGACGTACATGCTGGTTTCCAAGGTAAACATCAGGTGTCTAAGAGCTGCGCGGTTCCTGGATACCCGTTGCTTACCTTGGAAACCAGTGTGTATGCCGATTTCCAAGGTAAACAGCCGGTATCCAAGAGCCGTAGCTCCTGGATACATAATGTTTACATTAGAAACCAGTGTCCAGTGTCGCTGATCGCTGGTCTCTCGCTGCCACATGCAGCGATGCATGTTGGTCAGCGGGAGACCAGCGATGAAAAAATGGCCCAGGCCGATCGAGCACGATCAGCAATACCCAGCAGGGGGCCGGTCGCTGTCCCCATCACACACAGCGATCTCGCTGGCGAGATCACTGTGGCGTCACAAAATCAGCAATCTCGCTAACGAGATCGCTATGTGTGACAAGGCCATTAAACACCCGTTATTGCTCTTTTGGACTGATTTATATCTATTTACAAAAATCTTGGAGAAGAATCCTGAAATAATCCCTGACACCTTCAGATCATGCCACACATCCAGGGTAAGGGTGGTTTCACATTAGCGTTTAAGGCCACAGCGTCAGCGTCAGCTTGCACACGGCCGCCGCTAAGCCCCGCCCCCTGCAGTGCCTCCGCCGGTAGCTTCGCCAACGGGCGCATGACGCTGCATGCATCCTGCATCCCCTATCTTTAGCACAGGGGACGCAGGCCGTGCGCAGGTATGCGTTTGGCGGTGCATGCGTCCTTTTGATGGGTGCGCCGACCAGCGCCAAACTCAACCTGTTGCAATTTGGTGCGCTCGGCACACCGTCAAAAGGACGCATGCGCCACCAAACGCATACCTGCGCACTGCCTGCGTCCCCAGTGCTAAAGATAGGGGACGCAGGACGCATGCAGCGTCATGCGCCCGTAGGCGGAGCTACCAGCAGAGGCGCGGCAGGGGGCGGGGATTAGCGGCGGCCATGCGCAGGCCAATGCTGCGACCTTAAACGCTAATGTGAAACCACCCTAATTGTGATTCGACTGTTTATTTAGATTAACTGTGAATGTATGATTTGATATTGGTTATAAATAACATAGTATTTAAGGTTGAAGGAAGACTTTAAGCTCATCTAGTTCAACCCATAGCCTAACATATTGATCCAGAGGAAGGCAAAAAAAAAACCCATGTGGCAAACAGTAAGCTTCACATTGGGGAAAAAAATTCCATACGGCAATCAGACTAGCTCCCTGGATCAACGCAATATTAAGGAAACTAGTGTATATAACCTGTAATATTATACTTTTCAAGAAAGGCATCCAGTCTCTTCTTAAATTTTAGTAGGGAATCACTCATTACAACATCATATGGCAGAGAGTTCCATAATCTCACTGCTCTTACAGTAAAGAATCTGCGTCTGTGAGTATGCTTAAACCTTCTTTCCTCCAGACATAGAGGATGCCCCCTTGTCCCCGTCACAGGTCTCAGAGTAAAAAGATCATGAGAAAGGTCTTGGTATTGTCCCCGCATATATTTATACATTGTAATAAGATCACCCCTAAGCCTTCGATTTTCTAAGCTAAATAACCCCAAGTGTAATAACCTGTCTTGGTATTGCAGACCCCCTAGTTCCCTAATAACCTTGGTCGCTCTTCTCTGCACCCGCTCCAGTTCAGCTATGTCTTTCTTATACACCGGAATTGTACACAGTATTCTAAGTGTGGTCGCACTAGTGACTTATATGGAGGTAAAATTATGTTCTCCTCATGAGCATCTATGCCTCTTTTAATGCATCCCATTATTTTATTTGCCTTTGCAGCAGCTGCTTGACTCTGGCCACTAAATGTGAGTTTGTCGTCCACCCATACACCCAGGTCTTTTTCAGTGACAGTTTTGCCCAGTGTTTTACAATTAAGCACATAATTATACATCTTATTTCTTCTGCCCAAGTGCATGACCTTACATTTATCCCAATTAAAGCTCATTTGCCATTTATCAGCCCAAGCTTCCAGTTTGCATAAATCTTCCTGTAATATTAAATTGTCCTCCTCTGTATTGATTACCCTGCAGAGGAGGACAATGTTGAATATAGATGTAGTATTTGCTTGATAATATGTTTGTATGTTCTTCCCCTTCTTATTTGTTTTCCCTTCCGATACCCTGGATTGAGAATTATTTGATTTTCAGCCCATTCTTACCAATTTTCCTTTGAGATTGAAGTTCGCGTGCGCCGTTCTACGCTCTGCATTCCCGTTTGCATCCCGGCATCTTCATGCCCTCTGCACATGTCCAGGAGCTTTAGCAACGTGTCATCGCTCCCGGACATTCACACTGGCGGCTTGATGTCTGGGGATGGACAAGGGGCGCGAGTGGCAATCTGCGCATGGACCGACAGTCCGATCCCATTGGTTGGACAGAGGCCATGTGATTAGGGTCACGTGGTTATAAGGCTCTGCAGTGCATCTTTTTCATCTACTCTCCCCTTGTGAAAGCAATGATACAATAAGTGAATCACTTTGTGTTTTCTGGAACCATTTAACAGAATGGGCAAGAATGGACAAAAGAATTTTGGCTGAATGTTGCTGTCTGGTGGGATGGTTTTGTGAGAAGGTTTAATCACCACAGTGGCATATGCAAATATTTGCTTGATTTTCCCCTGCTTACCTACCCACACTCAAGACCTTTTACTAGTGACTCCCCCTTTGTTCTTTATACCTGTCGGTTTGTCAATTTTATATACATTTGGTCTTTCAATATTTTTGTATAAATATGATTTTTAGCCTTTAAATCCTCCATTATTTTCTCCTTTATTCTCATATTTCAAGTAGTGGCTTTCTTATATACTTTTTTGCCTATGCATTTTGTTAGGGTGTACTGTGGCCTTATATTTACTTACTAAAATGTTCCTGGTATGTGTTTTATCAACCTTTTTTGTATAGCGATAGCCCAAGCAAAACATTAGTGGTGTCATGGCACTTTGTTAAACAGTCAGAAACATTCCTGATGGATTAGTTTTGAACTCTAGTTTCCACAGCTCCTGGTGCAGTTTGGAAACAAAGCACCATCAAAAAAATTGCTGTAAAAACGCTTGCTGTTTTCTGCCATCATCATCACAGAACTTTTGATTTTCAGAAATCTGCTGTGTGTTACTGCATTTGTACTTGCATTGTGTGCAAAGAAAGCCCCATGTGACTGGACACAGAAATTATCCCTGACATCCCATATCTGAATGCGGTTTTCATTTGTACTCGATAATAGCATTAGAAAATGAAAGTCATAAAAACATCCAATATGAAGCCAATCTATGAATGGTCATGCTTGAAATCCTTTTGATGGAACATAATAAAAAGGTCGTGAAATCCTACAAATGGAAAATCCCAAAACACAATTTCAGAATTTAAGACTACATGTGATATTACTTATTATTCTGCACTACTACATTGGACGTGTAACAGCAAAGCAATACTTAGACAAATATATCTACAGTGCAACATTATAAACCTAATACAGAGGTATAGTGTCTGGTGTTAATGTGGCGCCCCTCAGGGTCCGGTTGCCACAGAGGTACTGCACCTCATCCAGAGGTGTGGTATCCCACCCTCAGGTAAAGAGGGATTACCACCCAGGACTCCTAACACTGCACTCAACACACACACTAGCTAGTCAGGGCACCTGGGCATACCCTTCGGGAGGATGGCCTCATCCCAGACTGACTAGGAAAGGGTGTGGCAGGGGTTAGTGTAGAAGGTAGGTAGAGTGGGAGGAGCTTAGGTAGTGGAGTGATAGTTAGGCATCCAATCAGAGTGAGAAAGGTGACAGTTGGTGGGAGGCGCTAGTTCTGAGGTAAAGAGATGCTTCCAGAAACTAGTCAGTCGGTGACAGGACCAGCGAGAGAGCAGGATTGCTGTAGAGGACTGTGGGTGGAAAAGAGAGAAACATTTTAACTACGCTCCTGGACTGGGAAGAAGGGGTCCTAGGGGCACGGGTAGTGCGACAGGCCACCCATGGGGCCCGCATCCTGGAAGGGAAGGACCAGGCCAGAACGAGGGAGCCGGCCCCTGAAGCTAGTGGAGGACTACAGGACTCAGCTGGGAAGCCAGAGGCTGAGGTAACTTTAAGAGCCACAGCCACAAGCACCCTCCAAAAGGCAGCGGTATGAGTAATGGACCTCAGGGCCTAACCCACGTCGCCTGAGATCCGTGGCTACCAGCTGGGGGCACTAGTTGTGAAGGCACAGGGCAGGGAAAGTAAGGAGAATTCAGCGCAGAGACACGGCCTTAAGAGAAGACACAAGGAGGAGTCCTGAAAGGTGTACCCAATCTGCCTGGGAGTTTACCGGACCCCTCTCTCGGAGGACGCAGCACTAAGTGGACCAACGTGTACACGAAACTTGTGAGTAAAAACCCAGAAACTGCACCTGTGTCCTTGGAGTTATTTTACAACTGCCTGCCTCACACTGCAAACACCGTCACCGGCTCAACTGCCCTGGGACACAGCTCTACCCGTGGAGAGTTTTACCATCCCCGCTGCCCTAACACCGTCCCAGAGGATCTGCAGAGCAGCATCGGCTTAACACCTGTAATGCCAAATACCACAGGTGGCGTCACAAAATCCCTTTTCCCCTATTAATTATCCTGCCATCTTCCCCCTTCATCTGAACTTCCATCACTGACATTGAACCCCCAGGACCACGGATCGGGTCACCATCACCACCATGACACACTTCCCATTCAAAGAGCCTGACCGGCTCGGTACCGAGTACCCCCGGCCCTGCGGGGCATTCCATTAACATGTCAGAAGAAAATTTTTTGCTTTGAGGCAATGTATATACACATACAGTATACACACTGACTGGGTAATGAGAGCAACAACATTTGGCAGAAAAGAAGAAGAGAATACAGGGAATTTTAGAATGAAGTAAAAATACTGCATATCAGGGTAGTGACCTATTTTGTGTTGAATTTCTGTTCGGGAAAGTTGGCAGGTAAGTATATACATCAAATATTAATTTTGCTGGAAACACTTCATGCTCAGAAAACTAAGTACAGAGCCACATATACTTGTTTGAACTCAAAAGTTTTTGAGACAGAAAAGCCAAGGGCATAACATTAATATTACTTGTATAACATACTCTACTTTGGATGTTAGCTGAGCCTAATATATAATACTGTAGGCCAGAAACATATGTATACACATGGGTGTGTGCAGATACAAATAAAATATGTATTAATGTAGATTTATTTGTTACTTCAAAACTGGAACCTTTCACGAGCAAATGGACTTTGTTTCAGAGTAAGCAGCTGTTTCTCCAAAACTGGTCGAAATAGGACGTAGGTATTGTAAGGAAACTCATCCATGTATCAATGTTCTTGGTGAAACTTCCTGAAATATAATGAAATACTGTACCCTAAAGCAGTTCTAACTTTTAGATAACTTAGGAATTTGTTCTCATCCTGTATGTAACATATTGTATATCGAAGTTCCTCTTGTGGATCTTGAGAACAATCGCTGGAGGCAGATGCCACATTTACAGCTACATGCAGTGGTAAAGAGGTCGCGAATGCTGAGACTGCCAAGACTATACGTCGCTAATGTTTTAGGGGGGACTCAGAGCATCAAAGTTATCTTTATCATTAAACCAAAGGGTTACACAATACACTCAGCTAAGACTGTTTCAAGTGGAAACCACTTTTTTTTTTTCACATCCATATTTGTAGACAACAATCAAAAATATAAGCCCATTCATAGATTCATATACCCATACATACTCACAACACAACTGTTAAAGATCAGGATGATACCATCTTCTAACAGATGAAACAACGGAGTTACTCAACTGTTCTTCATGGTGAGATAGATTACTCATCATACATATCACTCTTCATCATTTTTCTGATAAAAGCAGCCATATAAATTTTTGGCTACATATGAGACACATGAAGGCTTATGTGGCTCCAATTGGATATTGTTGAACATATAGATCAATCACTGTATGGACAGACAGACCAATGTACATAGTTTCCCTCCATCCTAAGGACCACTACCTTGAGGTTCATACAGGAACTGGATTTTGATTCTGAACACTATATGTCAAAATCACAGCACACTTAGTGTTCAATTATACTGAATTTATCAGACGTCTCTTAATAGGTCATATCATATGTTAAATCTTAGTTGAAAAGTAACAATATAAAACTTGGCTAAAGATTAAAACACTAAATAGTCACATTGGATACGAGTGTCGAATATAGTGCACCACATGAGTTCAGTATCTGTCTTAAAAATGGATATAAAGATCATTGATCAGCAGAATTTCATACTGCGAAGATGTGTGAAGTTGCATCATTATTAAGGATTTATGTATAAAGAAGTGTTCAGGGATTGTTTAGGAATAAATAATGAGATAAAAAGGTGCCTCCAACATAACAGCTACTAAAGAGAGTCTGGTCAATAAGTGCTTGTTTGCTATTGAGTCTTCAAACATCGCAACTTCAAAAGATACCTGACCGAACAAGAAAAAAGTAGCAGCCAAGTAGCGACTGCAGCCCATTAAAATGTAAAATTATTTAAAAAAAAAAAAAAAAAGGTAAAATATTGTTGGTACCGCAACCAATGATCAGCTGGAAGCAGAAACAGTAATTCTAATGAAGGTACAAATGATGAATGAAAGTTTCCACTGACACACCTAATTTTCCAAGAGCAAAAGGGTTCCCCTGGACGCTCTTCTAGAATAGATCTCTCACTGGAATCCTTTATTGTGCATTAAGGGTTACATTGATTGCATTGGACTCAAAGGTAATTGATTAAATTCTTTTCAGGATCTGTACCTTGGGAATAAAGCCCTCTATACTGCCTCCAATACAGCTGATGTACACTGTCGGTGGCGTCTTATTACATGTTCATCCCTTACCGCAATGTAGTATAAGCGTGTATATATGTAAAAATGTAGATGTGTGAAAGTGTGTGTGTATATATGTGTGGGTGTATATGTATGTAGGTGTGTATGTATATGTGTTTGTGTAGGTGTGTATGTAGGTGTGTGTATATACATACATCTGTTTTACTTACAATAGAAAAAACATTCACATTCAGATTCTCGCGAAGTTTCAAACACAAGTTTGGTTTGCGTCACTTAGAAATGTAGACATAGATTATACATCAGTTCCGAAAAAAAAAAAACAATAAGGCGAGTCATGTGCGTACATATGCCCATAATATTTTATCTTAAACAAATAGGAACACAAAATTTGCAACTGTGACATTTTTTCTACGGCCTATTGAAAATCCTCCAGTGCGAATGTTCTTCTTGGCTTTCTTATGCATCTACAATGCTGTCTACATGTAAAGCAGGCAATGCAGGCAGCCTGACTATGACTGGAGTGTACGTTTCTTGCTTCTCAATAGAGTCCAGGGAAAGCACACATCTAACCTCTTCTAGCTCACTGCAGTAATTGAGAACCTGTGAGAACTGGTCCCCTCCAGAGAGGGTAACACAACAAGGACCTGGCCCTCAGACCTGCCAGGAGAGGGCCGGGATAATTCCACCTCTTTGGTATTCTGAGAAGTACTCTTTGCTGCAGAATGATATGACAACACACACTTAGAAAATCTCAACCCATATATATATATACCCCAAAATAATGAGAAAACGTGCAGTCAGAGAACCCGACAAGAATATTGTCAAAGCCCAGCAAAGTGTCACCATACAGGTTCTGCTGTTTGTTGATGTTGGGATGTCACAATTGGAAAGGAAAAAAAAAATCTATGATCTACTACACTGCAGTGCCAACGTCAGAGGCAAACCAGGGATTCATTGCTCTTCATGGGACTGGGAGCGAAAGGAACTGCAGGTCATGTAGGACCAGAGGAATCCAGCAGAAAAGGTTTCATATATTCACGTAACGCCCTGTCTGCACTCCCTCCAACAGAAAAAACGCAGGCCACGGGGAGAAACCAAACACAGGGGCAGCGAGAGCCATTGCCTCCATAAAATAACAAGCGATAGTGGAAATAAGCCTAATAATGCATGGCTTCCAGGATGATATTATTGAATAAAGCCCCGAGGAGCCTCACAAAAGGTGTCCGGAGAAATGAATGGGACTAAGAAACGCTGTTAATCTCCTGCTGGAGGAAGCCTACACAGTATACTGCAAATATTAACCCTGTGCTGGCTGGTTTCACTGCATCACATAAAAGCGCCAATGATGCTGCATGGAAATCACATCTTGTATGTATTTAGAAAATGAAGAAACAAATCTCAATATATTCACATGTGAGTTCCCCTGAATGGCACTGCCATGCTTTCAGGGCATTATGAAGAGGCAGAAATGAGGAACAGCCCGCCACTGTTTGGGATTTTTTTTTTCTACTTTTGAGAGGCTGTTCGTGTTTGGAATATTTGGCAGCTAATGTGAAAGTATTGCAGGATGCCAGTGCCATGGTCAATGGATGGAAGTCAAGTACAAGGCTAGGGCTTTCAAAGAAAGGTAAAGGACACAAAACAAACAAAGTTGCCACTCCTTTTAGAAGACGGGCACAGACCAGACCGGATGACGTATCTTTTCAAGCCAATTGATTAGAAAAAAAAAAAAATACAGCTTAAGGTACAGAACACAAACATCGGCCTCATGGCAAGATGATTTTCTCCTGTATTCTTACTAAAGATCTAGTGCTCCTCAGTAGCCAGCAATAGAATGGGGTGAAGGTGTAACCATGCAATGTGCATCTTTATCATGCTTACCACTTGGGTTCTTGTTTTTCTTAAGACTCTTGCCACAAAGACACTGCAGCATATGCGTTCCTTTGCTGAAAATGTTCCAAAGAAACCACATTGATTTGGGCGAAAAGCAATCCAGCAGCTTAGACACCCTGAGAACGAAGAAATCCTTGTTGTTGCATAATAAGAGATTGTGATCAGTTCTCCAGAACAAGGGTACCAATTTAACCATAGAAAATGATTATTTTCCTAGCGTCTCCCAGTCTTTTTTCCGTGCAGGGGTTTATTTCTTTCCAGACTCCTCAATTAGAGAGCTGTTTTGTATCTCTCTCTCTTTTTTTTTTCCGCTTTCAGATAAGGTTAAGATTAATGATTATTACTACATCAACACTGGGCTGTTACCAAAGTGTGCAATTTTCCTTTCCAGCATGCAGCCAAATGAAGTGAGCCTAAAGAAATCCCAAGAGAGGCCAAAAAAACTAATCTTAGAGCAGTGAGACATGTACGATCCCCGAAGTAAAAACCATTGCCTGGCACTTGATTGCTATAAGGAAGGGTGGATCTGTAGAGCATCCAAAGCCAAGGCAGGATACATGTTACTAAAAGACTGCAGTTGTAGCCCCCAGCACAACAAATATCACCCAACCGAGCCTGGGAGAAGATAATGATGGCACAAACTCCCCTCTGCAAGTGCCAATAGGATCAGCATCAATCCCTGTGATCTGTGCAATCTTAGTTAACCTGCAGCAGAAGTGATGGCAATCCAGATCTCCTCAGTAGCTGATCACTGTGGGTGGAAGGAGAGGCAGCTCTCTTCTTCCCTGCTCTCACTCTCCCTGCTGCTGCTTCAAGCACTGGTGTGCATTAGAAATAAATGTCCCTGTCTTTCACTCCCTGTGCTGGCTCTGAATTGCAGGCACAGATAAAGTAGGAGGAGTTGGAAGGTTTTTTTTTCCCATCTTTTTTTTTTTATATATAAAAAGCTTTATTCGATCCTATACGAATAGACACTTTTTTTTTTATCTTTTCACATGATGAGACACATTTCTGAAATATCATAATAAGGCTAATGTAATATTCATGACAACATTTAAAAGCCGATTTGATTATCTGTGTTACCATAGGTATCGCATCAGCTTTCTCTCTTGCTCTTTTTTTTATTTTTTTTCTTCTTCTTGCGTTCAATTCTCTTTGCGTTACGTAAGGGTGAACACGGCTAGAATGTTTGATTTCAGGTAGAACACTATGCAAATATTTCATTTACAGAAGCAACGTGTGGCGGATGAGTATAGACACGTAAAGGATACATTTCGCACAGGGGACCTTGAGAATATTCAATGTTGCATACACTGTGATAATAATCCTGTAGTAGCTGCTAATTGCACTGACAGCACAAACAATAGCAAAGCAGAGCAATGTGCTGCCTGCGTGCAGCTGCAATCACAGGAGGTTAGAAGATCAGTCAGATGGCAGGCAGCACGCTGCATCCAGCTCGGATACTAGTATGTTACCTTTCCTGCACTCCTCCTTATGTAAAAACAGTTGTGCATTGTTTTATTAATTTTGTTGGTCACTATGGCAACCCCACACTAGCGTGCACGCGTGCGCGCATTTCTTTTTTTTTTTTACTTCTGTGACACGCATTTTAACTTTACAGACAATTAATATTTTATCTCATTCTATTCATCAGAACAAGCTATTCGCATTGAATGGATA
Source organism: Dendrobates tinctorius (assembly GCF_039654945.1). Lineage (NCBI taxonomy): Eukaryota > Metazoa > Chordata > Amphibia > Anura > Dendrobatidae > Dendrobates > Dendrobates tinctorius. The sequence goes on from NW_027361694.1 coordinate 14,668,696, forward strand.
GAAATGAAAAGGAGGAACATGAAAAATATGAAATTATATAAACGCAATCCATTTCAAATAAGTTTTTTATTCAGCAGCAAAAAGTTTGATTTCTTTATCTATTGTGTACAATATGAATACGCGAGAATTCCTTTGATCTGGCATTATTGACAATTTTGGATTATCAGTTGATTATAAAAAAAAATATTAAAAGGAATCCGTCAGCAGGTATTTGCTACCTCTTGTGAAAGTAGCATGATGTAGGGAAAGAGAAGCTTAATCCAACGATGTATCACTTAGATTACTGGGTATAGCGGTTCTGATAGAATCAGTTTTTTAGATTTAGCAATGCAGCAGAGCTGAGGAAGATAGCTCTGCCCCCACAATGATCTCCATGTACAAAGTCTGTTGACAGTGAGCTGCTTATCACGGGTGGGGGTTGGAGTTGGACTAGTAACTGAGTGCCAGCTAGTCACAGCAATGATGATCACCAGGTGATAAAACCTTCAGTTAAAGTAAACAGCACACAGCTTGATAAGTGACACAACATTGAATTATGTGTTTAACCCCTACCTCATGCTGTCCTCAGATTTCATAGCAAAAACTTGATGACAGATTCCCTTTAAAACAGATGGTTCAGGAAGGACATGAACACTGTATAATGCAATGTTGTCCCTCTAAGTCTGTAATATGAAGTTAAAGGCAGTGTCAGACATTAGGTCCACTAGTAGAATGATTCCGATGTTCAGTAAGGCAAATGTGTCATCAGGTTTTGGCTACCCCATCTGAAAGCACATACAGTACAGACCAGGAAGACAAATATGACAACATACCAAATCCCTATTTAGACTAGGTAAAGCCCTTCTCTGGCCCTGGTCTGTCCTTGCCTGACCGCGGAGGTTTGCACCAAACGCAATGGCACCCCCACTCAACGGCAGCTTTCCCTGAATGTCCTTAGCAGCTCCTAGGATCACTAGAATAGCAGTTCCCTAAGGAATCACGCACAAAACAACTGCAGCCAACACTCACTACAGTGCAGTGAATGAATCCAACATAGTTTATCACCAGTAGAAGAAAATATTTAAAGCTGCACCCGGAAGGTGATTGGACAGACAAACAGAGTAAATGAAGAACACCTGTTACCCAAAACCAACAGAAACAAAGATAGCAGAACTAAAACATCCAAAGAAAAGGTGTATCTGTTGTGGCTCAGCAGAAAGAGATGATGACCACAGAATTAAAGGTTTGAATCCAAAAGCATGATCGCAGCATTATGTAGGGGCAGAGACCCTTATTCCAGCAATGTATGACATCACTTACTGGGTTGCTTTCTGATGTTTTGATGAACTCATTAATATGTATCTACAGCAGATCTACCAGTTTTCTGAATGCTAAGCTATATTTAACCCCACCTATAAAACAATGATTTTATCAAAACTACAGCAAGCAGCAAAGAAAGTGACACATTGCTGGAATTATGGTCATTGCTGCTATAATAAGCTGTTCTCAGATTAGGTGGCAAAAGCTAGTGAAAGATTCCCCTTGATTAGATCGCCTGTATATAGCACAATTGCTCACTTGCTATGAGCGCTGACCACCGGGCAACGCTCATATCAATACAGCAGTCATAACCATAGAGGTCTGCTGAAGACCTCTAGTTGTCATACCAACCCATCTGTAACCCGCGATCACGTGACGGGGTCACCGATGGGCAGGATTTCCAGCACACTTGCTGGAAGCACGAGATAAATGCCGCTGTCAGAGATTGACAGCGGCATATAACTAGTTGACAGCCATGGGTGTATCGCAGTTCCACCCGTGGCTGTTAGAGGCACATGTCAGCTGTTCAAAACAGCTGACATGTGCCGGAAAAGATGTGAACTCAGTGCCGGAGCCCACATCAAAGGGAGGGAGTCCAACATCGACTTACAATTACGCCCGATGTCGGTAAGGGGTTAATGTTTTTTTGGGGACAAAACTAACATTTGCGCAGGTACTGTGTTAAGCTGATTCATAACATTGGGTAATATATACACTGTTAGGGCTCCACTCTGCTTGCTGGTTTGACTGGTCGTCATGTTACCACTCATATGTGATTTGCATACTTGTGGTCACATGCCATCTATATTCTTTTTCTACTTTTCTCAATGTTCATGCTAAAGCTTTCAGTGAAGTTGGTGACAATCTAGTCAGCGCTTGAATAAAAGTATGGAAATCGCATATGTGCGGTAACATGACAACTGCTTGAAGCGGCAAGCAGCGTGGAATCGCAGCCTTGTTTACATAACAATGTGTATACAGTATAAGGGCTTCAGATGGCTGTTGTAATCGGACGAGTGCTTTCCTTAGTTTTGACAGTTATCATTTGTACTCATGTTATTCTATGGGGCTGTGCACATGTTCGATTTGCCTCCTAGAATCGGATAGCACCCGCACATTCATGTCTACTGGTCCGTTAACAAAATCGGACTGCACTCGGATGTCATTTGAGTGCTGTCTGATTTTCACAGACTGACATAATGGAGACGGTAGAGAAACTTTTTTTTCTCTCCACCGCTGAGAAAATGTAATTACATTACGACCATTACGACGATTATAGTACAATTAGCATAATCTGATATTTTTTCATAGATGCAGAGAAAAACGACTGTCTGCACCTGCCCTTAAGGCTCGCCATGATAAAGTGCCTGCTGAAAAGTAGCCCTGGCCCAGAAAACCCCTTAATTGATGATGCCAAATTACATATGGAATGTAGCAGTGTAGCTCCATAAATGCTTACATTCTGATTCTGACAGCTGACACCTGGCACTCAGTGCTAGGAGTGGGGGGCGCTCCTCTCACAGCACTTTAATCCCCTAAATCAGGGTTCCTCAACTCCAGTCCTCAAGGCCCACCAACAGATCATGTTTTCAGGATTTCCTTTGTATTGCACAGGTGATACAATTATCTGTTGGCGGGCCTTGAGGACTGGAGTTGGGGACGCCTGCCCTAAATGATGTGATCGAAACCAACTGCAGTATTTAGAGAGCAGTCAGAGGGAGGAAGACCCCTCTGCTCTTCGGAGCCCCCGTGACATCATCGCGAAGACCCTATTGTTACTATGGTGGCCCGATGTCGTTATGACTAGACATGAGCGAATATTTCAATGTTTGGTTCAGATTATGATCACCCAATTTGCAATATTCGCTGATTAATTCGTTGAATATTCGCCGAACATAACCGAACGCCATTACGGTCAATGGGAGGCAAAAACAAACGCATGCACAACACCTTATAGTGGCCCAAAATGCTGCCAAAACACATCAAATGAGGGACAGACACGAGGAAACTGGCCTCAATTCATCCACAGTACAGATTTTAGCATGGAACTGCAGCAATCAGCCAGGCAAGAGGTATAAGCATCTGAGACAGCATTTACAGCTTTCAGTTGAACGTCACAGTAAGATGAGGTGGGTGAGGGATTGGTGTAGGCCCCCTTTGCTGGAAGCCCTGATACCACATACAACACCTCCACCTGCTTTCATGCTGATCCACACGCAGGTGGCACAAATATCAGTTTTGTAGACTACCATTGTCGAGAAAAATGTAAGAATAGTAACATGGGTAGTTGAGTCCAAGAAAGTGGAGGCCTAACGGTCTCGGAGGCCTACTGCTATAGGCAACACGCATGAAGGAGACCCAACCAGGAGCATTCACATTTCCAAAAATTATTGGGAGACACCACCAAAGTGGCATCAATTTCACCACAGTAGAAATAGTATAATAGGGACCGATAGGTCTTCCACTACACCCAATCCAGCAGATGGACACCCAACCTGGAGTGTTCACATTTAAACAAATGTGGGCCTAATAAGTGGCAATAATTTTACAAGAGTAGAAATAGTATAATAGGGGCCAACAGGTCTTCCACTACACCCAATCCAGCAGATGGACATCCAACCAGGAATATTCACATTTCCAAAAATTACTGGCAGACACCACAAAATTGGCATCAATTTCACCACAGTAGAAATAGTATAATAGGAACTGACATGTCTTCCACTACATCCCATCCAGCAGATGGACACCCAACTTGAAGTTTTCACATTTTAAAAAAATGAGGGCCTGACACCACCGAAGTGAAATAACTGTCATGAGAATAGAAATAGTATAATTGGAACCGACACATCTTCCACTACAGCTAACCCAGCAGATGTAGACCATCCATGACTGTTCACATTTCCTTAATAGTAGCAGCAGGCACAGAAGCCACACTAAAGATATCACAAAGTACAGTTACGTGGAATGAAAGCATTACACTATAAAATGCAATATCACCTAGTCTGTACAGTCTGCAATTGGGGTGCAGAAGTCCTTGGAGATCTATGACTTGTTCATCTTGATGAAAATTAAGCAGTCTACACTTTCAGGGGACAGCCGGCTGTGCTTATCCATCAAGACACCACCAGCAGCGCTGAAGACATGTTTTGAGAGGATGCTGGCTGCCGGGCACAATAAAACCGCCAAGGTGTGTGAGGCGAGCTTAGGCCACTCATCCATTTTGGAAGACAAAAATGTAAAAAGGTCCAAACCCTCCCTGATGGTATTGATATTGAGTTCTAGATACTTCTGCACCATCCTCTCCATTTGTTCACTTCGTGTAAAACTTGGACTCTGTTGTGCTGGTGCAAGAGCTGGTCTAAAAAAAGTGTCAAAGGACTCACAGAAATTGCTTCTTCCACCTCCACCACTGCTGCTGATGCTGCTAATGTTTTGGCGTTGACGAATTGACGTGCCTGAGATTGTACAGTAAGCCTAGAGCTGCGATGCAAACTGTGTGCTTCTCTGCTGTCTTGGGGAAAAGCTCTCTTAAGGTTGTGTAAAAACATACTCAAGCATCCGCTGGTCTTTTCCAGGGAGGGAAGCATCTGGCAAAATTTGGTTTTAAAATGTGGATCTAACAGAGTGGAAACCCAGTAGTCAGGAGTATTTCTAATCATAACTATCCGGGGATCATGTTGCATATAGTGCAGCAAGAAGGCACTCATATTTCGGGCTCTACCATGAGGTCCTGTCATGATCCATGCTGGATCAGGACTGATAAAAAGCACAGGTAACCTTTTTTTTTTTTCTTAAGCTGTGCTTAAGTTTGGTTTTTGCCCCCGGTGGCCATTAGGATTATTGCACTGTGGTGTCGTTTGTTCTAAGTTTGCCCCCGATGGTGGTGAGCGTCACTGCACTCTTGTTTCTTTAGTTAAGTGCACATGATTATAATGCAGGTGTGATTGCTCTGCTCTGCTATAAAAGAGTCACAGGCAATCAGGGTTGGTGATAGTGTTCATTTCAACCATCCTTGGTGGAGGAAGGAGCTGGAGAGTGTTCCTTGCAGCACTGGTGTGGAAGGAGTCATAGGGGATTTCCTTGTAGCTCTGACAGAGCTTGGTGGCAGCGATTCAGGAGGAGAGCTGCATTCTGGAGGTGGACTCTGTTGCCCGGAGCAAGTGCAACAGAGTAAAGCTAAGTGGTGTTTCCCTGTTTGTGTTTTTCCTTAGTGTGTATTAGTAGAGCGGTGGGGCCAGTGCCTGCGCCAAGGAGCTCCCTAGCAAGGGATAGATGTAGGGTGTGCTAGGGCGACAGGTTCCTGATCGGCGCCCGGTGCAGAACCGGCATAGGGAACGTTAGGAGCGTTAGGGACACTGACTCAGGGGAGTGTAGGAGGTCTCTATGTCCCTTTCCCTATCGCAGGGCCCACCATTGTAACTGTTTCCCCTTTCCCATGTCTTGTTGTTTTAGTTACCGGCCTGCGGGCCGTGTCACACAGGACAGTATCACGTGCCGCGTCTTGTTGTTTTAGTTACCGGCCTGAAGGTCGCGTCACACAGGATGGTGTTATGAATGAGTCACCGTAGGAGGCAAAAACAGAAATGCTAGCTAAGTCCAGAAAACCAGAGAAGTGGGCAGCTATCGGATTGCAGACCCCTGAACCTATCAACACAACTAGCAGTAGCCGTGGGGGGTTGCTACGATGCCCTAGACCCCTCGATCACAGCCGGAGAATTAAATAGGCCTAAAGAAAGAAAGGGGAAATCTAAACTGCCCCAGAGCAGACCCCAAAGCAATAGGCAGCCCCCAACATATAATGACGGTGAAGCAAGATGAAAATACTAACACAGACAGAAAGATAGACTGAGCAAAGACGGGGCCCGAGCTAACTAGATAGAAAAGGACAGGAAGGCTGCTGTCTGCAATCCATGAAAAACCCTATGAAAATAAGAGCCAACAGACTGACAGTGAAAAAGGCCCTGAAGACGCTAGGCTTCAAAAAGCTATGTCAGTACTCAGGAATATCCTGAAGACAGAGCTACAGGCAAAAGGAGATTCAGCTCACCCCAGAAGGGAATGGCAGAATACAGAAAAGCAAGGAGAACAAAAAACAAAACAAGAATGCTAACGGCAAAACAGAAAACTTAGCTTTAGAGGAGCAGGAATCAGACTGGTGTCCTAGAAGTCTACAGAGAAATCACCCGCAGGGCAGAAGGGCGTCGGCAGCTTTATATCCCGTCCGTGACTCCACTCAGCCAGTCATCCTCATTAGACTCAGGTGCCTGATAATCAGGCTCATTACCTTCCTTTACCAGAATAGGGAGTTCACCAGACCCCAGTGACGAAAGGGAAAATGAACTCACAACAGTACCTCCCCCTTGAGGAGGGGTCACTGAACCCTCAACCACGCCACCAGGGCGATCAGGGTGAGCCCGATGAAATGCACGCACCAATCTTTTGGCATGAATATCAGAGGCAGAGACCCAGGAATTATCCTCCTAACCATAACCCTTCCACTTAACCAAATACTGGAGTCTCCGTCTAGCCAGACGGGAATCCAGTATTTTCTCTACCTCATATTCCATGTTACCTTCAACCAATACAGGGTCTGGAGGTGCCACCCCAGGAACAACTGGTTCAACAAACCTCTTCAACAAGGACTATTGGAACACATTATGGATCTTAAATGTGACAGGAAGAGCCAAACGAAAAGAGACCGGATTAATAATCTCCAAAATCTTGTAAGGTCCAATAAATCTAGGCTTAAACTTAGGAGAAGCCACCTTCATAGCAATATTTTTTGATGATAACCACACCATATCACGAATCTTAAACTGGGGACCAATGGTCCTATGTCGATTGGAAAGCCGCTGGGCCTTTTCCTGGGAGAGAGATAACTTATCCACCACTTGGTCCCAGATCTGGTGCATTCTCTCCACCACAGTGTCAACACCTGGGCAGGCAGAAGGCTCCACCTGCCCTGAAGAAAATCGAGGATGAAACCCAAAGTTACAAAAAAAAGGTGACATCAAAGTGGCCGAACTAGCTCTATTATTTAAAGCAAATTCGGCCAAGGGCAAAAATGAAACCCAATCATCCTGATCAGCGGAAATAAAACATCTCAAATACGACTCCAAGGTCTGGTTTGTTCTCTCTGTCTGCCCATTGGTCTGAGGGTGAAAAGCAGGGGAGAAGGACAACTGAATTCCCAGCTTGGAACAGAAGGTCCTCCAAAATCTAGACACAAACTGAACTCCTCTGTCAGATACAATGTTCTCAGGAATCCCGTGTAAGCGAACCACCTGTTGCAAAAACAGGGGCACCAACTCAGAGGAAGATGGCAACTTAGGGAGTGGTACAAGATGAACCATCTTAGAGAACCTATCACAAATCACCCATATAACAGTCATTCTTTGAGAGACCGGCATATCAGAGATGAAATCCATTGAAATATGGGTCCATGGCCTCCTGGGGACCGGCAAAGGCATCAACAACCCACTAGAGCGAGAACAAGATTTAGACCGGGAGCAAGTCCCACAGGACTGCACAAAATTCCTGACATCATGAGACAAGGTGGGCCACCAAAAAGAGCGACTCACCAGATCTCTAGTACCAAAAATACCTGGATGACCAGCCAATGCAGAGCAATGAACTTCAGACATCACTCTCTTCTTCCACTGGTCAGGAACATACAACTTTCCACTGGGACAACTCTCAGGTTTGTCCTCCTGGAACTCTTGCAGAGCAAGTCTCAAATCGGGCGAGATGGCAGAAAGAACTACCCCTTCACCTAAGATGGTAGCAGGCTTGGTCACCACAGGAGAATCAGCAAAGAAACTCCTAGAGAGGGTGTCTGCCTTGACATTCTTAGTTCCAGGAAGAAAAGAGACCACAAAATCAAAACGTGTAAAAAACAAGGCCCACCTAGCCTGTCTAGGGTTCAAGCGTTTAGCCGACTCTAGGTAAATCAAATTCTTGTGGTCAGTGAGGACCACAACTTGATGTTTAGCTCCCTCCAACCAATGTCTCCACTCCTCAAATGCCCATTTCATGGCCAACAGTTCCCGATTCCCCACATCATAGTTACGTTCAGATGGAGAGAACTTTCGGGAAGAGAAAGCACAGGGATTCATTTTAGATGTTACAGGATCCTTTTGGGACAAAACAGCTCCTGCACCAATCTCAGAAGCATCCACCTCCACCTGGAACGGGAGTGAGACATCAGGTTGCCGCAAAACCGGGGCGGAGGTAAATCTTCGCTTCAGCTCCTGAAAGGAAGCAACAGCCTCAGGAGACCAATTCAACACATCAGCACCCTTCTTAGTCAGATCAGTCAATGGCTTGGCAATACTAGAAAATTTTGCTATAAATTTCCGATAAAAATTAGCAAAACCCAAAAACTTCTGGAGGGCCTTTAAAGAAGTGGGCTGAACCCAATCATAAATGGCCTGTACCTTGGCCGGGTCCATTTCAACAGTTGACGGAGACAAAATAAATCCCAAAAATGAAATCCTCTGTACTCCAAAAAGGCATCCTTTGACATACAGGGAATTCTCCCTCAAGATCCGGAACACAGTCCGAATATGTTCCACATGAGAATCCCAATCCTTGGAGAAGGTCAAAATATCATCCAGATAGATAATCAAAAATTTATCGACAAAGTCTCGGAAAATATCGTTCATGAAGCACTGGAAGACAGAAGGGGCATTAGTGAGCCCAAAGGCATCACCAGGTACTCAAAATGTCCCTCCGGAGTATTAAACGCCGTCTTCCATTCATCCACCTGCTTAATGCGGATAAGATTATACACCCCCCTGAGGTCAAGCTTGGTAAACCAGCAAGCACCTCTAACTCTAGAGAATAGATCCGAAATCAGGGGTAACGGATACTGATAATTAATAGTAATTTTATTGAGGGCACGATAATCAATACAAGGCCTTAAAGAACCATCCTTTTTGGCCACAAAAAAAAACCGGCACCTAAGGGTGAAGAGGATGGTCTAATATGACCCTTCTCCAACGCCTCCTTAATATAGGACCGCATAGCCTCGTGCTCGGGTACAGATAAATTGAAGAGCCGACCCTTGGGAAATTTACACCCCGGACTTAGTTCAATTGCACAGTCATAACTCCTATGAGGAGGCAAGGACGCAGACTCATTCTCACTAAATACATCATAAAAGTCCGCCAAATAGTCAGAAACATCATGCGACTGAGGAGAGGTGGAAAAAAACGGAGCCTCACTAAAGGCACACCGACAACCCCAACTCACCACAGACACAGATTTCCAATCTAAAACTGGATTATGAATTTGCAACCAGGGAAACCCCAGAACAACGGCATCATGCAGACCATGCAATACCAAAAATCTGCAATTTTCTTGATGGTCTGGGGCGACCCGCATGACCACCTAGGTCCAAAACTGAGGTTAATTTTTAGCCAAAGGAGTAGCATCAATCCCCTCAAAGGGATAGGCGTCTGCAGAGGTGTCATCGGAAATCCACAACGTTTAGCAAAATCCAAGTCCATTAGGTTTAGCGCTGCTCCCGAATCCACAAAAGCCTTGGCGGAAAATGTGGACAGGGAGCAGATCAGAGTAATTGCCAGAAGTAACTTAGGTTGAACACCACCAACAGAAAACGTGTGTGCAAAGCGTTTCTCTCATTTAGGACAAACAGAAATAATATGCGAGGCATCTCCACAGAAAAAACACAGCTTATTACGCCTTCTGAACTCCTGACGTTGCGCCTTAGACAAAACTCTATCACATTGCATAGGTTCAGACGTCTGTTCAACCGGTGGCAACACCTCTCGTGCAATCCTGCGTTCACGTAAACGCCGATCAACCTGAATGGCTAATGACATAGAATGGTCCAGACCAGAGGGAACAGGAAATCCCACCATAGTATCTTTTACGGCTTCTGACAAACCCTTCCGAAAGAGAGCAGCCAAGGCATTATCATTCCAGGTAGTAAGGACCGCCCACTTTCGGAACTTTTGACAGTACAACTCTGCAGAATCTCGACCCTAGTTCAATGCCAACAGGGTCTTTTCAGCCTGATCAGTAGCATTAGGTTCGTCATACAACAACCCCAAAGCCTGAAAGAATGCGTTCACATTAGTCAGAATAGGATCATCTGGTTTCAAAGAAAACGCCCAATCCTGGGGATCGCCACGCAGCAAAGAGATGACAATTTTAACCTGCTGCGCGGAGCTCCCTGACGAGTTAGGCTTCAAGGCAAAAAATAATTTACAATTACTTTTGAAACTCAAAAATTTAGATCGATCCCCAAAAAATACATCAGGTGTAGGGATCTTTGGTTCAACAGCATGCGAACGAGCAAGGTAGGCGGAAATTCCCCGCACTTCCGCAGCGAGCTGCTCCACACAATCAGACAATTGCTTTATCTCCATTGAGAGAGAAAAAAAAAGCTCCCCCTACGGCCTCAGAGATATAGAGGAAAGAATATACACACACTTTTTTTTTTTTTTAAACACAATTCTTTCCTGCTATTGAGTACCCTAGGATCTGCGGTATGGCGGGTGATTCTGTTATGAATGAGTCACCGTAGGAGGCAAAAACAGAAATGCTAGCTAAGTCCAGAAAACCAGAGAAGTTGGCAGCTATCGGATTGCAGACCCCTGAACCTATCAACACAACTAGCAGTAGCCGTGGGGGTTCCTACGATGCCCTAGACCCCTCGATCACAGCCGGATAATTAAATGGGCCTAAAGAAAGAAAGGGGAAATCTAAACTGCCCCAGAGCAGACCCCAAAGCAATAGGCAGCCCCCAACATATAATGACGGTGAAGCAAGATGAAAATACTGACACAGACAGAAAGATAGACTGAGCAAAGACAGGGCCCGAGCTAACTAGATAGAAAAGGACAGGAAGGCTGCTGTCTGCAATCCGTGAAAAACCCTATGAAAATAAGAGCCAACAGACTGACAGTGAAAAAGGCCCTGAAGACGCTAGGCTTCAAAAAGCTATGTCAGTACTCAGGAATATTCTGAAGACAGAGCTACAGGCAAAAGGAGATTCAGCTCACCCCAGAAGGGAATGGCAGAATACAGAAAAGCAAGGAGAACAAAAAACAAAACAAGAATGCTAACAGGCAAAACAGAAAACTTAGCTTTAGAGGAGCAGGAATCAGACTGGTGTCCTAGAAGTCCACAGAGAAATCACCCGCAGGGCAGAAGGGCGTCGGCAGCCTTATATCCAGTCCGTGACTCCACTCAGCCAGTCATCCTCATTAGACTCAGGTGCCTGATAATCAGGCTCATTACCTTCCTTTACCAGAATAGGGAGTTCACCAGACCTCAGTGACGAAGGGGAAAATGAACTCACAACAGGATGGGTCATCGTGACAGGTCCAAGCTCATGCTGTGTTAGTGGCTGGGTAACAATGGGACTCGTTTCCTTCATCCCCTCCCACCAACCACAAACAACAGAGAGGTGAGGATTATATTCTTCATCTGACAGTTGCTTGCCCATCACCTCTTCCTCCTCCATTTGTTCTTCGGATCTTGCACCTTCGATAATAGTTATCACCAGCCACCCTTGATCGCAGTAATCCACCCTCCCTTGGCACCTGCCTGTGTGTGTGACGGCAGTCTTGAACTTAGAGACAATGTTAGCCCTTCTGCATCCTCCCCTGCTTCCTCCTCTTCTTCTGGCACCACCACCTCCTCCCGCAGTCTATTCAAAGTCTGCTCCAGCATATAGATGACTGGAATAGTGATGCTGATGACAGCGCTAACAATCTTAGTAGCCATTTTGAAACTGTGCAGAAGGGTGCAGAGGCCCTTAACCTGTGCCCACTCTGCAAATGTGATATGCGCCACATCCGTACTGCGTTGGCCCAGGCTATACGACATGACATTCTGCTGCCACAGTTGCTGCTACATGTGTAGAGTGGAATTCCATTGTGTCGGTACATTGCATATCAACCTGTTAACTGACATGGACTCTGTATCGATACAAGTCGATGACCAGAGGGGTGCAAACAGCGGAAATGAACACACAGCTTATGTGCTTTCTGGAGCAGCTCACCTAGTTCAGTATAGTGGCGGAGAAAACGCTGTACCACCAGGTTGAGGACGTGAGCCATGCAAGGCATGTGTGTGAGCTTCCCTCGCAGTAGGGCCACCACCAGGTTTGCACCGTTATCGGATACGGTTTTCCCTGGATGCAAGTTCAGCGGAGACAGCCATTTATCAAACTCAGCCTGGAGAGCTGTCCACAAATCTTTAGCTGTATGACTGCAATCTCCACGGCATATCAATTTTAATACTGCCTGATTGCGGTGAGCCCTGGCTGCGCAGTACCGAGGTGGTGCGGATTCGCTCTGCACTGTTATAATGCATGTCTTGTTAAGGCAGAGGTTGAGGGAGCAGGTGGAGGTCCTAGAGGAAATAGAGGAGGAGGCAGAAGCAGTGGAGGAAGTGTGAAATGTAGAGGTTTGTCCTGCAAGCCTTGGGGATTCCAAGACTTGTGGAGCAGCGCTTGTCCCCACAGCCACAAGAGTCACCCAGTGCCCAGTCAGCAAGATGTAATGCCCTTGGTCATGCTTACTAGTCCAAGTGTCTGAGGTGAAATGCACCCTGGCAGACAGTCATTTAGTCAAGGAAAGGGTGATGTTGTCTGCGATATGCTGGTGTAGTGCATGCACAGCTTTCTTAGAAAACTAATAGCAACTGGGCAATTGGAACTGGGGGACTGCGGTGGCCATCAGCTTTCGGAAACCTTCTGTATCTAAAAGGCGGAAAGGCAGCATTTCCATGGCCAACAGATTGGAGATGGTGGAGTTCAGCCTTAGTTTTATCATGCATAGGAGGAAACAATCTTTTATGTGACCACAACTGCGGAACCGTTGGCTGGCTTCAGTTCTGAGAGAGGGTGGAGTACTGTGAACCAGGCAAACTGCTGGACTGTGAGAGAGGGGCAGGAGGAGATGTTACGGTGGATAGAGAAACTTATGGTGTTCTCGTTCTCTGACATCGGTCAAAAACAGCAGGCATGACAGCTTCCGTTACAGCTGATGGTGGGCTCTCAGTCAGCATGACTGGACCACTCCAGTAAGGAACCCGAGGTTCAGCGGTCGAAGACCTGCGTCTCAATAGTTGGCACGGTAACAGAGGAGGAGAAAGAAGCAGCAGATGCAGTTGATGGGACGGCTGATGGTTGTTGAGGTCTGCATTTTTGCACAGTGGAATTCCTACAGTAAAGCATGTTGATTGTGCATGTGTAGGTTCATACATGTAGTAGTCAAATTATTGCACTTTTTACCTTGACTCAATTTTTCAGGTTTTTTTTTTTGCAAAGTTGGCAGATTATGTGAGTTGGCTCATGCTTTGCAGTGTCAAAATAGGCCCAGACGAGGCAATGCTTGCCACTCATGTGAGTTGCAGACCCGTGGCGTTGCTGGTCACAGGCACAGTTGTGGCTGGAGATGTAATGCTCGTTGTGGCTGCATCACTACATGTCTACGATGTACGGTGCAACGTAACCTCCTCGTCTTCCTCCTCAAATGACCTACTCAGCTGTGTGCCTCTATGTTCATGCCAACTGAGATTTAACACCTCATCATCCTCTGTATTTATCAAATTCCTCACCCTTGGAGTCACCCTCCTCCTATTCCTGCCCTGACATCACATTACAGTCCGCGTGAGCCTCAGATATCTGAGTCTCATCAGGATCAACTCCCCCAGGGGTTAATGTCTAATGATGAGGGTCAGGATGCTGTTCGGACCCTACTTAGTTCTGCCCCAGATCCAAGCTAAAAAAAAATTTGGGCATTGGTGCAGATATCCTCCTCTTGACTCTGTGAAGCTTCTGAGTACACTTCTGATGACCATGGCATAGAATGTGTGAACACACTGAACAGCTCTTCAGACTCCCCCATCTGAATTTCCATACAGTCAGTTGTAAGGTTGGAGAGTTGGGATGAGGACTGTATTGGACGTGATGTTGAGGTGGAACAAGAGGAGGAGAGGCCACTTGAAGGTGCGCTTGCCATCCACTCGACTACGTGCTCTTTCTGGGCATCATCAACAAGGTGTAACGCTGTGCATCTTCCAAAGAAAGGTAGTGGAGTGGTCTGTCCAGTAACAGAAGTGGTCAGTTGTCTTTGCATAGGACGTGACGTTGGTTCAATAGTGCTTTCACAAACATTACCACCTACCTCCCGTACACCTTGAACACCAAGCCTAATTTCCCTTCCACCACAGCCTCACTTTTTCCCAGTCATGTTGGTCAGATAGTGTGGTAAGAGCACAGTATTAGCAACAAAAAAACGTGCAGCACCTCTGCAAACAGCTGAATTTCAGCGACAGTAAATTCCTAGTTGAAATATGGTGTGCTGTATTGTGTTAGTCACAGAAAAAAGAATTGTTTGAGTGTGGATGAGGTCTGTATGACAAAGAAGATATGCTGCAAACTATTTGAAAGTAAGGTTCCCTACTGTATGACACTTTTACAGAAGAATATTTTTGTGGCCTATGGATTAGGCCTCTATAACACACTAGATACTACAAACTATTTGAATGTGAGATTTCCCCTACTGTATGACACTAAGAAGAGAAGAATTTTTTTGTAGCCTTTGTATCAGGCCTCTATAACACACTAGATGCTACAAACTATTTGAAAGTCAGGTCCCCTACTGTATGACACTAGAAACAGAAGAATTTTTGTGGACTCTGTATCAGGCCTCTATAACACACTACAGTAGAAGCTGCAAACTATTTGAAAGTCAGGTCACTTACTGTATGACACTAGTGTAATAAGCAGGTACTGGGATGCAGTAACACAAATGCTGCAGAACAGAGTTTAACTATACAGTATTGAATCTCTTAACAATTAAACGTTATAATGAGTGGTTAAGTAGACATTCTTTTGTTAACAGTTTCACTTATCAAGGCTTCACAGTTCATCACTTGCTGGAGGTCCCGAGGGTAGAGGAACGCCGGTGGCAGTCAATATGGCGTCTTCAGGCGTTCCTGCCCTATACACAATCCTACTTCTCGCAGCAGCGAGCAGTCTCCGGTTTTGCCCGCTGAGCCCCTAGTCCATATAACTGCAGAGCAAAAGGATAAAGCTCTCCGCAAAGTTCAACTTGTGTCTCACTGAACAGCCGCCATCACCTGAATGGCTGCTCTGCATGGCTCTGCTTGGCGTGTGCGCCTCTGTGTGCCAGCCGACACCCAGACGTCCGCGCTGCAATGCTCTGTCTGGCGTGTCTTACCCTGCGCGCCCACCGCTATCAGTAAGTCTCTCACGCAGCCGCCGTATAACTGCACACTGCGGCCTAACGTACCCCTCACTGTGGCTGCGATCCGCACCTGCTCAGCGTTCTGGCGGGAAGAAACTCTCTGTTCCTATGCAGCACCTTTTTTCTTGCTGCCCCTGGCCATGCCCCCTTCACCTAGGTTATCGGCCACTCCGGCTGCAATTGCATTCCCTCCAGCAACAGGAGGTGTGGCCCCAACAGTTGCGGACCCGATACTTCAGCAGCCCGACCCTCCCTTCTACACTAGGAACAGAAGAATTTTTTGTGGCTTCTGTATCAGGCCTCTATAACACACTAGATGCTACAAACTATTTGAATATCAGGTCCCTTACTGTATGACACTAGGAACAGAAGAATTTTTTTGTGGCTTCGGTATACATGCAATTATGAAGGAAAAATATTCACCATTTTTACCTTTTAAAAGAAAATTAGGTTTGGTAGGTCTTTTTATAAATCCGTGAATCCAGCGCAATAGTCTGACATTATTCCCAGATACCATATGTGAGTCAGAAAGACATACAGGCATCTTCTCCATGCTGTTCCCATTTAGTTTTAGCTCTTTCCCATCCATTTCAGCTTTTTTCCCATACCCCCAGACCTGTTTGCTGGATCCAGCAGAAAAATATTTGGCTTTCCCATTGACTTGCATTGGATTTGTTATTCGGTACGAATAAACGGATATTAGAAATTACTCGTGCCAATTTTCCTGAATCTGAATATTTCACTATTCGCTCAACAATATATATTATTGGAGATGTTCACTGCCTGCTGTTATGATTGGGTCACCGAGGAGGAGAGCAAGCCCAAGCTAATCCACAGAAAACCAGAGAGGTTGGTAACTAAGTGGATTGCAGACCCTTGATCCTATCCACACAGCTAGCAGTAGCCGTGGAGCGTGCCTACGATGATCCTAGACGCCTCGGCACAGCCGGAGAGCTAACTAAGCGTAAAGCAAGAAGAAGGGAAATCTAAACTGCCCCAGAGCAGACCCCAAAGGAATAGATAGCCCCCAAACATATATTGTCAGTGAGACAAGATGAAAACACAGACGCAGATAGGAAAATAGACTGAGCAAACGATGGGGCCCACACTACCTAGACAGGAAAGGAAAGACACTGTCTGCAATCACGCAAAAAACCCTGCAAAAAAGTTCGACACGTCTGATGCAAAAAATACTGAAGTCGCATGACTTCGCCCACTATATCAGCACTCTGGTATATTCTGAAAGCAGAGCAAAAAGAGGCCAATCTAATAAGGGACAAAAACAAACTGGCACAAGCAGTAACATATGGATGGTGATTCAGCACAGCCCCAGCCGGAGCTGGCTGACCCACACAAAACTGAAATAGACAAAACCAGATCAAATGTAAACAGAATAGCAAATGAACACTTAGCTGAACATGCACGGACTGAGCTGAAAACTAAGACCTCAGGAGGCAGGAAGAAAATCAACAGCAGGGATAGAAGGAGTCGGCTGTCTTAAATCCCAGTCTGAAACCCCAGATCTCCAATCGTCATCCTCATTATCAGGTGGCAAGTCTCTGTTAATCAGATCAGCTCTATTACCTCCAGTAACCACCAGAGGGAGCCCAGAAAGAGAACTCGCAACCCCTCTGTCAATTTGACCAGCTCCACTACCTTCAGTAATAACCAGAGGTAGGCCAGAAAGCGAATTCACAACAGTACCCCCCCTTCAGGAGGGGTCAACGAACCCTCATCCACGCCACCAGGCCGATCAGGATGGGCCCGGTGAAAAGCACGAACCAATCTATTGGCATGAATGTCAGAAGCAGAGACCCAAAAATTATCCTCCTGGCCATAACCCTTCCATTTGACCAAGTACTGAGTCTCCGTCTAGCCAAACGAGAATCCAAAATTTTCTCTACCTCATAGTCCACATTGCCTTTAACCAATACATGGTCACGAGGAGCCACCATAGGAACTACTGGCTCCACAAACCTCTTCAACAGAGATTTATCAAACACGTTATGGATCTTAAACGTAACTGGAAGAGCCAATCGAAAAGAAACAGGATTAAGGCTCTCCAAAATCTTATAAGGTCCAATGAATCTTGGCTTGAACTTTGGAGACGCAACCTTCATAGGAATTTTCTTTGATGACAACCAAACCATATCACCCACTTTAAACCGGGGACCAATGGTCCTATGCCGGTTGGAAAACCGTTGGGCTTTTTCCTGAGAGAGGGACAACTTATCCACCACTTGGTCCCAAATCTGCTGCATTCTCTCTGCCACAGTGTCCACACTTGGACATGTCGAAGATTCCACCTGCCCTGAAGAAAATCGAGCATGAAACCCAAAGTTACAGAAAAAGGGCGACATCAAAGTGGCAGAACTAGCTCTATTGTTTAGCGCTAATTCGGCCAGGGGCAAAAATGAGACCCAGTCATCCTGATCAGCAGATATAAAACATCTCAAATAGGACTCCAAAGTCTAGTTTGTTCTCTTAGTCTGCCCATTGGTCTGAGGATGAAATGCAGAGGAGAAAGATAACTGAATTCCCAGTTTGGAATTCTCAGGAATCCTGTGCAACCGAACCACCTGTTGTAAAACAAGGGAACCAACTCAGAAGAAGATGGCAACTTTGGGACTGGTACAAAATGGATCATCTTAGAAAATCTATCACAAATCACCCAGATAACAGTCATTCTCTAAGAGACAGGAAGATGAGAAATAAAATCCATTGAGATATGGGTCCATGGCCTCCTGGGCACCGGCAGGGGCATCAACAACCCACTAGAACGAGAACAGGGTTTGGACCGAGAACAAGTCCCACAGGTCTGCACAAAATTCCTGACATCACGAGATAAGGCAGGCCACCAAAAAGACCGACTCACCAAATCTCTGATACCAAAAATACCTAGATGACCAGCCAATGCGGAGCAATGAATTTCAGACATTACTCTCTTCCTCCATTGGTCAGGGACATACAATTTTCCCATAGGGCAACGTTCAGGTTTGTCCTCCTGAAATTCCTCCAGGGCACGTCTCAAATCAAACCAGACAGGCCTAAATGCATCTGCACCTCTTTTTGAGGTTTTCATGTTAGAGTAGGACTAGCAAGTGTAAGGAACTTTGACATTAGTTTGCCAGCTTCTGTATTAAGGCCTGAATATCAACCAATACCTTACATATATTGATATGTTTTTTGTGCACTTTTTATATTTCTTTCAGGGTGCAGTTGGGCCCAAATGGTTCTGCAAACTTGTGGCCTCTGTTCACACGGGATGCATTCTAGTTGGCACTGGGCAGCCCCCCTACATGGTGTTACTAAGAGGCTGTGAACCAGAAGCCCTGCATTCCCTGTGTGAACACTGCCATATGTGGATTATTTTCTCTGCACTGGTGTACCACACGGCCAATCCCAGATTGTAGGCTGGCTGTTTCATTTGGTATTTATGCACCTGTGCAGCTGCCATTTTACTTGGGTCCGCTTCACCCTGTATTAGTGCAGATGCATTTAGGCCTGTCTGGTTTGTTTCAGAATTTTTTGGAGGATTTTTTCCTCTTTTTTGAGGTTTTCATGTTTGAGTAGGACTGGCAAGTGTAAGGAACTTTGACGTTAGTTTGCCAGCTTCCGTATTAAGGCCTTAATATCAACCAATACCTTACATATATTGATATGTTTTTTGTGCACTTTTTATATTTCTTTCAGGATGCAGTTGGGCCCAAATGGTTCTGCAATCTTGTGGCCTCTGTTCACACGGGATGCATTCTAGTTGGCACTGGGCAGCCCCCCTATATGGTGTTGCTAAGAGGCTGTGAACCAGAAGCCCTGCATTTCCTGTGTGAACACTGCCATATGTGGATTATTTTCTCTGCACTGGTGTACAACACGGTCAATCCCTAATTGTAGACTGGCTGTTTCATTTGGTATTTATGCACCTGTGCAGCTGCCATTTTACTTGGGTCCGCTGCACCCTGTATTAGTGCAGATGCATTTAGGCCTGTCTGGTTTGTTTCAGAATTTTATGGAGGATTTTCTCCTCTTTTTGAGGTTTTCACGTCTCAAATCAGGTGAGATGGTGGAAAGAACTACACCCTCATTTAGAATGGTACTAGGCTCAGTCACAATAAGAGAATCCGCAAAGAAACTCCTAGAAAGGACGTCCGACTTAACATTCTTAGTGCCCGGAAGAAAAGAGACCACAGAATTAAAATGCGTGAAAAACAAGGCCCACCTAGCCTGTCAAGGATTCAAGCGTTTGGCTGATTCAAGATAAATCAAATTCTTGTGATCGGTGAGGACCACACCTTGATGTCTAGCTCCCTCCAACCAATGTCTCCACTCTTCAAATGCCCATTTCATGGCCAACAATTCCCGATTCCCCACGTCATAGTTACGTTCAGATGGGGAGAATTTTCGAGAAAAGAAGGCACAGGGATTCATTTTAGAAGTCACCGGATCTTTTTGAGACAAAACGGCTTCTGCACCAATCTCAGAAGCATCTACCTCCACCAGAAATGGGAGTGAGACATCAGGTTGCCGTAGAACCGGAGCAGAAGTGAATCTCCGCTTAAGCTCCTGAAATGCCGAGACTGCGTCTGGAGACCAATTCACCCCATCAGCGCCCTTTTTGGTCAGATCAGTCAGTGGTTTGACAATACCAGAAAAATTACTTATAAATTTACGGTAGAAATTAGCAAAACCCGAAAACTTCTGGAGAGCCTTCAAAGAAGTGGGCTGAACCCAATCATTAATGGCCTGTACCTTGGCCGGGTCCATTTCAATATCCGACAGGGACAAAATGAATCCCAAAAATGAAATCCTCTGTACACCAAAGAGGACATACAGGGAATTTTCCCTCAAAATCCGGACACAGTCCCGACATGTTCAACATGAGAATCCCAATCACTGGAAAAGATCAAAATATTATCCAGATAAATGATCAAAAACTTATCCACAAAGTCCCGAAAATATCATTCATAAAAGATTGGAACACAAAAGGGGCATTAGTGAGCCCAAAAGGCATCACCAGGTACTCAAAATGTCCCTCTGGAGTACTAAACTCCGTCTTCCATTCATCCCTGTGCTTGATGCGAATAAGATTATACGCCCCCCTGAGGTCAAGCTTGGTAAACCAACAGGCACTTTTAACTCTGGAAAATAAATCAGAAATCAGGGGTAACGGGTACTGATATTTAACAGTGATTTTGTTAAGGGAACGATAGTCAATACAATGCCTTAATGAACCATCTTTCTTGGCTACAAAAAAAACCCGAGCACCTAAAGGTGAAGAGGATGGTCTAACATGACCCTTCTCCAACGACTCCTTAATATAAGATCGCATAGCATCATGTTCGGGTTCCGATAAGTTGAAAAGCCGACCCTTGGGAAATTTACACCCGGGCACTAACTCAATTGCACAGTCATAACTCCTATGAGGAGGCAAAGATGCAGACTTACTCTCACTAAATACATCAGTAAAATCAGCCAAATAATCAGGAATATCATGAGACTGGGGAGAGGTGGAGAAAACAGGAGTGTCACCAAGAACACACTGACAACTCCAACTCACCACAGACACAGATTTCCAATCTAAAACAGGATTATGGGTTAGCAACCAGGGAAAACCCAGAACAATAGGATCATGCAAATTGGGCAACACCAAAAATGTACAATTTTCTTGGTGGTCCGGGGCGACCGGCATTATCACCTGGGTCCAAAACTTGGGTTTTATTCTCCCCCAAAAGAGTAGCATCAATACCCCTCAAAGGGATAGGAGTCCACAGGGGTATCATGGGAAAACCTCAAAGTTTAGCAAAGTCTAAATCCATCAGATTCAAGGCTGCTCCTGAATCTACAAAAGCCTTAGCGGAAAATGTAGACAAGGAGCAGATCAGAGTAATTGCCAAAATGATCTTAGGCTGTACACTGCCCACAGCAAATGTGTGAGTAAAACGTTTTTCTTGTTTAGGGCATACAAAAATAGTATGAGAGGCGTCGCCACAGAAAAAACTCAGCTGATTACGCCTTCTTCACTCCTGACGTTGCGCCCTAGACAAAACCCTATCACATTGCATGGGTTCAGACGTTCGTTCAAAAGGCAGCAACGCCTCTCGTGTAGTTTTATGTTCACGTAAACGCCGATCAACTTGAATGGCCAATGACATAGGATCGTCAAGACCAGAGGGAACAGGAAATCCCACCATAACATCTTTTACGGTTTCTGCCAAACCCTTCCAAAAGAGAGCTGCTAGGGCATCGTCATTCCATTTAGTAAGGATCGCCCACTTTCGGAATTTTTGACGATATAACTCTGCAGAATCCTGACCCTGGTTCAATGCCAATAAGGTTTTCTCAGCTTGATCAATAGCATTAGGTTCATCATACAACAACCCCAAGGCTTGAAAAAATGCGTCCACATTAGTCAGAATAGGATATCCAGGTGTCAGAGAAAAAGCCCAGTCCTGGGGATCGCAGCACAGCGGGGAGATGACAATGCTGCACAGAGCTCCCTGATGAGTTAGGCTTCAAGGCAAGAAATAGTTTACAATTATTCTTAAAATTCAAAAATTTAGACCAATCCCCAGAAAACACATCAGGAGTAGGAATTTTTGGTTCAACAGCAGATGATTGAGCGAGAAAGGCAGAAATTCCCCACACTTCAGCAGCGAGCTGCTCAACCCGATCGGACAATTGCTTAATCTCCATTGAAGAAAATATCCTCCTACGGCCCAGAGAAAAAGAGGAAAAAATATATAAAAAAAATTCTGACTTTTTTTTTATAATTCTTTCCTTCTTTTGAGTACCCTAGAGTCTGCGGTTTAGCTGGTGATTCTGTTATGACTGGGTCACCGAGGAGGAGAGCAAGCCCAAGCTAAGCCACAGAAAACCAGAGAGGTTGGCAACTAAGCATATTGCAGACCCCTGATCCTATCCACACAACTAGCAGTAGCCGTGGAGCGTGCCTATGATGATCCTAGATGCCTTGTCACAGCCGGAGAGCTAACTAAGCCTAAAGCAAGAAAGGGGAAATCTAAACTGCCCCAGAGAAGACCCCAAAGGAATAGATAGCCCCCAAACATATATTGTCGGTGAGACAAGATGAAAACACAAACGCAGATAGGAAAATAGACTGAGCAAATGATGGGGCCCACACTAACTAGACAGGACAGGAAAGGAAAGACACCGTCTGCAATCATGCATAAAACCCTGCAAAAAAGTCCAACACGTCTGATGCAAAAAATACTGAAGTCGCACGACTTCGCTCACTATATCAGCACTCTGGTATATTCTGAAAGCAGAGCAAAAAGAGGCCAATCTAATAAGGGACAAAAACAAACTGGCACAAGCAGTAACATATGGATGGTGATTCAGCACAGCCCCAGCCGGAGCTGGCTGACCCACACAAAACTGAAATAGACAAAACCAGATCAAATGTAAACAGAATAGCAAATGAACACTTAGCTGAACATGCAGGGACTGAGCTGGAAACTAAGACCTCAGGAGGCAGGAAGAAAATCACCAGCAATGATAGAGGGAGTCGGCTGTCTTAAATCCCAGTCTGAAACCCCAGATCTCCAATCGTCGTCCTCCTCATTATCAGGTGGAAAGCCTCTGTTAATCAGATCAGCTCCATTACCTCCAGTAACCACCAGAGGGAGCCCAGAAAGAGAACTCGCAACCCCTCTGTCAATTTGACCAGCTCCACTACCTTCAGTAGTAACCAGAGGTAGGCCAGAAAGCGAATTCACAACAGCCTGCTTTTCTGAGAACTCCTCTCATCAGCCTAAGGCATTTTTTAATTAGTGCTGAATCATGCCTGAAAAAAAGCCCTTTAACCCCTCCACGGCTTCCGCCACACATGTACGGTGCAGAAGGACATGTATGGAATGGCCTCCTGGGGTGAGCTTGCACCATAATCAGCAGGTAATCAATCTGTGTTATGACCAAGACATGCCTCTAACAATCATGGGTGGAGCTCCACCCATAATTATTAACCTGTTAAATGCCGTTGTCAAACTCTGACAGTGGTATTTAGCATGCTCCAGCATGGGGGCTCGCTATTCCATGTGCCCATCGGCTCGCCTATGAAGTGATTGCGGTTTTCTGATGGGTAGCTATGACAGCAGGGTCTTTGCTAAAGACCCCCATACTTGTCATTACTGAGCGCCTTTGAAACTCTACCTATGGCTAGGCATCAAAGGAGACTGTGATTTTCACTATGTGCAGCAATGCTGCAGCATTGCTGTTTGTAGCACAAGTGATCAGACGATCACAGCGTCAAGTCCTCTAAGAGGACTAACAAGTACTGTGAAAAATAAAAGCTTTAAAAAATAAAAATATATGTTCAAATCACCTCGCTTTTTCCCCATTAAAAATTAATAAAATCTAAAAAAAATATATGTGATATAGCCAAGCTCAGAAAAGTCCAATCTATCAAAATATGAAAATAAACAGATCATTAAACACCGTAAACTAAATAAATCAAGAACACAAAAATTATGCTTTCTAAGTACTGCAATACCACTAAAAATGCTGTAACAAGTGATAAAAATATCACAAAACCCAATATGGTATCAATGAAAATATTGTCTTTTACAACCAAAAATAAACTGTCACCCAGCTCCATTTTGTTGCAATATAAAAATGTTATATGCCTCAGAAAATTGGCAACACAGCACCCCGAATTTTTTTTTTTCCAAACTTCTGATTTTTTTCCATCACTAAAATAAAAAAACTGGACATAAATGAGCAGAATCATATTGCAGGGTTATTTTAACCCCTTTCTGACATCGAGCATAATAGTACGCCAATGTCGGACACCCTCCCTTTGATGTGGGCTCCGGCGGTGAGCCCAAAGCACTTTCCCGGCACGTCAGCTGATTTGAATAACTGACATGTTCCCGGAACAGCCGCGGGTGGAATCACGATCCACCTGCAGCTATTAACCTGTTAAATGCCGCTGTCAAACGCTGACAGTGGCATTTAACATACACTTCCAGCAATCGCGCCAGAAATCCACCCATCGGTGCCCCTCGTCTTGTGATCGCGGGTCACCAATGGGTTGGCATGACAACTAGCGGTCTCCTGGAGACCTCTATGGTTGTCACTGCCGGCTTGCTGTGAGTGCCGCCCAGTGGTCGGCGCTCATAGCAAGTGAGTAATTCTGCTACATACAGGTGAACTGATCATCACCTGTCGTTTTATGGCAGCTTCTAGTTTCCCATGGAAACTATTAGAGCATGCCAAAAGTAAAAAACAATGTTTTTAAAAATATAAAAAAATATAAAAGTTCAAATCACCCCCCTTTCGCCAATTCAAAATAAAATAATTAAAAAAAAAAGCACACATACACATATTTGGTATCGCCGAGTTCAGATTTGACTGATCTATCAATAAAAAAAAGGATTAACCTGATCATTAAAGTGAGGGAAAAAAGTCAAAACGCCAGAATTACATTTTTTTGGGTCGCCACAACAATGCATTAAAATGCAATAACGGGAGATCAATAGATCGTATCTTCACCAAAATGGTATCATTAAAAACGTAAGCTCGGTGTGCAAAAATAAACCCTCACCCAACGCGAGATCACAAAAAATGGAGATGCTACGGGTATCGGAAAATGGCACTTTTTTTTAGCAAAGTTTGGAATCATAATGGCAGGTCAGTTTTAGCATTTAATGAACATAGTAAAAAAGCAAAACAAAAACAACTGAGGGATTGCACATTTTTTTGCAATTTCACCGCAATTGAAATTTTTTTCCCGTTTTCCATGACATGACATGGTAAACGCAATGGTGTCGTTCAAAATTACAACTCATTCCGCAAAAAACAAGCCCTCACATGGCCATATTGGCGAAAAAATAAAAAAGTTATGGCTCTGGGAAGAAGGGGAGCAAAAAACGAAAACGCAAAAACTGAATATACCTCCGGTTATGAAGGGGTTAACCATAAAATGTATACCACAAACACAATTTCTAAAAAAAATACCAATGTCAGAATTGTGGGGCTTTTTTCACAATTTCTACACACTTGGATTTTTTTCCCAGTTTTACAGGACACTATATGGTAAAGTGAATGGTGTCATTCAGAAATTCAATGTGTTCCGCAAAAATCAAGCCCTCATATGTCTATGTGGATGGAAAAATTTAAGAGTTATGGCTCTGGCGAAAAGGGGAGGAAAAAACAAAACTGGAAATTGGCATCATCATGAAGGAATTAAATTTGTAGTTTATTAGCTCAGTAGAGGCATGTTTGACAAATATTAGGTTTAGGGTCCATTAAAAGGGAATTCTCATCTCCAAAATCCTATCCCAATATATAGTAGGTGTAATGGTAATAATTCTCTGATTCGTTATGTCTGTTTCCTCATGTATAGGCTCTTAGGTATCCATGGTTATTACCACTCATATAGTTAGTTAAGAAGTTACTGGTGGTTGGACAATGGATACCTAAGGTCCTACACATGAGGAAAGAGACAGCCAATCAGAAAAGCTATACTACATTTCTAATTGGAGGTATTTGCTAATTTTATTATTATCACACCTACTACATATTGGGATAGGACCTTGGAGATGGTAATATCCCTTTAAAAAAAGGTCACCTTGCCATGTTTGATGGGCTCTCATGAATTGGCCAGTTTATGAGCTAAGTACCTTTATTTTTATAAGTATATTTCATATAGCAGTAATAATGTGCAAATTTCATATATTCACTGTTTGCATATAACTTATTGCTTGCAGTGTGCTACTGTATTATATAGCGTCACTAACGTGGTGCAGGAGGCCTCCATTGGACCTCACTCGCATGAGTGTATAACGCGGCTGAGTGCTATCTGGTGGTTTATCGGATAGCACTCGGCCCAATATTAAACAATGGGGCAATGCAGATCTGAGATTTTTTTTCTGATATTTGTATCATGTGCACCCATACAAGTCTAGGGGTACGTATGAAGCATCAGACTGCATTCGGATGTCCCATTGCAGTCCGATTACCGTGGACACAGGCAATAGAGGAGATGGAGAAATTAGTGTCCTTCATAAGTGGGCTCCAATTCTCTCACAGAGAGAATCGGATCACACTAATATGATGCTGACAGAGTTTAATCCGAGTGACATTAGTATACTCGGCTCGATTAAATGGCATAAGAGAATCAACGGCCGTGTGACCTAAGCCTAAGGGGGATATTTCCATACATAAAAGCCCCTGATGGAGCCCAGATCACATGCATCTATGTGCATATGAATCACTGATTGTAAAATTCTGTAAAAGTTTAATTTTTACCTTTTCCATGGTTTTCATTTAAAGGGGTTATCTGGTATATAGGAACTCTTTCCATATACATCTCTATTAGGTGTTGAAACCTGACATTAAAGGGTAACCGTCATTTTAACTTTTATTTCATAAATCAATAATAAACATGAAATTAAGAAACAGGTTTTTAATATATCTTATCAGGGAAATCTGCTTCTTTCTGCTCCTGGATTGATCATTCACTCTCATTTCATGGATAAAATCTCTATTCAGATTTTCACATTACCGAGATAGGGGATGACAGTTGGTTTTTTTAAAATTCTATAGAAAGTTGGGAAGGAGGGAGAAGCTAGAATCAGACGCATGATGAATCCAGGAGGCAAAAGAAGCAGATTCCTCTAATAAGATGTATTACTAAATTTCTTGTTTTCACTTCATTTTTGGAAAAAAAATAATGATTCCTCCTTAAATATTATGTTTTTCTTGTTCTACAATGTATAGATTGAACTGATAGCGGTTGCAATAGTGAACATACTAACCGTATTTATTTTTAAGATTTTGTCAACTAACTGCAAAATGAAAATGGATATACTACAAGATTATTGTACTCATTCTTCATTTGACGGAATTGGACATCAGTTAAGTATATAGCACTGCCTTCATAATGGTATGGGCTCCATAAATGGTGAAGTGAAGGGGAAATCCCGAATAACTACTTAGCAGCTTCAGACATCTACAGCTCTGTCATTAGCCAGTCAGCTGAGAATGGACTGATATGTGAGTATGCATTGTATACACTAGGAATTCAGCTAGACAGGTCAGTGATTTGTGTAACTGCTTGTAAATAGTAAACTGCTTACATAACTGGACAGTTTTTAAGATTATAAAGTTCCCATCAAAGGCAATGTATAATGATATAGAGAATTGAAAGATAAATGACGCACCCTCTTGCTTAAGGACAGGTGTAGTCTGAACATGGACTTAGTCCTGTAACTGCAATCAGGAAGAGAAACAGCCGCACTCAAAATCTCATATGATTGCAAAGAAAAGTTTGTGATTATTTCATCAACAAAAATGTTCACCACAGAAAAATATCAGAGAAAACAAGGTAACGTTTCGACCCTGTCATGGGTCTTTTGCAAACCACACTGTAAAATAAACATACAAAAATTTAGTGCTGTGTAAGTATATACACGTAAATACATCATAAAATCAATAAAGAGTAGTCCCTGATAATTTGAACATCTTATATCTGTGTATGACAATAAATCTTAGGGTACTGTCACACTTAGCGATGTACCAGCGATCCCGACCAGCGATATGATGCGGTCAGGATCGCTGGTACATCGCTAAGTGGTCGCTAGTGAGCTGCCACACAGGCAGATTTCACCAGCGACATCGCTGGGGACGGGGGTCGCTACTTACCTGTCACACCAGGCGATCCTGCGTCCTCCCGCCCGGCTCCACGCTCGTCGCTCGTCGTCACAGCAGGAAGCGCCGCAGGAAGCAGACGACAAGAAACAGTCCAGCCTGTTCTCGCGCGATCAGCGATAACCAGCGGGGGAGCGGGTTGTAGGTAAGTATCACACACAGCGATATCGCTAGCAATATCTCTAAAACGTCACAAGTTATAGCGATATTGCTAGCGATATCGCTTAGTGTGACAGGCCCTTTACAGAGACTATCCAGGTTACATACGAAATGATATGGAAATACTAAGTTGAAGACTATGAAACTTATTTAGATCTTGGTGGGTGGTAGGAGCATGCTGAAAAATACAGGGGTGTTATTAACCTTGAGAATAGGGTCAATAGTAAACAGGAGAGAGTAGAAAACAGAAATCCCACCTGGGGCTGTGGAGGAGATCAGATCAGGGAATTTAATATAAGGCAATGTGCTTATAATAATCTAGTGGCGTCATAGGTTTCAGGAGAAAAGTATATAATTATAAATATATAGCAAAACAACACATAGACCAGTTAACCTCCGAGCTCTGGATGGTAAATACCTGTTTCCTCTGTGTTGCATGGACCAAGACTGGGAACAAGTCCAACAATGTAGAAATCAAGGCAGAAAAGTCCAGCAAGCGGAAACTTCAGGTGGTAAAATAAAATCCAAGAATTTTTATTGCAGATAATTTAAAAAATCCAGAGTTCAGTAACAAGATGCAGACATAATGCTGAACAGACTACGCGTTTCGGCGGTAACAACTGCCACCTTCTTCACGGTCTCAAATTATAAATATATATACAGACCTTATTCCATGTACACTGTGGGGTCAGTGAGCTGTGGGGAACCAGTCACTCATTAATGACTGTGTGTGTTTAAATATCCTTGGGGTATATCTTTCAATTACACATTAAGTTATTGACACTGGCATCTGCTCCCTAAATGTAGACCCATACTTTTGCTTTTGATGAGTCAGCAGCATCCAGGGTTTTATCAAAGGTAACTGACCCGGGTGATTTTTTTCAAGACACCACCCCAGGAACTTCGTACCAGGGATTACGAGAGAGAACAAAGGAAACTAACTTCGTATGATTTACATGCAATAACCTTGGCTGAGTACCACAGACTCAACAGGATCCCATGGGGTCTGAGGTGCCATCTTAAGGGGCCTTTACACATAGCGATATCGCTAGAGATATCGCTAAAGTGTCACCGATTTTGTGACGCAGCAGCGATATCGCTAGCGATATTGCTATGTGTGATACTTACCTTCGACCAGCTCCCCCGCTGTCTGTCGCTGATCGCGCGAGATCGTGCAGCTCCATTTCTCGTCGGGCGTTTTCCTGCTGGGCTTCCTGCTGGCGCCGACGAGCGACACGTGGACACGGGTGGGAGGACGTCAGGATCGCCGCGTCTGAAAGGTAAGTAACGACCGCTGCTGCGTTGCTACATCGCTGTGAGTTCTGCCTGTTTGGCAGCTCACTAGCGACCATTTAGCGATGCACCAGTGATCCTGACCAGGTCGTATCATTGTCGGTATCACTGGTGCAATGCTAAATGTAAAGGGGCCTTAAGGCCAACTCTGTTTTCTACAAACCAGAATTTTGCAAAAAATTCAAACAGATCCTCAATAAGTGTTCATTGGATATTATATTACTAACTATCGACTCTCTTCAGCCATCTCTAAGATGGAACAGAAACTAACCTCCATAGAGGAGCAACTGACTTTTACTCTATCTACAGCAGACTGGCAGAATCTACCGACAAAAACTGATAAGGTAATAGAAGAACACCATAAGACTCTACAAGAAAAGAAAAGGGCAAAATTTCAGAGGGACTCCAAAGATTATACACAGGACCGAGTATATAAATGGATTGATTTAACCAATACGGGTTCCTGGCGAGGAAACTACGGGACAAGACGTCCAGGCTCCTACAGTACCGACAGCGACAGTTCAACAAGTGGCGCTCCACAGGGCCGTTTTTTTATCGAGACGACAATGTACAAGACACAACATCTGCAACACTGGAGTAAACCGATACGGAGGGTCTCCCACAAACACTGCGGATCACATGACAACAAGATCGCAGGTAAGGCACCCAACTCGTTCATCAACATATTTTCCTATACCTTCAGCCTTGTGATACTAGTGGTCCTCCAAAGGGGCTTATCCTTTTGCCCCAAGCCACCATGAGACAAATTTCAACAGTCCCAGGATCTTCAGTCTCTGTAAGATTTATTGTCATACACAGATGTAAGATGTTCTAATTGTAAGGGACTATTCTTTATTGATTTTATGTTGTATTTACGTGTAGGTACTTGTACAGCACTTAATTTTTGTATGTTTATTTTACAGTGAGGTTTGAAAAAGACCCAGGACAGGGTCGAAACGTTACCTTGTTTTCTCTGATATTTTTCTGTGGTGAACATTTTTGTTGATGAAATAATCACAAACTTTTCTTTGCAATCATATGAGATTTTGAGTGCGGCTGTTTCTCTTCCTGATAATGATATAGAGAGAGAACTGAATAAAAATAGCAATAACATTACATTCTTAGTTGCCTAAAAATCTATATTCCTTCAATAATAATAATAATAATTTTACCGCTGCATCAAAACTTTTTTTAGACCATTTACTACAATGTAACATCTTGACACTTCTGTAGCAAGGTAAGTAAGATAACTAGATCCCATACCTTACACTTAATGTAAATCTGAAAGCTAGCTACGCAGAGTTGGTATGCAGGTATGCAGAGTTGTCAATATATACACAACCTTGATAACATTTTCAGTAGTAAACATCTATGTGTCACGCGGCGGCTGCCGCGCGCTCCTCTCTCTGCCTCCTCCCGGCCGCAGCTTACCCTTCCTCCGGCATCCTGCTTCCCTCTGCGCCGCCGTCCTCGGTCCTCCCCGGCTCCTCTTCTCTGTCCAGCGGTCCCCTTCGTCCGGTCTTCCGGACCGCGCCGGGTGCACGCTCCCGCCCCTCCTGCTCGGCGGGCGCGCGCACATACTGTGCCTGGGCACGCGCGCTCCTCCTCCTCCTCCTGAGGACGCGCGCCTGCTCCTCCTCCACTTTAGGTCACGACCCGGAAGTCCTCCTACTAGCCCCTATATCTGGCCGCCTCTTCCTGCCAGCAGTGCCTGAGTATCACTGCTTTTCCCTAGTGATTCTGGCCGCCCTCTATGCACGCTATCGCGTCCTGTCCATCCGTGGCTCGTTCACCTCTCCATTTTTCCTCTCTCCTAGGTCCTGTGTCTCCAAGCCGTGTCCACCTGTCCTGTGTCTCCCAGCCGTGCCCACCTGTCCTGTGTCTCCCAGCCGTGCCCGCCTGTCCTGTGTCTCCCAGCCGTGCCCGCCTGTCCTGTGTCTCCCAGCCGTGCCCGCCTGTCCTGTGTCTCCAAGCCGGTACCGTCAGTCCTGTACCCCCAACTCGGCTCTAGCTGTCTGTCTGTCGTTACTCTCCAGGGTACCAGCTGCCGTGGTAATAGTTACCCGCGGGCTTGCCCCAAACGCTCCCTGTATAGGGGGTGGTCCACCTGGTCAGCTCGCCCCCGGGAGGTTCGTTGCCACGGTCTAGCGGGTCCACCCCAGGTGTACCTTACAGAATACTCAGGCCATGGATTCCGCTGGTACCCCGACCCCGACCCAAAAGGAACTTTTGTTCCTTCGTGAGAATCAGGCGAGGATCATGTCGTTCCTCAAGTCTATGGAGTCCAGACTTTCATCTCTGCAAACCTCCGATCCGGGGATTGCCTCCCAAATCTCCGGCTTACAGCAGGAGCTTGCTCAGCAGCGCGACACCCAGGCCCATATTTTAAACTACATAGCCTCTGTAGATAACCGCCTTCTAGCTCTACAGACGGCGGCCGCTGTCCCTGTGCCTGCAGCAGCTTCCCAGTCCTCGCCCCGCTTGGCTAAACCCCCACGCTATAGTGGGGATCCCAAGCTCTGTCGGGGGTTCATTAACCAGTGTCAGTTGCACTTTGAGCTGGCACCCCTACAGTATCCCTCCGACCGGGCCAAGGTGGCCTTTATGATTTCCCACTTAGAGGGTGAGGCATTGGCTTGGGTGAATCCTTTGTGGGAGCGAGATGACCCGATAGTCTCCCAGCTCGCAACCTTCTTGGAGACATTCCGCAAGGTCTTTGATGAGCCCGGGCGTCTGGTCTCCGCTACCGAGTCCTTATTCTGCCTTCGCCAGGGTGCTCTCTCTGTGGGACAGTACGCCATCCAGTTCCGTACGTTGTCTTCTGAACTAGGGTGGAACAATGAGGCTTTAGTAGGGGCCTTTTGGCGTGGCTTGTCGCCCCGAATCAAAGATGAGTTGGCAGGCAGGGATACACCTACTTCTTTGGAAGATCTCATCTCGCTGGCAACGCGAATTGACCTGCGTTTCCGCGAGCGTTCCCGCGAGGCCGTCAGGGAGAGAAGACCCACTCGGTTCTCTCCTCCGATGCGCAGTCCTCCCCGCGCTCGGCCTTCCACCTCGGCGTCAGCCCCTGAACCCATGCAGGTTGACCGACTCAGGCCCGCAGAGCTACGCCGCCAGGAGAGACTCACTCATGGTCTCTGTCTCTATTGTGGCAGTGCCTCCCACCTTCTACGTTCCTGTCCTGTGAGGCCGGGAAACTCCTCCGCCTAGGACAGGTAAGAGAGGCCTCCCTAGGTGCCGTCGACACCTCTCTACCTTTGACCCTTCCTGTTTTGTTTATCCAGGGATCCAAACGTTTCTCGGAGCTAGCCTATATCGACTCAGGGGCTGCTGGTAATTTCATCCAACTCGAGGCGGTGAAGAGATTGGGGATACCTGTTAGGTCCTTGGAGGTTCCCCGGCAGTTAGCCTCAGTCGACGGGATTCCCTTGCGCGAGACCGTAACGTTGGTCACTGAAGAGCTGGAATTACAGATCGGGGTCCTGCACCGTGAGAGAATAACCTTCTTCGTGCTGCCGTCTCTATCCCACACCTTGCTCCTGGGCCTTCCGTGGTTGAGGATGCATGAACCTGTCCTCGATTGGCGGACCGGAGACATCCTTCGCTGGGGCTGCGTTTGCCAGACTAGATGTCTTCGTCCAGTACAACCCCTCAAATGCTCGTCTCCTGCCTCGGGTCCTGCGGATTTGCCCTCGGTCTATTGGGCTTTTTCTGATGTCTTTGATAAGAAAGAGGCAGAGGCTCTTCCACCGCACCGGCAATATGATTGCCCCATCAAGCTTGTTCCCGGCTCGACCCCGCCCCGGGGGCGAATCTATCCGTTGAGTCCACTCGAGTCCCAGGCCATGTCTGAATATGTACAAGAGAATTTGGCCAAAGGCTTCATCCGAAAGTCTTCTTCTCCCGCTGGGGCTGGCTTCTTTTTTGTTAAGAAAAAGGACGGGTCTCTCCGCCCCTGTATTGACTATCAAGGTCTTAACCAGATTACCATCAAGAACAGATATCCTCTGCCTCTCATCCCCGAGCTGTTCGACCGGCTGCGAGGTGCGCGAATCTTCTCTAAATTGGATCTCCGTGGAGCCTATAATCTCGTCCGTATTCGCTCCGGAGATGAATGGAAGACCGCCTTCAACACCAGGGATGGACACTACAAGTACCTCGTCATGCCCTTCGGGTTGTGCAACGCTCCCGCAGTTTTTCAAGAATTCGTGAACAACATCTTCCGAGACCTTCTGTACTCCAGTGTGGTTGTATACCTTGACGATATCCTGATCTTCTCTCCCGATCTGTCCACCCACAGAAGAGATGTCCGCCGAGTGCTGTTCCGATTGAGGGAGAATCGCCTGTACGCCAAATTGGAGAAGTGCGTCTTTGAACAGTCCTCCCTTCCATTTTTGGGATTTATCATCTCCGACTTCGGCCTGCGTATGGATCCGGCGAAGGTGTCTGCCGTGCTCAACTGGCCACGTCCCCAAGGGGTGAAAGCCGTTCAGCGATTCCTCGGCTTCGCAAATTATTATCGGCAGTTCATCCCCCATTTTTCCTCATTGGCCGGCTCTATCTCATCTTTGATTCGTAAAGGAGCCAACCCGCACGTCTGGACCCCTGAAGCAGAGGAGGCCTTCCTATCTCTAAAACGAGCTTTTACCACGGCTTCCGTACTCCATCGTCCTGAGGCCAACAAACCGTTCGTCCTCGAAGTGGATGCATCAGCAACTGGAGCCGGAGCGGTTTTGTCTCAAAAATCTTCTTCCGGTAAACTCGTCACGTGCGGCTTCTTTTCCAAGTCCTTTTCCACCCCAGAGCGGAATTATTCCATAGGGGACCGAGAACTGCTGGCCATCAAGTTAGCTCTAGAAGAGTGGAGATACTTATTGGAGGGCGCCGCACATCCCTTCACAATCTTCACAGATCATAAGAATCTAGCTTATCTTCGATCTGCGCAGAGACTCAACCCACGCCAGGCCAGGTGGTCTCTGTTCTTCGCTCGATTCGATTTTGATCTACATTTTCGCCCAGGCAACAAGAACCTCAAAGCTGATGCCTTGTCCAGATCTTTCCTGCCCACAGATGTCGAAGAGGAACCCACGCATATCTTGGATCCATCCCGGCTCATCACGGTGGCACCACTTTCTCTTCTCTCACCTCCACCTGGCAAGACTTTTGTGCCGGAGAAGGACCGAGGACGAATCCTTCACTGGGGACATGCTTCCAAGCTGGCTGGCCATCTCGGGATTAAGAAGACACTTCACCTGGTATCCCGCTACTACTGGTGGCCGACTCTTCCCCAGGATGTCCGGGATTTCGTCGCCTCCTGTCTCTCCTGTGCCAAGATCAAGGTGCCTAGGCAGCTACCTTCTGGGCTTCTACACCCGCTTCCTATACCCTCGTCCCCCTGGCAACACATTGCCATGGACTTTATTACGGACCTACCCCACTCTGCCAACTGTACAGTCGTCCTAGTGGTGGTTGATAGGTTTTCTAAGATGGCACACTTCGTTCCCCTTTCCGGCTTACCATCAGCTCCAGCCTTGGCGAAGATCTTTGTTCAGCACATCTTCCGTCTTCATGGACTGCCCCAACATATTGTTTCTGACAGAGGAGTCCAATTTACCTCTCGCTTCTGGAGAGCCCTATGCAGATCAATGGATGTCACTCTCGACTTCTCCTCATCTTACCATCCCCAGTCCAACGGTCAGGCTGATCGGACAAATCAGTGCTTGGTGAACTACCTCCGGCATTTTTCCAATGTCCACCAGAACGACTGGGCTGAACTTCTCCCGTGGGCCGAGTTCGCCTATAATAACCACGCCAGCGAGTCTTCAGGCAAGTCCCCTTTCTTTATCGTCTATGGGCAACATCCTGGTGTACCTCTACCGGTTCCTCCTGCCTCGGGTGTACCGGCGGCTGAACTTCTGACCGGGGAATTCTCCAGGATCTGGCAGGAGACCAAGGCCGCTCTCGAGTTGGTACGTAACAGAGTTAAGAGACACGCCGACAAAAGACGCCTGGATGCTCCGCCATATCACCCTGGTGATAAAGTTTGGCTGGCCTCCAAGTTTATTCGCCTCAAGGTCCCTTCCCATAAACTGGGTCCCCGTTATATTGGACCTTTTGAGATCTTGTCCCGTATTAATGATGTCTCCTATAAACTACGGCTTCCTGCCTCTCTCCGTATCCCTAATGCCTTTCATGTGTCCTTGCTAAAACCAGTCGTCTTCAATCGTTTCCTTTCTAAGGCCCCTCACTCACCTCCGCCTGTCTCCGCAGACGATGTATTTGAGGTTAAAGATATTTTGGCCATGAGGAAGCAAAAGGGGAGAACCTTTTTCTTGGTTGATTGGAAAGGCTTTGGTCCCGAGGAGAGGTCCTGGGAGCCCCAAGAGAACATCCAGGCCCCTCGAATCTTGGCCAAATTCTTTTCCGGACTGCGGAGGGGGGCGCGTAGGGAGGGGGGTACTGTCACGCGGCGGCTGCCGCGCGCTCCTCTCTCTGCCTCCTCCCGGCCGCAGCTTACCCTTCCTCCGGCATCCTGCTTCCCTCTGCGCCGCCGTCCTCGGTCCTCCCCGGCTCCTCTTCTCTGTCCAGCGGTCCCCTTCGTCCGGTCTTCCGGACAGCGCCGGGTGCACGCTCCCGCCCCTCCTGCTCGGCGGGCGCGCGCACATACTGTGCCTGGGCACGCGCGCTCCTCCTCCTCCTCCTGAGGACGCGCGCCTGCTCCTCCTCCACTTTAGGTCACGACCCGGAAGTCCTCCTACTAGCCCCTATATCTGGCCGCCTCTTCCTGCCAGCAGTGCCTGAGTATCACTGCTTTTCCCTAGTGATTCTGGCCACCCTCTATGCACGCTATCGCGTCCTGTCCATCCGTGGCTCGTTCACCTCTCCATTTTTCCTCTCTCCTAGGTCCTGTGTCTCCAAGCCGTGTCCGCCTGTCCTGTGTCTCCCAGCCGTGCCCGCCTGTCCTGTGTCTCCCAGCCGTGCCCGCCTGTCCTGTGTCTCCCAGCCGTGCCCACCTGTCCTGTGTCTCCCAGCCGTGCCCGCCTGTCCTGTGTCTCCAAGCCGGTACCGTCAGTCCTGTACCCCCAACTCGGCTCTAGCTGTCTGTCTGTCGTTACTCTCCAGGGTACCGGCTGCCGTGGTAATAGTTACCCGCGGGCTTGCCCCAAACGCTCCCTGTATAGGGGGTGGTCCACCTGGTCAGCTCGCCCCCGGGAGGTTCGTTGCCACGGTCTAGCGGGTCCACCCCAGGTGTACCTTACACTATGTTTATGTGAACCCACTGGGACGGTAAGGGTACAGCCGCACATCTGTGTAAAATGCCCGAGTGCTGTCTAATATTTCTAGCAAATGATTTAAATCACCTCTAGTGCTGGATTGACAGCAGCACTGATCAGTACTTGTGTATAATGTTCACACAGCTGTTACTGTTACACAGAGAAAGAAGAGTAGGAATCTATACCTCTTTGCATGATGTGTATAAGAGACATTATAGCAGTAATGCAGTTCTCAGAGAGAACTAATAATTAGAGAGAGAGCCTGCAGAGAGGAAAACTGGTGAAAACACAGGAAACGAGTCATCTAATGGCCAGGAATTCTGTTATTCATCAAGCACACATACATTACATCTTATTCTGAAAAGTCAGATCTGTTTTAACACTTGAAATCTACCACATTACAGCATTAATTGGATCTATTTTATAAAGCAAAAAATTAATTAATTATCACTTTGCTCTTTCTGATGGTTGAGAGACAATGGCATGTTGTGGCACTATTGCTACATCTGACCTTTATACAAATGACAAAAAACTGACTGGCACATCCAAACTAGTGTGAATAGGTGCATACCAGAAGGAGCTACCTCCATATACAATATACAAAAAAGGTTGCACTCTATCGTGCTAAAGCATGTCAATGTGAAATATATCAAATATGAATAACAATACAGCTTTTGAATGCAAGGAGTTTGTATGTTCTCCCCGTGTTTGCGTGGGTTTCCTCCGGGCACTCCGGTTTCCTCCCACACTCCAAAGACATACTGATAGGGAATTTAGATTGTGAGCCCCATCGGGGACAGTGATGAAAATGTGTGCAAATTGTAAAGCGCTGCGGAATATGTTAGCGCTATATAAAAATAAAGATTATTATTATTATTATTATTATATTAGGAAAACACTTTGAGAAGCTTAGCATAAAATTTGGCCAAATTATATCTGCTCATCAACCATCGTGTGTGAATACCTCTCTGAGGCTGATGTCTGAATTCCTGGGTGAATGTGGACATCTCTCTCAGAAAAGCCTGTATTTATGGGTAAGTAGGAGCCTGCTGTAATTAAAATCACCACAGAGTGCTCGGTCAGTAAGCTAACGTACAAATGACAAAAAACTGACTGGAACATCCAGACTAGTGTGAATAGGTGAATACCAGGTTTGTATACACCCAAAATTTCAGAACAATCCACTCAGCAGTACTTTTACCAAATGTATGATTTAGAAAAAGATATGATGTGTAACCTCATAAATGCTGCCATTTTAGGGCATGTGCCCAGTGGTTTCATCGACATCTCAACATGCAGATCATTTGCAGCATGATATTTCAGGCAGTCTACATTGCAACCAAAAGGACAATTATGTTATTGGGTCAGAATCAGGAAACAAGGAATAGGAAACTTAAGTGGTTTCTCTAAACAATAAAAGAACAAAACTCCTCGCATAATGGAAATCAAATTTGACAATTTTCCACATCTGACATGTGTAGTATTTTGGCCGCTGCCATGAACTCTGTCAGGCATTATCCGTCCAAAATAAAATATATAAAGCACTAAGCCAAATAAATATAGAATTAAGCACTTCTAAGCCATTTCATATCACCAGCCAAACTCAAAATATCCCTGAATTACCCACAATCCAGTAAACAAATGGTGTATAGCAGAACATATTAGTTTTTCCTTTATTAATATTATAGTCCACAAATCTTTTTAGTAAATATCCAACACCAAAAGACTAATACATTCAGAAATTAATAGAGTTGTTTTACGACAGACATTTATGGCATATGCACAGATTATGACAAATGCGTGACAGAAGCTAATCCCACCTCTCGGGATCCAATGGTAAGAATCTATTTTGTGGCAATGCATTATCACAAGTGAAACTTCATGCCTTATAATACAATACTCCATACAGTCCCATGTGTATGGACCTATTACCCTTAAAGGGGATATCCGGGACTTTAAAAGAAAAATGTGCCTAAGCACTAACTGGCATGTAGTTGGTAACAGAAGCAACTACCTGCCTTTTGCACCCGGAGCCAGTCTTTGACCGCTCTTGCTGGAGATTCTGTGGCTGCCTCTCAACAGAGCAGCGGCTTCTCTTCCTGCTGACCGAGCAGGACTACTGGAGTGATGCCAGTCTGTGACCACTCTGTGCCGGCAGAGAACGGCGCCAGGCACAACAGGCAGGTAGCAACTACCTGCTTATTTATTTTAAGTCTCATATATCACCTTTAAGAATCTTTACTTTCAGTATAAAAAAATGCCAATTTTTCATTCCCGACAGAAAAGATTTTGGTATTTCTCTATGAAATTGAGAGTTCACTTGTCTGCAAATTGAGATTATGATTTGGCTTTTATCCTAAGTCATATTGCAAGACTCGTTAAAGGGTTGATTGTGACTTGTAGGATCGCTACTACCAATAGGTGGCGCTGTAGAGTAAAAGTCCTCTTTCTTTCTGAAGAGGCAATTTGCATATAAAGTTCACTTGAGTAAGTGTTAAAATTCAGCTCTGTACATGGTCATCACATGATGCCTGCAAGAGACAACAGGTTAATGACCCTTGTGGAGGCGCTGCAGGAGATTTATACATTTCCTGCCAGGTTTCCTGCAGTCTACAAATCATTGCTTGGGTTAACCTTTGAGTCAACTTTACTTGGCGTGACCCCCTTGACCAAATGTAATTTTCCAAAGTGGGCTATTCCTTTTAGCTACTGTAGTTAAGTTGCTACTTATGAGAAATTCTAGGATTAATTTGTGCTATCATATAGTTTTCTTTAACCCTGCTTATTTCTTTACTTACTCAAAACTATTTGCTAAGTGTATACTGATGTACCTACTATTAACCTGAAATGACAATGTTTGTTGATATCAACATTTATTTCTAGGTTTACACTTGTACTTCATACAAATTGTAACCTTAAATCTTTTTTCTTTAGGGTTTTTCAGGTTTGGTAAAGAATCACTACAGATAAAACTGTTTTTGACCAAAATAATGAGGCTACAGAGCAGAATGGCATCTCACCTACTAAGGGAGTTACATTAAAAATGGATGGACATATTTACAACTATGTCGAATCAATGGCTGAGGCCAAAGAAGCTCATGTAGATAAATGATCCCTCTGACATTGAAATATTCCCTTTCTGATGAGGGTAATATAACCCAGCTAATCATAGTTTAACTATAAATAAAACATAATGATAATTACCACTCATTGTCCTAACTACAAAGCTAACAGTAATGAAGCAATATGTGCATTTATTCCATTGGTTTAATCAAGATTCTTGAATTGATAAGTGGATATTCCTGTATATTCCTGGGGATTGTATCAGTAAGATCAGATGTGTCAAGCAAAAATAACACTATTGTATATCTGTAATAGAATGTCAGAAGCTATTTTTTTTCCTTCTGTTTATCTAACAATATGTTGCTGCATAAAATAGAGTAATTACTCAAGTGTCAGTGATGTAATGTAAATGTATAGATGATCTGGACTATTGA
The DNA here is from genome assembly GCF_039654945.1 of Dendrobates tinctorius. Classification (NCBI taxonomy): domain Eukaryota; kingdom Metazoa; phylum Chordata; class Amphibia; order Anura; family Dendrobatidae; genus Dendrobates; species Dendrobates tinctorius. The sequence goes on from NW_027361694.1 coordinate 14,709,142, forward strand.
AGTATGAATTACATTCGATTAGTCAACATTGTTTTTAGGAAGCAACATATAATAAAATCAACAAGTTGATGTCAGAATACCATTCTGCAGTGTTTTTTATCTTAATAATGCCTGACGTGGTAGTGCAAATACGGGGCAGGAAACTGAAGTTTGTAATTGCATGTAGTCCATCACAACAGCAGCCAGAAAATCCAATCATTGGGTACTGTAACACCTTCTACGTGATACTGATATCTACCTGTCAGTGCCGGCATTAGGGGAACAGACTTCTTAAGGACCTTTGATGACATCACAGTCATGTGACAGTGATGTTACCACAGGTCCTGCCTGTGCAGGAGTTTAGAAGAACTGAATAGGAGGAGACTGGCAAGTATTATATAATGTGGTGTGTATACAGTATGTGTTTGTATGTATGTGCTCTCTGTCTGATCATATATGAAAGAATGTCTCTGTATGCATGTATATGCATGTCTCTTATTGTAAATCGGCTCACTTGGCTGCACATGAAGGTAGGCACAGATACACTGTCTCTTTAATTCTTCCACTGGTTTATTAAATAAATGTTGCATAAACCAGTGCAAAGTGAAAATAAACATGGTCCTTGTGCCTGTAAGTGCTCCGTGTATGCATGTGTCTGTATGTAGGTGCTCCATGTTTACATGTACAGTCATGGCCAAAAGTGTTAACACCCTTGAAATTGTTCCAGAAAATGAAGAATTTCTCCCAGAAAATGATTACAATTACAAATGTTTTGATATACATGTGTTTATTCACTGTTTGTGTATTGGAACAACACAAAAAAACAGACAAAAAAAGGCAAATTGGACATAATTTCACACAAATCTCCCCAAAAAGGCAGGACAAAATTGCTGCTCTCCAAAATTGTAGGTAAATAATTTTGTTTTGAACACGTGATGCTCGTTCAAACTCACATGTGGCAAATAACAGGTGTGGAGAATATGAAAATCACACCTGAAACTACTGTAGATAAAAAGGGAGACGTTGACTCAATCTTTGCATTGTGTGACTGTGTGTGTCTCACTAAGCATGGAGAACAGAAAGGGGAGGAAACTGTTGGAGGACTTGAGAACGAAAATTGTTGAAAAACATCAACAATCTCAAGGTTACAATTCCATCTCCAGAGATCTGTGTTTTTCCAATACACACAAAAGAAATAAATAGGTTTACAACAAAACATTTGTAATTTCAATAATTTTCTGGGAGAAATACTTCATTTTCTGGAACAACTTCAAGGGTGCTAACACTTTCAGCCATGAATGTAGGTGCATATGTGTGTATGTGTCTATGTATACCTTTGAGGCCCCACTTGAAAATTTTGCCTAGGGCTCCACTTTGTCTAAAACCAGCCCTGCTACCTGTACTGTGCTGCTCGCTACCTGCACCTGGACAGACTTTTACATTGGACACCAGGTGAGGGTGGCTTCATTTTCTTATTAATATTCACTGTGTAAGATTCTCCTGATTATGTGTATTTGGATGGACTATTTGAATTAGGTATTAGATTTTTTTCTAATTCTACATTTTAGATATTGAAATCCAAATTATTCCGTATAGTTATTCTCTTATATTCCTGGTGTTGTATCTGGACACTAATGTTATTGGGTGACCAATGCCACTTCTACCACATAACCAGACACTAGTATTATAAGGAAATAGTAGGTGGAATCGATCTTATAGCTTTAGCATTAAGTCTCTGGAACTACAGTACATATGTAGGGGTGTGCAGGCGTTCCAGTGCATACCTACCTAATGAAACCGGGTGCGGTTTATATGTTTTAATATATGTACTGTGTAAAGTGGTAGCATTTGACTCTATTCTAGTGTGTTGACCAATGTACTTGTGTTTATACATTGTGCAAGTAATGTATATATTTCTCTAGGTGTGAGGGATAGAGGTAGGGATATGTAGTGGTACAGTTAGGTTTAGTGTTCAGTAAGGGTTATATAGGATTTAGGACAGTGGTGGCACTAAAGAGTCAGATTTAGATGTCAGATGAGATAGGAAGAATTAGCCAATGGGAAGCTAGCTAGTTGGAGGAGTTAGGAGAGAGTGAGCGGGATATTCTAGAAGCTAGGGACTTGATAGTTAGATTCTGTGGAAGAAGAATTAAAGTTGAAGAAGTGTGTCATGTCTGTCTTCAGAGCACGAGTGGATCTGGACAGTCGGCGGGAATCAGCGGTTAGGCCTTTGGGTGAGTCCCGTGACATCCGGGACCTATGGTCCAAGAAGGATTGGCAGCGGCATCCTTTAATTTCACTCAAGACGGGGAAATTGGATGGGGAGCACCAGGGACAAGCTAGACCGGTGACCCAGAAAGCTGCAAGAATGGAGACCATGGTACCAGATTACACACTGATAGCAAAAAACCAGGGACAGCTTAGCAGAAGGAGCATCCATGACATGTGAAGACTGTTGGACGGTGTCTGTAATGAAGCTGATTGAGTTGAGTAAAATTTTATTGAAAATGAACCTGGATTTTGAGAATATTTGTGTGCTGCTGAAACAGATTGGGACTGTCATGACTCAGGATTGGGTGTTCTGGTTCCGTCATGGTAAGGTCAGGGTTAAGCCTGCCTCTCTTTGGTTCTGGGGCGGCTATTTAATGTTAGCAGTTCCTGGGTCCAGTGTCGTTGATACTTCCATCTACTCGGTTTGAGGTCGCTGACCCAGGTTACTCTCTCTATCGTTGTTCCTCTGCGTGTGTTTGTTTGCTGTGTATGACCCGGTGTGCCCCCTGACTATTGTCTCTGTCTTTCTGCTCAGTACTGATTCGTCCCTCCTGGTAATCTGACCCCTTGGCTTGCCTCTGGTTACTCGTCTGTCTTGTCCCTGGTTACCTCCTTCCCATCTGGCTTCTGACCCTCAGCTTTGCTCTCTGACTTCTCTGACTACGTTATTGGTTTTGTCTTTTGTATACTGTGCCCTCAGCCAGCTTCCTGTCCTCATGTGTGGTAGCACCGCCCCCTGTTGTCACATGATGGCTAGCTCCACCCCTTTGATCACGTGACTGGCTAAGCTCAGGTCCTGTGTGCACTGCACTCCTCGGTCTACGCACACTCTGTCTATTGGCACATGTCCCCTGATAGCGCCCCAAGGCTTAACCCCAGTGACACTGTCCCTGTGTCACTGCAATATCACTGACCGCACATTTTTTGGGGGGCTTTGGGATTCACTGTATGCCATGGAACCACTCCGTGCTCTGTCAGATTGGGTGGATAACCTGACCAAAATAATGCAGAACCTGTCTGTTGAGCAAAGAGCACTGGTCACTTCCCACCAACAGGTGCAAAGGGAGTTAGCTGATACTGTTAACTCTATTCGGGGTGCCCCTTCCCCATCGGGCAATGCGTGTGGTGCAGTGTCAGATGTCTCTTTGTCTTCTCTTGAACCCTCTGTCAAACTTCCGGATACTTTTTCTGGGGATACAAAAAAGTTCTGGGTATTTAGAGAAAGTTGCATATTATTGTTTTCCCTGTGCCCTCGGTCCTCGGGTGATGAGAGTCAAAGGGTGGGAATAGTGTTATCTCTGTTATGAGAGGGTTGGCAGGCTTGGCTTTCTCCCTGTCTCCCACCTCTCCTGAGAGACTGTCTGTGGATCGGTTCTTTGAGGACTTGGGTCTGATTTACAATGAACCCTATCGAGTGAGTTTGGCAAAGGATGCGATTATGGGTCTCACCCAGGGAAAACACTCTGCTGAGTGGTATTGTTTGGAGTATAGGCGATAGGCATCAGAAGTGTCTTGGAATGACTCTGTGCCCAGAGGTCTTTTCCAAAAGGGTCTGTCAGAGCATTTAAAGGATGTGTTGGCTCTGCATCCCCTGCCAGACTCTCTGGAGGATGCCATGACACAAGCTGTCTGTATGGACCTTAGACTGTGGGAAAGAGGAGTGGTGCAACGTGAAGCTTCGTTATTGCCGGTTAAACTTGAACCTCCTTCACCAGTTGAGCCCATGGAGGTGGGGGCAGTCTCCTCAAAAGAAAGAGAAAGGAGGCGTCGAAGGGAAAACAAACTCTGCTTCTATTGGGGAGCTCCGGGTCATTGGAGAAAGGACTGTCCTCATTTTTCACTGTCTTTTACTAGGCATTGCTCCTACTAGCCAGTTTCCTACTCCACACTGATGAGGGGCAATACCCCGAAACAGCTGTCTGTGGATGGATACCATGTTTTGGCATAGGTGGTTTCCTTCATTGGAGACTGCCCTTCCCGTGGTTGTTCCTTCCCGGGGAAAGACCTGGCTAGTCATTGCTTGCGTTGAGAAACATGTGATGGTGTCTCCGCGGCTTGTGTTTTGCATGTTTTTGCATATTTCCCGTAAGGGATGGGGGCATTGCTCTAGAATCACTGCGTTGAGAAACATGTGATGGTGTCTCCGCAGTGTTGGATGTTGATCTCCATGAGTTCATTCATCCTCATTTTTCACAGTCTTTTACTAGGCATTGCTCCTACTAGCCAGTTTCCTACTCCACACTGATGAGGGGCAATACCCCGAAACAGCTGTCTGTGGATGGATACCATGTTTTGGCATAGGTGGTTTCCTTCATTGGAGACTGCCCTTCCCGTGGTTGTTCCTTCCCGGGTAAAGACCTGGCTAGTCATTGGTTGCGTTGAGAAACATGTGATGGTGTCTCTGCGGCTTGTGTTTTGCATGTTTTTGCATATTTCCCATAAGGGATGGGGGCATTGCTCTAGAATCACTGCGTTGAGAAACATGTGATGGTGTCTCCGCAGTGTTGGATGTTGATCTCCATGAGTTCATTCATCCTCATTTTTCACATTGGAGAAAGGACTGTCCCTCCTGCCCGCTGGATTCCAAGGTCTCGGGAAATGCCTAGGTCTGGGTAGCTGCCGAGGAGCTTATCCAGACCCTCAGGTACTTTTTTTCTCAAATTTCAAATTGTTGCTAAAAGTAGAAGTTGGTGTGAACAATTGTTTTTTTCCCTCCCTCTTCTGCTTTTGTGGATTGTGGGTCCGCACTGTAAACTTGATTGACTCGAAATTTGTGGCCCATTGTGAGATAGGGACAGTCAGGTTGGGTAAGCCCATGAAAGTGGTGGCCATTGAAACTATTCCTTTCACCAAGGATGGGATCCACTTGGTTACTAAAGAGTTCATCCTTAAGGTGTGCCCTGTTCATTTGGAGTGCATTGCACTGTAGGAATGGAAAAAAGTGCAAATAGGGTCTTATCCGATGATAAAGGTAAAAGGGTATTAAAAATCTACTCAACTGATATAGGAGAGGTATAGCGCATGGAATTATTAATCAGCTGCTGCACGTCCAAAGGTCAGACCAGTGACCGCCGAAACATTAATTTTAATGGAACTTTTTTGGACTTCGTGCGCTGCTTGACATAATACACGAATATAATTCACAAAGTCCACCCTAGGAAATGCAAATAACCGGGCTCCAGACCAATTGGTATTATTAAAAAATATATTTTTATTTATCAAAACATTAAAAATATATATATGAAAGGAGAGATGTACATATCAATAAAAAGGGACCCCTTAACGTTTCTCACAACTATCCACCACCAAAAGGATTTTTTCACTATCAACAAAATTGTGAATAAATGCCGCTTCAAAAGTTGTGTTTTATGAACAACACCTACATGACAGTAATACAGCAATAGTTAGTATGATGCGGTAACAAGATTATAAAATGATCATACCCAAATGTCTCATTACTGTGACATGCTGGAATCGCCCTACATATGATTAGGTTATCATATGTAGGGCGATTCCAGCATGTCACGGTAATGAGACATTTGGGTATGATCATTTTATAATCTTGTTACCGCATCATACTAACTATTGCTGTATTACTGTCATGTAGGTGTTGTTCATAAGACACAACTTTTGAAGCGGCATTTATTCACAATTTTGTTGATAGTGAAAAAATCCTTTTGGTGGTGGATAGTTGTGAGAAACCTTATGGGGTAATGGCATCCCTTTTTATTGATATGTACATCTCTCCTTTCATATATATATTTTTAATGTTTTGATAAATAAAAATATATTTTTTAATAATACCAATTGGTCTGGAGCCCGGTTATTTGCATTTCCTAGGGTGGACTTTGTGAATTATGTATTGTTGATGGTATTTTATTCATGATTATAGTGGCATTTCATAGGGATTTATAATACACGAATACTAGTCATACATGTATGTCATCCCCTGAGGAAGAAGTAGTCTATACTTCGAAACGCATTGGGAAAAAGAATAAAATAGCAATCTTTTAATGCACTAGTATTTGTGTATTATGTCAAGCAGCGCACGAAGTCCAAAAAAGTTCCATTAAAGTTGCTGTTCATTTGGAGCATATAGCCTGTTTCATTCTGGACAATGCCGGATTGGTTTGGGGGTTCTTTTGGCTGCAATATCATAACTCAGTCATTGATTGGGAGGCTCAAAAAATTGTTAAATGGTCTCCGAATTGTGAAAATAAATGTCTGATTTCTGCATCGTCCGTCGGTCTGGAAGGTATTCCGGAGTACCTAAAGGACTTCAATGACGTGTTCTCTGAAAGTCAGGCTGATGGGTTGCCACTGCACCGTCCTTTTGATTGTGCCATTGATCTGGTGCCAGGGGCTAAGTTGCCTAAGACTCGAATTGTTCAACCTTTCTGGTCCTGAGGGGGTCACCATGAAGGAATATATAACTGAGAGCCTCCACAAAGTACATATTTGATCTTCTGTGTCTCCTGTTGCTGCAGGGTTTTTTGTAAAAAAAAAAAAAATATAGACGGTGGTCTTCGCCCATGCTTTGACTTTCGGGAACGTAATAAAATCACGATAAGAAACACATATCCCCTTCCACTGATTCCAGATTTGTGTAACCAATTGTCCGGGGCCAAATGGTTTTCCAAGTTGGACTTGTGGGGGGCTTATAACCTTATCCGGAAACGGGAGGGGGATGAGTTGGAAGACTGCATTTCTTACCTCTGAAGGGTTGTTTGAAATCTTGCTATGCCGTTTGGTTTGACCAATGTTCCTGCGGTCTTCCAAAACTTCATCAATTATGTGTTCTCTGATTTTATTAGGCAGTTTGTTGTCATAAATTTAGATGATATTTTAGTCTATTCATCCGATAAACAAGCCCACATTGGTCATCTTCGAGCTGTTCTCCAGAGACTCAGGGAGAATCACCTCTTTGCTAAATTAGAGAAATGCTCGCTTTTTTGTTCAAGAACTGTCATTCTTGGGGTTGATTGTCTCTGGTGATGGTTTCCGCATGGATCCCAAAAAGGTTCAGGCCATTGGGGATTGGGTGCAGCCCCGGGACCTTAAGGGTCTTCAGCGCTTCTTGGGATTTGCCAATTACTACTGGAGGTTTATTAAAGGGTTTTCACAGGTGGTCAAGCCCCAAACTGACTTGACACAAAATGGGGCTATTGTGAAGAACTGGTCTGCCTCAGCGGTAGCGGCGTTCCTGACTCTGAAAAATTGTTTTATGACTGCCCCGGTTCTAGTTCAGCCAGATCCATCTAAACCCTTTGTGGTGGAGGTTGACACCTTCAAGGTGGGGGTGGGGTGGTGTTGTCCCAAGGGCCCACCACATTGACCAATCTGAGACCTTGCGCCTTCTTTTTTAAAAAAAATTCTCCCTGGCAGAAATAAATTACGATGTGGGCAATCGGGAACTGCTGGCGGTGAAGTTGGCTTTCACAAGAACCTTGCCTACATTGAATCTGCTAATAGATTAACTCCAAGGCAGGCTCGATGGTCACTTTTTTTCCTGGTTCCAGTTTTCGATCACTTTTCGTCCAAGATCCAAGAATGTGAAGGTCGATGCCTTGTCTCAAAGTCTGGATCTGGTTTCTCCTCCTGAACCTCCATTCTTCAACCAGGGGTGGTGGTGGCTGATGTCTCATCGGGGATGGAAAGGGAGATTCAAGAAGCTCAGTCTCAAGCTCCCTCATCCAAACTGGTTGATAAACTGTTTGTTCCAATTCAGTTTCGCCTCAGGGTTCTTCGAGAGTTTCATAATTTGGTTCCAAGTGGTCATCCTGGAATCTCAACTACGTGGGGGGCCATCGCAAGGGTATTTTGGTGGTCCTTGTTTTCATCTAATGTTAAGAAGTTTGTATCTGCTTGTGAAATTTGTGCCCGAACTAAGAGCTCTCATAACCGGCCGGCTAGGAAATTGGTGCCTTTGCCAGTTCCTGATAGACCATGGACACATTTTTCCATGGATCTTCCCCTTCCAAGGACAATACCGTCATATGGGTAGTTGTGGACAGATTTTCTAAACAAGCACACTTCGTACCCTTGGTGGCTTTGCCTTCTGCGGAAACTTTGTCCAGGTTGTTTGTACAGCATGTAGCTCATTTGCATGGTGTGCCTTTGAATGTGGTGTCTGATCGTGGAGTGCAATTTGTGTCCAAGTTTTGGAGAGCGTTTTGCAAAAGGCTGGGTGTTGAGTTGTCCTTTTCATCTGCATATCATCCAGAGACCAACGGCCAGACTGAGCGGACCAACCAGTCGTTGGAGAAAATTTTGCTCTTTCTCTCCACTTCCAGACAGGATGATAGGTGTGATGCATTACCTTTACTGGAGTTTGCCTTCAATAACCGTCTTAATCACTCCACAGGCATTTCTCCGTTCTTCTGTAATTACGGGTTCAATCCACACTTCTGGGAGTTCTCCCATTTGGACTCCAGTTGCCCTGGGGCTGATGTAGCTGTACAGTGGCTGGAGGACTTGTGTCGGGAGGTCAAGAGGAATATTGGGGAGGCTCAGAGGAACTTCAAGTTTTTTGCAGACAGGAGATGGGCTGTGGGACCTACACTCTGGGTTGGGGATAAAGTTTGGCTGTCAACTAGGAACATTAAGCTTAAGGTTCCTTTGGCGAAATTTGGGCCTAAGTTTATTGGCCCTTATGAGATCACGGAAGTTATTAACCCGGTGGCATTTCAATTGCATCTTCCTTCATCTTTTAAGATCCCCAATGTGTTTCATAGGTCCCTGTTGAAACTACTGGGGGCTGTTGAGGAAGGATCAGTGAATCCTTCGCCACCTGTTTTGGTAGATGGGTAGATGGGCAGGAGGAGTATGAGATGGAGCGCATCGTGGATTCCCGGATGGTCCATTGTTCCCTTCAGCATCTTATGCATTGGAAGGGGTACAGTCCAGAGGACCGGTCTTGGGTTCCTGCCTGATCAGTTCACGCTGATCGTCTGGTGTGGTCTTTTCATGCTCAATTTCCTGGAAAACCTGGGGGTCTGGTGGCCCCCTGTTGAGAGGAAGCTACTGTCATGACCCAGGATGGGGTTAAGTCTGTTTGCCCCTCTTTGGTTCTGGGGAGGATACTTAATGTTGGTAGTTCCTGGGTCCAGTGTCGGTGATACTTCTGTCTACTCGATTTGAGGTCTCTGACCCAGGTTACTCTCTGTATCGTTGTTCCTCTGCGTGTGTTTGTTTGCTGTGTATGACCCGGTGTGCCCCCTGACTATTGTCTCTGTCTTTCTGCTCAGTACTGATTCATCCCTCCTGGTAATCTGACCCCTTGGCTTGCCTCTGGTTACTCATCTGTCTTGTCCCTGGTTACCTCGTTCCCCGTCTGGCTTCTGACCCTCGGCTTTGCTCTCTGACTATGTTATTGATTTTGTCCTTTGTATTCTGTGCCCTGGACCAGCTCCCTGTCCTCACGTGGGGTAGCACCACCCCCTGTTGTCATATGACCGGCTAGCTCCGCCCCATGTGATCACGTGACTGGCTAAGCTCAGGTCCTGTGCGCACTGCGCTCCTCGGTCTCCACACACCCTGTCTATTGGCGCATGTCCTGTTAGTGCCCCCAGGCTTAGCCCCAGTGACACTGTCCCCGTGTCACTACAGGGACTTTGCACTCTGAGGAGACTCCTGACCCACAGGTGGGTGAAGTACATTGCAAACACAGCACACAACAAAAAGAACTTAATGTTTCTGTAGCGCAGCATCAGGGTGTGCCAGAACAGCAGCAGGCTCTCGGCATGACTACCATCCTGGCCCCTGTTACACATATATAAAGTATATCTTTGACAAAAATGAAAACTCAATTCTTCATGTGCAGATGGATCTTTCTATTTCAGTTTCCAGTACCTGTTTTTTCCTGATTGTTCAATTAGGAAAACACAGAGTGGAGCCAATCTATTTCAGCCTGTCCTTGGACTATGTACCTTGATTGTTGAGCTCCTTGCCTTTAGTCTAGCTCTCTCACCTGTTCCTCCTTCTGCATACCATACTGCTGTTCCTGTGTACCAACTTGTGGCTTCCCACTGACTACACTACCTGCTACTCCTTCATATTATATTGCTGTTCCTGTGTACTGACCTCTGGCTTCCCACTGACTACATTACCTTCCTGTGACTGTAGGAGAATGATCTTACATTGTCATGTGCTTCCCCCTTAATAAGAAAACGGTTATAATTTGTGTATAAAAATGTGTTTTATTGTGCATAGAACTTTATAGACACCAAGTGCATGGTTAATGTATTGTAATGTAATTGGAATAATATGTGCAATTTCATAGAGTCTTGTAAGTGCTTACTTATGTGGATCCCTTAACAGTGTTTTGATGAAAATATAATGCACTGTTCTATTTGATATAGGGAAAGTATAAGGATTAGGCTAATACATAGAATAAGGGTTTATCTTTTGATATAAGATAGGACTGGGAACAGTGCAGTGGTGGGCAAAATAGTTTCAAGAAATAGCTAGTTATAGCATATGAATTGTTGAACTGTTTGAGAACAGCCCCAACATGGGAGGCAGAGGTAGTTAAAAAAGAGGAACACTTCCTGCTGTTGATGAGGAGATTAAAGTGTGGAGAGCAGAAGTTCAAGGCCAGAGGGCTGTAGAGCACAAAAGTGCAGACACAGACAGTGTGGGCAGCCTGAGAATGGCAGCAATAAACTTCAGTGGACTTTCCTGGGACATCTGGGCCTATGGCCCAAACTAGGCATGGACAAGCTTACCTTATTCTCTTCTCACTAGGGGAATTTGGATGGTAAACCATGTACTGAAGTCAGGACGGGATTCATTGAAGCTGCGGAGCAAGGTGGAGCATCCCAGAGGCCTGGAATGCCAGCGATGAGAGGGATTGCTCAGGCTGAAAGTATAATAACAATGACAACGTATTAAGCTGTAACAACAATTGACCTTTGACTGCTCGATAAGTTAAATTGTTTCAAAAGGACAAAGTGTCTCCTGTTGACTGAGGCTATTCCAAGAACAGGTATCATGGAGACAGCAGACTGCTATTTGCTATGTTGGTTTTTCCAGCTTTCTGACTCTAATTCAGAAGTAGTAATTTTTGCAACATAGCTGGAAGAGCTTCTTGCTTGCAGGTCAGAACCTTACTAATGGCATCACATAACAATGCCAATGAACTGCTAAACAATGACATTAGTGTGCAAAAAGTATTACAAGGATTGTAGAGACAGTTCCTATACTATAGAATCTGCAAACATGGGTGAATTGTAGGACTTTACGCAACTTATCACATAAAGATAGGCAAAGTTTTTTTAGACTCCAGATTTTCATATTCTTTGTTTTGCCCAACCGCCCCCTAGACAGCTTTGTATCAATTTTGTATTTACCATGCACAGAAGCTGCTCAAAAATTTGCCTTCAAATTGAAATGTTAGGGACCTTCTTATGTTTCTGACGACCTGTAATTGCTCTGCAATAGATCTTTGCTGTCTACCTTTGTAGGCATACACTATAGTCAGGCTTCAATATTAGATATACAGTTTTGAAAGTTTTCCATTTTCATGAAGTGTAAGTACCTAAAATAACAAACGCAAAGGTACTCACCCTCCCTGGATCCAACCATGACTGTCCATTGCTGCTCCAGTCTTGCTGCACTTGCTGCAGTGGTGACATCACATCAACTGCTCGCATCACTGCTGTAGCCAATCACTGCACTCAGCAGCTTGGACCATCTACCTAGGAACAGTCACTGAGCTCAGTGATCAGTTGCAGAGCTGATAGTGCTGTTGACCACTGCAGTCAGAACTCCAAGACCACAGCAGCGGTGCACAGCAATACTGGACACATGGAGGGTGAGCACCTCATGTGTTTGTCATTTTAGACATTTCACAGCATTTGGGGTCCCTGATCCTGAAGGTGGAAAACCTCTTTAATGAACAGATTGCTTTTCGCATATGTGCTCACCCAGACTTCAATAAGTTGGTAGGAAAAGCTTGAAGTATGAAAGACGGATAAAACAATATATGTGACAGATAAGAAATCTAAAAAAAGCTGTGTTGACAAATCTAAATAACAAAATTGCCAAGATTTAAATACATCTGCTTGCTTAAATCTGGAAGATAACAGATGGGACTACAAAAGATAGAACATGCAATTTTCATAAAAACAGAGAAATAATCTCAGACTGCCCTAACTGCACATGTTTTCATTCTAAAATGAAAAAATAAAACAAGCATTGTGATATATGATTACATCAAAAGTAGGGTGAAAAGATGGTAATCTTGTGACCACTTTTAACTTGTTGCAAAATTGGCCAGCATGTAACATCAGATAACAATGTGCTTTGAGATATCAGAAGGCCGTTTGATTTAGAATGGATTGTTAATGTTCAAATGATAAAAAGTGAAGAGAGCAAGAATTGTAAAGCTGTACCTTAAAATGACCATACACATTGGCTATCTAACAGTTATGCAGCCAACAGCTATGAGGGGCGTTCATTAAAGATTTCCCCTGACCCACTTCCTTTGGGCTGAGAGCAACGAAACTTGGCACAGTTATTAGTCCTTTTCTACATAGGTGCCACCTAAGGACACACACTTCTCCCATCTCTTTAAGCAACTGTAAACACCTTGCAACCCTACAGTAATCTTGACATTTTGGGCTAGGTGGCAAAAGATTACTTGGTGATTTTCCAAAATGGCGTCCTCCACTTGCTGGATGGTGTATTAATCAATAGGAGAGTGGGGTCGCCATGGAATTGGAGCTGTTTGCACCGAAGTCGGGCCACATTTGAATCGACGATGCCAATTCTTGACTACATCATGTGATGGGGAATCATCACCATAAACCTCTTTCATCTCATCGAATGTCTCCTTTGGTCTGCGGCCTTTCAAGTAAAGGAACTTGATGACTGCTCTGTATTCCACTGGTTCCATTATCAAACCTCACACCACTTCAGCACCAGTAAAATCAAGACCGTTATCAGTTCTGAGTTGCAAATTGGCACGTAACCTATAGAACCTCTTATATCATTACACATGTGCAGGTTCAGCATCCTGTGACAAATAGAAGTGGGTTAGGGGAAATCTTTAATGAACGCCCCTCATATCTGTCCCAATCTCTCACTATACACAGACTTAGCATGCATGTGTTTTCAGTATAAAGAGTGAAGTTATTGGGGTTGGTGACTTTATTCTATCAAATGTATTGGGTGACATCATTTTGTGACACTTAACATATAAGTATTACAGGTTCTCCTGCTCTTATGAGTATTTTCTTCTTTACAGACCCCACAGCTTTCCTGTTCTCAAATTCGCTGCTGATGGAAGGAAGCTCAATGAGAGTAAGAGCAAGGCAATTATCCTACAAACAAATGTGGATAGGTAAATGACTTAAAGGGAACCTGTCACATCATTTTTATCAACTAAACTGTCCCCAGTGTATTGGTAGTGATGCAGTGTGCATCACTAACACGCCGCAAATCATCTCCAAAAATAACTTTGTATACTTATATAGTAACTGCTCACTCAGTCATAGAGGTAGACTTCATTTCTTTCAGCCACTGTGATTGATGTTCCAGGGTGTGCCAAAGTCACGGGAACCTGCTAGAAAATCCTGTGGTTGTACAGTAACCATTGGCTCCCCACGCATGCTCACTGAATCAGGGTGTACGTACCCAGCTTCATTGAGTGTGTGCATGTGTAAGAGCCGCTGCCAGTCACGTTACCACGTCATGATCAGCGTTACTATCCCGCTTGTATGCCTTCTAGAAAAAAAAAGCTTCAGGCTATGATGAATGAGGTGGTGACACAGGAGGAAGAGTTGAAGGAATAGGGAACATTAAAACCATTATCAGGCAAGGCATACATATGTCTTGGAGGATGAGTTCCAGTACAAACAGTGGACAGATACACAAATGTTCAGCCAGGTCACAGTTTTGGAGGACAAGGAACCATTGAGTTCACAGCAGGGTGGCACGCAAAGCAGCTCACAGGTTTCACTAAAGCATGGCTAGGGGAATACAGACAATGCAGAGGACCCAGATCATACACCTCCCACCAAGGACAGCTTGTTTTTGCCTCTGAGCATCCTGGTACACATGAGGCAATACATGCTTCTGAGGCTATGCAATAACTGCTGAGTTGCTCGGATTTTTACAAGTGCTTATTACTGTGTGGCCACCCTGCTGTTCCCCACTATAAGCACAACATGTCATCCTTACTTCACTCACTAGAGCAAGCTCGAATAATGAGGGAATACAAGTTCACGCTGATAGACGCACTACTGAAGGCATCCTCACCTGCAGGTATGGACTGGGGCTGAAATTCAGCCCTGGCATTTGAAGTCACATAGGTCCATGCTGTCCCTGTCCCCAAGCACCAGATGGGATATATTACTAATATTACCCTGGATGGAGGAAAGCAAGTTTTACTACAAGACCAATATTTCTAATGATACCCATGGTCTGCTGTTGTAAGTGACAGAGTCAGCTACTTTGTGTTCCGTCACAGCTCTTAACAGTATGGGTGTGTTGAGAACATCGATTCTGTTAGCAACATGGCAGCCAAGCAGCCCCTGACCAGACAGGCCCTTCTGACATTTACCAGAATTGCCAGATGGCTAGTCCAGCCCTGCTCACCTGACAGGGGGGCTCATTGAAAGCACAAGCACTAAAAAAACCTAACTGAGCCTCCCGGTTTTCTATACAGACTAGATATCTTGACACCACAGTCCCTAGTGGTGCCTGCGGGTACAGAGATATCTATATATATATATATATATATATATATATATATATATGATTATTAATTTTGCCACTGTGTCCTTATCGGATTAGTTTAAGATTTATTTTCCCAGTTTACCCACTTATGAAAATTTTTCTGTTCTTCTCAGGAGAGCCTACAGGTATTTATGCTTATGTTTTTTTTGTGTGAGGAAAATCTGCTAGAAAACCCTGTTCCTATATAATGACTGTCTGATTAATTTACTCCATCTTGCATAAACACTATGTCCCAGCCATAGCTTTTCATCCATAACATAGCTATCTGATTGAACAGGTCACTGCCTCCCACACGAGGAGCACTTTTAATAGGATCATTGCCGCTAATATGGACCTGACTGAGGATGAAAGGGGTGTTTTAAATTCATGTTGTAATGACAGTCAAAGGGAACTGCACCTGGTCGTGCTCAGCTGATGTCTGCACATGTGTAATAGCGAAGCTTTAATGTGTTATTTAAGGCTGATTTCTTTTAATTTTGTTCCATATAGCATATGATTGAGTTATTCAAAGCCTAAATATTTTCCACATCCAATGTTCTATCAGATGATGTGAGAATGACTGCACCTTCATTGATGCTCCAATTCCTTTGTTTTATCAGGAACATGTGCCAAGGGACTATGGCAGGGATCAGTCATTCATCTGTGTTAAAGGTTCTATGCAGAAGTAATAAAATATTTGTTTTACATCATGATTGTCCATTATGTCTAATGTGGCCTTTTAAAGAACTTTGTGGCCCCTAGCTTTATAAGCACAAGTATCAATTATGGCTATAAGGGTGGATTCTTATGTGGCATGTGTTCTTACTTCAATTTTTCTGTAACTGCAAGTAAACATATTAAAAGCATGTGTTTCATCTGTAATTACCATGATGACAAAAAATACAATAAAAAGTGATCAAAATGTCATGTAAACCAAAATGGCATTAATGAAAATGTCAGTTCAGTGGGCAAAAAAGAAGCCCTAATACAGAACTATGGATGGAAAAATATAAAGTTACAGGTTACAAAAATTGACTGAAGCATAAAGCCATAGCCGCAGAAGTCCCAAAGGGAATGGTGCATCAGAAACTGGTAAAACTATAAAGAAATGTCCTCCACCTGTAGTGTACCAATCTGGAGAGTTACCTTCTGTCATGATCCCAATGCAGGTTTTTGAGCTGCACACCGGGGGTTAATGTCTGGAGCTCTGTGCAGGTTTTGACCTGCACACTTGGGGTTAATGATTGTGGCCTCTTTCTGGTTCTGGGAGAGCTTCATAAACCTCTGGGTAGCTTCAATCCCTGCCAGTTATACTTTTGCCTTTGGTCTAGTGTGCTGACCCCCGTGTGCCTGTTTATTGCTATAGCTTGTTTATATGGTTCTGACCCGATTCTGTTTCCCGTTGTGAGTTTGCCTGTTGATTTTGTACTGCATTATTATCTGTGTATGACCCATTGCCTGTGACCTGATTACTCTCTGCTTGCCCCTCTTGTACCTTGCAGCTATCTGTGTATGACTCATTGCCTGTGACCTGACCACTCTCTGCTCACCCCTCTGGTACCTTGCAGCTATCTCTGTGTGTGACTCATTGGCTATGTCCTGACTATTCTCCCTGTCTATGCCCCTTGGTAACTTTGTCTCGCAGTTACTCTGCTAGGAATTGTCTTGCAGCTCCTAGCTCTGTGGAGTTTAAGCCACGCCTCTAGCAGTCACGTGCTTCAGGCCCTGCAGCTCTGAAGTACGCATCTATTCGGTTGCTGCCCGCTCCACAGGTAGCCTTGAGCACGCTTTCGCTTACTCGGGGAACGCGCACTTGCTCAGTGAGCAAGTTCAGTGCGGTGTCTCTGACACCTTCACTGTCCCGAATTTTTGAGCCATTCATGGTGCTTCTGGTGTGTCTGGAAGGAAATTAAAGGAATTTTCAGTCTTTTGTCCAGAGAGAAGTCCATAAAATTCTCAGCTGTTCCGGAATCAAGCAATGCTTGTCCGATGAACACAGAGGAAATGTAAGAAATAGACATAGGCAGGAGTAATTTATTTTAGTGAAGGAAATCGTTAATTCTATAGTAATACCTCCCTTTTCCCAAGGGTTGGAGAGTTCTCCCAATTTTGCCTTTAACTTAGAACAGTTGGAGTGATAATGATCCCATTCATCACAATACAAACAGAGCCCCTGTGAAAGTCGACAGGATCTTTCAGCCGGAGTTAATCGGTTCAGCTGATCTCCATAGGTTCCGCTGTGAACGGTTTGGAATGGGATGTTAAAGATGCTCTTGGACGATAGATACTTTGCAGAAAAAGCATGAGTTTCAACTTTGGAGGGAGCTTAAACTCAATGTTGCCCAGTGACAGCCCCGAAACCTGAAAGATCTGGAGAAGATCTGTATGGAAGAGTGGGCCAAAATCCTTGCTGCAGTGTGTGCAAACTAGGAAAAGAACTACAGGAAACGTCTGACCTCTGTAATTGCAAACCTAGGTTTCTGTACCAAATATTAAGTTCTGTTTTTCTATTGTATAAAATACTTATTTCATAAAATAAAATGCAATTTGATTATTTAAAAATCATAAAATGTGATTTTCTTTTTTTTTTTAATTTTTAAATTTTTGTCTTTCACAGTTGAAGTGTACGTACAATAAAAATAACAGACCTCTCAATTCTTTATAGGTGGGAAAACGTTCAAAATTGTCAGTGTATCAAATACTTATTTTCCCCACTATATGAGAACAAAGAGTTTTCTCCCTAGATCACTCTTTAAAATGTAAATCCACATAAGCAGCGAGGGAAATTAAATCATCAACTGAAAATGGCAAGTCTCTACCAGCAATTTCATCCTTGCCACAACTGGACAAGCCGGCATGGAAGACTGCTAGGAGATGGCCTATTGAGTTTGCATGAAACAATGAGTGCAGAACTAGCATAATGTCCCACAGAGCGAGTCCCTCGTTTGAACTGCAGAGGAATCAGCGGTGGAGTGGACACAACCCGGTTCATCAAATGCTTTCCAGAACGCAGACAGGAAGGATCGTAGCGAATGCATCATGGGGTCATCCCGCTCCCACAATGGTGCGGCCCATGCCAAAGTATCACTAGATAAAGAAAAAATGTTAGTCACTTTAGATTGGTCTGAAAAAAAAATGTTAGGGACCCAGTTGAAAGTGTACAGTGCGTTGATTCACAAAACCACAGGGAAGCATTAATGTCATCATCAAAACGTGCAGGAGTGGGCAAGTGTGGAGATGTCTCCCAGGCAAAGTGTTACAGGTGGGTATTAAGTTGCTGCAAGTGTTGAAGAGTTGATGATGAAGATGCAGGAATCTAGGACACAGCATCCACACAGACTGTGAGATCCGGCACAGCCTGAACAAGCTCCCGTTGACTTGCAGCAAGTTGCAACACAATCCCAGGTAATTCATCTATATCCAAATGCAACGATGTTGCTGTTGCTGTGTTTTTGGGATCCATGATCTTGGTATTCAGCTTCAAAAAGGGGCTCACTAGGTGAGGTGAATCCTCCAAGCCCAAGGTCTGACTTGGGGCGGGGTTGCGGGTGGCGGTGCAGCAGATGGGTGAGGCACGCAGAACACAGACAGCAGAAGTCCTGGAAGCAGGAGACGTCCTGGAGATCACAGACAGATTTCAGAGTTTTCAGATTTCAGAGTTACTGGAAGCCACATGCAGGCAGAAGATGTCCTGGAGACTGCAGACAGTCAGCAGAAGTCTCAGGCAGACCAAAGACATTCAGGAAACCATATACAGACATACTGGAGACTGTCATCAGAGCAGGTCAAGGTGCTCAGAGAAACTTAAAATCTTAAGAACACTGAAGTTTTCAGATGATCACACAGAATTTTCCCGGTACATCTGCAAAGCCTGACATGAAGCACAACAGACTCTATAAAGGGGTGAGGGAAGCAAAGCACAAATCTGGGACAGGGGCATAACAAGGAGGTATTAGGCTAGTATAAGGTCTTGTGGCTAGTGTAAAATTGAAAGAATTTTGTTTTATTTTGTTTCATATAGTGATAACATTGAAAAAAAAGTTACAAAGATGATTAGCATAAAATAATTATTTAAACAGTATTTCAATTTCTGACACATTATCTTTATGAGGAAGTGCCTCATACCATCAGCCACACAGTGCCAGTCAAAAGATGCTCATAAGGCTAGGTTCACATTAGCGTTTGAGTTTGCAGCGTATCATCCGCATGCGCAAACTCATGCAAAAACACATGCATGTTTACGCAGCATTTTTTATCCGCATCATCTTACGCATGATGGAAAAAACGCTGCGTATGCATGCGTTTGTATGCGTTTTTGCATGCGTTTGAGTTGTTTATGTGTCTCATGGGATTTCTATTTACATTTTGAAGAACGCATGTGTATCAAAGGCATGAGTATGCATGTCCTTGCGTACCAATGAGTACCCATAGACAGTAGTGCATTTTTTTTACGCACTCATCCACATGCGCATGCCTGCACATATTTGATGGATTTTTGACTCTTAAAAAATGCAGCATGTTGCGCTTGCCGGACATCGCCACACACCACGAAACAACACATGTGTACGCAAAAGCATGGAAACGCATGTCCCTGCGTACACCATGTTAAATATATGTATACATGATGCATGCGTATCTATGCAGATCAAACGCTGCGCACACAAACGCTAATATGAAACCAGCCTAAAAGAACCAACTCATTGCCCTTCTAAGAGGCTGGCACGGTGCCCTTATAAAAGTTGAAAACTAAGTGCTCTATAACCAAAGCTGCAAAAGCGCCACAGTAACTGCAGTGCAAGTACGCATACCACCTGTACAAACCCTGATGTATGATACACCTTAAGAAGGTCTAAGTTTGAGGCTGAAACATTTAATGGTTTTACATTGAAATAAAGTCAGTATTTATTGAACTTCCAATACCTTGGTTCATTGTAGAGCTCTGAGGATGATAAGTAGGTCCTGATCTTCTTCTCTTAACTAGCAAATCAACAATTGGAACAACCGCAACTACTCACCAAAACTAAAAATAAGTAACATTTGCTCGCCTTAATATCATCCCTCCATTTCTCACTCTATTTTGGTGGTTTCTACTGTACTATACTAAATGGGATTATGGTATAACATTTTACTATATAGTCTGTTTTAGAGGTCGCAAACTCGAATCACTAAGGACACACAAGGCAGAAAGAAGAAATAAGTTCTTTCTATGTAGCATGTGGCTCAATAAATGATTCTGTCACTTTGACTGAGAACTTTCAAGTGATGTAAGTATGCATATAATCCAAGCAAGGTAGAGGCCTTTGAGAATTGAAATTTGATAGACCTGATTTATATTGACACCAAAGACATATTGCTAATATAATGGACATGCTTTCTAATCAACCAAATTTTTCACCTGGTGATCATCTTACACATGCAAAAAAAATCAAATATTCATGAATATGTAAATGGAAATATATAAAATATATCTAAGCGGTCAGTTACAGTAAATGGCTTACATCTCATATCTCATATAGTCAAATATAGTAGTGGTTTTAGTTGAAGCCATTGGACCCTATGTAACAATAATGTAAAATATCATGTATGATTTCTCCAGAACATTCCAGAATCTTCCATTCTCTACACTTTCTAGAAGGATACATAGCTGCGCAGAAATAAGTGACCCCCTTGTTCTTGTCCCTGTGTGCCTGTCACACATTGCAGCTTTGTGTCTCCTCTGCCTGCATCTCTCCGGATACACTCCTTGTAATGTGAGACTCCAGTGTGTGATCCAATCACTCTTTCCTATCCCCCCTCCTTCCTCAGGATGTCTTAATTAGCAGAAATAATTCCTTTGTCTCTTTTCCACCATGTGAAGCTACTCTCATAGACAATAATGAGAATCTAATCACTTGGTCATAGAACGTGCCAGATTATAATAGGAATATGAAAATGACACATTGGGATGTGTGCCGATCGGGCTTTACTACAGTGGTTCTTGCCAAATTCTAGCACCAACAGAACCAGAGAAATGGATTTCTCCTGAGGAGAGCAGAATTCGACAGCTAGTGCTTGATGTCATTACTAAGCTAATTTCAATAAAAATGAATGACGGTTCTGCTGATATTCTGCTAGGTTCTCAAGCCCAGATATGATGGTTATAAGTTTTCAGAACCCAAATCTGTACTTTGAGAAAGGGGAGGGTTGTCACAAGCCAGCCCCTTTAGTGGTGTCACAAAGCCAAATGTATAAGGTATTTTCCCTTACCCCTCCCTCATTCTAACCTGGGATGCCATGGCAATAAGATCTCAAATGAATGGTGATGTTTGGCTCCTCCTCCCCGCATGGTTCTGCCTGAAATGATCTAAGAAATATGTAAGTGTATCGCTGTTTTTTAAGTCCCTTTTTTTGTAGTTGCATTGTGCATACTTTTATTGTCTCATATCGTAAAGCCTTTTCATCATCTGTAAACACTGCCCATTTTTGGGGAATAAACTATAAAGTTTATTAGTTCTGCCTCCTTGCTCTGTGACAAATTCACGTGCCTATTATCTAATTACGCTACTAATTTGGTTTAGCTTCGAACTCCTCTATTAATTTTAAATATTAATAAGAGAAATCTGAAGCTGGTGGCAGCAAAGTGTGTTCGGGCTAGGTGGGTAGCGCTGGCAGTGACTGAGCGGGTTTTATAAGCTGATTGTGTGGCTGCAGCCAAAGTATTTATAATTCCCTCACTGCAGCGGCCTAATAGCCAGTGCACAACAAGTAGCCCGTCCGGCGACTAATAATCCTAGGTGTAGTTCCCTAGCTGACCTTAGGGTAAGGGGGGCGCCGGAGAGCTGCAAGTTCCAAAATGAAACTGGAAAGTGGGATAGGCATAAATCCCAACAACTTGCAAGATATTGTGGCAGTGGTGGGATAACTAAAATAAGTCTCCCTGCGGTAAATTGTTAAGGCAAGATTAGCTTGCTGTTTTTATCACATGGTGCCAGCGGTGGGATAACTAAGATAAGCCCCTTGTGCCTGTGATAGCCGTGTGTGGCCAAAGGTCACACCACCTGATCGTGACACCCTATGAGACAGAACTGTTCAATAGCCTGTTCCTTGGTTGTCAGTCGTGATTTGGAACTTGATCCATGATGGATAGCTATTGTCAGCAGTGATTAGTCATTCAATCCCCCCAAAAAAACTTATAATTTTATTGTTTTAATGAAGAGTATTAAGAAGAACATCTTGGCAGTGTGCAGCATTTTATGAGCAGATAAGTCTTAGTACATAAGTGAGCAAATTAGGAATAAAAGGGACATGAAGACATTGCTCATATTGTAAGAATAAAATGTCTATTATCTCGAGCATAGTGCAGAATCTGACTCCATTACCAATTCCCGAGCAATAACCCTCTGCAAGACAAATGACTACAAATGCTTGTCACTAAGACAGAGACCTGCCAAATACATTTCACGCAGTGCAAACACTTGTCAGTCTTCGTTAAGAGCAGTCAGATATATTCAGCTTTTTTGTTTCTTTTCTAAGTTTTGTTATCAAAGAAGAAAGGTTATTAAAGTTCTGAATCTGGTAAGCAATGTGCATTGGAAATACAGGAAGAGTATAGAAATGGGGAATATCAAAGTTTTCAATAAACTGCCCGACTGGCAGTGGCATCTTGGGTCCACAAAAAGAAATAATTCATAAGGCCGTCCCTACATCTATCAGATCAGGTACATCCATATTTAACATTTAATTGTTTCACATAAATGCTCAGAATAAGACATCATGTACTTGAGTAATCTCAGCATTCCTGATTCTTAGTCAGTTTCTCCAGTGAAATCTAATTGTCAGTTTTTTTACTGAAGAAAACTGATTGCTATCATGATCACACAATGGCCAAGAATGACGATGATGATGGCCACTGAGGAGCATAGTCTGGTGAGAGCCCCACATTTTTTAAAATAAATCAAAAAAGCATAACTTCAAAATATACAAAGCAATAATGCACAGGTATTCCTTCACAGACCAATCTGTATATGGTATAGCTATTATAAATGCTTCAAGACCAGGCCATATTTCATGCGCTTTTGTTTTACTTCCCCTTCTGAACCACTACTTTAAAAATCCCATTGGCCAAGTACTGATTCTCACCAGTCTCTGTTTACTTACCTTCGTCAGTACACAGCAAGCAACAGGTGCAGGGTAATAAGCAGAGACTGTCAGTAAGTACCACAGCACATGCACTAGAGCAGCAGGTAATTTATTAGGAAATACATTATTTTACTTCATTTTGTTTCCTCCTTTTAGCCTACTTTTCCCAAACATTATGCATGAAAAGAGTAGAGTGCTACTCTCAAACTCTATGAGATCGATTGAAAGGGGTTGTCCAGCCTTAAAGAGCAATTGTCACGCTGGTTGAAGGATAAGTAAGTGCACAACAATGGGGAGAGGGAGGGGGGAGCCCAAACACTAGGGAAGTGGGGAGTGGAGACCCCTAGGCAGATCTAAAATCACCCTGTCTGCCCTAACCGTCCCTAAGAAGGTTCTGCACCTATCACCAAGCAGAAACCTAATCCCTGCCTGACCCTAGCGATAGACCCTGGTTAGGTAGGGGATAGAGTGGGCATTAGTCGGTCCCCACTAAAACTAAAGACAAAGAGGGTAGATGAATGAGGGGAACACTTAGCTTGAGAAGACAACCGAGATGTAACATCAGCAATCCTCCAAGAGTCCTCTGAGAAGGAACTAACTGACTTCCAACTAGACAAAGACAAGTAAGAGTCAATCGCAAAGACCTTCTACAGCCGTATCCAGGATATCTGTCTATCACACCTGACACACCCGTGACAGCCACTCTGCAGTAATTCTATGTGACTGCAGACTTGTCAGTCCTCACATTGAGAAGGAGGATTCTCCGGTGCTAGTGAGGGGAGCGGTGGGCGCGTGACCTCAAGTATGTCGTTTGCATACATGCGGTCACGTGCTGACTAGATGATGCAGCGTCTCTCAATGCCAGTGTATTGAGCGAGGCCAGATACAGTCTGGTCGGAATATGGCAGGAAATCGCATACTTGTAGTCACTTCACTGCCTACTTCTGGTAACAGCAACAGAGAAACCAGAAAGCGTGCAGTGCGTACGACATGAGGATTAGCAAGTCTGTAGTCACATAAAGTGACTGCAGACTTGTACCAAAGGATGGACAACCCCTTTAAAGATTGTTTGTGAAGCAGGAGTACATATGTGTGTTTGCTCCCTCTTTCTTTCACACCTCCCCTTTTCTCACATAGTGTAATTTGAGTTCTGATTGAGAAGTCCCTACTACTTTCACACATCACAGTCCTTGTTTTTTTTTTCCATGAGTGCAGAGATTCTGAGCAGTTACAGCCTGGGCCCAACTACAGGATCAACTGTTAGTAATTTGGGAATCAGTTTTACCTGGGATTTATGGAAAAAATGAGGACAATAAATAAACATAAGCAACCTGGGCCTTCCATCACATCACTCATGACTTCACATGTCACCATATCTCTTTAAAGCCTAGATGCATTTAAGGGTGTATAAATGTATACAATGTAATAGCTCCATCTAGAATGATTAGAATATTATGCTGGTAGAAAAAGCAATTGCGCCATATTCTTATAAGCCAGCTAACGCCGCTCATTATAGTGGTGGTTTTAGTAAAA
The DNA here is from genome assembly GCF_039654945.1 of Dendrobates tinctorius. Taxonomy (NCBI): domain Eukaryota; kingdom Metazoa; phylum Chordata; class Amphibia; order Anura; family Dendrobatidae; genus Dendrobates; species Dendrobates tinctorius. The sequence continues at coordinate 14,733,763 of NW_027361694.1, forward strand.
AATGCTCTTTACGTTATAGTTCTAATGCTATGGTTATTATGTATGTGTCCCAGGCTCATTTCATTTTGTATATCTAGGTTGCCCATGTCATACAGATCTTTTGTTTAGAAACCAAGAAACATTTTCTAACACACAATCCAAAAGACAGCGATTTCCTAGTTAAGAGATGTTGGATAAAAAAGACAGCTTGGTATTGACCTAATAATGAAGAATGAATTCTCTTTTGAAATAATCAGCAAAAAATACTATGTGAAGCATGCATCATTTCATTGATCATGGCAGTGGTTGGTTAGGCCTCCGATAGGCACTGCAGATGTAATTAACGGCAGGTTTTATATACTCCTGTCAAAGGATTAACCTGAATCAGCAACATATATGTATCGAAAACAGATGTAAGCCAAAGACATTCTGCTTTCTTATCATAACAGGTCTCAAGGTGACTCACTAACTAGAAGTATATAAGTGTGAATGCTGTGCTCTATGTGCAATAAATAAGCAGGGGAATATTTAATGTTACATCGTATATTAATATATGCCATCAAAAGAGATCATTAGCAATACTGCAATTCAGACATGTAAAACGTCATTTAGTGATACTTAATTATGTACCATTGTCAAACTATGGAACTATCTTGCATCTTAGCAGCAAAGGACTAGAAATTGGGATTATTGGCTATAAAGATGCCTTCTCCTAAATAAACAGACCTAAAAAAAATAATTAAAAAGCAAAACAGTATTGCATTCGGCATTTTCTGAAAGACAGTGGGTCTTATTTTTCTTCAAAAAGAACATAAAATTCCCTTTTCTGTATTTAGCGCTACCTATGTAACAGTAGTCATAAGACAACTAAAGGAGTATTCTGGTTAGGGTAGGTGCACACAATCGGAATATAATCGGTCGTATACACAAATCCTCATACAAATTGTCACCCATTTACACAATATGTGATACGTTTTAGATCAGTGGGGGTTGATTGCTGTTACTACTACCAATCACCAGAACAGGGGTCTTGTGGTCCCCATTTGACTGGTGCAGCATTTCTGCATGAGCACAACTACTCCATTCAATTTCTAGGACATTTTGGATAAAGCCCTACTGTAGCTGAAGCTATTGCCTAGATAACAAGCTGCATAATATTTGTGAAACAATCTTATGTGTATTGATGTTAGCATCGAAAGCTTATACTTCTAATACATATTTTTCATGTTTTGCATGCAAGTAACTTCTATTTTCACTGTAAATGGAGAGAATGGTAGAAAAGTTCTTACTGTAATGTCTGATAATCATTCCTGAATTGATGGAATTTAATATGATTATTGCAGTTGTCCAATAAAGCATGTACACTTGTCTTTCACATCTGACTCATTCATCTGGATGAATCTTGACAAAACCAATCAACCTAATGTAACTCAATCTCTTATCGCAATGTCCTATGTGTTTTCATTTGCTATGCATGTTTTGCTATTACTACTTCATTCATTAGAGGAACTAAGTCATTGGTTAGAACAGAAATGATTAACTATATTATTATTTCTGTCCGTTTCCAGACAAGTCAACTATGTAACAATATCATTAGTAAATTCCTTTGTCATTTTTACATTTATTAGAAACTAGATGGAGGCCCGGTAATGTCACGATGGGGGCAGGCTTTGCAGAGTTGAGAATCTCTCCCCCCATGTGCTCACCCACCTATCCACTCTCTCTTTCCCCATGTGCTGACTTCTCCCGTCTGTGCTCTCTTCTTTGACCTGTCTACCCCATGTGCTATCATCCTTGTCTGCTGTCTCTCTTCTTCCTGTGCTGTGTTCTCCCCTCATGTGCTGTCCAGTTTGTGCTGTCTTCCCCTTGTGCTCTGTCTCTCTCACCCCTGTGCTGTCTTCTCCTCTCATGACATCTCTTCTTTGACCTGTGTACCCCATGTGCTCTCCCCCTTGTCTGCTCGCTCTCTCCACCACTGTGCTGTCTTCTTCCCTCATGTGTTCTCTCGTTTGAGCTGTCTCCCCCCTGTCTGTCCTCTTTCCTATGTTCACTCACCCCTCCCCCTGTGTTAAAATGAAAGCAAGTAGGTAAAGGTAACATTTTATTAACATGGAAAAATTTAGACACAGACAATCTTTAAAATGAACGTTTGTTCATGGGAAAACCCCTTTAATGTGACCGGCTTCCGCTGCCTGTAGAAACATTGCTTATCTGCCGCCGGGATCGGCCGAATGATTCACTGCACCTGCGTGGAATTTGCGCAGGCGCAGTAAATCAGACCGCCACCATCTTTGTGCAGACAGATAACGGTAATCACATTAAAACTGCACATGCGCTCCTCCTGTACAAAGATGGCGGCGGTCAGTGAGTCATTCGGCTGATCCCGGCGGCAGCGTGTTCGCGACAGTGTTCCCCTGTTGCAAGAGGCTGCGTACAACGTATACAGTGTGTGTGTGTGGTACGCATGGCATATACAGAGTGTGTGTGTGGTGCGTATGGCGTATACAGTGTGTATGTGTCTGTATGGTGCATACGGTATATACAGTGTGTGTTTGTGTGTGTGTGTGGTGCGTGCGGCGCATACAGTGTGTGTGTGTGTGTGTGTGTGTGTGCTGCAACGGTGTTCTGCTGGTGGTACCATGCAAGAGGCTTGTACCACCAGCAGTTTCCATATTGAGACACCCATCACTTGGGTGTCCCAATATGGAAGTTGGTGAACTTCCGCCGCTTGGAATTCTGGGATCCGGACACATCTGGACGGAACAGGATGTGAAGACATTAGAAGGTAAGTATATATTAGATTGGTTATCCTTAAAAATGTAGCAATTTTAAGCTTGATCCAACTAAAGCTCTCCGCTCTTATAGTACAGTGGGTATGGAAAGTATTCAGACCCCTTCAAATTTTTCACTCTTTGTTTCATTGCAGCCATTTGGTAAATTCAAAAAAGTTCATTTTTTCTCTTTAATGTACACTCTGCACCCCATTTTGACTGAAAAACAGAAATGTAGAAATTTTTGCAAATTTTTAAAAAAAGAAAAACTGAAATATCAGACGTCACAAGTATTCAGACCCTTTGCTCATTCACTCATATTTAAGTCACATGCTGTCCATTTCCTTGTGATCCTCCTTGAGATGGCTCTATGTCTTTATTGGAGTCCAGCTGTGTTTAATTAAACTGATAGTACTTGAGTAGTAAAGGCACACACCTGTCTATATAAGACCTCACAGCTCACAGTGCATGTCAGACCAAATGAGAATCATGAGGTCAAATGAACTAGCCAAGTAGCTCAGTGACAGAATTGTGGCAAGACACACATCTGGCCAAGGTTTCTAAAGAATTTCTGCAGCACTCAAGGCTCCTAAAAGCACAGTGGCCTCCATAATCCTTAAATGGAAGAAGTTTGGGACCACCAGAAGTCTTCCTAGATCTTGCCGTCCAGCCAAACTGAGCAATCGTGGGAGAAGAGCCTTGGTGAGAGAGCTAAAGAAGAACCCCAAGATCACTGTGTCTGAGCTCCACAGATGCAGTAGGGAGATGGGACAAAGTTCCACAATGTGAACTATCACTGTAGCCTTCCAACAGTCGGGCCTTTATGGAAGAGTGGCCTGACGAAAGACTCTCCTCAGTGCAAGACATATGAAAGCCAGCATAGAGTTTGCTAAAAAACACATGAAGGACTGTGTGGAGAAAACCAGACACTGTTCATCACCTGCCCAATACATACAGCTGCATGGACAGGACAACTGGTTGCAATTGAAGGAAGCATGATGATGGCCAAGTACAGAGATATCCTGGATGAAAACCTCTTCCAGAGTGCGCTGGACCTCAGACTGGGCCAAAGATTCACCTTCCAACAAGACAACGACCCTAAGCACACAGCTAAAATAACAAAGTAGAGTCATCAGAACAACTTTGTGACCATTTTTAACTGACCCAGCCTGAGCCCTGACCTAAACCCAATTGAGCATCTCTGGAGAGACCTGAAAATGGCTGTCCACCAACGTTCATCATCCAACCTGACGGAACTGGAGAGGATCTGCAAGCAAGAATGGAGAGGATCCCCAAATCAAGGTGTGAAAAACTTGTTGCATCATTCCAAGAAGACTCATGGCTGTACTAGCTCAAAAGAGTGCTTCTACTCAATACTGAGCAAAGGGTCTTAATTAGTGTTGAGCATTCCGATACCGCAAGTATCGGGTATCGGCCGATACTTGCTGTATCGGAATTCCGATACCGACTTCCGATATTTTTTCAATATCGGAAGTCGGCATCGGAATCGGAAGTTCAAAGTTGATTGACAGCCTGACATCATCATGATGCGCGGTGTGTGCGCATCATGATGCGCCGTCATTTCGGGCCTTCCGGGGGTCTCTGCCGGCCTGCCGGGGGGCTGTGTGGACTGCCCGGGGTCTGTAGCGGCCTGCCGGGGGGCTGTGCCGGCCTGCCGGGGGGCTGTGTGGACTGCCCGGGGTCTGTACCGGCCTGCCGGGGGGCTGTGCCGGCCTGCCGGTGGTCTGTGCACCCTGTGGGGGTCTGTACCGGCCTGCCGGGGGGCTGTGCCGGCCTGCCGGGGGGCTGTGCTGATGTCCGGGGGTCTGTGCAAGCATCGTCCGATGGGACTATAAGTCCCATCTGGCGATGCCTGCTACCATGACAGTGATTGACACATTAGCCAATGATGGGACAGTAGTAGTCCCATCATCCGGCTAATGTGTTAAATGTTAAAAAAAAAAATACTACATACATACTACATACATACTACATGCATGCTACATACATACTACATGCTACATACATACTACATATATACTACATGCATGCTACATACATACTACATGCTACATACATACTACATATATACTACATGCATGCTACATACATACTGCATGCTACATACATACTACATACATACCACATATATACTACATACATACTACATGCATGCTACATACATACTACATACATACTACATGGATGCTACATACATACTACATGCTACATACATACTACATATATACTACATGCATGCTACATACATACTACATGCTACATACATACTACATATATACTACATACATACTACATGCATGCTACATACATACTACATGCTACATACATACCACATACATACTACATACATACTACATGCTACATGCTACATACATACTACATATATTCTACATGCATGCTACATACATACTGCATGCTACATGCATGCTACATACATACTACATACATACTACATGCTACATACATACCACATATATACTACATACATACTACATACAATACATTCATACAATACATACATAGACATACAGTACATATAACATAGAGTAACATACTTACCAATACTTGTCACATTGTTCCCCGAAGCCATTGTCTTTTACGGAATAAATATTAACATAACAAACCACAAAAATACTCACCCACGATCCGAAGCAGTCCACGAGTGTGTCCCACGACGATCTTGGGTAGAGAACTGCAGCATCAGCTGATGCTGCCGTTCTCTACGGGCTGCAGGAATCCAATGACGGAAGGTAGGTATCCTTCCGCACTGTATTCCTCCGCCACTTAAAAAAAAAAAAGTCCCTAGTCTCACTTTATGCCATTGCTGTGTGGGAATTTGGATTCCTGCAGCCCGTAGAGAACGGCAGCATCAGCTGATGCTGCAGTTCTCTACCCAAGATCGTCGTGGGACACACTCGTGGACTGCTTCGGATCGTGGGTGAGTATTTTTGTGGTTTGTTATGTTAATATTTATTCCGTAAAAGACAATGGCTTCGGGGAACAATGTGACAAGTATTGGTAAGTATGTTACTCTATGTTATATGTACTGTATGTCTATGTATGTATTGTATGAATGTATTGTATGTAGTATGTATGTAGTATATATGTGGTATGTATGTAGCATGTAGTATGTATGTAGTATGTATGTAGCATGCATGTAGCATGCAGTATGTATGTAGTATGTATGTGGTATGTATGTAGCATGTAGCATGCATGTAGTATGTATGTAGTATATATGTGGTATGTATGTAGCATGTAGTATGTATGTAGCATGCAGTATATATGTAGCATGCATGTAGTATATATGTAGTATGTATGTAGCATATATGTAGTATGTATGTAGCATGTAGTATGTATGTAGCATGCAGTATGTATGTAGCATGCATGTAGTATATATGTAGCATATATGTAGTATGTATGTAGCATGTAGTATATATGTAGTATGCATGTTGCATGCATGTAGTATATATGTAGTATGTATGTTGCATGTAGTATATATGTAGTATGAATGTAGCATGTATGTAGTATGTAGTATGAATGTAGCATGTATGTAGCATGTAATTTTTTTTATTTTTTTTTTACATTTAACACATTAGCCGGATGATGGGACTACTACTGTCCCATCATTGGCTAATGTGTCAATCACTGTCATGGTAGCAGGCATCGCCCAATGGGACTTGTAGTCCCATCGGACGATGCCTGCACAGACCCCCGAAGCCTGCACAGACCCCCGGCAGGCCGGCACAGCCCCCCGGCAGGCCGGCACAGCCCACCGGAGCCTGCACAGACCACCGGCAGGCCGGCACAGCCCCCCGGCAGGCCGGCACAGCCCACCGGAGCCTGCACAGACCACCGGCAGGCCGGCACAGCCCCCCGGCAGGCCGGCACAGCCCCCCGGAGCCTGCACAGCCCCCCCAGCAGGCCGGCACAGCCCCCCGGCAGGCCGGCACAGACCACCGGAGCCTGCACAGACCCCCTGGCAGGCCGGCCCCCGAAAGGCCCGTACAGACCCCAGAGAGGCTGTACAAGGCAAAAACAGGGTTTTTCTTATTCCGATACCGGAAGTCCCATAGACTTGAATGGGACTTCCGGTATCGGAATCGGCGATACCGATACTTTTTTTTAAGATCGGCCGATCCATTCCGATCCGATACTTTGAAGTATCGGATGGTATCGCTCAACTCTAGTCTTAATATTTATGACCATGTGATATTTCAGTTTTTCAAAAATTTCTACATTTCTGTTAATGAGCAAAAAAATGAAATGTTTTGAAATTACCTAATGCTACAATGAAACAAAGAGTGGAAAAATTTATAGGGGATTGAATACATTCTGTACCCACTGTAGCGCTCCATCACAGTGTGTATATCCAGACTGGAAATTTGCTTTGTAGTAAAGTGATTTTGCATGAATTTTCAGCATGCCAGACACATGTTTGTGGCACTTGAAATGCACGATTATTGAATGCTGCTAAATTAGCGAATAACATATTAGTTTATTCTGGCTACCTGTGTCACTAATATTGGCACCTATCATTCCACTGCACCATGAGACTTTCTCTCCCTGTGCTAGCAGTGATCTCACCGAGGTCTCCGCAGTTCAGCCCGGCTAGGAAAACAACCTCAGTGACGGACAGAAACCTCAATGATGTCACCACTGGTCTCTGATGCTGCGCTCGCACCAGCTCATTCATCAGTGGTTCTCAGCCTGGACAGTCGCATCTTGGCACCATCCAGGCTGAAAACTGTTTATACCCAGACATGGGACAGAATGACGGACAGATGAGGGATACTGTAGTTTTTATTTTTGTTTTATTACATGAAACTATGGCTTTACTGCAATGAGCAATGATGTGAGTACGATTTAATTTAGATTCTTTAAAGGAGTTTTTGTCGTTCTTTATATTAAAAGACTTAAAAAAAAAATTAAATGGGTAAATATGGATTTAATCTGCGCCAGACCATGTAGCCATTAAATTGTGGATTTATTCTCAATGCGTTTCAAAGTACAAGACTTCTTCATCAGGAGTAGAGTTGAGCGAAACGGGTCGAAAAAATTCAAAAGTCGCCGACTTTTGGCAAAGTCGGGTTTCATGAAACGAAACCCGACCCTAGGATGAGGTCGGCCACGAGGTCGGCGACTTACGCGCCAAAGTCGTGTTTCAAAAGTTTGTTTTGCGCTCTTTTTCAGCCAATCAGGATCCACGGACACTGTGGGCAACGTGATGACATAGGTACGGGTCACCACCATCTTTCAGAAGGGCATGCAAGTGATTGGCTTGCTTTGGTGGGCGTCACAGGGGGTATAAAAGGGCGTGCACGCCGACCGCCATCTTACTTCTGCCGATCTCAGTATAGGGAGAGGTTGCTGCTGATTCTGTAGGGAGAGCGTTAGGCAGGGAAGAAGACCAAAAAACTGCTTCTGCTGCTAGCGATTTGGCCTGCACAACACACCAGTCACTGTGTGTGCAGTGCAAGGGGAGGCTATATAGTGGTGTATCAGTGGTGTTGGTTGTTGGGCTGCCTTCTAAGGCTTCCTGACAGGCTGGCATTGCTGTTTACCCACTGCTCCGCAAACTGCTTTTTTAAAAGCAATCCAATCTCCCTTATCCTCTAGTCACTTTGGTCACAGCTGTGCCATCGAGCCTGTCACATAGCGCTCAGATATTCATTGGGCCTCAAACTGCTTTTTTAAAAGCAATCCCAATTTTTTTTTTTTGTCCTGCTGAGAAGAAAAAAAAACTGCTTCTGCTGCTGATAACAATTTGGCCTGCACAACACACCAGTCACTGTGTGTGCAGTGCAAGGGGAGGCTATATTGTGGTGTATCAGTGGTGTTGGTTGTTGGGCTGCCTTTTAAGGCTTCCTGACAGGCTGGCATTGCTGTTTACCCACTGCTCCGCAAACTGCTTTTTTAAAAGCGATCCAATCTCCCTTATCCTCTAGTCACTTAGGTCACAGCTGTGCCATCGAGCCTGTCACATAGCGCTCAGATATCAGTGGGCCTCACACAATCCAAAAGTGTCCAGTGTCCAAAAGTGTGTGCAGAGATTCAAAATCTCACTTATCCTCTAGTCACTTAGGTCACAGCTGTGCCATCGAGCCTGTCACATAGCGCTCAGATATTCATTGGGCCTCAGACAATCCAAAAGTGTCCAGTGTCCAAAAGTGTGTGCAGAGATTCAAAATCTCACTTATCCTCTAGTCACTTAGGTCACTGCTGTGCCATCAAGCCTGTCACATAGCGCTCAGATATCAGTGGGCCTCACACAATCCAAAAGTGTCCAGTGTCCAAAAGTGTGTGCAGAGATTCAAAATCTCACTTATCCTCTAGTCACTTAGGTCACAGCTGTGCCATCGAGCCTGTCACATAGCGCTCAGATATCAGTGGGCCTCACACAATCCAAAAGTGTCCAGTGTCCAAAAGTGTGTGCAGAGATTCAAAATCTCACTTATCTTCTAGTCACTTAGGTCACAGCTGTGCCATCAAGCCTGTCACATAGCGCTCAGATATCAGTGGGCCTCACACAATCCAAAAGTGTCCAGTGTCCAAAAGTGTGTGCAGAGATTCAAAATCTCACTTATCCTCTAGTCACTTAGGTCACAGCTGTGCCATCGAGCCTGTCACATAGCGCTCAGATATTCATTGGGCCTCGCACAATCCAAAAGTGTCCAGTGTCCAAAAGTGTGTGCAGAGATTCAAAATCTCACTTATCCTCTAGTCACTTAGGTCACAGCTGTGCCATCAAGCCTGTCACATAGCGCTCAGATATCAGTGGGCCTCACACAATCCAAAAGTGTCCAGTGTCCAAAAGTGTGTGCAGAGATTCAAAATCTCACTTATCCTCTAGTCACTTAGGTCACAGCTGTGCCATCGAGCCTGTCACATAGCGCTCAGATATCAGTGGGCCTCACACAATCCAAAAGTGTCCAGTGTCCAAAAGTGTGTGCAGAGATTCAAAATCTCACTTATCCTCTAGTCACTTAGGTCACAGCTGTGCCATCGAGCCTGTCACATAGCGCTCAGATATTCATTGGGCCTCACACAATCCAAAAGTGTCCAGTGTCCAAAAGTGTGTGCAGAGATTCAAAATCTCACTTATCCTCTAGTCACTTAGGTCACAGCTGTGCCATCAAGCCTGTCACATAGCGCTCAGATATCAGTGGGCCTCACACAATCCAAAAGTGTCCAGTGTCCAAAAGTGTGTGCAGAGATTCAAAATCTCACTTATCCTCTAGTCACTTAGGTCACAGCTGTGCCATCAAGCCTGTCACATAGCGCTCAGATATCAGTGGGCCTCACACAATCCAAAAGTGTCCAGTGTCCAAAAGTGTGTGCAGAGATTCAAAATCTCACTTATCCTCTAGTCACTTAGGTCACAGCTGTGCCATCAAGCCTGTCACATAGCGCTCAGATATCAGTGGGCCTCACACAATCCAAAAGTGTCCAGTGTCCAAGAGTGTGTGCAGAGATTCAAAATCTCACTTATCCTCTAGTCACTTAGGTCACAGCTGTGCCATCGAGCCTGTCACATAGCGCTCAGATATCAGTGGGCCTCACACAATCCAAAAGTGTCCAGTGTCCAAAAGTGTGTGCAGAGATTCAAAATCTCACTTATCCTCTAGTCACTTAGGTCACAGCTGTGCCATCAAGCCTGTCACATAGCGCTCAGATATCAGTGGGCCTCACACAATCCAAAAGTGTCCAGTGTCCAAAAGTGTGTGCAGAGATTCAAAATCTCACTTATCCTCTAGTCACTTAGGTCACAGCTGTGCCATCAAGCCTGTCACATAGCGCTCAGATATCAGTGGGCCTCACACAATCCAAAAGTGTCCAATGTCCAAAAGTGTGTGCAGAGATTCAAAATCTCACTTATCCTCTAGTCACTTAGGTCACAGCTGTGCCATCGAGCCTGTCACATAGCGCTCAGATATTCATTGGGCCTCACACAATCCAAAAGTGTCCAGTGTCCAAAAGTGTGTGCAGAGATTCAAAATCTCACTTATCCTCTAGTCACTTAGGTCACAGCTGTGCCATCAAGCCTGTCACATAGCGCTCAGATATCAGTGGGCCTCACACAATCCAAAAGTGTCCAGTGTCCAAAAGTGTGTGCAAAGATTCAAAATCTCACTTATCCTCTAGTCACTTAGGTCACAGCTGTGCCATCGAGCCTGTCACATAGCGCTCAGATATTCATTGGGCCTCACACAATCCAAAAGTGTCCAGTGTCCAAAAGTGTGTGCAGAGATTCAAAATCTCACTTATCCTCTAGTCACTTAGGTCACAGCTGTGCCATCAAGCCTGTCACATAGCGCTCAGATATCAGTGGGCCTCACACAATCCAAAAGTGTCCAGTGTCCAAAAGTGTGTGCAGAGATTCAAAATCTCACTTATCCTCTAGTCACTTAGGTCACAGCTGTGCCATCGAGCCTGTCACATAGCGCTCAGATATCAGTGGGCCTCACACAATCCAAAAGTGTCCAGTGTCCAAAAGTGTGTGCAGAGATTCAAAATCTCACTTATCCTCTAGTCACTTAGGTCACAGCTGTGCCATCAAGCCTGTCACATAGCGCTCAGATATCAGTGGGCCTCACACAATCCAAAAGTGTCCAGTGTCCAAAAGTGTGTGCAGAGATTCAAAATCTCACTTATCCTCTAGTCACTTAGGTCACAGCTGTGCCATCGAGCCTGTCACATAGCGCTCAGATATTCATTGGGCCTCACACAATCCAAAAGTGTCCAGTGTCCAAAAGTGTGTGCAGAGATTCAAAATCTCACTTATCCTCTAGTCACTTAGGTCACAGCTGTGCCATCAAGCCTGTCACATAGCGCTCAGATATCAGTGGGCCTCACACAATCCAAAAGTGTCCAGTGTCCAAAAGTGTGTGCAAAGATTCAAAATCTCACTTATCCTCTAGTCACTTAGGTCACAGCTGTGCCATCGAGCCTGTCACATAGCGCTCAGATATTCATTGGGCCTCACACAATCCAAAAGTGTCCAGTGTCCAAAAGTGTGTGCAGAGATTCAAAATCTCACTTATCCTCTAGTCACTTAGGTCACAGCTGTGCCATCAAGCCTGTCACATAGCGCTCAGATATCAGTGGGCCTCACACAATCCAAAAGTGTCCAGTGTCCAAAAGTGTGTGCAGAGATTCATAATCTCACTTATCCTCTAGTCACTTAGGTCACAGCTGTGCCATCGAGCCTGTCACATAGCGTTCAGATATCAGTGGGCCTCACACAATCCAAAAGTGTCCAGTGTCCAAAAGTGTGTGCAGAGATTCAAAATCTCACTTATCCTCTAGTCACTTAGGTCACAGCTGTGCCATCGAGCCTGTCACATAGCGCTCAGATATCAGTGGGCCTCACACAATCCAAAAGTGTCCAGTGTCCAAAAGTGTGTGCAGAGATTCAAAATCTCACTTATCCTCTAGTCACTTAGGTCACAGCTGTGCCATCGAGCCTGTCACATAGCGCTCAGATATTCATTGGGCCTCACACAATCCAAAAGTGTCCAGTGTCCAAAAGTGTGTGCAGAGATTCAAAATCTCACTTATCCTCTAGTCACTTAGGTCACAGCTGTGCCATCGAGCCTGTCACATAGCGCTCAGATATTCATTGGGCCTCACACAATCCAAAAGTGTCCAGTGTCCAAAAGTGTGTGCAGAGATTCAAAATCTCACTTATCCTCTAGTCACTTAGGTCACAGCTGTGCCATCAAGCCTGTCACATAGCGCTCAGATATCAGTGGGCCTCACACAATCCAAAAGTGTCCAGTGTCCAAAAGTGTGTGCAGAGATTCAAAATCTCACTTATCCTCTAGTCACTTAGGTCACAGCTGTGCCATCGAGCCTGTCACATAGCGTTCAGATATCAGTGGGCCTCACACAATCCAAAAGTGTCCAGTGTCCAAAAGTGTGTGCAGAGATTCAAAATCTCACTTATCCTCTAGTCACTTAGGTCACAGCTGTGCCATCAAGCCTGTCACATAGCGCTCAGATATCAGTGGGCCTCACACAATCCAAAAGTGTCCAGTGTCCAAAAGTGTGTGCAGAAATTCAAAATCTCCCCTGTCCTATAGACACCTTGTACCTTGTTTTACATACTATATAGTTTGTTGGATTTTGTCTACATTTCTACCAAAAATGAGGAAGGCTGGTGGAAGAGGCCGTGGAATTGGGCGGGGGTTGGCAGCTGGTAATGATGGTGTTGGTGGTGGATCTGATGGTAGTGGCAAGAGCAAAATAGGACCGAAAGCAGGAGGTGTTGAGCCTGCGTTGTCGTCTGGCTACATAAGGTCTCGAACGCTTAGTTTTCTAGGAGTTGGCAAACCGCTTTTAAAGCCAGAGCATCAGGAAAAAGTTTTGTCTTACATTGCTGACTCAGCCTCCAGCTCTATCGCCTCCTCTTCTTCAGTTGTAAAAAGTAAAAGCACTGAGTCATCATTGGAGGCTCATGTTCATGAACCACACCTTTCCTTGTGTCCTTCACCCCAACCAAGATTGAAGGATGACGCAGGCCATACTACTGATTACTCCATGGAGCTGTTTTCACATACCATGCCTGGATTATCAAGTGAAATGGTGAATTACCCAGGCCAAGATGAATCTGACATGGAGTGCACTGATGCACAGCCGCTGATGGATGATTCTGCTGGTACATTCACTCAGAGCACTACATTGTCTTCGCAGTGTACAGAGCCAGATTCTGACCCTGATGAGACTCAGGTGCCCCTTCCCGCACACTATACCACCATACACGGTGACACAGAGGAAGGTGCACATGACATAGAAGAGGAGGTGATGGATGACCCAGTTGTTGACCCAGATTGGCATCTATTGGGGGAAGAGGGTGCTGCTTCCAATAGCTCAGATGAGGAGCATCCACAGCAGACATCGACATCGCAACAGCTGTTATCTGGCAGGCCCGGAGCACTCCAAAGACAGGTTCCAAACATCAAAAGAGTTGCTGGACAGCTTGTCCAGAGGGTCAAAAGATCACAGCGTGCTAGGCCGCAAAATGTCTGCCAAAGTAGGAAGAGTGCAGTGTGGCACTTTTTTGAACAAAATCCTCATGATCAGGCCAAGGTTATCTGTAAGAAGTGCGCAAAGACCTTTAGCCGAGGGAAAAATCTGAAAAATTTGAATACCAGTTGCATGCTTAGATATTTAACCAGCATGCACTTGCAAGCGTGGACACAACACCAAACCTCAAGTGCCACATGTGCAACTGATCACAACGAAGGTAGTCATCAACGCTACATTGTTTCCCCCACTGTAAGCCCACTGGTTAGCACAGCAGCAAATGTTGAGGTGTCGTTGCAAGGCCACAGCAGTCAGGGAATCCCACTGTTATATCAACGAAAGACTGATTCTAGGCCATCAGAAAGAACACCAACTCCATCACCATCATCAACCCTCTCTCAGTCCGCCCTGTCCACCGCTACTTCCACCATATGCAGCTCTCAAGTCCAGCTCACCCTCCCAGACACTATGAGTAGGTCAAGAAAGTACTCAGTCTCTCATCCGCGTACACTGGGTTTGAACGCCCACATTGCCAAACTAATCTCGTTTGAGATGATGCCCTTTCGGTTGGTGGAAAGCACAGCTTTCCGCGAACTCATGGCCTATGCAGTACCACGCTATGACCTACCCAGTCGCCACTTCTTCTCTCGCAAAGCCATCCCAGCCCTCCACCATCATGTGAAAGACCGCATTGTCCATGCACTCAAGCAGTCAGTGAGCGGAAAGGTGCACCTCACAACTGATGCATGGTCCAGTCGGCATGGCCAGGTCCGTTACGTGTCCATCACTGCGCACTGGGTTAATGTGGTGGATGCAGGGTCCACAGGGGACAGCGGTGGTGGGACAGTGCTGCCTAGCCCACGGTATAGGAAACAGTTGGCTGTAGGCGTTCCACCCTCCTCCTCCTCCTCCTCCTCCAGAAGCGAAAGCTCGTCCACAGAGCGCAGTCGTACGAGCACTCCATCTGCAGCTGCCACTGTTGCACACGATGTGTCCCCCTATCGAGCAGCTAGTGGAAAGCGTCAGCAGGCTGTGTTGCAGATGATGTGTTTGGATGACAGACATACCGCCGAGGTGCTGACCGAGTACTTGAAGCGACAAACTAAGTCATGGCTGGGCAGTGTACATCTTGAGGCAGGCAAGGTAGTTAGTGATAACGGCCGTAATTTTGTGGCAGCCATAGCCCTTTCAAAACTCAGCCACATACCTTGCTTGGCTCACACCTTGAACCTGGTGGTGCAGTGCTTCCTCAAAAATTATCCGGAGTTAACAGCCCTGCTCCAGAAGGTGCGAAGACTGTGCGCGCACATCCGCCGGTCGCCTGTACACTCCGTTCGTATGCAGAAGCTGCAGCGATTGCTCCACCTTCCCAACCACCGCCTCATTATCGACATTGCAACAAGATGGAACTCCACCCTGCACATGGTGGAGCGGCTGTGCGAGCAGAGGCAGGCCATAATGCATTTGTGGGAGGATACACGGCCAGGCACTTTGAGAGCAGACATGGAGTTGACAGGTGTGCAGTGGTCGAAGCTGAAAGACCTCTGTAAAGTCCTTCAGTGTTTTGAGGAATGCACACGGCTGGTAAGCGCAGACGACGCCATCCTAAGCATGAGCATCCCACTTATGCGTCTGCTCATGCAAACTTTGACGCACCTTAAGGAGCAGGCGTCTGCAGCCAATGTTGATGAGGAGGAAGAGGAGGAGGGAATCCTTGATGACATTCAGCCATTGTCTGCTCAGGGACCTCTCCTGGACGAGGTGGAGGAAGAAGAGGAGGAGGAGGATGATGATGGGGATGATTACTTAGGGGAGGAGGATGCATCTCGTGGGGCAAGTGAAAATGTTGGCGTGGCAAGGTCTGGTACAGGGTTTGTGCGTGACTGGAGGGATGTGGATTTGCCAGAAAGTGCTCCTCCAACCAGCACTCGCAGTGCATCATTGACACCGGGAACATTGGCCCACATGTCAGATTATGCCTTGCGGATCCTAAAAAGGGACCCCCGCATTGCCAAAATGATGAACGATGACGACTACTGGTTGGCCAGCATCCTGGATCCACGCTATAAAGGCAAATAACAAAACATCATGCCACAGGAGAACCTTGACCTAATATTGGCTAATAAACAAGCAACTCTGGTAAATCGGTTGCTTGAGGCATTCCCAGCACACAGCAGCGGTGATGGTTCTCACACGAGCCGTACGGGCCGGGGGCAGCTTGGCAGAGGTGTTCGTGGTGCACACAGCAGAAGTGGCGTTGGAGACAGGGGTTTCATGACAATGTTGTGGACTGATTTTTCAAATACCGCTCACACAACTGGTAATACTGCATCGATGGAAAGTGACAGGAGACAGCAGTTGTCAACCATGGTTACAAACTACTTTTCCTCCCATATCGATGTTCTCCCACACAGGTCATTCCCCTTTGACTATTGGGCCGCTAAACTGGACACCTGGCCTGAATTGGCACAATATGCCTTACAGGAGCTCGCTTGCCCAGCTGCAAGTGTGCTATCGGAAAGAGTCTTCAGTGCAGCTGGATCAATCCTGACAGAAAAAAGGACCCGTCTGTCAACCCAAAATGTGGATGATCTAACCTTCATTAAAATGAACCATGCATGGGTTTCCAAGGATTTTGTCCCACCTTCCCCTGATGACACATAGGGTGACAGAAAAATGGCTTGCTTTGGTCCACCTCTTCCTGGGACTTCACCTATTTCGCCTTTTGCATCAGCTGAATGTCCAACATCAACATATGCCACTTTCTAAAACTCCCTAACTGTGCTGCCTCCCCCCCCATGGCCAGGGTCACCACCTAGCGCACGACACCGTGCGAGTGCCGTTGCCCTGGACAGGTGGGTAGGCCGACTCTTGGGCGCGGGCACTGGCACAGGGTCCCTCATAGTGCAATCAAGTGTCTCTGACGGTGGTGGTGCACACCCGCCGTCAGACACACCGCTGTACTATGAGGGGCCCAGTGCCAGTACCGACGCCCACGAGTGGGCCCCCCTTGCTTGGGCAGGGCCCCAGCATTTGCAATCTTTACCTCTCCCTGCTCCTCCGCTGTGTAATCTGGGCCGTCAAATCCATACTGTGCCTGACACCGTCTGAGCCTGCCTCCTGAGACATATATTTTGAATGTGTACGCTATCCATACATGTTATCCGGGGATACGGTACCCTTTCTAACCTTTGTGCAATCACGTGCAATCCATACTGGGCCTATCACCGTCTGAGCCTGCCTCCTGAGACATATATTTTGAATGTGTACGCTATCCATACATGTTATCCGGGGATACGGTACCCTTTCTAACCTTTGTGCAATCACGTGCAATCCATACTGGGCCTAACACCATCTGAGCCTGCCTCCTGAGACATATATTTTGAATGCGTACGCTATCCATACATGTTATCCGGGGATACGATACCCTTTCTAACCTTTCTGCAATCACGTGCAATCCATACTGGGCCTAACACCGTCTGAGCCTGCCTCCTGAGACATATATTTTGAATGTGTACGCTATCCATACATGTTATCCGGGGATACGGTACCCTTTCTAACCTTTGTGCAATCGCGTGCAATCCATACTGGGCCTAACACCGTCTGAGCCTGCCTCCTGAGACATATATTTTGAATGTGTACGCTATCCATACATGTTATCCGGGGATACGGTACCCTTTCTAACCTTTGTGCAATCACGTGCAATCCATACTGGGCCTAACACCGTCTGAGCCTGCCTCCTGAGACATATATTTTGAATGTGTACGCTATCCATACATGTTATCCGGGGATACGGTACCCTTTCTAACCTTTGTGCAATCACGTGCAATCCATACTGGGCCTAACACCGTCTGAGCCTGCCTCCTGAGACATATATTTTGAATGTGTACGCTATCCATACATGTTATCCGGGGATACGGTACCCTTTCTAACCTTTGTGCAATCACGTGCAATCCATACTGGGCCTAACACCGTCTGAGCCTGCCTCCTGAGACATATATTTTGAATGTGTACGCTATCCATACATGTTATCCGGGGATACGGTACCCTTTCTAACCTTTGTGCAATCACGTGCAATCCATACTGGGCCTAACACCGTCTGAGCCTGCCTCCTGAGACATATATTTTGAATGTGTACGCTATCCATACATGTTATCCGAGGATACGGTACCCTTTCTAACCTTTGTGCAATCACGTGCAATCCATACTGGGCCTAACACCGTCTGAGCCTGCCTCCTGAGACATATATTTTGAATGTGTACGCTATCCATACATTTTATCCGGGGATACGGTACCCTTTCTAACCTTTGTGCAATCACGTGCAATCCATACTGGGCCTAACACCGTCTGAGCCTGCCTCCTGAGACATATATTTTGAATGTGTACGCTATCCATACATGTTATCCGGGGATACTGTACCCTTTCTAACCTTTGTGCAATCACGTGCAATCCATACTGGGCCTAACACCGTCTGAGCCTGCCTCCTGAGACATATATTTTGAATGTGTACGCTATCCATACATGTTATCCGGGGATACGGTACCCTTTCTAACCTTTGTGCAATCACGTGCAATTCATACTGGGCCTAACACCGTCTGAGCCTGCCTCCTGAGACATATATTTTGAATGTGTACGCTATCCATACATGTTATCCGGGGATACGGTACCCTTTCTAACCTTTGTGCAATCACGTGCAATCCATACTGGGCCTAACACCGTCTGAGCCTGCCTCCTGAGACATATATTTTGAATGTGTACGCTATCCATACATGTTATCCGGGGATACGGTACCCTTTCTAACCTTTGTGCAATCACGTGCAATCCATACTGGGCCTAACACCGTCTGAGCCTGCCTCCTGAGACATATATTTTGAATGTGTACGCTATCCATACATGTTATCCGGGGATACGGTACCCTTTCTAACCTTTGTGCAATCACGTGCAATCCATACTGGGCCTAACACCGTCTGAGCCTGCCTCCTGAGACATATATTTTGAATGTGTACGCTATCCATACATGTTACCCGGGGATACGGTACCCTTTCTAACCTTTGTGCAATCACGTGCAATCCATACTGGGCCTAACACCGTCTGAGCCTGCCCCCTGAGACATATATTTTGAATGTGTACGCTATCCATACATGTTATCCGGGGATACGGTACCCTTTCTAACCTTTGTGCAATCACGTGCAATCCATACTGGGCCTAACACCGTCTGAGCCTGCCTCCTGAGACATATATTTTGAATGTGTACGCTATCCATACATGTTATCCGGGGATACGGTACCCTTTCTAACCTTTGTGCAATCACGTGCAATCCATACTGGGCCTAACACCGTCTGAGCCTGCCTCCTGAGACATATATTTTGAATGTGTACGCTATCCATACATGTTATCCGGGGATACGGTACCCTTTCTAACCTTTGTGCAATCACGTGCAATCCATACTGGGCCTAACACCGTCTGAGCCTGCCTCCTGAGACATATATTTTGAATGTGTACGCTATCCATACATGTTATCCGGGGATACGGTACCCTTTCTAACCTTTGTGCAATCACGTGCAATCCATACTGGGCCTAACACCGTCTGAGCCTGCCTCCTGAGACATATATTTTGAATGTGTACGCTATCCATACATGTTATCCGGGGATACGGTACCCTTTCTAACCTTTGTGCAATCACGTGCAATCCATACTGGGCCTAACACCGTCTGAGCCTGCCTCCTGAGACATATATTTTGAATGTGTACGCTATCCATACATGTTATCCGGGGATACGGTACCCTTTCTAACCTTTGTGCAATCACGTGCAATCCATACTGGGCCTAACACCGTCTGAGCCTGCCTCCTGAGACATATATTTTGAATGTGTACGCTATCCATACATGTTATCCGGGGAAACGGTACCCTTTCTAACCTTTGTGCAATCACATGCAATCCATACTGGGCCTAACACCGTCTGAGCCTGCCTCCTGAGACATATATTTTGAATGTGTACGCTATCCATACATGTTATCCGGGGATACGGTACCCTTTCTAACCTTTGTGCAATCACGTGCAATCTATACTGGGCCTAACACCGTCTGAGCCTGCCTCCTGAGACATATATTTTGAATGTGTACGCTATCCATACATGTTATCCGGGGATACGGTACCCTTTCTAACCTTTGTGCAATCACGTGCAATCCATACTGGGCCTAACACCGTCTGAGCCTGCCTCCTGAGACATATATTTTGAATGTGTACGCTATCCATACATGTTATCCGGGGATACGGTACCCTTTCTAACCTTTGTGCAATCACGTGCAATCCATACTGGGCCTAACACCGTCTGAGCCTGCCTCCTGAGACATATATTTTGAATGTGTACGCTATCCATACATGTTATTCGGGGATACGGTACCCTTTCTAACCTTTGTGCAATCACGTGCAATCCATACTGGGACTAACACCGTCTGAGCCTGCCTCCTGAGACATATATT
Organism: Dendrobates tinctorius; assembly: GCF_039654945.1. NCBI lineage: Eukaryota > Metazoa > Chordata > Amphibia > Anura > Dendrobatidae > Dendrobates > Dendrobates tinctorius. The sequence continues at coordinate 14,754,041 of NW_027361694.1, forward strand.
TTGAATGTGTACGCTATCCATACATGTTATCCGGGGATACGGTACCCTTTCTAACCTTTGTGCAATCACGTGCAATCCATACTGGGCCTAACACCGTCTGAGCCTGCCTCCTGAGACATATATTTTGAATGTGTACGCTATCCATACATGTTATCCGGGGATACGGTACCCTTTCTAACCTTTGTGCAATCACGTGCAATCCATACTGGGCCTAACACCGTCTGAGCCTGCCTCCTGAGACATATATTTTGAATGTGTACGCTATCCATACATGTTATCCGGGGATACGGTACCCTTTCTAACCTTTGTGCAATCACGTGCAATCCATACTGGGCCTAACACCGTCTGAGCCTGCCTCCTGAGACATATATTTTGAATGTGTACGCTATCCATACATGTTATCCGGGGATACGGTACCCTTTCTAACCTTTGTGCAATCACGTGCAATCCATACTGGGCCTAACACCGTCTGAGCCTGCCTCCTGAGACATATATTTTGAATGTGTACGCTATCCATACATGTTATCCGGGGATACGGTACCCTTTCTAACCTTTGTGCAATCACGTGCAATCCATACTGGGCCTAACACCGTCTGAGCCTGCCTCCTGAGACATATATTTTGAATGTGTACGCTATCCATACATGTTATCCGGGGAAACGGTACCCTTTCTAACCTTTGTGCAATCACGTGCAATCCATACTGGGCCTAACACCGTCTGAGCCTGCCTCCTGAGACATATATTTTGAATGTGTACGCTATCCATACATGTTATCTGGGGATACGGTACCCTTTCTAACCTTTGTGCAATCACGTGTAATCCATACTGGGCGTGAGAACGGCTGGCGAGCCGTTAAGCAAGCTACAGCACCTGTGGTTTGCACACGTAAGTTTTTCATTTTTTCAGGAATGACGGTTAGGCCTAATTCCGGAACTGCAGTTGACCTGCACTTACTGGGAAATCATTGTTCGCGGGTAATAATTGTAATCAGTGATCCCCATCACTAGCGTTGTTCAGCGGGTTATCTGCACCTGTAAGCGACAAACGCTGGCCTTTTCAGTGTAGCGCACATGCAGCCACGGACATGTAAGGGCATGACACACCAGTTATTGGCCAATCTCATGTTCCAGAGCCTCACGTGTCCCTCTAGTAAGCCGGACTCGGACCGCGGGGCATGACGGAGTCTCGTTCGTTAACGGAATTAAGCTTGCAATGTGTGCATCTGTTCTGTAGCTGGCATGGTTGAGGTTTCCCAGGTGGAGTCGAATTTAACCGTAGGCTCCACTCCTGGTGGTGCCCTTCTGGACATTCCTTTAAGGTTCAGCTTTGCAACCATACTGCCCACGTAAAACAAACACTTTGCCTTCATGAACGCTGTTTGGAGGGTCATGACTCGTGGGAATAACGCCGCCCAATCAGTTAACCTGCTAGAGAGATCGTTCGTTGCTCCCAAGCATGACATCACACTTCCTAGGAAGAAGGTAATGCCACTGTGGCGACCGTACTCCTGGGGGCGACACAAGTGCACTGATGCCCAGCCACTGCTCGATGAATCTGCTGGTACATTGACCCAGACCACTACATTCCCCTCGCACGCTACACGGCCTGAATCTGACCCTGATGAAACTCAGGTTACCCTTCCCATATACAGTTCCATCTTACACGGTGACAAAGAGGAAGCTGCAGATGAAAGTGCAGGTTCGGCACACCCGCCATCAGACACACCACCGTACTATCAGAGGCCCTGTGCCAGTGCCGTCGCCAATGAGTGTGCCCCCCCTGCTTGCTCAGGATCACAGCACTTGCAAGGTTGAAATACTGTGCAGTGAGATGGAAGATGGGGACGACGAGGAGTCCAGACTAGTACAGGGATTCCCTAGCGAGGAGACTTATTTGATTGTTTTCAATGTTGGGACAGCAATTTTTGGGGAGCACTATACTCTGGAGAATGATAGATGGGGCCCACCATACACTGGAACATTCCAAAGGTGGACATCAGACACTGGAGCAGCATTTACAGGGCCCATTATACACTAGAGCATTAGAAATGGGGCCCATTATGTTTGGAGCACTATTTGGGCCCATAAGACAGTGGAGCTTCATCCATGAGGACCAACATATAATGTAGCATTATGTGGAGCTCATCATATACTGTTTCAAACATTATATGGGACCAATGATTCTGTATGGAGAAATAGATGGGCCTTGTCATGAGATGTAAAAAGTGAAGTATTTTTCATTGTACTATACCGCTATTTCTCTGCCGTATCGGAGCATGTTGAGTTGTGGTATGTGTTAAAGGGGCGCTCTTTCGCCCAGGGCACATGAAAACCTGGAGCCAGCCCCCCCCACAACTTTAGCCAAATAACCCCCATTTTTCAGTGCGTAACTTGTATTATGAAGTTAATTAAGGTTGACAAGCTTAAGTAAGAAGAATTGATGCTTTTGGCATTCAAATGGGCACTGTAGGTGTGTTTCCTGTCCTCCTCTCACTGCCGACTTTTATTCCCCATTGACTTACATTGGGTTTCGTGTTTCGGGACGACCCCGACTTTTCCCTATAATCGAACGATCTTGCTCGACCCGACTTTTGGAAAAGTCGGGTTTCACGAAACGAAACGCGACCCTAAAAAAACAAAAGTCGCTCAACTCTAATCAGGAGCACCACAATGTACATATACAGACATTTCAGGACATTAAATAGATTTGACATTCAAATTCTGGCACCAAATGAAATCATTTGACATGCTAGTGTCAGAGTTCAAAGATGAGCACATGATGTATTCACAGCATATTTTTACAAGAAATGCATTAAACAATTACAATTTCTGGCATTAGCATTGATTTTGTTTCTTTTTTTATAATAGAAAGTAAAAAATATATAAAATATGGATGGAATATAAAAAGAAAAACCGGGATACGATGGAATTACTGCATCAAACAACTTTAATAGATCTAAACCTTGTCATATATCTGAATCTATTAATTAAGCCATGGTATTCTGTGGCAAGTTGTATACTGAGGAACTTCCTTTTGAATTGTTGGTGTTTTTTCATTCCTGAGGCTTTATTTGTGCAGTTGTATAGTTAATCAATTAATGAATCTATCATTTTTATATATATAAGGTTCATCTTATATATATATATATATATACACTCACTGGCCACTTTATTAGGTACACCTGTCCAACTGTGTGTTAAGACTTAATTTCTAATCAGCCAATCACATGGCGGCAACTCAGTGCATTTAGGCATGTAGACATGGTCAAGACAATCTCCTGCAGTTCAAACCGAGCATCAGTATGGGGAAGAAAGGTGATTTGAGTGCCTTTGAACGTGGCATGATTGTTGGTGCCAGAAGGGCTGGTCTGAGTATTTCAGAAACTGCTGATCTACTGGGATTTTCACGCACAACCATCTCTAGGGTTTACAGAGAATGGTCCGAAAAAGAAAAAAAATCCAGTGAGCGGCAGTTCTGAGGCCGGAAATGCCTTGTTGATGCCAGAGGTCAGAGGAGAATGGGCAGACTGGTTCGAGCTGATAGAAAGGCAACAGTGACTCAAATTGCCACCCGTTACAACCAAGGTAGGCAGAAGAGCATCTCTGAACGCACAGTGCGTCGAACTTTGAGGCAGATGGGCTACAGCAGCAGAAGACCACACCGGGTACCACTCCTCTCAGCTAAGAACAGGAAACTGAGGCTACAATTTGCACAAGCTCATCGAAATTGGACAGTAGAAGATTGGAAAAACGTTGCCTGGTCTGATGAGTCTCGATTTCTGCTGCGACATTCGGATGGTAGGGTCAGAATTTGGCGTAAACAACATGAAAGCATGGATCCATCCTGCCTTGTATCAACGGTTCAGGCTGGTGGTGGTGGTGTCATGGTGTGGGGAATTTTTTCTTGGCACTCTTTGGGCCCCTTGGTACCAATTGAGCATCGTTGCAACGCCACAGCCTACCTGAGTATTGTTGCTGACCATGTCCATCCCTTTATGACCACAATGTACCCAACATCTGATGGCTACTTTCAGCAGGATAATGCGCCATGTCATAAAGCTCGAATCATCTCAGATTGGTTTCTTGAACATGACAATGAGTTCACTGTACTCAAATGGCCTCCTCAGTCACCAGAACTCAATCCAATAGAGCATCTTTGGGATGTGGTGGAACGGGAGATTCGCATCAGGGATGTGCAGCCGACAAATCTGCGCCAACTGTGTGATGCCATCATGTCAATATGGTCCAAAATCTCTGAGGAATGCTTCCAGCACCTTGTTGAATCTCTGCCACGAAGAATTGAGGCAGTTCTGAAGGCAAAAGGGGGTCCAACCCCTTACTAGCATGGTGTACCTAATAAAGTGGCCAGTGAGTGTATATATATATATATATATATATGAAATAAATTCACAACAAAAGTTTTTTATTATAAACATTGTAAGGCAGTGACCCCTGTTACAGCTAGGGGGCACTGTATATGATCCTGCGGATATGCATGTAGGCGTCTCCGTGATTGTGTTGGGGAAACAGTGAACAGCATGGTTGTAAATGACCGGTATGTATCATAGAGATGGGTGGCCCTGTGATGAAAGTCTACATGTTTTACTCTGCAGATCTACTGCTGAGGGTTTGGCTATATATTGAGAGGCTTCCAGGTGACTTGGTGAGATGGGTGGGACCAGTCACCTACATACCCACCTAAGGGGGTGTGTGTCTGAACACCCAAGAAGAAACCTGTGCATGGTTGTATGTTTGAGGACCTGTGGTAATGTCACGATCACCTGACTAGGCATGTGATTGGTACCTGGGTGTATCTAGACCTATGTAAGAGAGTGAGTCAGAGTCATCTGTGAGTGAGGGCCTGGAAGGTCTATTGTTGTGAATTCTCTTGCTCAGAGTTCTGAGCTGAAGCTCTCTCTGCTCCCTCTGGTGGTTGCTGAAAGTAGTGGAGCTGGCCATGTGGACGGAAGTTCCCCACCTGACAACAATAATTGGAAACATGGGATTACTGACTGGGAGCATATAATTGAGCTGGCTACTCTTGGAGGTTGCTGGTGATTTCCTCAGTGTGCATTTGGAGCTCTTTTGTCCCCTGCCTTATCTACATGGTTCAGCTAAGTGATTCTTTTGCTAGTCCTTTGCATCTAATCTGGCTGTGTCTTTTTTTTGCTTTCTGTTTTGCTGCTAGGGTTCAGCGTGCTCCCTGCTGGGGGCAGCACTGGGCCCTGCTTCATATGTTGCAGCTTGTTCAGTCCCCTGTTATGTTAGTATCTTTTTGCTTGCTGCCAGTTTATACCAGAGTGCTGATCTAGCGGGGGTGAGATCGTGTGATCTCAAGTTTTTTGTACATCAGTAGTGTTGGACTTTTTCAGGGTTTTGTGCGTGATTGCAGACATTATCTTTTTCTATCCTGTCCTGTCTAGACAGCTTGGGCCTCACCATTTGCTCAGTCTGTTCTCTGCCTGTGTTTGTGTCTCATCTTGTCTCACTGACAATATATGTTTGGGGGCCATCTATTCCTTTGGGGATCTGCTCCGGGGCAGTTTAGATTTCATCTTTCTGTCTTTAGGCTTAGGTAGTCCTCTGGCTGTGACGAGGCATCTAGGGCATCGTAGGAGCGCTCCACGGCTACTGCTAGTTGTGCGAATAGGATCAGGGGTCTGCAATCCGCTTAGTTACCAACCTCTCTGGTCTTCTGGTGGTTTGGCCTGTTCCTGTCATCCTCCTCGGTGACCCATTCATAACAGTCTATGTGTTGGAAGGGCCTGGGACAGGACTTCCTGAAGAGCACAAGGAAAGGCCCTGGACCTGGTAGAGTCTGTGACAGCTCTGCGAGAGGTAGGGGAGCTACTGCCCGGCTGTGGGTCTGGAGCTGTTAGGTGGCCTAGTGAGCAAGGCATTGCCCAGAACGGTGATCCCAGTGCGGCCGCTTCCCTGATAACCCGTGAGTGATACTGACCGGGGTCAGTAAGCGCCTGTATTTATGTTGTAAAGCTGAATGTTTAACGGACATGGTACTGGAAACAACATGCTATTAAGTTCATGAAGAGTGGTTTATGCTACAGTTTAATAAACCAAATGAACTTTTACGCTGAGTGTCCCAGCGTATGCCTCAAAGACCGGCAAAGCGAGTAAATCTCTGTTCACTCATATGGTGGATCGCTACAATTGGTGCTAGACTGCGGGCAATGGTCCAGGAGGCACGTGTGAGCTGGTGGCTCGGCGGGGTCACAAAGTTTTTCTCAAGTCACCTTGATGTGGCTCGGCAGGGTAACGAAGGTGACAGGCATCTGGCTGTAACTCGGCGGGGTTACGAAGCTTGCTGTGAATCAGTGGGTCCACGAAAATGGTGCAGCGGAAGCATGCAGACACTTGTGGTAACAGGAGCTGCCGTTACAGTTGCAGCAAGTGGTTCTGCAGCAGCAGGAGCTGCAGTGACACCAGCAACCTCTTGTGGTCGGCACCCGGAGGTGCCGGCGGTTTGTGGCCGCAGCAGGAGCTGTGGCAGTGACAGCAGGAGTTGGTAAGGTGTAATAAGGACATTTGTGGTCCAGCTCATGCAAACTCTTAAAGGGCCAGTACATGCCCAGAAAGACTTATAAGTACTGTGTAAACTTGGACCTGAGAGTACCGTGGGGGGGAGTCCACAGGGTGTACCCCAGAGTACAGTGGTGTCCCTAAAGGGGTGGAGTCCCAAAAGGGGGAGGTGGCCCAAATAGGGATGGTTGCCAAAAAATTGGGTGGAGCCTTCAAAAGGGGCAGCATCGGTTACCACAGCAGACATTTCTGAGGAACTACGTGTGTGTGTTATACCTATTCCATGTGCACCATAGACTTTCCATATGACGACATGCCGCAGGTGTGTACTGTGATATTATACCATGAAGGAGTCTCTGGAGCACTGGACTCAAAGAGTCAGGTGACTCTGACGGGAACTACTCTCGTTCTCTGCATGACCGAGAAAAAGGTGACGAGTGCCAAGATGGTGGTATAAGACTAGACTCGTCGTTCTCACTTGAGAGGTCCCACGACTTTGTGTACTTTGAAGATCTGGTGGGTTGCTGTTAATGAGAGGTATAAGGAGGTAGCGCCACCTAAAAGCAATAGTCCAGAGGTTTGGGTGACTGGAAGAAAGGGTGGGTCTGACCAACTCGGGGACTTAGCTGGTGTGACCGAATGTGTGACCAAGGAAAATGGTGGATGGGCCCAACTTAACGACATGACGGTGGCAGCCATATCAGAAAAGATGACCATTAAAAGGGAGGACTGCGGGTGCCAGGATGACCGATCGGGAGGTGGTGACTCTCAGCCAGACTGTGACGGAAAAGTGTGCAGTAAGGTTGACTCAAATATAAGTGGAAAGTCTTCCTCCCGTCGCCAGAGACGTAAAGGGCATAAAGGGGCTGAACCAATTGCACCCTTTGAGAATGTTACTAAAGGAAAAACACTGACTTGTACTTTAAATCAAGGTGTTAGTACTCTTCTACCCACTGAATAGGTCCTGAAGGAAGGTGATGAGTCATTGCCCCTAGCAACCGCTAGGTTGGAGTTTAATGATCGGTTGGTGAAGGGTGCGATAGCAGGAAAAGGTGAGATGATGGAAGATAGTGAAGGCTCCAAAGGACCTGATGCTGAGGAGCTGGAGTATTCTGAAATCCCAGAGAATTGGGTTGTAGCTGAAGATGACACTAAGATGACAATACAAAGGTGACATCAAGCCCACAAATATGAACACCACTTCTCACCATCACAGGTCAAGTGGGAAGAGCCAGGCAAAGCACCAGAACTGGCGCAACTAATAGATACACCTTTTATGGGAAGCTGCAGATACCAGCCCCCAGCTATCAGCTTTAGCTTGGCTGGTTGTCAAAAATGGAGGGGGGACCTCACGTTATTTTTTTATTATTATTTATTTACATAATTTAATAAACATTGGGTTTTCCCCTCTATTCTTGATAACCAGCCTTGCTAACTCTGAAGGCTGAGGGTTGCAGCCCGCAGCTGTCAGTTTTGCCTGGCTGGTTATCAAAAATAGAGGGGAACACACATCAATTCTTTTTAAAATTATGTATTTATAGCACAATTGATGGGTCAATTGATGCCACTTTTCATGGTATCTGCCCCTAATTTTAGCTGTTTTGGCAGCTTTTTGGCGGAAGGTGTTGTCTGTGCATTTGGTTTTGCCTCCCATTGAAGTCAATAGGGTTCCAGTATATTCGTCAAACCAGTGAACATCGGGATCTTCGACAATCCGAACCGAACCTTGAAAGGTTCGCTAATCTCTAGTTCTTATGCTGCCCAGTGACAGGATGTTGTGTGTTAGCGTGGGTGGTCTAGAGCAGGAAGCTCTGGGAGTGGACCCTCTGGACCGTGGCACCGAGGGACCCCGGGCGAGCTGCCAGGTGGAACCGACCCCTATACAGGGACCGTTAGGAGCAGGCCCAGGGGTTCGAGTACCACGGTAGCCAGTACCGAGAGGGGCGGCTCAGGATGGACCGGAGTAAGACTGAGACTTGAGTAAGACGGCAGGAACACTGAAGGCAGGACTGGAGTAGGACGGCAGGAACACTGGAGACAGGACTGGAGTAGGACGGCAGGAACACTGTAGACAGGACTGTGGAAGAGATCAAGGAACACGGGTAGCAGGGCTGAGAAGCTGCTGCGAGGAGCAGCCGAGAACAGAACTGCAGGAGCAGAGTGCACATGATGAAGCAAGGCCAGAGTGCTAGGAAACACAACGATTAGGCACCTCCCTCAGGGGGAAGCGGCCTGATATGGTCCCGTCTGGGCAGCCATTGGTCCAAAGGTGCTTCCGGGTCAGGTCACAGCCGGAGCATAAGAAGCAGGAAGGAGGCGCGGCCACGGCCTATGGCACATGCGCATAGCATGCAGGGACGGCATCGGCCGTGAGCCCATCTCAGGTGACCGCCGCGGCCGTTGGGTGGAGAGAGGCTGCAGCGTGGGAGCGGAGGCCGACTGCGGCGTGGGAGCGGAGGCCGGGTGAGTATGGCGGAGCGGTGTAACATTGTGTGTGGCAGTGTCCTGAACAGTGTTGCATACTTCTATACATCACTGACCAGAGCAAACTAGGAACCTGCGATTGAGAAGGGTAAGAATATGTAAGTGTTTGATGTGGGGTCTGAATGATTTTTGCTGGTTTATGTTCTGCAAAAATGAAGGGGTATAGCCTGAGCTCTGGATTAATTTAGGGATTTGGTCGGGAGTTTTAGATTTCTCTTATTACATCTTGAAATATATAAGTGAGACCTGGCCTATGTTGAGACTGTAAGAGTTGGAACTAATTGATTTTAACATCGGGGCTTCAACTGCAGTACGATGTCATACATTGCACTACGTTCAACCTTGCAGCTGTTACTCAATAGTTAATAAAGATAGAATCTCCAGCGCTGGACTTCAGTTAAAAATTCATCATTTATTATAAATTCTTAAAATCGGACAGAAAAAAGTATGAATAGGGACATACAGGCAGATGGGGTCTCTGGTGGTCTCCAACCAACGCGTTTCGACCTAGAAGGTCTTACTCATGAGGAGATTCTATCTTTCATTTTGCTTCAGTCAACGCCCCTGATCAAGGTGACTCCGTGCGCAGGAGGATTATGGATTGCAACCGAGACTGGTGAGCTGACCTCCCCTCATTTTCCCTATCCTTCTACAACTATAGTTAATAAAGGGAATCTGTCAGCAGGTTTTTGTTACCTCTTCTGAGAGCAGCATGATGTAGGTAAAAGAGACCCTGAATCCAACGTCAATATCTCTCAAGGCCCCGTCACACACAGCGAGATCACTAGCGAGATCGCTGATTTTGTGATGCAACAGCGATCTCGCCAGCGATCTCGCTGTGTGTGACACGCATCAGCGACCGCCCCCCCCGCCGGGTATCGCTGATCGTGCAGGAATGTCCTGGGCCATTTTTTGATCGTTGGTCTCCCGCGCGCACTTAGTTACCCGATATTTACCTTGTATAACCAGCTCCCAGCGCAAGCACGCAGGTATCCAAGGTACACAGCGGGTAACTAAGCGACGTGCTCACTTCGTTACCCAATATTTACCTTGGATACCAGCGTCCTCGCTGGTCCTGATCGCTGGTGAAATCTGTCTGTTTGAGAGCTCACCAGCGATCATGTAACGAGGCACCAGCGATCCTGACAAGGTTGTATCGTTGTCGGGATCGCTGGTGCATCGTTTAGTGTGACGGGACCCTTAGATTACTGAGTGCTGTGGTTCTGCCACAATCAGAGTTCTTAGATGTAGGCTGAAGGAGAGCTGAGAAAGCTAACCCCACCTACACTGGGCTCCATATGTACAAAGTCTATAGACAGTGAGCTGCTTATCAGAGGAGAGGATGTGTTGGACTAGCAAGCGCACACCAGCTAGCCACGGCAATGATAATCACCAGGTAATAAAACCTTCATGAGCAGAACCCTATGCTAACATAAAAAGGAGCAATAAGAGAAAAAAAATCAGACCAACATTGGTATAAGATGAAAGGAGTTAGATAAAATCTGCACAGCAGTCAAAGGAGCAACCCTGAAGCACGTTTCGTGTACAGCTTCCTCCAAGGGGTGATCACAGGGTTATTAAAACACAGGGTTGTGTTAATCCTATTATATTCTGGTTGTTATTCATCATTTTGACTGGACTTTACAAATAGGGATGTAGGAAATGTAACCTACATCTGAATGACTATCTTTTTGATTATATGTATTTCCCCTTTGAACCAGTCACTGTACCCTTGCGGCACACCTATTTTATCAGCAAACCTGTTTTGTTGATATATTTTTTGATCTCCTAGTGAAGACCTTTTTGCACAATACTTTAGGCTATGTGCACACGTAGTTTTTTTGGTGTGCGGATTTTGGAGAGAAAACCGCAGGTAAATCCGCAGGACAAAAGTCCTGCGGTTTATCTGCGGTTTTGCCCTGCGGTTTTACACCTCATAATGGATGAGGTGTAAAACTGCAGCATTTCTGCATCAAACAATTGACATGCTGCGGATTGTAAACTGCAGCAAAACCACGCGGAAAAATCCGCAGCATGTGCACAGCGTTTTTTAATTTCCATAGGAAATAAAGGTACTGTACAACGCAGCAGAATCTGCTGCGGACCCGCAGCTGCAGAAATGCTGTGGAACCGCAGCAGAATCCGCACCGTGTGCACATACCCTTAGGTGAGTTTTAATTATTCCTCCACTTTGCATTTTTTTTATTCCGATGCATATGTCTGGATATTACCGATTGACTCCTGTGTTTTTGTGCTAAATTTGTAAACAAACTTTTTTTGGTGTCTGTATATTTATTACTATTTATTGGTTGTATCTGGAGGCTCCCTGCGCAGCTCACACCTATGTCTGACACTTTCCTTTTAGATTTTTTTAATCATGTCTTGAAATTTGTTCAATAAAAATGTATCCTTCATCTACTCCTGGCTAATGCTCCTATGTTTCTATAGGTTTTGTGGTAATTTATTTTAGCTGGATATGTGCCTTCAGACGCACATATAGCTGAAATGTATTGTGGCACAGAGGACCCGCCTGCTCGATGCGCTGCAATACACACCGCCGGCCTATCAGAGGAACAGCAACTGATATTAGCATGCCCGTAACTGGAGGCCCCGGGAGTGATGTCATGCACCATGGCATGGATACTGATGCCAGCTGCTGGCTCCTGTGCAGGGTGTAGTGGGAGCATGCTGGAAAGTGAGTAGTATTGTTGTTTGTTTTATGTATGGGATAGCTAAACAGGGCACATTATACCAGAATGGGGCACAGTATACCAGGAAATGGGCCACGATGTGCACATAATGCAAAGATGGGGCACAGTATACCTGGAAATGAACCATAATGGGGCACATTATACCAGGATGGGGCACAATATACCAGAATGGGGCACAGTATACCAGAATGGGGCACAGTATACCAGGAAATGGACCACAATGCTTCACCGTATACCAGGATTGGGCACAGTATAGTAGGAAATGGACCATGATTATATCAGGATGGGTGACATTATATCTGTCATGATCCCAGTGCAGGTTTTTGAGCTGCACGTCAGGGGTTAATGTCTGGAGCTCGGTGCAGGTTTTGACCTGCACACCTGGGGTTAATGATTGTGGCCTCTTTCTGGTTCTGGGAGAGCTTCTTAAACCCCTGGGAAACTTCAATCCCTGCCAGTTATACTTTTGCCTTTGGCCTAGTGTGCTGACCCCTGTGTGCCTGTTTGTTGATATAGCTTGTTTATATGGTTCTGACCCAGTTCTGTTTCCCGGTGTGAGTTTGCCTGTTGATTTTGCACTGCATTATTATCTCTGTGTATGACTCATTGCCTGTGACCTGACTACTCTCTACTCGCCCCTCTTGTACCTTTGCAGCTATCTCTGTGTGTGACTCATTGGCTACGTCTTGACTATTCTCCCTGTCTATGCCCCCTGGTAACTTTGTCTCGCAGTTACCCTGCTAGGAGTTATCTTGCAGCTCCTAGCTCTGTGGAGTTTAGGCCACTCCCCTAGCAGTCACATGCTTTAGGTCCTGCGGCTCTGAAGTACGCATCTACTCGGCTGCTGCCCGCTCCACAGGTATCTTTGAGCACTGTTCGCTTTACTCAGGACACGCGCACTGGCTCAGTGAGCAAGTTCAGAGCGGTGTTCCTGACATTATAACTGGCCCACAATTTTTTTTTTTCTCTCCTCACTTCTGCAGCATGGACCCAATGTGTGCTTTATCTGAGCAGGTGAAATGCTTGACTCAGTCACTGCAGAAGCTTAGTTTGGAACACCAAGCTCTGGCCCAGTCCCAACGGCGGGTGAAGGACTCAGTTCAGGGGGTGCTTTCCGCAGGCTTCCAGCAGGTGGGGAATAGAGATGTCATTTTAGTCCCACCCAAATCCCTGGTTAAATTGCCAGATACATTTTCTGGTAACAAGGATAATTTCAGGGCATTTAAGGAGGGCTGTAAGCTCTTTTTCTCTTTGAGACCCCGCTCCACTGGGGATGAGAAACAGAGGGTGGGGGTGGTGATGTCCCTGCTTAGGGGGTCCCCACAAGCCTGGGCATTTTCACTTTCCTCTTCTGCCCCTGAGAGAATATCTGCGGATGCGTTTTTTGAAGCCTTAGGGCTTATTTATGATGAGCCTGGTAGAGTGCGGTTGGCTGAGGACAAGGTGATGAGTTTCTGTCAGGGGGAGCACTCGGCCGAATGGTTCTGTACTGAATTCAGACGTTGGGCAGCCGAGATTTCCTGGAGTGATGCCGCCCTTCGGGGGCTGTTCCACAGAGGCCTGTGTGAACGTCTGAAGGATGCTTTGGCACTTCATCCTCCGCCTGACTCCCTGGAGGATGCCATGATCCAAGTGGTTTGCATGGATCGCAGGCTGCGGGCTAGAGGCATTATGCAACAGGAAAAACCATTATTCTTCAGTGGAGATGAGACCCGGACTCTTCCTATGGCTATGGAGGTGAGCGCTGTCACCTGTGAGGGAAAGGAAAGAAGACGCCGCCGGGAAAAGCAGTTGTGCTTCTATTGTGGGAAATCTGGACATTGGAAGAAGGACTGCCCCTCCTGTCCGTCATCCTCCAAGATGGCGGGAAACGACTAGGTCTGGGTAGTAGTCGAGGAGGCTACCCAGACCTTCAGGTACAATTTTCCTCATGTGCAAAAATGGTGCTGCAGGTGAAGCTGGAACTTGGTTATGGTCCTGTTCAGACTACTGCTTTTATTGACTGCGGTTCTGCTGTGAACCTGATTGATACCAAAGTTATGACTCTTAATAAGATAGGGACAGTCAGGCTTCACGATCCTGTTAAACTTGTGGCAATTGACTCGTCGCCTCTTACCCAAAACAGTATCTGTTGCAGGTCTGAACTTTTTCTCTAAAAGTGGGTTCCACTCATGTGGAAAAACTAAGTTGTCTTGTGCTAGATAACTTGCCTGCAGGACTGGTACTGGGGTGCCTTGGGTTCAACGCCATAATCCTACCATTGATTGGGTTACAGGGGAAATCACTCAATGGGGATGCAATAATAAATGTGGTAACCTGGGACATCTTGCTAACGCTGTTAAATCCGTGTCTGTTTCGTCTGTCGGTCTGAAAGGTATTCCGGAGTACCTGAAGGATTTCGAAGACGTTTTTTCCAAAAGTGAGGCTGAGGCGCTGCCACGACATAGACCCTACGATTGTGCCATTGATTTAGTACCTGGAGCCAAGTTACCTAAGGCTCGATTGTTCAATTTGTCTGGGCCTGAGCACCAAGCCATGAGTACATAGCTGAGAGTCTCCGCAAAGGGCATATCAGGCCTTCTGTGTCACCTGTGGCAGTAGGGTTCTTCTTTGTGCAGAAAAAAGATGGTGGCTTGTGGCCGTGCCTCGACTTTCGGGAACTGAACAAGATAACGGCTAGGATCTCTTACCCGCTTCCCCTCATCCCAGACTTATGTAACCAGTTAGCTGGGGCCCAATGGTTCTCCAAGTTAGATCTGCGGGGGGCCTACAATCTGATAAGGGTTTGGAAAGGGGACGAGTGGAAAACTGCATTCCTCACATCAGAAGGACTCTTTGAGAACCTGGTAATGCCGTTTGGGTTAACTAATGCACCCGCTATTTTCCAACATTTCATCAATGTTGTGTTTTCTGATCTGATAGGCCGTTTTGTTATTATTTATTTGGATGACATTTTGGTGTATTCCCCGGACAGTCAATCTCACTTGCAACATCTAAAGACAGTTCTCCAGAGACTCAGGGAGAACCAATTGTTCGCTAAATTGGAAAAATGTTCGTTTTTTTGTACAGGAGTTGTCTTTTTTGGGGTTGATTGTGTCCTGTGAGGGGTTTCGTATGGATCCTAAGAAGGTGCTGGCGATCGCTGACTGGGTTCAGCCTCGAGATCTCAAGGGGCTCCAGCGCTTCTTAGGATTTGCGAAATATTACCGGAGGTTCATTAAAGGTTTCTCACAAGTGGTTAAACGACTCACGGATCTTACCCAGAAGGGGGCTGATGTAAAAAATTGGTCTGTACTCACTAAGGAATCCTTCTCAGCGATTAAGAAATGTTTCATGTCTGACCCGGTGTTGGTACAACCTGACCCGTGCAAATCATTCAGTTTGGAGGTGGATACTTCTGAAGTGGGGGGTGGGGGCTGTGCTGTCCCAGGATCCGGCCACCCTTACCAATCTCAAACCCTGTGCCTTCTTCTCCAAGAAGTTCTCTTCAGCTGAGAAAAACTATGATGTAGGCAATAGGGAACTTCTTGCGGTCAAGCTGGCGTTTGAGGAATGGAGGCACTTTTGAAAGGGGTGGCTCACCCTAGCACAGTTGTCATGGATCACAAAAATTTGGCATACCTTGAATCTGCTAAGAGGCTTACTCCTAGACAAGCCCGTTGGTCACTTTTTTTCACGATTTCAGTTCTCCATTACTTTTCGACCGGGGTCCAAAAATGTTAAAGCGGATGCCCTGTCCAGAAGTTTTGATCCAGTGTCTCCCCCTGAGCCGCCGTCCTCCATTCTTCCCCCAGGGGTGATAGTGGCGGGGGTCTCAACTGAGTAGGAACAAGAAATTCTAAGGGCTCAGGCCCTAGCTCTGTCAACCAGGCCAGGGGATAAACTGTTTGTTCCAGATTCATTGCGGCCTAGACTTCTGCAGGAGTTTCATGAGTCTAGGCTGAGTGCTCATCCAGGTATCACGGCCACTAGAGAGGCAGTAGCCAGGGGTTCTTGGTGGCCTTTATTAAGGTCCGATGTCAAGGAATTTGTTTCTGCTTGTGGCATGTGTGTCCGTTCCAAAAGCTTGCATAACCGACCGGCGGGGGAACTCATACCTTTACCGGTTCCTGATAGGCCATGGACTCACCTTTCCATGGATTTTATTACCGGCCTTCCACCTTCCAGGGGCAATACCGTGATCTGGGTGGTGGTGGATAGGTTTTCTAAACAGGCCCATTTCATTCCCTTGGCAGCATTACCCTCAGCAGAAACATTGTCAAGGTTGTTTGTGCAGCATGTGGTCCGATTGCATGGGGTACCCCTGAATGTTGTATCTGACAGAGGAGTGCAGTTTGTGGCCAAATTTTGGAGGGCGTTCTGTATGAAATTGGGCATCTCACTCTCCTTCTCGTTGGCATATCACCTGGAGAGTAATGGTCAGACAGAACGCAACAATCAATCCCTGGAACAAATTCTCAGGTGTCTGACCTCCGCCAGACAGGAGGATTGGTGTGATGCATTACCGTTGGCTGAATTCGCTTTTAACAACCGGGTGAGTCAGTCCACCAACATGTCCCCATTCCTGATTAACTATGGGTTTAATCCGCATTTTGGGGAGTTTTCTCGGGTGGATTCTGGTTGTCCAGGGGCAGAGGTGTTGTGAGTTCATTTTCCCCTTCACCATTGAGATCTGATGAACTCCCTCTTCTGGTGAAGGAAGGTAGTGAGGCTGATTACCAAGCACCTGAGCTGGATGATGATGACTGGGTGACGGGAATTGCTGACTGG
This sequence comes from Dendrobates tinctorius, assembly GCF_039654945.1. Taxonomy (NCBI): domain Eukaryota; kingdom Metazoa; phylum Chordata; class Amphibia; order Anura; family Dendrobatidae; genus Dendrobates; species Dendrobates tinctorius. The sequence continues at coordinate 14,770,542 of NW_027361694.1, forward strand.
ATATAAGGCAGCCGACGCCCTTCTGCCTTGCTGGTGATCTCTCTGAGGGATTCTAGGAGACCAGTCTGATTCCTGCTCCTCAAAAGCTAAGTTTTCTGCTCTGCTTTTTGCATTTGTGTTTTGGTTTTGTTTTGCCTTGTTTTTCTGGATTTCTGCCATTCCCTGCTGGAGTGAGCTGAATTCCTTTTTGCTCTGTCTTCAGAAAATACCTGATTACTGATATAGTCTTTTTGAAGCCTAGCGACTTTAGGGCTATTTTTCCTATCAGCCTGTTGGCCCTTGTTTTGATAGGGTTTTGGCGGATTGCAGACAGCAGCTTTTCTATCCTGTCCTATTTAGTTAGCTTGGGCCCCATCATTTGCTCAGCCTATCTTTCTATCTGTGTGAGTGTTTTTTCATCTTGCTCCACCGTCATTATATGTTGGGGGCTGCCTATTGCTTTGGGGTCTGCTCTGGGGCTGTTTAGATTTCCCTTTCTGTCTTTAGGCTATTTAGTTCTCCGGCTGTGATCATCCCCTGATGAAGGATTAACCCCGAAACGTGCGTCGGGGAGCACAAATGTGGGACTCACTGGACCTTAAAGGTATATTAATTAATTTTTGGCATTCCTATTCAAGCATTCATTGTATTCCTAGCGGTTGTCTATATGGCAATGGAGTGAACCCTCCCCCCTCTCCTTTTTTGCACACTACACTTTAGTAAGCAATAACTATATATTTATGCACGGTACTTCACATATGGTACCATGGTTTAATTTTGCACAGCAATTTATTGCAAGCTTTTTTTGCACAGGCACACTGCACTTTTAGCAAGCAGTGTTCTTTGAAACTGATTCATGTTGCACTATTTCACTTTATATGAGATTATTATCTGTCAATATTTTTTCAAACTATAAATTCTTTCACAGTATTATATTATTTATATTAAAAGGAATTTTTCTATTTATTATTTATTTATTTTTTCATTTTTATTTTTTATATTATTTTTTTGGGAATATTAAAATATATAAGTTTGTATGAATGCATATGTAAATACCATATAGTTGGTCCAAGTAACATAATATTTTTTACTATTGTGTAAAATTGTCCCACTTGTGCTTAGTGTTTTTTGTGTTTTTTATATTTATTAATTTTATGGTATTTTATACCACCATTGATTTAATATTAATAAAGGTATCTATTGAAGATTATATCTTGTTTGGTTTTCTCTTGTCCATGGGTCCTCTTCGGTATTCTTGGTTTGGCCTTTCTGTCTTTAGGCTATTTAGTTCTCCGGCTGTGATCGAGGGGTCTAGGGCACCGTAGGAACCCCCCACGGCTACTGCTAGTTGTTGTTGATAGGTTCAGGGGTCTGCAATCCGATAGCTGCCAACTTCTCTGGTTTTCTGGACTTAGCTAGTATTTCTGTTTTTGCCTCCTACGGTGACTCATTCATAACACAGAGGGGTCCGTTCAATGGTTAAAAAACCTCTGGGCTGAAGTCCGGCGTAATATCTCTCGGGCCCAGGGGAGATACAAATATTTTGCTGACAAAAAGAGAGCCTCGGGAGACATGTTTCAGGTGGGAGAGAAGGTTTGGCTCTCCACACGTAACATCAACTTAAAGGTACCATCAGCTAAGTTGGGACCAAAGTTCATTGGTCCGTAAGAGATTATGGACATAGTCAGCCCAGTGGCATATAGGTTGCGTCTCCCCGCCTCCTTAAAAATATCCAATGTGTTCCATAAATCTCTGTTGAAACCCGCAGGATCTGTCAAAGAGAACTCTGAGTCTGTTGTTCCTCCAGTGCTGGTGCGCCGCTCTTTGCAGTACCTGGTCCACTGGAAGGGATATAGACCAGAGGAGCGCTCATGGGTCCCTGCTCGCTCGCTACATGCAGATCGCCTGGTTCGAGCTTTCCATGCCAAGTACCCGGGGAAGCCTGGGGGTCCAGAGGTCCCCCGTTGAGAGGGGGGTACTGTCATGATCCCAGTGCAGGTTTGTGAGCTGCACACCTGGGGTTAATGTCTGGAGCTCGATGCAGGTTTTGACCTGCACATCTGGGGTTAATGATTGTGGCCTCTTTCTGGTTCTGGGAGAGCTTCTTAAACCCTTGGGAAGCTTCAATCCCTGCCAGTTATACTTTTGCCTTTGGCCTAGTGTGCTGACCCCTGTGTGCCTGTTTGTTGCTATAGCTTGTTTATATGGTTCTGACCCGGTTCTGTTTCCCGTTGTGAGTTTCCCTGTTGATTTTGTACTGTGTTATTATCTCTGTGTATGACTCATTGCCTGTGACCTGACTACTCTCTGCTCGCCCCTCTTGTACCTTTGCAGCTATCTCTGTGTTTGACTCATTGGCTACGTCTTGACTATTCTCCCTGTCTATGCCCCCTGGTAACTTTGTCTCGCAGTTACCCTGCTAGGAGTTATCTTGCAGCTCCTAGCTCTGTGGAGTTTAGGCCACTCCACTAGCAGTCACGTGCGTCAGGTCCTGCAGCTCTGAAGTACGCATCTACTCGGCTGCTGCCCACTCCACAGGTATCTTTGAGCACAGTTCGCTTTACTCAGGACATGCGCACTGGCTCAGTGAGCAAGTTCAGTGCGGTGTTCCTGACAATATCAGCTTGGCGGACATACCAGGAAGGGAGCCAGGATGGATAACTATAATGGTGCATATTATACCAGGAATTGGACCAGGATAGGGCACATTATATCAGGATGTGGTCCATTATACAAGGAAGGACACAAGGATGGGCACATTATACTAGAATGGGGGACATTATCCCAGGAAAGGGGACTAAGATGGGGCACATTATATCAGGAAGGGAACCAGGATGGGGAACATTATTCCAGCCAGGAGGGAAACCAAAATGAGGCGCCTGGAAGGAAACCACGATGAGGCACTTTATACAAGGAAGGGGACATTATACCAGGAAGGGGACCAGGTTGGGGGGCATTATACCAAGATATGATCAGCACCAAAAATCAACAAAAGATTTATACAATATTGTATAAATCTTTTGTGGATTATTAGTGCTGATCATATGTGTTTATAAGTCTGCAGTTTGAAATGCCACAGGTGCAGTGTATAAAGTTGCTGTACATAAAGGTGCAGTGCATAAAGGAGCAGTGTATAAAGGTGCAGTGTATAAAGGTGCAGTGTATAAAGGTGCAGTGTATAAAAGTGCAGTGTATAAAGGAGCAGTGTATAAAGGAGCAGTGTATAAAGGTGAAATGTATAAAGGTGAAGTGTATAAAGGTGAGGTGTATAAAGGTGCGGTGTATAAAGGTGCGGTGTATAAAGGAGCAGTGTGTAAAAGTGCAGTGTATTAAGGAGCAGTGTATAAAGGTGAAGTGTATAAAGGTGCGGTGTATAAAGTTGCTGTATATAAAGGTGCAGTGTATAAAGGAGCAGTGTATAAAGGTGCAGTGTATAAAGGTGCAGTGTATAAAAGTGCAGTGTATAAAAGTGCAGTGTATAAAGGAGCAGTGTATAAAGGTGAAATGTATAAAGGTGAAATGTATAAAGGTGAAGTGTATAAAGGTGCGGTGTATAAAGGTGCGGTGTATAAAGGTGCGGTGTATAAAGTGCAGTGTATTAAGGAGCAGTGTATAAAGGAGCGGTGTATAAAGGAGCAGTGTATAATAGTGCAGTACAGAGGTATCAGGTCATTGCTGTTTAAGACCTTTATGGCCCTGATATTCATTGCGTAGCATCTTGATGTAAGTATTGTATCTATATGGTACTATTATTCTCCACTGTATTGCACCATAATGTAGACATACAATAACAATATTATTTGGACAGCTTTGCAATAGCTGATAGCTTTATACCACAGCAGAAAAATTATGTTTTTGTGTTTTCCCTGGCGAGTTTGTAAACCTATTAGTCATTGATTACTTTTTCAAGCAACATATAGGTAATGTAGAGGATTGTGTTGTGTTGTATTTTATGTGTAAACTATGTTAATTTATACTTTAGTGAGCTCATATGGATCATTAAAAAGGGTAAAATGTCAAGCCCACTATGAATGCGTACAATATAAATATTCTATATCTCCATCCCACGTCTGTCAGCACAATGCTTCATTTTCTGAAAAAAACAAACTCAAGTTAAAACTGTTTGCTATTGATATTAGGCCATGCAGCAGATTTAGGATATTTATCATTAGTTTACTGAAGTGGAACATTTATAACGACAGCGACTAAATCATCCTGTCACTGTAAAATAGAGCAGGGAACTGTGTATTTCTGCAGTAACAGAAATCTCATTGTAGCTGTGTAGCCATCTAGTGGTGAGATTTGATACTGTATTGAATAGTTGAGTACATGGGTGAGAAATAATACAATACAGAAAAAATGGAGCAAAAGGACTAATTATCTACAATTAATCATAAGATCATCTTACACTGGTGTTCACTCTGCAGTCTCCTCATGTATTCATTTATTTAAGCTTCCTAGTTTTGATAAGATATACCTATGACTAAGGACATGTAATATCTGTCTGAAACGTGTAAGTAGCCTTGCCTGTCATGGTAGCTTATTAATATGATTTTAAAACCTTCCTAATAAATGTGAGTTTTATCTTTTTTCACCTGTTTTGGTGCTGGAGACCCCCTCTTTTTTCCTTTGGATTTGGATTTATATCTGACGATGCACGCCTGACCGCCGGGCCTGTTCTGGTCATGCTGGGGTTAACTCATTGCAGTGACGTGGTGTTTAGGATGTGTGTACCTTCCCAGTGAAGGGCCCTCCCCTTCATTATAAAACTGCAGCAACTTGGCTTCCTGTCTCTCTCCTCATCTGAGATGCGGAGCAGGTTGCTCTGCCGGTAAGAAGGTGACTGACCCCCTTTATGCTGTGGTCTTGGAGATAATCAGAAGAGAAGGTGCTACCTGGCTCTCCAGCATTTTGGAGGAACACGGCACCTTAACTTCTGAGGCTCAGACACAACCCCTCGGTGGCCGGCGGCGGCGGCTAGCTAGGCAAATCCGCCCATCAATCACAGCCTCCAGGAGCCTGTGTAGCAGAAATGCCAGAGCTCAGAGGCAAGCCACGCCCCCCGCCATCTTATCTCACACAAGGTGGCTGATGATCCTGCATTACCGTCCAGGCTTTCAGCACCACATGTGATTACTTCCCCTACAGCAGCCATCTCCGCCTGTGTGCACTCAGCCTCACTCACTGCCACCACCTTTGCACAGTTCAGCTAAAAATAGAAATCACTTGCCTTCCCAGCAGTTATCTATGCAAATGGGAGGTAATCAGAGCAGAAGCTCATCATTAACCCCTTAAGTACCTTTCCCTCCAGTAATCCTCAAGCCCCTGCCATTAACCCATTACCTACTGTTAGCTCAATTAATGCACAACCTCCTATTAACCCCTTAACTGATGTAACAGCATCGACTGCCCGAGCTTCTACTGTTAATCTCTTAAACACTGCTGACCCCATGAATCCACAAGATCCTCCAGATGGCCCCTAACATGTTTTTGTACTACAGGGGCAATTTTTTATGCCTTATCCTAACCCGGTCTTACATATACCCAATCAGCTCCCGGCTGTAATAACACCAATGCTGCCACAGACCTCAGCGCAGTTTCCACCTGCATTATCCCACCAACGGCCCCAATACATGCAGGCTAGTCTTGAAGCAGCTGCACTGCCTACCTTTCCATCACTGTCTCCCTCACAAATAATACCTTCGACAGCACCTTCCAGAACACTGCCAGCTGCTGGGTCCCAGGCTCATTCAAACCATGATGAGCGCGTTAACCGCTACTACAGACTCTCCTCCTCATCTTCATCCCGCAGCCCCCCTCAAAGTCGCCGCTCGAGGACGGCTTGTAGTCGCCGGTCCTCTCTTCATTCCCATTCATCCAGGGAACATCGCGTTCTAGGTCATCTCGCCAGCGATCACATGCATCTTCACCTGAATCAACAGATGCATCTGTGTTGACACACAGGCATAGCCATCGTGACTCTCATCATACTGCTGCATCTCATCACAGTAACGCTGAATCTGTTATCAACCCGTCGGATCCAACGCCTCGTCTGTTGTGAGTACCAGTATGCAGGTTCATGGGGTGGGATGGGAGACCCTAAGGGACTGATAGAAGCCTCAAAAACATTCTAGACCATGGCAATAAAATACTAGTAAACCCAATACTGCTTAGCAACAATGTTCCCATTTGGGACCCTCCCCCTCCATGCACTGATATCAATAAAGATGTTTTTTATTGCGGCGTTACTCCCCTGAGTTCACATCTGGAAACTGAAATTTTAAATAAAATTTGGGCAAATGACTATGTCGATATTTTGACATTAGTCTCACCTGATCAGCATACAATCGATAGACAGCGTCGTCCTACGAATCACCCCTATGAATGGAAACCCAAAGTAGCGAAAACAATAAACAACTGGCTTCAAGCCTTCTTCGTCCTGGGTTGTATCATGGGCCAAAAACACCCCAAACGTTGCTTAGAGATGTTCATTTATATGGACACTATTTATAATTCTTATAAAGTCTGTCATGAACTGGGGGATGTGACCTTTGGCCGCACACGGCTATCACAGGCACACGGGGCTTATCTTAGTTATCCCACCGCTGGCACCATGTGATCAAAACAGCAAGCTAGTCTTGCCCTAACAATTTACCGCAGGGGGGTTTATTTTAGTTATCCCACCACTGCCATAATATGTTACAAGCTGTCAGGATTTATGGATATCCCTGTAGTGAAACCTCCACCAGGGGGAGCTGGTGAGGGAAGAGAGGTTACACACTAAGAGTAGCAACACTGAGGAACAGCACATATGTGACAGGTAACGAGAGAGAATGGTCAGACAAACCGAGTCAGAGACTAGCAGGAGCAGACGTACCAGAAGGAGCAGCAATACACATAGTCAAAATACCAAGCCGAGGGTCAGAAAGCCAAAACATGAGCAAGGGGTGCAAAAACGTGAGGCGAAATATGTGGTTGGGGTACAAGCTGGGGAGTCAAATGCCAGAGAGGGAACGTAGCAGCAGAGACGAATACCAAGAGACAGGGTCAGAGATCAGTCCGGGTCATACACGTGAATACCAGTCAAAGGCAGGAGGATCACCAAGGTACAAGGGTCAGAGGCTCTAAACTGGAAGCTTGAGCTATCACTAACACTGGTCAGCAGGCTGTGAGAGACTGAAGTAGCCCTGCGAGCTCCAGAATGAGGCTGAGGAGATTAACCCCCGAATGACCAGTCCAAAGTGAAGACAGCAGAAAATAAACTCCGGACTGGACCATGACAATCCCACTTTCCAGTTCCCCTTTGGAACTTGCAGCTCTCTGGTGCCCCCTTACCCTCAAGTCAGTCAGGAAACTACACCTGGGATAATTAGTCGCCAGATGACTACTTGTTGTGCAATGGCTATTAGGCCCTCTTGCAGTGAGGTAGTTATAAATACTTAGGCCGCAGCCACACAATCAGCTTATAAAACCCACTCAGTCACTACCAGCGCTACCCACCTAGCCAGAACACACTTCCCTGCCACCAGCTTCAGATTCCTCGTATTAATATATAAAATTAATAGAGGAGTTCGAAGCAAACCCAAATCAGTAGCGTAATTAGCTTATAGACGTATGAATTCGTCACAGAGAAAGGAGGCAGAACTAATAAATTTTATAGTTTATTCCCAAAAGATGGCCAGTGTTTACAGATGATAAAAAGGCTTTACAAAATGAGACAATAATAGTATGTACAATGCAACTACAAATAAAAGGGATTTAAAAAAATCAGAAAATAAAACTTACATATTGCTTAGATCATTACAGGCAGAACCATGCGGGGAGGAGGAGCCAGACATCATAATTCATGGATGAGGCCCTGTGGCAATGGCTCCCAAGCAGCAACTCACTAGGGCGGGCTCAGTTGTAGACTTATAAGTCTGGGCTTGTGACATCACCAAAGGGGCTGTCTGGTGACGATCCTCCCACTTGCTCTTACGGTTACAATCTGGCTGAAAAACTTATCATAACCATAATTTGCAGAGGGTACCTTGTATAGAAACGCATATAGTATCAATTTTTCCAGCCTGTCGCTGGCATTCATCCAAAACCAAACTCGAACTAGTTATTCCCCACCGTTCAGGACAAATTCATTTCTTTGGTTCTGTTGACGCTGGAACCGTGAAAAGCATGGGCCAGGAAGCTGAGTCGGCGCACGTCGCAGAAATGAAATTTTTATATTTCTGTCACTGATTGGGTCCGAGTTATGTCCTCTTTAATATTTCTCACACTTATCCACACACATGGGCTCAGACAAAGATAATTTTTTCTACTAATTAAGACATTCCTTGCAGTGAGGAGTGGAGAGGGACAGGAAAGAGCTAGTGTAGTGTTACAAGCTGTGAAGCTGCAAGCACGAGGCTGCAATGTGTGACAAGGGGGGAAGAGGGGGGTCACTTGGCTCTGTGCTGCTATGAATCATTCTAGAGAGTGTAGAGAATGGAAGATTCTGGAATGTTCTGGAAAAGTCATACATGATATTTTTACATTATCATTACAAAGCCCATGGTGGGAGCGCGTGGTGGCATTAAGACAAGGAATTTCGTCGTCTAGCCATCCAGCCCCAGTTAGAATGGGGCATCAAGGCCACGGACTCATGGCTCCGCTTGATGATGGCTCAAAAGCAAAACCCCTTTCAGGCCACGGCCACTGGCCCCAATGTCAACTCAAGGTCAGTAGCCATCCGCCGACCATCCAGCCTCTTTAATGAATTGCATTGCCATTTCTACAGATTATGTAATTACAAACACGAGTACTCTGCTTGTGGAGGCCCCCACGCGGCAGCAAAATGCTTCCATCTCCCATCCAAGCAATCAGCAACAAAACCCCCCGGTCTGCATGAGACCAAGGACCCCAGTGAGTATAGCCGCAATGGGACCTTGGCTCAACAGGTATCCCAATAAGAATGCAGCTTCCCAAATACCTTGTGGTTTTACCTTTGGTTTCTTTATCCCTTTCAATTTATCCCATACTCCTACTTTTTCTACGAACCTAAGGTCAGTCCGTGATCTACCCCACATTTTCTCCGAAAAGATTCAGAAAGAGGTGGATCAGGGGAGACTTCGTGATCCTTTCTCTTCACCTCCCTTTTACATCTTGTGGATTTCCCCGCTGGGTGTTGTCCCTAGAAAAGATCCAGGAAAATATCATTTAATACACCATCTCTCCCACCCAAGAGGTTCATCATTAAATGACGGCATCCCAGAGGAGGACTCTTCCATCAGTTATGTCTCTTTCAACCGAGTAGTTTTGCTAGTTAGGGATGCCGACCCTGGGGCTTTAATGGCAAAATCTGACATTATGTCAGGTTTTCGTCTTCTCCCGGTTCACCCTGATTGTCACCACCTTCTGGGCTGTTTTGTGAATGGGGCATTCTATTATGATACTTGTCTGCCAATGGGATGCTCTATCTCATGCCACTATTTAGAGTTGTTCAGCTCATTCCTGGAGTGGGTCGTTGAAATGGAGTCTGGATTGCATGCGGTTACACACTATCTTGATGATTTTTTCTTCGTCGGACCCCATGGTTCCTATTCCTGTCAAGCCATTTTGGAAAAGTTTTGTCAGATGCTGGAGACATTTGGAGTTCCCCTATCCCCGGATAAAACGGTGGGACCAGTTACTACCCTATCCTTTCTAGGCATTGAGATTGATTCGGTGTCCATGACTTTTCGTTTGCCATTAGACAAAATCGAAAAATTGTTAGGGCTGATTAACAGTTTTCGTTCTGTAAGGAAGGTCACTCCTTTTACAAATGCAGTCCCTGTTGGGCCTCCTCGCTTTCGCTTGCCGCGTTATGCCGATTGGCAGGATTTTTTCTAGGCGATTATCCTTGGCCACTAGAGGAGTCAGGCTGCCTCATCATAGGATCAGTATCACACCTGCTCTTCATGATGATTTGATGGTATGGAAACATTTCCTAGTTAGTGATAATGGCATGACCTGTTTCCAATCTCTTGAACAAACCAGTCACGACATTTCTCTGTATTCTGATGCAACCGATTGCGTTGATTTTGGCGTGATTTATGGTAACTCCTGGTGTGCCAAAAGATGGCCAGAATCTTGGTACCCCAGAGGTTGGGAAAAAAATTTAACATTGCTAGAGCTTTTTCCCATTGGGGACCCGTTCTGCGTAATAAACGCATTGTCTTTTGGATGGACAACATGAGTGTTGTCTTATCCATAAATAATTTGACTTCCTCATCCCTTTAGGTCATCAACTTGATTCGACTCATAGTCCTAAAATGCCTAACCTTCAATATATGCTTTAGGGAACGCCATGTTCCAGGTGTTCGTAATTTGTTAGCTGATGCTCTCTCTCGCTTTGATTTCCAGATGTTCCAGGAGTTTTGTCCCACCGCGTATTGAGAAGGCCAGCGTTGCCCGGGCCACATGTGGAAAGTGGTAGAGAACAGCTCATGCTGCTGGTCAGAAATTCCCTAGCTCCATCCACGTGGGCTGCTTATGGTAAGGCTTGGAAGAGTGGTGTGCTTTTGCAAGGGTCATCCGACACCATTCGCTTAGAGGTGACGAGTTCTTACTTGTATAGCTTATTCAGTTCTGGCCTGTCCAGTGTGGTTGCTCAGCATCGCCTCTCCGGGATTGCTTTCCATTTTAGGTTCCGCAGATGGACTGATATTACCAAATCCTTTATTATTCGCCAGGCCATTCGTGGATGGAGATGGGGGCACACTTGTGGTGAAAAGAGGTGCCCAATTTCTTTTTCTCTTCTAAGGTACATCATTGATAATTCTTCCTCCATTTGCTCCTCCCCTTTCAAGGTGACCCTCCTCTCCGCCACTTTTGGTCTGGCATTTTTTGGTGCACTTCGTGTTAGTGAGTTGGTTCCCCATTCTGCTAAGAAACCTGTTGGTCTGTAGCATGATGATGTAGCAATATGTAATGGGTGCCTGCGGATACACATACGTCGGTCAAAAACTGACCCTTTTAGTTTAGGCACCTGGCTCCCAATTTTTTTATAAAAGGACCGGTTTGCCCTTTTCAATTGATCAGTCAATACATGTCGATTCGTAGCTCCAGCCTTTCTTTTTTTGCCCATGAGGATTGTTCCCCCCTCACAAGATTTCAAATCCTTTCAATTCTGAGGAGAATTATATGCCTTGTGGGTTTACCCTCGCGGGACTATGGTAACCATTCGTTCCGAATTGGGGACGCCACTGAAGCCTCTCAGGCCAGTTTGCCCGACTCTGAGATTCAGCGCATTGCCAGGTGGCGTTCCTCTTGTTTTCACAGGTACATAAGGCCAGAGTTGGTGCTTGATTAATGATTTATTCGATAACAGTTGACCAATATATTTTTCCTCTTAGGGGGTGAAAGACCCAGCGTTTGGATCTTGGGGCACTCCTACGCTTTTTGGGCAGCCCAGCATGCAGAAAATCGCCCTGGCGGGAGAGGTCTGGGCTTTTAAGGCATAGACATACATTGGAGATGTATCCGTGGACTGACCTGGCCTCAAGTGTTGCTGGAAGTGGTTCGTGTTTCTCGTGCATGCTTATCCCCGACAGTCCTTGTCCTTCATGCAGGAGGCAATGATCTTTGTGCTTTGCGTCTTGTGGAACTACTTTTGATCATAAGATCAGATATGGACAAGTTTAATAGCTTTTTTCCTGAACTGATTTTTGTGTGGTGGAAAGTTATTCCACGTGCGACATGGCAAGGCGCCATTGAAACAGCGCAATCGAGCGCTCTCGCCACACTCTAAACAATAGAAACTCCCACTTTGTGAGAATCAAAGGAGGTGTGGTGATTCGTCATCGGCAGCTTAAGGGGGAAAATTCCTGGCTTATGTTGCCTGATGGAGTTCACTTAACAGATATCGGTTTGGATTTTTTTCTGTCCGGCCTTCAGGATGGGATAGAACAGGTTTTGAATATGCTGGGTGGTGGAGGTCGGAGCATGGTCTAGCGACCTGCTCCTTCTTGGCGGATTGATGGTGCCAAATATCCTTTCGAAGGCAAACTAGTGCTTCATGGCAAGTTTATAGGCCCCTCGGGCTGTATGTTTAAAGCTGTGACTGACCCCTGCCAAAAAAGATAACTACAGTCATATGTTAAAGTTTGGGCACCCCTATTAATGTTAACCTTTTTTCTTTATAACAATTTTGGTTTTTGCAACAGCTATTTCAGTTTCATATATCTAATAACTGATGGACTCAGCTATATTTCTGGATTCAAATGAGGTTTATTGTACTAACAGAAAATGTGCAATCTGCATTTAAACAAAATTTGACCGGTGCAAAAGTATGGGCACCTCAACATAAAAGTGACATTAATATTTCGCAGATCCTCCTTTTGCAAAAATAACAGCCTCTAGTCGCTTCCTGTAGCAATTAATGAGTTCCTGGATCCTGGATGAAGGTATTTGTGACCATTCCTGTTTACAAAACAATTACAGTTCAGTTAAGTTTGATAGTCGCCGAGCATGGACAGCCCGCTTCAAATCATCCCACAGATGTTCAATGATATTCAGGTCTGGAGACTGGGATGGCCATTCCAGAACATTGTAATTGTTCCTCTGCATGAATGCCTGAGTAGATTTGGAGCAGTGTTTTGGATCATTGTCTTGCTGAAATATCCATCCCCGTGTAACTTCATCTTCGTCACTGATTCCTGCACATTATTGTCAAGAATCTGCTGGTACTGAGTTGAATCCATGTGACCCTCAACTTTAACAAGATTCCCGGTGCCGGCATTGGCCACACAGCCCCAAAGCATGATGGAACCTCCACCAAATTTTACTGTGGGTAGCAAGTGTTTTTCTTTGAATGCTGTGTTTTTTAGCCTCCATGCATAACGCCTTTTTGTATGACCAAACAACTCAATCTTTGTTTCATCAGTCCACAGGACCTTCTTCCAAAATGTAACTGGCTTGTCCAAATGTGCTTTTGCATACCTCAGGCGACTCTGTTTGTGGCGTGCTTGCAGAAACGGCTTCTTCCGCATCACTCTCCCATACAGCTTCTCCTTGTGCAAAGTGCGCTGAATTGTTGACCGATGCACAGTGACACCATCTGCAGCAAGATGATGCTGCAGGTCTTTGGAGGTGGTCTGTGGATTGTCCTTGACTGTTCTCACCATTCTTCTTCTCTGCCTTTCTGATATTTTTCTTGGCCTGCCACTTCTGGGCTTAACAAGAACTGTACCTGTCTTCTTCCCATTTCCTTACTATGTTCCTCACAGTGGAAACTGACAGGTTACATCTCTGAGACAACTTTTTGTATCCTTCCCCTGAAAAGCTATGTTGAATAATCTTTGTTTTCAGATAATTTGAGAGTTGTTTTGAGGAGCCCATGATGCCACTCTTCATAGGAGAATCAAATAGGAGAACTACTTGCAAGTGGCCACCTTAAATACCTTTTCTCATGATTTGATACACCTGGCTATGAAGTTCAAAGCTCAATGAGGTTACAAAACCAATTTATTGCTTCAGGAAGTCAGTAAAAAGTAGTTAGGAGTGTTCAAATCAAGAAAATGATAAGGGTGCCCATACTTTTGCACCGGTCAAATTTTGTTTAAATGCAGATTGCACATTTTCTGTTAGTACAATAAACCTCATTTGAATCCAGAAATATAACTGAGTCCATCAGTTATTAGATATATGAAACTGAAATAGCTGTTGCAAAAAACAAAATTGTTATAAAGAAAAAAGGTTATCATTAATAGGGGTGCCCAAACTTTAACATATGACTGTAAGTCTGGTTTACTGATGTTAAATAAAAGTAAAGGTTTTCAAGTTGATGGTTGTGGTGTCAGTCATTGCATGGGAGCTGCTGGTGGATGGTTCGGGTCTCCTCGGTCTGGTCACAAACTTACAATCCATGAGAATAGAAAATAACATTATATGAGGTCAGAGAACTTTTAGATATGATTTTACCTTCTGCAAAGACTCAATTAGATTGAAATGTATTGACAACATAAACAGTTGTGCAAAATTACCAAATATTCCTGAATGATGCCTCACAAATTAGCAGCTCTAATGCCTTCTTTGTGTTTTCCTTCAGTTTACCTTCAAGGAATTTCACCAGATATCTCATTTGGATCTTTCCTTCAGGTCATCCATCTATGTATTCTCAACATGCCAGGATAAGGCATTTTGTCTACAATGTGCAGATGTGACTCAGCAAAAATAATTTTAAACAAAACAACTTTACATTAGCGAGCCCTTGAGATGCACACATAATGCCGCCACTCTATATGTGATGGTGGGAAATCAGACAATGTCACACACATGTACACAGACACTGTCTAGCTGTAATGCACTGTATTACATGTCTCCTGAGGATGACGGATGTTGACATGTGCCCATCCAGTTATTTAGCTCACTTCTCATTCAATGATAAAAGGTCAAGTTGGAAACAAGTTAAACTGCAGGATGCAGACAAACCCAATAAGAACTGTTTTTTGATGATGCCTTTTTATCAAACTGATAGTGCAAGCAAACTAATATCCTTTCAAAACTTTTGCATTTTAATCTGATGATAAAGGCTGGACAGACATCTGTCTGAGATGTAACACAAACCGTGAGCAAGAAGCTCCAAAAAACGCGATAAATAGATCAACACATAATACGGTAGAAAAATATATAAATTTATTGACAAAAGTATATTAAAAAATCGAATACAGATCCATATAGGGGGATGTTAGGAAAATTGGTGTCAAATCCAAAACAGAATGGGCTAGACAGCAGAGGGAGACAGAACTGGAAAGCAAACTGGTTTACAAGGTTGATGTAAGAGGAGAGGAAAGGTAATGTAATTGATGGAATGGTAAACTCAGAATCATCATTATATCGAGTGTCCATATTTCCTCACATAGCATCAAAGCATCATATGTCCACAATGGGCACAGTACAAAAGTGTAAAGATCGTGATAGAGGACACTCACCAGCGGCTACCAGTCTGTACATATGTAATGGTGTATAGCTAATGATTCAATTACTATTGGTATTTCACTTGCTTCCCGGTTTCCTTTCTCCTTCCCTCCCTTTCCTTCCCTTTTGTCCTATACATATATATATATTTTTTGCCGCCATTTATATTGATTTACTGAGCTTATTCCTTGTTGTATGCTCATCACCAATTATTGATTAATACCCTTGTGACTGCGTCACTGACATGACGCATGCGCGTCTGGCTCCCCCGCTCCCGCGCGGCTCTCGGCGTCTCCAGCCCCTGTGGTTGCCATGGTGCGCCCTCGTGGCATGACGCCGACGCCGCTCGTGACCGCGGCTGCTGAGACTGTGCATGCGTCACTTCCGGTCAGCTGACGCCGCCACTTCCGGTTTTCGCCGATATTTATTTGGCCTTGTCTCACCTATGTGTCATGCCCCCTGATGAAGGACTGACCCTCCGAAACGCGCGTCGGGGTGGGTGTACAGACTGGTAGCCGCTGGTGAGTGTCCTCTATCACGATCTTTACACTTTTGTACTGTGCCCATTGTGGACATATGATGCTTTGATGCTATGTGAGGAAATATGGACACTCGATATAATGATGATTCTGAGTTTACCATTCCATCAATTACATTACCTTTCCTCTCCTCTTACATCAACCTTGTAAACCAGTTTGCTTTCCAGTTCTGTCTCCCTCTGCTGTCTAGCCCATTCTGTTTTGGATTTGACACCAATTTTCCTAACATCCCCCTATATGGATCTGTATTCGATTTTTTAATATACTTTTGTCAATAAATTTATATATTTTTCTACCGTATTATGTGTTGATCTATTTATCGCGTTTTTTGGAGCTTCTTGCTCACGGTTTGTGTTATATATCAGTGCGATAGGTCTAATTTTTTCCATGAATGTCCCATTATATTATCTTTGGAAATTGATGTAATCCTTTATTAGGATGACATTTGTCACGAGCATACTACTAATTAATATCTGTCTGAGATGGTTTAGTGAATCCTGCATTGAGCAGGGGTTGGACACGATGACACTTGGGTCCCTGGCTTCCAACTCTAACATTCTAGGATTCTGTGATAAAGAGCTGAAGGAAATGTAGTTTTCGTTTGTTTATTTCTCTGTTGTTGAGATATTGGCTTCTAAAATTTAAGGCACCTGATATGTTAATTTCACATTAAATCAAGAGGGTGTTAACAGATTATTCTCTGGGGCATTTACGTTTTCTCTATATCACATTGCCCAGTCATAAGAAGGGAGTGTTACACAGGAAAAGAGAAAGCAAATTTCCCCAAAGAAGGTCAGAACTGAGTCTTTCAATGGGATCTGGTGAAATTGATATGTCAAACATTATCATGATGTGATCTCATTATTGTCATTACAGAGGAGGAGAGCTGCGCCTTATTGTCATTACATACAACACTCGGGATCCATCCCCGGTATTGGAGAATAAGGCTTTCAGTATCACCTCTATGTCTTTCAGTATCACCTCTATGCTGATGACACACAGATCTACATCTCTGTACCAGATATCACCTCCCTACTAAAAAGAATCCCTCAATGTCTGTCTGCTATTTCATCCTTCTTATCTGCTAGATTTCTAAATCTTAATATGGACAAAACAGAATTAATCATATTTCCCACATCTAACGTGACCCCCCCAACAGACCTATTAATTAAAGTAAACGGCTGCCCACTCTATCCAGTCCCACAAGCTCGCTGCCTCGGGGTTATCCTTGACACTGATCTCTCTTTGAAACCACATATCCAAGCCCTTTCCACTTCCTGCAGACTTCAACTCAAAAATATTTCACAGATCCGTACATTCCTCAACCAAGAATCTGCAAAAACCCTAGTCCATGCCCTCATCATCTCCCGTCTTGACTACTGCAACCTCCTGCTCTGGGGCCTCCCCTCTAGCACTCTCGCACCCCTCCAATCCATTCTAAACTCTGCTGCCTGACTAATCCAACTGTCCCCCTGCTATTCCCCGGCCTCTCCCCTCTGTCAATCCCTGCACTGGCTCCCCATTACCCAAAGACTCCAGTTCAAAACCCTCACCATGACATACAAAGCCATCTACAACCTGAGTCCTCCATACATCTGTGACCTCGTCTCCCGGTACTTACCTGCACGAAACCTCCGATCCTCACAAGATCTCCTTCTGTACTCCCCTCTTATCTCCACTTCCCACAATCGCATACTAGACTTCTCCCGCGCATCCCCTCTACTCTGGAACTCTCTACCACAACATATCAGACTCTCGCCTACCAGGGAAACCTTCAAAAAGAACCTGAAGACCCACCTCTTCAGACAAGCCTACAAACTGCAGTAACCACCGATCCACTAAACCGCTGCATGACCAGCTCTACTCTCACCTACTGTATCCTCACCCATCCCTCACGGGCAGGGTCCTCTCTCATCCTGCACCAGTCGTGACTTGCATTGTTTAAGATTACTGTACTTGTATGTATTATGTATACCCCTCCTCACATGTAAAGCACCATGGAATAAATGGCGCTATAATAATAAATAATAATCATAAGATCCTGAGTGTTGTAAGTGACAAACACTACTCAGCTTCTTCACTGCAGCTCTCTTCTCTCCCTACTGTAACGACTTTCATATGGCAATGACGTGACATGCTATTTATATAGTTTTGGTCGCGTGATGACTTGCTTCTCATCTGCTTCTCTCAATAGAGCATTCAGAGAATCAGAAGTTGCTAGTCGGCACATGATCACAAGTACACAAATTGCAAATTTGTGGTCACTTGACTGCCCTTTCCAGCAGCAGCAGAGCACAATACTACCAGTGTGCACATTGCACAATGTCAAGATTCATTAATCTGCATTTGCATTGAGTAACTTCAGAAATTTAGCTGAAGCCTGGAAAACCCCTTTCATGTTAAATGTGACTTAACACTGTCTGACATACTGAAAAGTGTCTCCCAACCTACAAGAAATTGGGGACCATTGTTCCAGTCTATAAGCTAACAAGTCTCAGCCTCCTTTAACAGCAATTAGTGACATCAGATTTTGTTAAAATCACTCTTTTCTTCTTTGGAGAGTGGAGAAACATAAATTTAGAAATAGCCCTGTTTTGCCTGGAGGGGGCACTATCTGCAGGGAAAACTCAGGCAAGTCAGCACTGTCAATCACCAATGAGTCAATCACTATTTAGAATAATTTGATAGAGCTTTAGTTTTTGCAGAGTGAAGGAAGGGATTAGTGATTTTTCATATACCCAAAAAAATGGGTTGGTCAGTTTCCGTTTATATCATCGGGGTTTCATCAGTGATTTTCACACATAAAATATATACATATATTATTTTTGCCAATACATGGACTGGGAAAAAACATGGACAGTTGAATAGCAACATAGACTTTTTTTAGCCCCTTTATGACCAGAGGTATTTTCGTTTTTGCGTTTTCGTTTTTTGCTCCTCTTCTTCTCAGAGCCATAGCTTTTTTGTTTTTCCTCCAATATGGCGATGTGAGTGCTTTTTTTTTGCTGGATGAGTTGTACTTTTCAATGACACGATTGGTTTTAACATATTGTGTACTGGAAAATGGGGAAAAAATTCCAAGTGCGGTGAAATTGCAAAAAAAAGTGCAATCCCACAGTGGTTTTTTGTTTTGCTTTTTTACTATGTTCACTAGATGATAAAACTTTCCTGCCATTATGATTTTCCAAGTCATTACGAGTTCATAGACATCAAACATGTCTAGGTTCTTTTTATCTAAGTGGCGGAAAAAAATTACAAACTTTGCTTAAAAAATACGTTATTTTCTGAGACCCTTAGCATCTCCATTTTTCGTGATCTTGGGTTGGATGAGGGCTTATTTTTTGTGGGCCGAGCTGACGTTTTTTAGTGATACCATTTTGGTGCAGATGCGATCTTTTAATCGCCTGTTGTTGCATTTTAATGCAATGTCGCAGCGACCAAAAAAACGTAATTCTGGCGTTTTTACCTTTTTTTCTTGCTATGCCGTTTAGCGATCAGGTTAATCCTTTTTTTAATGATAGCTCGGGCGATTCTGAAAGCGGCGAAACCAAATATGTGTACGTTTGATTTTATTTTATTGTTCTATTTTGAATGGGGCGAATGGGGGTGATTTGAACTTTTATATTTTTTTATATTTTTAAAAACTTTTATTTTACTTTTGGCATGCTTCAATAGTCTCAATGTTAGACTAGAAGCTGCCACAATCTGATCGGCTCTGCTACATATAGGCGATGATCAGATCGCCTATATGTAGCAGAATTACTCACTTGCTATGAGCGCCGACCACCGAGCGGCGTTCATAGCAATCAGGCAGTGACAACCATAGAGGTCTGCAGGAGACCTCTGGTTGTCATGCCAACTAATTGGTGACCCGCGATCACCTGACGGGTCACCGATGGGCGGATTTCCGATGCACTGGTCGGAAGCACATATTAAATGCCACTGTCAGAGCTTGACAGTGGCATTTAACAGGTTAATAGCAGCAGGTGGGTCGCGATTCCTCCTGCGGCTGTTATCGGCATATGCCAGAAAAGATGTAGGCTCACCTCCGGATCCCACATCAAAGGGAGGGAGTCCAACACCAGCATACTATTACGCCTGATGTTGGAAAGGGGATGGGTATATGTTCTATCTGATAAAAACATGGATATAAGACGTTCATGAAAAGCAAACATCTGAATGAAGAGTTCACATTGAGCCTAAATGCTGCATTTTTTTCTCCTGCTTTTCATCATAAGCATTAACAATTTTCTTTTATCATTTCATTTTAACTGCTCTCTGCTGCATTTTCTTTTTATTTGATGCATTTTTGGTGCAGATTTGAAGCAGCGTTTTTAATGCATTTTGTCTATACAGGAAAGCTTTGATTCTGCACTTAAATATGCTGTGTTTTTTTTACATGTTTCCCATAGAAATCTATAGAGAATAAACACACAGTTCAACAACATCTTTAGATACACATTGGTCATGAGTTTTTATGAAATCATGCCACTTTGATTGGACAGATAAACACAGCAGATTTTACTGTATATACAAAAAAATGCATCAGAAAACCCAGTATTTATGTTACATATGAGTATTACTGAAGGTGTGTTTTTATAGGGGTTATATCCCTCACAATGCTAGGCTCTTAATTCATGTCAGTTTTGGCTGACATGCACTTTAAGGGCTCAAAGACCCTTTAAGGGCTCATACTCATTTGCGTGAAATACGAATGAGCGCAATCTGGTAAAAAGAATCGGATTGCACTCGGACCAATGTTATTCAACGGGTGACAGTCTCTTCTGATTTATTCACACTACGGGGTGGGATCTCGGGCCGTGCGTCCACGCAGGCGCGAGAAGGAAGACATCATGTGATGTCAGTGGACAGGCAGCGCTAACTGCGCATGCCCAAGAAACAAGATTACAGCGCAGGCGCCAGGTAAATAACTGAACGCTGAGGAGGCGGCGCCCAGAAGAATGGAGGAAATGACTGATGGCTGTGAGGCGTCTGTGTCTGGGGGAAAGACCTGCCCCCCGGACAAACTAGAGGTGTGAGTGACAAATTATAAAAACGATTCTTTCAGTGGTGGAAGGGACCCCAACTAAAGAAGCCACCTTGACAGAATGTAGCATTAGTGCTGCACAAGGTGGCTCTTTTAGTTAAAAACGCCAGGGGGATTGACAGGTTCCCTTTAAACATAGGATCCTATGTTTAAGTGTCCCCTTTATTTTTATGAGAAGTATATATATACAGCATATATATATATATATATATAATGTTTTGAAGAAAACTTGGTTTTAAAACGATGTGTACAGTTGTGTATTACAATGCGATTTTTACATGAGTTTTTACAGACAGAGAACTGCTGTATCTAATCTAAAAGCTCATGCTAAAATTGCATTGCATACGGATTGCATACGCATGTCATACAGATTTAAAGGTAGAACATGGGATAAGGAGAGAGCAACAACTGAAAATAAATATGAGAAAAGATGGAAACAATTACCATATCAGAACCAGAGAAAGAAAAATCCCTCCTGACAAATGATATATTAAACAACACTGCAATGATTTCATGCATAGCATGTACTACAATAGACCAATGCAGTCTACAGGTCAACAATCTAGGTAATGTGTAAGATACATACATGAACTATCAACCCAAAAAACATGTGTAGCCAGTATTAGCTTAATCAATAGATCAATAAAGTAAAGTAAGGTAGATCAGACCTTGTACACTGAATCAAGTAAATCACAGGGGTTACCTTGAGACATGGTGTTAGTAGTAACAGGAGCACATGCGGGATCGTACAAAGGCGTCGACGCACATTTCACCTATGGTTTCATCAGGATTGTAATAATAAAATGTATTATTTCTTCTTAAATTTACCCCTTTTGTCTTTGGTGTCTCTATAATTCCTGATGGGCCATATAACTCATATGTCGTATTATCACTATTTGTCTATGCCAGATTTAACATAGATTGAAATCCAACTTGTTTTGGTTGTGTAGTCCAGTCTAGGGGTATGCTCCACTTGTATTAGTGTTTTTTTGCTTTAAATTAATACATTCATCCCCAGAAGTCTGGATAGATTGTCAAGGGCATCCTAAATTATCCCAAATATAATTTAAAACAATAACTGGGCTCTTTAAAAACCATTACAAAAGGAAAAGATAAATACAGCAAAAACTAAGAGACCACCACATCAAAACCCTGTCATGAGCAGCCCATTCTCTGGACCTGAACTCCATTGCAAACCTTTGGAATGTAATCAAGAGGATGATGGATAGTCACAAGCCATCAAACAAGGAAGAACTGCTTAAATTTTTGCGCCAGAGACAGTGTGAAAGATTGGTGGCAAGCATGCCAAGATGCATGAAAGCTGTGATTAAAAATCATGGTTATTCCACAAAATATTGATTTCAGAACTCTTCCCGAGTTAAAACATTAGTATTGTTGTTTCTAAATGGTTATGAACTTGCTTTCTTTGCATTATTTGAGGTCTGAAAGCACTGTTTTTTTTATTTTGACCATTGCTCCTTTAAAAAAAACAAAAAAAACTTTATTGCTTGGAAATTCAGAGACATGTTGTCAGAAGTTTGTAGACTAAAAGAACAATTGACATTTTACTCAAAAATATACCTATAAAGAGAAAAATCAAACTGAACATTTGAAAGTGGTCTCTTAATTTTTGCCAGAGCTGTATATGAAGAAACTTTTGCGCACACACACATATAATCAAAAGGATGTTATTTTACCTCAGACTTTATAAGTCAAAACCAGGAATGGAACAATCAGAGAAAAAGTATAATATTCAACGTATCCATGTGGCCTTTGTGTACAAAATGGCGCAACGGTGAAGGAGTGACAAAAATAAAAATAAACATTGTCCCTTCATATTTTTTCCCCACCGTACAGTTGGCAAGCTTGTTATGGGGAACCTTATTATAAGAGACTCCCTTTAAGATGACAGCTGGGAAGTCAACTGTGAATCCTACGCAGACATAAATTACCTCGTTTGATCTTTTTTTTTTCATGTCTGACAAATGTCACCTGTTTTCTTTTTCTTAGCGTATTTTTCAGACTATAAGAAGCAATTTTTCTTCCAAAAATGTGGAGGAAAATGGGGGGTACCCCTTATAGTCCAGATGTACCTGTCTGGCTGTGGTGGGAAAGTGGGGGAGTGGCAGCAGCAAAGCAGTGGGTCACATAGGCAGGAGCCGGATGCTGCAGCTAACTCCTGTGCCCACTGCTAAAGAGAAAAGAATATGCACTGCATGAGCAGTGAATATTCATTTCTCTTTAATCTCTGACACGCTGTTAGCCTCAGCCTCCAGCTTCTTGCAGCTATCGAGCTTTCACATGTCCCTGCTACTTAAGGCAATAAATATTCACTGCTTTTCACTCCCATAGGCATACAATGCAGTGAATATTCATTCCCTTTGGAAGAGGCACAAGTGAAAGCCCGGCAGCTGCAGGAAGCTGGCGGCTGCGGCTAACACTGTCCTCACTATTAAAGAGCAATGAACACTCACTGCTCTCCACGCACATAGTCATGGCGTGGAGAGCAATGAGTATTACGGCAGCTGTCTTCATCTTGTAAGCAGTGCATGACGTTACTCCCATGTGCTGCTTACAAGTATAGAGTAGCAGCTGGCATCAGAACAAGACGCTGAGAGGGAGCGCAGGAAGGTAAGTATAATGGTTTATGTTTGCCTTTTATGTTTTTCTGATGGGGGCCGTGCATACCAGGATGGGGATGGGGGTCAATCATACCAGGATAAGGATGGGGTCATGCATACCAGGATGGAGATGGGGTCCCTGCATACAGGATAAGGATGAAGGGGACCATTACTACAATGATAGAGATGAGGGGGCCATGCCTGCCAGGCTAGGGAGGAGGGCCATGCATTCTAGGACGGGGATGAGGGGGCCATGCATACCAGGATATAAATGAGGGGCCCATGCATACCAGGATAGCAATAAGGGGCCATGCACACCGGGATGGGGATAAGGGGACCGTGCATACCAGGATGGGGATGAGGGGGAAATTCATACCAGGATAGGGATGATGCATGTCAGGATAGAGATGAGGGGGCCATGCACACCAGGATAGGGATGAGGGGGCCATGCATACCAGGGTAAGGATGAGGGAGCCATGCATGCCAGGATGGGGATGAGGGGACCATATATACCAGGATAGGTCATGTTAAGTAGAGAATTGACCACATTTTTTGCTTCAAATTTTTTTCTTATTTCCTCCTCTAAAACCTAGGTGCATCTTATAGTCCAGAAAACAAGTTTCTATGCAGCCGCACACTCCGGTCCCGAGTGCCGGCGGCAGTGCCGGGTGTTGAGACGCGAGACTTGTGTGAGTTTCTCGCATGTCTGTACCTGGCCCCTTATTCTGTGCTGACAGAGTACATCTAAAACAGCCCAACTACAATGCCTAACAGTAAGAAATCCTGCCATATACCGTACAAGAAAAGCAAATAAATTTGATGTAATAAAAGATGGTGTATGTAACAAAAAAATTAAATTGTCTTTAAAATATTAAACATTTAATATTAAGTTATTATCAGCTGCTGCTTTGAAACATGCTAATCACTGTCTCTGCCTTACTTTCTATACTGCCATTTACAGTATGCGGCGTCAGCATATTCTGCACTGCTGTGCTATTCTTGTCTCCACTGAGACTCCAGTGTAATTTTCCTATTTCAGGAGCACAAACGTGAATTTGTAGTGTGGGGGAACCCATGGGATCACAGAGTGAAAATACAAGCCCTAGCAGCTGTTGCCCTAGTCGGATTTAAGCCCATGACACCAGCGCTGCAACCTCGGAGCCATCATGTCACTTACATTTTAACACATGGTTGTACAAGAGCAGTAATTAAGGACTTGACTTGTGTTACAATGTTGCACAATATATCATTTAGCATAACACTACTGATATTAATATTATAAAATAGTAAACATCAATTCTTTCAGTGCAGAATGCTTTTATTACATGTACACTTATTTGTGCACCATCCTGGATGATTCCCACCCAAGCCAGGTTATATGTTCTCGGCGCAGCTGTGCTCGCCATTAGAAATGCAGGGCCATTCTCATTCATTATGAAGCAGTCACACGTGCACAGAAACGTCGCGGTAGCAAAGATCTACAGAATGAATTGTCCATTTTGGAATACAATCAATGACCTCATCACCATTAAAGGAGCCTTGCTGCAAATCAATAGCTGCATCTTGTTTTGGCTGAGCTGGGATTTAATGGAAAGCAGAGTTTTGTCAGCTGTGACACCAGAGAAAATGTGGTTCAAAGGGTCAGCATTTCAGGAAGGTTAACTCAGCCTTTCCCCTGCACAATGTGCCTCTTCCCACTCGCTAATTATCACAGAGCGCATTTTATTTCGGATTAAGCAAGGGTAATTGAGACATTGCAATTACAGTAAATGGCAGAATAATAAAATGCCACATATCAGCTCAGCATTAAAACCAAATAGGTCCTGTGTCTCCTCCCGCTAGGTGAGGACTAGTTTGCAGTTTGTTTGATTGAATGGCACTAGCAGCAGAATAG
This sequence comes from Dendrobates tinctorius, assembly GCF_039654945.1. Classification (NCBI taxonomy): domain Eukaryota; kingdom Metazoa; phylum Chordata; class Amphibia; order Anura; family Dendrobatidae; genus Dendrobates; species Dendrobates tinctorius. The sequence goes on from NW_027361694.1 coordinate 14,795,550, forward strand.
CGCTGTATACGTCCAGGTAAAAGCTTTATTGCTGGGGTATTTTTAGCAGAGCCAACAGTGCTGCAAACAACATGTAATGTCAGGTTAATGAAACGGGAGCTGAGAGCTGGCAAGTTTCTAACACTAATTATAACGTTCCATGCAAGTGATGTGGACTGATCAATGGATAACCAGGACAGGAGAACGCAGCACAGACTACAGTCAGAGCCAAAAGTTTGGAGACTGACACTGATTTTGTTTTTCACAAAGTTTACTGCTTCATTGTCTTTATATATTCCAGTCAGATGGTTCTATGGTTACTGGAGTGCAATTATAAGCATTTCATAGGTTTGTATAATATATATATATATATATATATATTTATTTATATATATTACAGCAAGTTTATTGAAAGAATCTAATGTTTACAGTGTTCACAATATTTTCACTCTGTAACATCCACTGTTTCTTGTTTCTGGAAAACACCCATGAAGCCAAAGTCATCACTACACTTGTAAATAAATTTCCAAACGGGTACTATTTCCAAAATGTGGCTACTTGAATCCTGCTCTTCTATCTCTTAGGCCAGAGTCACACATAGCGACTCACCAGCGATCCTGACAACGATATCAATGTGAATATAGAAACTTGGCACACACAGTATATATGATTTCCAGTGAAAAAGTGATTTTTAATATACAGTACATACAGTATAGACGTTTCGGTCACATTGACCTTCATCACAGTACTATGTATTGTACTGCTGTCATTTGCATAATGCTCAAAAGAGGGAGAGCCAAAAGGTAAGAGGTCCCCCCGGGAGTAGGGACAAAAGGCAAAGCTTTGCAGAGTCGGTCCGGTCAGTATGCAGCATGTAGGGCAATGACACGGCATCCACCGTGGGTGTGTACGATGTGTACGTTAGTTACTAGCTCCCTGCATCAGTGCGCTGGTAACTAACGCACACATCGGGTATCTAAAGGACGCACGTCCCTTGGATACCCGATGTGTACATTAGTTACCAGCAGATCGCTGGTCTCCCGCCTGTCACACGCAGCGATGCGTGCTGGCCAGCGGGAGACCAGCAACCAAAAAAAAGTCCTGGCCTTTCCTGCAGCGATCAGCGATACCTGCAGGGGGGCCGGTCGCTTATCACTGTGACACACAGTGATCTCGCTGGTGAGATCGCTGTTGTGTCACAAAAATTGTGACTCAGCAGCGATCTCGCTAGCAAGATCGCTATGTGTGAAGGGGCCATTAGGGGTTCTGTATATAGAGCCCGCAAACTATTCTATGTTAATTTGTTCTCCAAGAGACAAATAGTCCCTTCTGTGTCTCGCTGTGTGGCTAAGCAGTACTGTACAGCCACCTACAGGGTATTCCCACATTCAGCAGAAATTGTGGGACTAATTTTGGTGCCATTTTTACTAATATTCTTAAAAAATGTTTAAAATACAAAATCTAGGACTAAAACAATTTTTTGTAGTAAAAATATAATTAATTTTTCTTTACCTTACAATGACATAAAAAAAATTTCACACCCGTGGTGTCAGTATGATCACTGCACTCTGATGAATTCATTGAGAGGTGTGGTTTGTAAAATGGGGTCACTTCTGCTGTTCTGGCACCTCAGGGGCTCTGCCAATGTACCATGCCACCTGCAAACCATTCCAGCAAACTTTTCACTCTTAAATTAAGCACTCATTTCCCTTCTGAGCTTTCCACTGTGCCTGAAAAGTAGTTCCAGATTACATGTTGGGTGTATCACCCAGAACGGGGTACTCAGGTTGCCGGGCAGCTTTGGATTCTGGGGGTCATGGGGATGGCAGCCGTGACTGGTGCCTGTGCTCCAGGGACAGTGAAATAGGGATTAAAAGTTAAAAGATAGAAAGGAAAACAAAAATTAAAAAGAAGAGTTTGTGACGCCAGTTGGAGTGTTCGGCTGTAAGATGGCCGGCACTGCATATGATCCCTGGGGGGTGGGTGACGATGGCAGTGCAGGTGTTTAACCCCCTCCAACTAGGGCTGGCCCCCAGGGATAGTGATGGAATTAGATGGTGCAGAGTAATAAGGCAGGAGACAGGAAAAGTCACTTTACCATTTACTGAAGTCCAGATGCAGTTTCAGAGAATGGAATACAACTGTCACCAGGTTTACAGTCTGCTCTGCATGATGGGAATTATCTCTCCCTGCTGTTATTAAGTATAAACTCCCTGCTGTTCTTATCCCTTCTGAGACAAAGGTTTCCTGGAGTCTGAAACTTCCAGTACAGCCACTTATGGCGTTTTCTCCCCTGGCAACTTGCAGCGTGAATCCAATGTGAAGCACGTGTTTGTTCTTGCACAATCTCTCACTGATTTTCTGTTGCTATGGAGCTCCTGGGAAAAACATTTCACTGCTGGTTATGGAAACCACACAGCTTCTCAGCTTACCACCTGACTCTGGAAGCCTGTATGGGCTAGAGGCTGATGCCATGATCCTTCTCAGCACTGTCCCTGGAGAGAGCACATGTCTCTCCTCCATGAATATTCTCCATTTTCTTTTTACACACTGTTTCCTCACACACTAACTATGCCCCTCCCCTCCCAGTTAGGGTATCTCAGCAAAGCTCTAAGCTTCAGACAGAGTAAAGGAGGGGGGTAAATTGTGTGTGCAGTAGTCCCCAGCAGAGAAAGGATAACTCCCATCATTTACAATACACATATAAAATAGTACATATTTGACCATTTTGTGGTGACACAGACACAGGGCTCCACATTCCCCCTAGTTAAAGATAGCATGTCCTCAGACTACACCACTGAATGCCAACGTATAATAAAATGACGTAACATTTAACCTGAGTTTAGGTGAACAGTAACATTGACTGAGTCGTGGAATACACCCCAAAACCACTTCTGATTGGTTGGATCGTTCCTGAGGGCAGCTGCACACAGACCATAATATAAAATTCACTGTTTTTAGGTGGCTTACTGCCAAAGCATGATGAACAGGTTTTCCTCTCAAGTTTATGAGTCCTTACAAGAGTTCTTGTAGTAGAAGAAAGTGTATCAGTCACTGAAATCTCACCTTAGTCCATGTGGCCGCAACTTTTTCAACATTTTTAATAACGTTACTTAAGGCATAGTTCAATGTAAGTACAAAGTCATTACATATTTATTAATCTTAATACTCTATGAGGATACTTTATAAATGATTTCAGTAGCGAGAAGGGGTTTGTCCCTGTTTGCTACGCTGTGAGCTGGGCAAAATAGGATTGCTAGGCAGCTTCCTACAACTCTTTGAACCTACCACAGGTACAACAGGTTCACTGCTGACTGTGGGCAAGTTTTCTGATTCTTCCGCATGCAAAATGTCAGTGGTTGGCATTAGCGGTTCGTTGCTTTCGGAATGGTTTGGTGTCTTTGGTAAAGACCGTTGTGGGAACAACACCACTGAAACTACCACTGCATTGCTGACTTGTAGCCAAGAACTGGGGAATTCATCTTGCACAGTGCAACTCTTTGTGTCAGTCTTTTCTATTAGCTGAGGATCTTCCTTAGTCTCAACTCTTTCATGAAATTGTGCTGGACATATTTCAGATTGTCTCTTGATACGGTAGTGCACATTTTTCCACCATCTTTGGAGATGGTGCACACTTTGCTGTTGTCATAGCTAGATGGTTGAATAGTGTAAGGCTGGGCCTCCCATTGGTCATCTAATTTGTGGTTTCTTCTCTTTTTCTTTAACACTTGTTCACCTGGTTGTAAGGGAGCTTCCACAGCATGTTGATTAAAGTTTCTTTCCTGTTTTTGCCTAGTTTGATCAAGACTTTCTTCTACACATTGCTGAACTTTTAGATACTGCAATTGTCTTTCTGTGTTCCAATCAGTGTGCAATTGGCTGGATATGGTTTCAGGAGTTAGGACTCCCTTTTCCAGGTCAATGGGGAGTTTACCTGGCCATGCATCAAGTAAGCTGGGGCATATCCTGTTGCACTGGTTGGGATATGATTGAACATGTTGATCAAATCAGGTAATTTCTCAGGCCATTGGATCCTTTCTTCTAGTGGTAGGATCTGCAATAAATTGATTACCAGATGATTCAGTTTTCCGCAAAGACCATTGCCTTGTGGGTGGTATGGTGTTGCTCTGATCTTTTTACATCCATAAAGGGAGCAAAAGTCTTGAAACACTTCTGCTTCGAAGGCTGAACCTCTGTCTGTCAGCACTTGATCTGGGTAGCCATGGGGTCTGCAGAAATGCTCTTGGAATGTCTTTGCAGCTGTTCTTGCTGTTTGGTTTTTCACTGGAACGACCACTAGGAAACAGGAATAGTGATCTACTATTGTTAAGGCATAGAGATACCCTGATCGGCTTGGGGATAGTTGCACGTGGTCTAAGGCCACTAATTCCAGAAGTTGCTTAGTGATGATGGGCTGCAAAGGGCCCTTTGACTGGTGGAATTCTTACTTCTAAGATTACATGGGCCGCATTCCCTACACCACTGTTCAATGGACCGTCTCATACCTGTCCAGAAGAAGCGGTCGCAGATGACTACTTCTAGCTTTTTCCAACCAAAGTGTCCCCTTGATTGTGGTAAGCTTCTAAGACCATGGGCACGTCTTTTCTTGGGACCCCGATCTGCCATACCAGTTGATGCGCACATGGGTTAATAGCTTTTCAGACCAACTTGCTTTCAAAAGTGAACAGCTCCTTTCTCTTTTTCCTTAATTGTTGGACATCTGCAGGCGTATCAGGAACTGGAGATAAATTTGCTTCACCAAGGAGTTCTTTGACAATACATATAGCCTGGTCACTGCTCTGCATCTCTGCCCAACCATGTTGGGGTAGTGGATTAAGGGAAAATTCGTGAACGGCAAGACTTTTCCCTGTCACGCGTTTAGATTCTTGGGAGGCACCGTGGCGGTGGAATGCCAGCATCTCTATTTCTTTCAGGTCTGCTAGATCTTCTACTAGATCAGAAGAATTTGGCATACATGAGAAGGCATTGGCATTGGCATTTTTAGTGCCAGCTCGGTATTTAATGACAAACTCATAATTGGACAACCAAGCCATCCATCTTTGTTCCAAGGCGCCGAGCCTGGCGGTCTCCAGATTGGTCAGCAGATTGTTGTCCGTATAGATGGTATATTTAGACGAGACCAAATAGTGCTTGAACCTTTTGGTCACTGCCAAAACTATAGCCAAGAATCTTAACTTGAATGAGCTACAGTTGGTAGAGTTCCTCTCAGTAGGACGAAGCTTCCGACTCGCATAAGCAATGACTTTCTCCTTATCCTGCTGCTCATGAGTCAGGACAGCTTCTAACGCAATATTTCTGGGATCAGGTGTGCAGGATAAATGGCCGATCATAGTCTGGATAAGCTAAGGTCTTTTCTCCGGTGAGTGCTTGCTTAAGGATTTTGAACGACTCATCCAGTCTAGCATCCCACACTATCAGAGGACTCTTATTTCAGGCCTTTTTGGATTTGCCAACCAGGAGGTCTTGAAGGGGGGCTGCCAATTTAGTAAAGTCATTAATAAAGCATCTGTAGTATCCCACTAGCCCTAGGAACTGTCTGACCTCTTGGATGTTGGTGGGCACCTGCCAGTTTCTAATAATAATAATAAATTTTATTTCTATAGCGCCGACATATTCCGCAGCACTTTACATTTCGGAGGGGATTTGTACAGACAATAGACATTACAGCATAACAATAATCACATAGATTATAACAAATACCAAGAGGAATGAGGGCCCTGCTCGCAAGCTTACAATCTATGAGGAAAAAAAGGGAGACACGAAAGGTGGGTGGTAACAGTTGCCCTGATTGTATGGACCAGCCATAATGTTAAGTGTGTATCAGTACAGACACAGAGGGCTAATGGATGCATAAAGCATGTGGGAACATGATGCAGGGAACCTGGTTATGGTAAAACTTTTGGCTGTGCCACACAGGGATAGATTAGGTTAATATGTTGAGGCGATAGGCCAGTCTGAATAAATGCGTTTTCAGGGCACGCTTAAAATTGTGGGGATTGGGGACTAATCGTATTGACCTGGGAAGTGCATTCCAAAGAATTGGTGCAGCACGTGTAAAGTCTTGGAGACGGGAGTGGGAGGTTCTGATTATTGAGGATGCTAACCTCAGGTCATCAGCAGAAAGGAGGGCGTGGGTAAGGTGGTATACTGAAACAAGAGAGATGTAGGGTGGTGCTGAGCCATGGAGGGCTTTGTGGGTGAGGGTAATAAGTTTATACTGAATTCTGGAGTGGATGGGTAGCCAGTGTAATGACTGGCACAAGGTAGAGGCATCAGTGTAACAATTGGTGAGGAATATGATCCTGGCTGCAGCATTCAAGAAAGATTGGAGAGGGGAGAGTTTGGAAAGAGGGAGACCGATTAGAAGAGTTACAATAGTCGAGATGAGAATGAATAAGAGAAACAGTAAGAGTTTTTGCAGACTCAAAAGTCTAATGACAGCCACTTTGTCTGGGTCAGGTGCTACTCCATCTGCACTCACGACATGACCTAAATACTGCACTTTGGGCTTTAGGAGATGACATTTGGATGGTTTTACCTTAAAGCCGAAGTTGGACAATGCCTCAAAGACCTTGGCCAGGTGTTGCAGGTGTTCCTCGTAGGTCCTGGAATATACATGACATCATCCAAGTACAATAACACAGTTTCAAACTTCTTATGTCCGAGGCAACATTCCATAAGTTCTGAAAGTTTGCGGGAGAATTGCACAATTCGAACGGCATGTAATTAAACTCACATAGCCCCATTGGAGTAGAGAACACAGTTTTTTCTCTGTCCGCCTCAGCAACAGGAACCTGCCAGTACCAGCTGGTTAAGTCAAAAGTGGAGAAGCACCTAGATGATTTTAACGCTGATAGGGACTCCTTTATGCGGTAAGGGGTATGCATCTTTGTGAGTAATTTTGTTAATTTGTCTGTAATCTGCACATATGCGCATGATACTATCTTTCTTTTTGACCAACACCAGGGGAGCCGCCCAAGGACTGTAGATATCCCCGATTACCCCTGCTTGTTTAATTTCCTTTAGCACACCTTTTGCACACTGATAATGAGCTGGAGGTATGGTACGATACCTTTCTTTGATACGTGGGTGATCTCCTGTGGGAATATTATGCTGAACCCCTTTTACCTGCCCAAAATCCAAGCAATGCTTACTGAAAACCCTCTCGTATTCTTATACTACTCGAAACACTCCATTTTTCTGATGTACAGGAGTGGAGTCGGTGCCAACATGCATATTTTGTAACCAGTCCTCCATCTGAACAAGAGAGCCATCCGTTGCCTTGAACAGATCCAAGGGTTCTGCAGCCTGAATATCATTGTTGCTGACTGTGATCAGTTTCGCTACGGTTGCATAACGGGTCAAGCGAGCTTCCTCCTCCCCACAGTTCAGAACACGTACCGGGACCCTGCCCTTTTTAACATTAACAATCCCCCTGGCTGTCAGCACAGTAGGTCTGCTATCTAAATAAACTAGTTTAAGGAGAGCCTGGTAGTCCCATCCTCTGATACCTATGGCTGCTCTGCATCAGATGAGAGTCTCACTCCTGGGGGGAAGCAAATGGATTTGGGATCACTCACCCTTACACTACCAATCTCTTCACCAGTTAACTCCACCTGCTGTTGCTGCACGAGGGCCTTGATTTCTTTATTGAGGGCATGCTGGTCTTTGTACGGGGCTGACTATGTGTTGCAAAATGGCGATGACCTCACTTAGACAATATTCAATCACATTTGTGCTCAATGTTATGGTAGGTTGACACTTCCCCCTTTCTACATCTACTACCATGAGACATTGTGCTTTGAGCTCCACCCTCCCCACTTTAATGACATCCTCTTTGTACCCCATCTGTGTCAGAGTCTGACCATTACTTGCTATTAATGACAAGTCACCATCAATACTTTGGGCAAAATCGGCATAATATTCTGTCTCTTCCTGATGGCTGTAATCCCAAGCGTTCTAACTATCAGCTTCTTAGATAATTGTATAATTCGTACTTACACCACAAGGCGTCCACAGATAGTTTTAACTCCACCGGCAGTGCAACTGTAGAAAGACCAGGAGAAACGATGCTGTTTTCTTCCAAAATCTTGTATTATTTTACAATGGACAGTAGGTAAAAAGGGGTAATCTGTACAGGGGAGTACACATGTGTCTTGAGTAATGGCTGCTGTAGGCTAAACTGAAGAAAAAGGGAGGAGCAACCTAATACAGAGCTCAACTACAGGAGGGGCAAGGGGACAATTTTCACACAGTATAATTCTACCTGGCAACAACAGGAAATTTTGCTGATTGGAGGAAGAAATCAACACAGAGAAATATACATTACAGGTTGTTCCCATTTGTGGGACACAACACTCCCAGTCTGAAATCATCAGTGTCACGGACCGGGGATGTGACCTTTGGCCGCACATGGCTATCACAGGCACAGGGGGGCTTATCTTAGTTATCCCACCACTGGCACCATGTGATAAAAAGCAGCAAGCTAGTTTTGTCCTAGCAATTTGCCGCAGGGGGCTTATTTTAATTATCCCACCACTGCCACAATATGCTACAAGCTGTTGGGATTTGTGGATATCCCACTTTCCAGTTCCCCTTTGGAACTTGCAGCTCTCTGGCGCCCCCTTACCATCAGATCAGTCAGGGAACTACACCTAGGATAATTAGTCGCCGGACGGCTACTTGTTGTGCAATGGCGATTAGGCCTGCTTGCAGTGAGGGAGTTATAAATGCTTTGGCCGCAGCCACACAATCAGCTTATAAAACCCGCTCAGTCACTGCCAGCGCTACCCGCCTAGCCAGAACACACTTCGCTGCCACCAGCTTCAGATTCCTGCAAGGAGGCAGAACTAATAAATTTTAAAGTTTATTCCCAAAAGATGGGCAGTGTTTACAGACGATAAAAAGGCTTTGCAAAATAAGACAATAATAGTATGTACAATGCAAATACAAATAAAAGGGGTTTAAAAAGCAGAAATAAAATTTACATATTGCTTAGATCATTTCAGGCAGAACCATGCGGGGAGGAGGAGGAGCCAGACATCATAATTCATGGATAAGGTCTTGTGGCAAGAGCTCCCAAGCAGCGACTAACTGGGGGGGCTCAGTTGCAGACTTATAAGTCTGGGCTTGTGACATCACCAAAGGGGCTGGCTGGTGATGGTCCTCCCCTCTGCTCTTACAGTTACAATCTGGCTGAAAAACTTATCATAACCATAACTCGCAAAGGGTACCTAGTATAGAAATGCGCATAGTATCATCTTTTCTAGCCTGTCACTGGCATTCATCCAAAACCAAACTCAAACTAGTTATTCCACACCATTCAGGAGCAATCCATTTCTCTGGTTCAGTTGGCGCTGGAACCATGAAAAACTTGGGATAGGAAGCTGAGTCGGCGCATGTCCCGGATATGTAGTTTTTATTTTTCTATCACAATCTCACATTGCATTACGTCCGAATGAATAAATTCCCATTATATGCTATGAGAGAACATGTTGGAGACAAAGAGACCCCTGCTGGGAGGCGGGGAGAGACGGACTAGTAATTCAGGTTAAAGCAACAAATATGAACCTAGCACTCAACATGATTCACAACTACTATCATACGCTCCATTTCAACGCATCTTGTTTTTTAGATGCCTAAAGCACCATCGTCCTTTCTAATAGATGCCTATAAGCTCTACACAATCTATATACCACACGGTATGTTTGACATTCTTATGGATTGCTGCTATATATTTTCTATGGCTTTTTTTAAATTATTTGGCGTGCTATGGGCAGTGTGGGATACCTGGCGTTATCTGCGACCAATTTATCCTATTTTTGTATGACCATTTTGACTATTGTTTGTATATACTTCTGTTTTCCTTTGTTTTTTTTCCCTTTTTTTCCTTTGTTATTTTTTTCTGTTTTATATGACGTTTTGTTTTGTAATTATATTTACCCTTGTAGTAACTGAAGAAGGTCACATTGACCGAAACGTCTTTTTTTGTGTACTACAATAAACCGCCTTACAAATACCTTTAAGTTGAGTGCTAGGTTCATATTTGTTGCTTTAACGGTTTGGGAACCTAACCTTAGCACCATCTTGAGTTGTGCTCACGGTGTTCTTTCTATAGTAATTCAGGTTACACTGGTCGTGTGTGTGAGCTGTGAGGGAGGAACAAGGGGGTGAGTGGCTGCAGTCTCAGGTTATAGTCAGGCATAGGGAGAATACAAAGCTGCAATGTGTGACAAGCTAAGGAAAGGAAGGGGTGTCAAGCCCCCACACTGACATAGTATAGTTCAGCATGTAAATAGAAGATTCCGCAATGTGATAATCAGGGGAATCTGATGTCATATTTTACCTTATCATTACAGTCAGATTTCATAAGTCCTTGTGCAAGGAGACGACCCTGTCCCTCGACGTCGTGAAACCTGCAATGAGAGAAGAAAAACAATGCAGCATAATGCAGAAATCAAGTCCATACTTGTAGTAAAACGTAGACCTTGAGTAAAAAAATAACAAATGAGTCCAATAGAAAACCCATCTTCAGATTGGGGAAGCCACAACATGCCAACTCTTCCACCAACCCAACAGTAGAAGTTCCAGTATAGAAGGGGAAGTTAAAGTTCAGTTGGATGCTGATAATCCTGAGTCCTAGCACGACAGTAGAACGTGAAGGTATGCTCCCCGCCGTGGTAGAATCCAGAAAAAAGCCAAGTTTATGTGACTCCTGCTCGAAGGAGCCAGCAGACGATGAACCTGAAATTCATGTCAGCAGGCACGATGACTGACCAGTTGGAAGGATGGCCAGGGTGAAGAGATCTCAGCTTCCGTACTGGCACCTTGGACAAGCAACTTGTAATGCAGGTTGGCTCGAAATCTTTCCTAAACTCTGGTCCTCTTGGCTCAAGTTCATAAACGAGTTCATCACAGGGTGATGCTTGGGGAGTGAACGTGTCTTGTTCGACATCCAACAGTGTGCTGTGGCTGCGTTGTTTAGGAAGAACACTAGCACTATTGGTAAAAGATAGGGTGTTTACAGAGGGGCTCCCCCTCTGAGCAATGAAGTCTAGCACAGCTTCGGCTTGACCAGGCTTGTGATGGAGGTAGGCGTCAAAGGCTGGGAAATTAACAGTTGCTTGCTGTGAATCCCTTGGCAATTCAGTCTTTGCAGGAAGAGAAGATGAGGGAGCTACCTAGCTGTTATAGTTGTCGTCGGTGGGTTTGATGCTCATGACCCTGATGATCACCTTGTCTTCCTCTGTAGGTGGTGAGTTGTTTTCCTTGGTTAAAGGATTGAGTGCTGTTGTCTCGAGGTTGTAGTCTCGAAAATAAAGCAAACTTGAATTGTCAGATGGTTGTTGTTGACACTTAGTGACATTTGACTTCTTCATCCAGTAATGATGTGGGTCTGGCAGGGGGGACAAGTCATGGTGATCTGATGTGATAAGCGTTTTGTAAGAGGAGATGTTGCTTGGATCCTGTGTCTGGTCACTAAAGACATTGCCCATGATAACCAAGCCTAGCTCGAGGCGCTGGGTATATGGTTCATTGAGTAGTCTGTGTATTTGTTGATGCATCTTGTGCAGTCGTATAATGTCTCTGCCGAGGAGAATTAGGGTGGCTGCCTTGTCGTTCCGGGGTGGCATCTCTTTGGCTATCATTCTGAGATGAGGATGCTGAAGAGCGACTTCTGGCTTTGGGATTTCTTCCCTGTTGAATGGAATTTGGTTACGCTCAACAAGCGTGGGTAGTGGTATCTCCATGGCGTCCTTCTCAAGAGAAGTTATTATGAGGCCACTGGCCCTTCTTCCAGAGGTTTTTATAACACCACTGCAGGTGCCCAAAGTGTAAGGATAGACATCTCCTTTTAAGTCGAACAAGTCGAAGAGTTCTGACCTGGCCAGTGATTTGTTGCTCTGGTCATCACCTAACGTACACCTTGACTGCCTTCTCTGGATGACCCTTGGGATACACCCTTGCCAGGAAAATCTTCGCGCAGGACTTGTCTCGAAGACCTTCTCCGCAGACTTCTGTGCATGAGGAAGAAACCGCAACTTGGCTTATCACTTGGTCTGAACTCTCCCTGCCATAACTTGTGGTGGGACAAGGGGTAGATGCAGAGACAGGCTGTGATGGATGGAGCGCTTGTACGTGGCCTTCGCTGTCGCGCTCTAGACACTTGATGGTGATGACACAGTCCTTCGCAAGATGTTCAGTGAAGCATACTCCAAACTTCTTCAAGAGCTCCTTTCATTCTTGAAGGGGTTTCTTCCTGAAGCCGATGCACTTCTTCAAGGAATGTGGCAATTTGTGAATAGGACACTGGCGGTACGGATTTTCGACCTTCTCACCTTCATTGCCTTTGTCTAGCGCTGATGTCGATGTAGGCAGAACTTCTGTCTTTTTTGCAGACACTGGACCGCTGCGGTTACTGTTGTGAGAGCACGAATTCTCGTACTTAGGGGATGATACAGAGCTGCTGGTTTCTTCATAGCAGAAGCTGGGGTCAGTTTTGCACTCTGCAATCTCCTTGATGAAGTCACAGAAATAGGAAAATGGGTGAAAAGGGACTTGGTATTGTCTTTTGAAGTTTGACCCTCGTATGGTCCACCTTTCTTGTATGTTGTAGGGTAACTTGGCAACTATGGGTTTCACCCCACGAGCAGTATCCAGGTAGTTGAGGCCAGGTAGGTGTGTGTCTGCCTTGGCTAGCTGGAGCTCTAACAGCAGGTCGCTGAGCTCTAGAAAATTTGAACTGTCCTTGACGGATATTTTGGGGAAATCCTTTAGTCACTTGAACAATGCATTCTCTATGGCTTCGGGACTGCCAAAGCTACGTTCTAGTCTTTCCCATGCAGCCATGAGACCAGCTGCTGGATTATTGATGTGGATGGATCTGAGCCTCTTGACCCGTTCTATGGATTGAGGTCTGAGCCACTTGATTAGCAGATCCAGCTCTTCAGCAGCAGTGATGCCAAGGTCACTAATTGTGGCTTTAAAGGCACATCTCCAACCTCTATAGTTCTCTGGTTGATCATCGAACCTTGTGAGACCAGTCTTAGTAAGTTCATGGCGAGCCATGTACCTTGCAGCATCAGGCATGTCGGTTTTCTCTGACTTTGGGAAGACAATTGCTGGCTGAGTAGCGCTGTTCATATAGTCTGTAGAGACTTGACTTAGAAATGTAGGATAGTATGGTGCAGCATAAGCATTTAGTGCAGTAACCGGTTTCCTGAGATGTTTCTGCCATAGATGAGACTGGAGATGTATGGCTTTGCTGGGGTGTAAGATCTGGCTGAGTATTGAAGCATGAAGGAGGTTTGGGTTTGTATGCTTGAGGTACATTGGACTGACCTTGAAAGCTGAGAGCTGCAGGCGGATCGACGTCCTGATGCTCTAGAGCAGGGGTCTCAAAATTGGCAGAGTAAATGGGCCTCACATAAAAAAAAATTTGAGCTGGCCGGCCGCATTCCTTTCAGACTTAATACACCTCGTACAAACACGGCTCTGCTCCGTACACCTCGTACACACACGACTCTGCTCCGTACACCTTGTACACACACGGCTCTGCTCCGCATACCTCGTACACACACAGTTGTGCTCCATACACCTCGTACACACACGGCTGCACTCCATACACACACAGCTTTGCTACATCCACCCTGTAAACCCCTCCTAACCCCACACATAAACTTACCTTCATCCAGCACCATGGCAACCAGCACAGACAGCAGCATCCTGCATAGCCATTCACGGAGGCCCCTGATCATGTGACCTCTGACTCCTCCCCTCCTGTGACCTCATCCCAGATCCTGTGCACACAGAACAGCTATCGCGCGCACCTGAATGCGCTCCTTCCACCTGCCTCAGGGAGTGAGACATGTGGTGCACCGCGGGCCGCAGATGCCTGCCTCAGGGGCCGCATGCAGCCCGCGGGCCATGTGTTTGAGACCTCTGCTCTAGAGAAAGGTCAGTGCTGACGGCAATGTTGGTGGTGGTTGGGGATTCGTTGGTTTGGATCAGCACATAGTCTCTTGTGCGCATAAGTGAGTCTTCCGTGTCGAATTCGTACGAATTGAGGCTATTTCCTTGGCTCCCACCCATAGCCTGTTCAAAGACCTTTAGCTTTGCCACGGCAAAAGTTGTGTGGTGTAGCAATTCACTTTTGGTGGGTTCTAGATTCTCTTTGACCTTCCATGTAGGATTGGTTGATCGTTTGGATATTTTACTGTGAACTTTGAAAAGTTCTGTTTCCATTTCTTGCTGCTTCAGGACTGGCAGTGAAAAGGTTCTTTTTGTCTCTGACATAGTGGCAGGAGTGCAAGGGTGGGGGCTGTTCTGCTCCTGGTTGTCAAGGAGACCAATACAAAGTTGCAACTAGCTGAGCTGGACAGCACAGAAGTGTTATAACATAGTAACATAGTAACATAGTTATTAAGGTTGAAGGGAGACTTTAAGTCCATCTAGTTCAACCCATATCCTGTCCTAACCTGCCCTAACATGTTGATCCAGAGGAAGGCAAAAAAAACCCATGTGGCAAACAGTAAGCTTCACATTGGGGAAAAAAATTCCTTCCCGACTCCACATACGGCAATCAGACTAGCTCCCTGGATCAATGCAATATTAAGGAAACTAGTGTATATACCCTGTAATATTATACTTTTCAAGAAAGGCATCCAGTCTCTTCTTAAATTTTAGTAGGGAATCACTCATTACAACATCATATGGCAGAGAGTTCCATAGTCTCACTGCTCTTACAGTAAAGAATCCGCATCTGTGAGTATGCTTAAACCTTCTTTCCTCCAGACGTAGAGGATGCCCCCTTGTCCCCGTCACAGGTCTCAGAGTAAAAAGATCATTAGAAAGGCCTTTGTACTGTCCCCGGATATATTTATACATTGTAATAAGATCACCCCTAAGCCTTCGATTCTCCAAACTAAATAACTCCAAGTGTAATAACCTGTCTTGGTATTGCAGACCCCCTAGCCCTAATAACCTTAGTCGCTCTTCTCTGCACCCGCTCCAGTTCAGCTATGTCTTTCTTATACACCAGAGACCAGAACTGTACACAGTATTCATGGTGTGGTCGCACTAGTGACTTATATAGAGGTAAAATTATGATCTCCTCATGAGCATCTATGCCTCTTTTAATGCATCCCATTATTTTATTTGCCTTTGCAGCAGCTGCCTGATACTGGCCATAAGTCTATGTAAACTGCAGCTTTTCAATAGCTTATAGAATAGATAATCCTTTCTCTGGATTACAGGCTGTGAACTGTTCTTAGTAACAGGTTAAATCTTTCACTGTGCAATTTTCTGAAGTTAAGAACAAAGAGAATGTCTGCAGTCTATGTAAGCTGCTGTTGTTGTGGCTTTACATTAGCCTTATAAACAATCTGTTAGGGCTGGCGGAATGCACCAAATAATAAAGATGATAATAAGGTGCATTCACAGCCCGGGGTCCACCGTGCAGGGGTGGTAAACTGCTGCTAGTAATGGCGGACACTATATGGCGGTATGATAGAGGAGCACACGTGGGTTAACCTCACCCGGTGTGTACAGGGGCGGAATCCTTTGCTTCACAGAGCCGCACTACTGCTGAACATAAATGCCGGAGCCTGTTAAAGCTCACAGAGCTCAGCAAGGTAAACGCTCAGTATCAGGTCACAGGACTCAGCCCCAAGGACACAGGGTCAGAGTCCATCTAGACCTACTAAGCGTGTGGCGTCGCAACTGCGGATGCCACTAAGTGACGCTGATGACTGTGGAGTGTCGACTAAGAGAACCGTGGCGTACAGACCAAGCCACCACTTGGCGTAGATGCTAGTCTCTGACTCTGCCTCCTACTTGCTCCTCAGCCTGGGAGCTAACAGGCTAGGCTACACAACACATGCGTACCAAAGGTAGGGGTTTCCAATGAGTCAGTCATCAGAGACATTCATATGTGCATACAACTCTCACTCCACATGGTCTAAATCTTTCTCTATATTAGCACATGGCCGAGCGGCCATGCGAACCTTTTATAGCCGCGTCCTTCTGGGACCTTCCTGACCTTCCTGATGGTCCAATCCGAGCAGGAGAAGGACCTGAGCGTGTGACCTCCGATCTCCAATGAGAGATCGTCCCACGGGCATGCTCAGTGGACCGAAAGGAGGACTTAGTCCCTGGAGTAACTCGCTGCTAACCAGCATGCATTGCTTTAACTGGACCAGAGGTGGCAGCAACAACCAAACCTAAAGAGCTGGTCTGACGAGAGCGCCTGGATCGACGAGTCTGCTGAGCAGCCTCCTCTGCGACCGGAGAGGAATGGGAGACTGCCGAATGCAAGACTCGAGATTCCCGCTGTGCAGCGACAGGAACCCGATGCCTAACACAATCATATTCTTGGATTACAGCTGTATACTGTTCCTGGTCACAGCTACCCCTTTTTGCTATTCTGTCTCTTGCTGATGGCTGTAATCCCAAGCATTCTAACTATCAGCTTCTTAGATAATTGTATAACTCGTACTTACACCACCAGGTGTCCACAGATAGTTTTAACTCCACCGGCAATGCAACTGTAGACCAGGAGAAACGATGCTGTTTTCTTCCAAAATCTTGTATTATTTTACAATGGACAGTAGGTAAAAAGGGGTAAACTGTATAGAGGAGTACACATGTGTCTTGAGTAATGGCTGCTGTAGGCTAAACTGAAGAAGAAGGGAGGAGCAACCTAATACAGAGCTCAACTACAGGAGGGACATGGGGACAATTTTCACACAGTCTATTTCTACCTAGCAACAATAGGGAATTTTGCTGATTGGAGGAAGAACAAAACACAGAGAAATATACAATACAGGTTGTTCCCATTTGTGGGACACAACAATTGCTATTAATGACAAGGCACCATTAGGACTTTGGGCGAAATCAGCATCAGTCCAATATCTCCGATACAGAGTGTGGGGAATTGTGGTTACCTGTGATCCAGTAATGCTCCATCCACCATGATTCCCACCACTACACGCACGGATGGTGACCAGAACTTCCTCGCTACCGTAGGAACTTGAAACAACAGTTCTTTAGAAACATTAGGGTCTTTAGGTGCATCACCTGTTTGTGATGCCACGTTTTGTATCACCCAGAGCAGGGTACTCAGGCCACCAGACAGTGTTGGATTCAGGGGTCACAGGGATGGCAGCCATGGGAAAAACACATCACTGCTGGTTATGGAAACCACACAGCTTCTCAGCTTACCACCCTACTCTGGAAGCCTGGATGGCCTAGGGGCTGATGCTCTGATCCTTCTCAGCACTGTCCCTGGAGACAGCACATGTCTCTCATCCATGGACATTCTCCATTTTCTTTTTACACACAGACTAACTATGCCCCTCCAAGTTAGGGTATTTCTGCAAAGCTCTAAGTTTCAGACAGAGTAAGGTAGATGTTTAAATTGTGTGTGCAGTTGTCCCCAGCAGAGAAAGCATCACTCCCATCATTTACAATACACATATAAAACAGTAAATATTTGTCCATTTTATGGTGACACAGGGTGCCACTTTGGGCATTGGCACACTCAAAAGAAATTGCACAACAAACTGTGTGGTCCAATCTTGGGTCTAAAACAACATGTTAGTGTTAAAAAGGGATTATTCTTTCTTCACCGCTCAATGATATAAAATTCTGTGTGGCACATATGTTGTCAATATGCTGACTGCCCGCCTAGAATAATTAATTGAGAGGTGATATTTGTAAAGTGGCGTTTATGGGGTATTTGCGAACTCAGGAGAAATTGCACAACAAATTGTATTGTTCATTTTCTCCTATTACCCCCTTTAAAAATTAAAAACCTGGGGACAAAACAAAGTGGAAAAATTGTAATTTTTCACTTACTCAGCTCAAAGTTATATCATTCTGTGAATCAGTTGATGGTGAAAAATGCTCACAACACCCCTAAATAAATTCCTCAAGAGGTGTAGTTCCAAAATGTTGTCACTTGTAGAGGTTTCTCTTGTTTTGGCTTGTCAGGGGCACTTCAAATGTGGTATGGTGTCTGCATTCTATTCCAGCCAAATGGAGCTTCGAGAGTCAAGTAGCGCTCCTTCTCTTCTGAGATGTGGCGCGTGCCAAGCAGTAGTTTGCAACTACATATGGGACATTGTGGTACTCAGGACAAGTTGTATAACAAATTATGGGGTCCTTTTATTCTTGATTCTTTTATAATAATGTCAAATTTGGTGCTAAAACAACATATTTGTGGATATAATGTAATTTTTCATTTTCACTTCCCAATGTTTTAAAGTTCTGTGAAACTCCTGTGGGACCAAAATGCTCACAATACCCATACATGGATTATTTGAAGGGTGTAGTTTCCAATATGGCATCACTTGCATGGGGTTTCTGCTGTTTTAACATATCAGGGGCTCCTGAAATGCAACATAGTATCTACATTCTATTCCAGCCAAAATTGTTCTCCAAAAATCAAATGGCGCTCCTTCCCTGCTGAGACGTGTCATATACCTAAACAGTAGTTTTCCACCACATATGGGGTATGCGTGTACTCAGTAGAATTTGCACAACAAATTTTAAGGTCCATTTTCTCCTCTTATGCAGTAACCACACACAAGTAGTAGCTGCAGAGAGACTTGCGTGGCAATGTGAAAGGAAGCATGGGATTTGGATTGCAGTTTCAAAAATGAAGTATGATCCACAATTATTAATCAGTTCACATCAGACATAAATAATAGAGTATGACATAAGCTTCTAAAGTGCTATGAAAACCGTGTGTGGTTTACTGAAAGCGAGTGTGGTCAACATGCCAGAACAACCTGTAAAATAAAGTTTCAATCAGTATACCCTTAGATTTAAGGACAATTACTATAATGTGTGGCATGCCACCACAGGGCCAAGTGGTAAAAAAAGACTAGTGCAAGTAAAAAAAAATAATTTATGAAAACTAGTGCAAAAAGAGGAAGATATTGCCGAAAGTAATGTTGTCATAGAAAGAAACTTTTACCACCAAATAGTTGACTCATTATATTAAGACAATCTTATAGTGCAAGAATTTGCAAGGCCTACAAAGCCAGGAAGCCAGGAAGCAAATTAATTTAATTTAACCCTTTTGCACCAGAGTCCATGTTCGCCTTCTTGACCAGACCAATTTTTACAATTCTGACCACTTTCACTTTATGTGGTTATAACTTTGAAACGCTTCAACATATCCCAGTGATTCTGAGACTTTTTTTTGTGACATATTGTACTTCATGATACTGGTAAAATTTGTTCGATATAACTTGGGTTTATTTCTGAAAATATCGGAAATTTGGCAAAACTTTTGCAAATTTCCCAATTTTCAAAATCTTAATCTTTATGCCCTTAAACCAGAGAGTTATGGCACACAAAATAGTTCAGAAAAAACATTTCCCACATATCTACTTTAGGTCAGCACAATTTTGGAAACATAATGTTTTTCTGTTATGAAATTAGAAGGGTTAAAAATTGATTAGCAATTTCTAATTTTTCCATAAAATTTAAGAAACCATTCTTTAGTGACTGCATCAGATTTGAGGTCAGTTTGAGGGGCCCTTATGACAGGAAAAACCTAAAAGTGACACTATTCAAAAACTGCACCCCTTGAGGTGCTCAAAACCACATTTCAATTTATTAACCTTTCAGGGGCTTCACAGGAATTAATGGAATGTGAAAGAAAAAAATTCACATTTAACTTTTTCCCACAAAATTTTACTTTAGCGCCAAATTCTTAATTTTCACAAATGGTAACAGGAGAAAATGCACTATAAAATTTGTTGTGCGATTTCTCCCAAGTGCGCCAATACCATATACACTCACTGGCCACTTTATTAGGTACACCTGTCCAACTGTGTGTTAAGACTTAATTTCTAATCAGCCAATCACATGGCGGCAACTCAGTGCATTTAGGCATGTAGACATGGTCAAGACAATCTCCTGCAGTTCAAACCGAGCATCAGTATGGGGAAGAAAGGTGATTTGAGTGCCTTTGAACGTGGCATGATTGTTGGTGCCAGAAGGGCTGGTCTGAGTATTTCAGAAACTGCTGATCTACTGGGATTTTCACGCACAACCATCTCTAGGGTTTACAGAGAATGGTCCGAAAAAGAAAAAAAATCCAGTGAGCGGCAGTTCTGTGGCCGGAAATGCCTTGTTGAGGCCAGAGGTCAGAGGAGAATGGGCAGACTGGTTCGAGCTGATAGAAAGGCAACAGTGACTCAAATTGCCACCCGTTACAACCAAGGTAGGCAGAAGAGCATCTCTGAACGCACAGTGCGTCGAACTTTGAGGCAGATGGGCTACAGCAGCAGAAGACCACACTGGGTACCACTCCTCTCAGCTAAGAACAGGCATCTGATGGCTACTTTCAGCAGGATAATGCGCCATGTCATAAAGCTCGAATCATCTCAGATTGGTTTCTTGAACATGACAATGAGTTCACTGTACTCAAATGGCCTCCTCAGTCACCAGATCTCAATCCAATAGAGCATCTTTGGGATGTGGTGGAACGGGAGATTCGCATCAGGGATGTGCAGCCGACAAATCTGCGCCAACTGTGTGATGCCATCATGTCAATATGGCCCAAAATCTCTGAGGAATGCTTCCAGCACCTTGTTGAATCTCTGCCACGAAGAATTGAGGCAGTTCTGAAGGCAAAAGGGGGTCCAACCCGTTACTAGCATGGTGTACCTAATAAAGTGGCCAGTGAGTGTATATGGTGGAAAACTAATGTTTGGGTGTATGTCAGGGCTCGGAAGGGAAAGAGCTTCATTTGACTTTTGGAATATAAAATTGCCTTGAATCAATAGCTGACACAAAGTTGCGTTTGGAGGGCCCCTGAGGTGCCTAAACAGTGGAAACCCCCCCACAAATTACTCCATTTTGGAAACTAGACCCCAAAAAGAACTTTATCTAGATGTGAGATGTGCACCTTGAAACCTCAGAGGCTTCATAGAATTTTATAATGTTGAGTTGCTAAATTTTAACAACACATTTTTCCAATAAAAATGATACTTTGACCCACAAATTTTTCCCAAGAGTAGCAAGAAAAAAAGGACCCCAAATATTGCTGTGCAATTTCTCCTTAGTACACCGATAACCACTTATGTGGAGGAAAACTACTGTTTGGGGGCACTGCAGGGCTCGGAAGGGAAGGAAAACTGTTGTGAATTCCCTTGCTCGGACTTCTGAGCTGGAGCTCCCTCTGCTCCCTATGGTGGTTACTGGGAGTAGTGGAGCTGGCCAGGTTGATGGAAGTTTGCCACCTGACGGCGATAATTGGGAATTTGGGATTACTGGCTGGGAGCATATAATTGAGCAGGCTTCCCTTGGTGGATGCTGGTGATTTCCGCCTTGTGGCTCAGCATACTCCCTGCTGGGGGGCAGCGCTGGGCCCCGCTCATATGTTAAGCTTGTGTCAGTTTGTTCAGTCCCCTGTTATGTTAATGTCTTTTGCTTTGCTTCCAGTTCATATCAGAGTGCTGATCTAGCAGGGGTGAGGTCATGTGGCCTCAGGTTTTTTGTATATCAGATGTGTTGGATTTTTTTAGGGTTTTGTGCGTGATTGCAGACAGTATCTTTTCTGTCTTGTCCTGTCTAGACAGCTTGGGCCCCACCGTTTGCTCAGTCTGTTCTCTGCCTGTGTTTGTGTCTCATCTTGTCTCACCGACAATATATGTTTAGGGACTGTCTATTCCTTTAGGCATCTGCTCCGGGGAAGTTTAGATTTCACCTTTCTTAGTTAGTTCTCCGGCTGTGCCGAGGCGTCTAGGGCATCGTAGGAACACTCCACGGCTCCTGCTAGTTGTGTTGATAGGATCAGGGGTCTTCAATCCTCTTAGTTACCAACCTCTCTGGTTTTCTGGTGGCTTAGCCTGTTCCTGCCATCCTCCTCGGTGGCCCATTCATAACAGAATCACAAGCCAAACTGTAGACTCTAGAGTACTCAAAAGAAGGAAAGAATTGTGAAAAAAAAAGTGTCAGAATCTTTTTATATATTTTTTTCTCTGGGGCCGTAGGAGGATTTTTTCCTTAATGTAGACTAAGCAATTGTTCGATCATGTTGAGCAGCTTGCCGCTGAAGTGTGGGGAATTTCTGCTTATCTTGCTCAATCATGTGCTGTTGAACCAAAGATCTCTACTCCTGATGTGTTTTCGGGGATGGGTCAAAATTTTTGAATTTCAAGAATAACTGTAAACTATTTCTTGCTTTGAAACCTAATTCATCGGGGAGCTCAGTGCAGCAGGTTAAAATTGTCATCTCCCTGCTGTGCGGCGATCCCCAGGATTGGGCTTTTTCTCTGACACCTGGAGATCCTATTCTGGCTAATGTAGATGCGCTTTTTCAGGCCCTGGGATTGTTGTATGATGAACCTAATGCTATTGATCAAGCTGGGAAAACCTTATTGGCATTGAACCAGGGTCAGGATGCTGCGGAGTTATATTGCCAGAAGTTCCGAAAGTGGGCCGTCCTTACTAAGTGGAATGATGATGCCCTAGCAGCTCTTTTCAGAAAGGTCTGGCAGTAACTGTAAAAGATGTTATGGTGGGATTTCCTGTCCCTTCTGGTCTTAGCGACGCCATGTCATTAGCCATTCAAATTGATCGACGTTTATGTGAACGTAAAAGTATGGGAGCGGGGGTGCTGCCTTTTGTCTAGGATGCAACGTCAAGAGTTTAGAAGGCGTAATAAGTTATTGCTCTTTTGTGGGGACGCCTCTCATGTTATTACTGTCTGCCCTAAACGAGAAAAACGTTTTGCTCACTCATCTGCCGTGGGCAGTGTACAGCCTAAGTTCCTGTTGGAAGTTACCGTGATCTGCTCCTTGTCTAAATTTTCTGATAAGGCCTTTGTTGATTCAGGAGCTGCCTTGAATCTGATGGATTTTGACTTTGCCAAACGTTGTGGTTTCCCCATGGTGCCCCTGCAGACCCCTATTCCCTTGAGGGGGATTGATGCTACCCCTTTGGCGGAGAATAAACCCCAGTTTGGACCCAGGTAATAATGCGGATCGCCTCGGACCATCAAGAGAATTGTAAATTTTTGGTGTTGCACAATTCACATGATATTATTGTACTGGGTTTTCCTTGGTTGCAAAGGGTCATATCAGACCATCCACTTCGCCTTTGGGTGCTGGGTTTTTTTTTGTGGACAAAAAAGATGGCTCATTGAGGCCATGTATTGACTATTGTTCCCTTAACAAAATCACTGTTAAATATCAGTACCCGTTACTAGAGTTGAGCAAAATGGGTCGGTCAAATTCAAAAATTGCCAACTTTAGCTAAAGTCTGGTTTCGCCGACCATAGCGTGAGGTCGACCATGAGGTCGCCGAGCCAAGCGCCAAAGTCGCGTTTCAAATAATGCTTCCAGCGCCTTTTTCTCAGCCAATGATGGAGGATGCACACTGTTGGCAATGCGATGACATGGGCAGCGGCTACCACCATCTTAGAGAAGGGCATTGAAGTGATTGGCTGGCTTTGTGTGGCGTCACAATGGCTATAAAAGGCCATGACCGCCGACCGCCATCTTAATTCTGCCGATCTTAGAATAGGGAGAGGTACTGCTGCTGATTCTGAATAAGGGAGAGCGTTAGGCAGGGAAGAAGAACAAAAAAATTGCTTCTGCTGATAGCGCTTTTCACTGTACAGGTAGTGTGCAGTGAAAGGGGAGGATTTTTGTTGTGTGCAAAAGCGCTGGTGGTGATTAGGCTGCCTTTTAAGGCTACCTGATAGCTGCATTGCTGTGTGCACACTGCTGTTCAAACTGCTTTATTCAAAGCACTCCAACTTTTATTATTTTGTTCTGGTGAGTTACCGAGCATTTATTTTTTCACACACCGTATAGCGGTGTACGCTCCTCACACACTACCGTGTACTGGCTGGTATCACGGACAAATACAAGCTATCTGTGTGTGACTCCGGAAAAACAAGCCGAGGAGATTTTCCATTTTTCCAGACCTACACCTTCTCGAGCTGTCCGCTTTTCAAACAGTTTCGAATATCTGCTGTTTGATCACGGTCAAAACTATGCAGAGACAGCGTGCATCACTCCATATAAAAATAGACGGAGATTGACAATTTTCCATACAGACACCGTATAGCGGTGTACGCTCCTCACACACTACCGTGTACCGGCTGGTATCAAGGACAAATAGAAGCTATCTGTGTGTGACTCTGGAAAAACAAGCCGAGGAGATTTTCCATTTTTACAGACCTACACCTTATAGAGCTGTCCGCTTTTGAAACAGTTTCGTATATCTGCTGTTTGATCACGGTCAAAACTATACAGAGACAGCGTGTGTCACTCCGTATAAAAATAGACGGAGATTGACAATTTTCCATACAGACACCGTATAGCCATGTACGCTCCTCACACACTACCATGTACTGGCTGGTATCACGGACAAATACAAGCTATCTGTGTGTGACTCTGGAAAAGCAAGCCGAGGAGATTTTCCATTTTTCCAGACATACACCTTCTCGAGCTGTCCGCTTTTGAAACAGTTTCGTATATCTGCTGTTTGATTATGGTCAAAACTATACAGAGACAGCGTGTGTCACTCCGTATAAAAATAGATGGAGATTGACAATTTTCCATACAGACACCGTATAGCGGTGTGTACGCTCCTCACACACTACCGTGTACCGGCTGGTATCACAGACAAATACAAGATATCTGTGTGTGACTCTGGAAAAACAAACTGAGGAGATTTTCCATTTTTCCAGACCTACACCTTATAGAGCTGTCCACTTTTGAAACAGTTTCGTATATCTGCTGTTTGATTATGGTCAAAACTATACAGAGACAGCGTGTGTCACGCCGTATAAAAATAGACGGAGACTGACAATTTTCCATACAGACACCGTATAAAGCTGTCCGATTCTCAACAGTATTGTATATCTGCCGTTCACATTACAGTCACATCTATACAGAGTCAGCGTGTGTGTGTGACACTCCATAAATACTTATACGGAGATTGTTAGTTACACAAAAAACGTATACAGCTGTACACTTCTGATACAGTTTCATATATCTGCTTGTTGGATTACGGTCAAATACATACTGGGAGAGCGTCAGTGACTAACAAAATATATACGTAGATTTAATTTTTTTAATACACCTTACACAGCTGGACGCTCCTCATACAGTACCATCTCTCTGCTGGTATTTTTGGTACATTTTCCAAAACATGAGGAAGTATGGTGGAAGAGGCTGCAGACGTGGGCAGGGGGCACAGCTGGTACTGATGGTGGTGGTGCATCGGCTGGTTCTGGCAAAAGCACAATAGCAGCTAAGGCAGGAGGTGTGGATCCTGCATCATCGTCTGGCCCAAGAAGGCCAGTAAGGTTCCCTTTTCTTGGAGTAGGAAAACCGCTTTTAAAGCTGGAGCATCAGGAACAGGTTTTGGTGTACATTGCCGAAGCAGCCACCAGCTCTATTGCCTCCTCTTCTGAACGTTCGAAAGCTGCAAGCACGGAGTCATCAGTGCAGGGTTCTGGTCAGGAAAAACACCTTTCCTTGTGTCCTTCACCCCCACCAAAAGTTAAGGATGCGGCAGCCCACACTTCAGATTACTCTATGAAGCTCTTTTCACATACCATGCCTGGGTTATCCAGTCAAATCCTGAATTCCCCAGTCCAAGATGAATCTGACATGGAGTGCACTGATGCACAGCCACTGCTAGATGATTCTGCTGGTACATTGACCCAGAGCACTACATTGCCCTCGCAGTCTACTGAGCCAGAATCTGACCCTGATGAAACTCAGGTGTCCCTTCCCACATACTATACCACCTTACACGGTGACACAGAGGACGGTAAAGAGGAAGGTGCAGATGACTTTGAAGAGGAGGTGATGGATGACCCAGTTCTTGACCCGGATTGACATCCATTGGGGGAGGATGGTGGCGCTGGCAATAGTTCAGATAAGGAGAAGGATCCGCAGCAGGCATTGACATCGCAGCAGCGGTTATCTGGCAGGCCCGTAGCTGTCCAAAAACGTGGACCATAAACTAAAAGAGTTGCAGGACAGCTTGGCCAGACGGTCAACTTAGCACAGCGTGCAAGGCCAGAAAATGTATATCATAGTAGAAAGAGTGCAGTCTGGCACTTCTTTGTCCAAAATCCTACTGATGAGGTAAAGGTTACCTGTAAGAAGTGCGGAAGGACCTTTAGTCGAGGTAAACAACTCAGAAATTTGAATACCAGTTAGTTGTTTAGACATTTAATCACATGCACTTGCAAGCGTGGACAGACTACAAAAACTCAGGTAGCACATGTGCACCTGCTCCAACTGAAGGTAGCCAGCAACACTCCATCGCTTCCCCCACTGTGAGGCCACCGCCACTGTTAAGCACACCACCAGCACTAAATGTTGAGGTGTCGTCGCAAGGCCAAAGCACTCAGGGAATCACAATGGTTTTGCAACACAACGCTGAATCTAGGCCATCACCACCAATACCATCACCAACCCCCTCTCACTCCGTCCGGTCCACCGCTACTTCCTCCATATGCAGTTCTCCAGTCCAGCTCACCTAGGACAACAAAAAGTACTCATCCTCTCATCCGCGTACACTGTGTTTGAACGTCTACATTGCCAAACTAATCTCATTAGAGATGATGCCCTACCGTTTGGTTGAAAGAGAAGCTTTCTGCGAGCTCATGGCCTACGCAGTCCCACGCTATGACCTACCCAGTCGGCACTTCTTTTCTCGAAAAGCCATCCCAGCCCTTCACCTGCATGTGAAAGACCGCATTGTCCATGCACTCAAGCAATCATTGAGTGGAAAGGTGCACCTCACAACAGATGCATGGTCCAGTAGGCATGGCCAGGGGCATTACGTGTCCATCACTGCGCACTGGGTTAATGTGGTGGATGCAGGCTCAACAGGGGACAGCGGCGGTGGAACAGTGCTGCCTAGCCCACAGTATAGGAAACAGTTGGCTGTAGGCTATCGACCCTCCTACTCCATAAGCAAAAGCTCGTTCACAGAGCACAGTCGCATGAGCACTCCATCCGCAGCTGGCAGTGTTCCACATGAGGTGTCCCACTATCGAACAGCTAGAGGTAAGCGTCAGCAGGCTGTGTTAAAGATTATGTCTTTGGGCGACAACAGACACACGGCGGAGGTACTGGCCGTCTACTTGCAGCGACAAACTGAGTCATGGCTGGGCAGTCTACATCTTGAGCCAGGCAAGGTAGTCAGTGATAACGGCCGTAATTTTGTGGCAGCCATAGCCCGTGCAAAACTCGCACACATACCTTGCCTGGCTCACACTTTGAACCTGGTGGTGCAGTGCTTCCTTAATAATTATCCAGAGTTAACATCCCTGCTCCATAAGGTGCGAAGACTGTGCTCGCACATCTGTCGCTCAAACGTCCACTCCAGTTGTATGCAGAAGCTGCAGCAATTACTCCACCTCCCAAGGTCAGGCACAGTGTTTGTGCGTGACTGTAGGGATGTGGACTTGCCAGAAAGTGCTCCTCCACCCAGCAGTGGCAGTGCATTATTGACACCTGGAACATTGGCCCACATGTGCGATTATGCCTTGCGGATCCTAAAAAGGGACCACCGCATTGCCAAAATGATGAAGGATGATGACTACTGGCTGGCCAGCATCCTCGATCCACACTACACAGGCAAATTACACAACATCATGCCACAGGAGAACCAAGAGATAATATTGGCTAACAAACAAGCAACTCTGGTAAACCGTTTGTTTGAGGCTTTCCCAGCACACAGCAGCGGTGCTGGTTCTCCCACGAGCCGTAGTGGGCACAATGGAAGAGGTGTTCGTGGTGCACACAGCTGAAGTGGCGTTGGAGACAGGGGTTTAATGACCATGTTGTGGAATGATTTCTCAAGTACTGCTCACACGACTGCTAATACTGCATCGATTACAAGTGACAGGAGACAGCAGTTGTCAACTATGGTTACAAACTACTTCTCCTATATCGATGTTCTCCCTCACAGGTCATTCCCCTTTGACTATTGGACCTCTAAACTGGACACCTGGCCTGAATTGGCACACTATGCCTTACAGGAGCTTGCTTGCCCTGCTGCTAGTGTGTTATCTGAAGGAGTCTACAGTGCTGCTGGATCAATCCTGACAGAAAAAAGGACCCGTCTGTCGACCCAAAATGTTGATGATCTAACCTTCATTAAAATGAACCATGCATTGGTTTCAAAGGATTTTGTCCCACCTTCCACTGATGACACATAGGTTGCCAGAAAACTGCCTCGATTTTGTCCTCCTCTTCCTCGGACTTGCCCAATTCCATCATTTGCAGCAGCTGAATGTCCAACCTACACATCAACATATGCCATTTTTTAAATGACCCTAAATGGGCTGCCCTCCCAAGGGCTGGGGTCAACACCTGGCGCACCCGGGCAAGTGAAGTTGCTCTGAACAGGTGGATGGGCCCACTGATGGCCGACGGCACTGGCACAGGGCCTCTCATAGTACAATACAGTGTCTCTGACAGTGGGGGGGCCCACTCGCCGTGTGCCAGTACCGTCGGCCATGAGTGTGCCCCCCCTGCTTGGTCATGGCCACAGCACGTGCAAGTTGCAATACTTACCTCTCCCTGCTCCACCGCTGTGTAGTCTGGCCAGTTAAATCTTTCACAGGGACGGGCACTGGAAATTTGGTGTATTGATCGATGATGGTTAAGATGAACTGTCCTGCTGGCCTCTATCTTCAGATGATCAATGGCTACCATTTGTAATGGATGTCAACTTACAAGCGGATGCAGTGGTGCTTTATGATCACCTTTCACAGTTGTGATAGTCACAGACGTGTGACATTCCTGCCACCATTTTTCAATTTATCCTCTCATGCCAATCCAATAGAATCGCCTACGGCCTGTGGCTTCTGTCTTTTGCACTCCAAAATGACCAGACACATCATGATAGGTAGTGAGGACCATGTCTACATCTCTCCCTGTTATCACAATTTGATGGAGACGAGTAACGAGCTACTGTGATAAACGGTTCTTCACAAAGAACCGTTTTTGCT
Source organism: Dendrobates tinctorius (assembly GCF_039654945.1). Taxonomy (NCBI): domain Eukaryota; kingdom Metazoa; phylum Chordata; class Amphibia; order Anura; family Dendrobatidae; genus Dendrobates; species Dendrobates tinctorius. Next base: position 14,824,561 of record NW_027361694.1, read on the forward strand.
GTCTCCACAGACACAGTAATTGAGGGTCTGCATTGCCTCTGCAACATCTACCGGGAGGTTTTTCCGCGATGAGTAATTCCCAAATTTCGGCTAACACTCGACCTTCCGTCTGTACTTGTATCCATGTAGATTCCATTAGCGGAGACTCTGGACTGGCTTTATGAGATTGAAATATATAGGAAGATTTAAAAGTACCACACCACTGTACACTGTTGTACGCTTCGAATACCTTTCCCTTTTTCTACTTTTTAAATTCTGGTGTAATACATAGTGAGCCTGTGTGTGTCTGTGTCTGACTCCGGAAGTATAGACGGAAATTTACAATTACCACTAGGCTGGATACACCTGGTATGTGCTGATACAGTACCTTTGTTCAAAATTTTTTATTACGGTATCATCCATAGTGAGTGTGCGTGCGTGTGTGGTTTACGCCTTCTATATATGGTGAATCGGAGGTATCAATTTTTACCCGATACTCGATACAGCTTGTATCTTGTTATACAGTACCTTTGTTCGACATTTATTATTACGGTCAAATCCATACTGAGTAAGCGTCTGAGAGTGACTACGGGACTATGTATATGGAGATTTCAATTGTACCCTATAATATATATACTTGCTATCTTGTTATCCAGTACCTTTTTTACAACATTTTGTATTATGGTCAAACCCAGACTGAGTGAGCGTCTGAGGGTGACTCCGGAAATATATATACAAGATTTCAAATTTGGCCAACACTGTATACAGCTGTACGCTTCTGATACAGTAACCTTTTTTGCTATTTAGATTCTGGTGTAATCCATAATGAGCCTGTGAACATCTATCTGTTACTCCAGAAATATATTTGGAGCTTTAAGATTACCCCAACACTGTATACAGCTGTACGCTTGTGTTACATTACCCATTTACAGCTTTTCATATTCTTGTGTAATCCATACTGGGCCTGAGAGCGTTTGTGTCTGCCTCCTGAAATGTATACAGAGATTCAGAATATTTGCACTGTACTATATATACTTTGTATCTGGCGATACTGTACCCTTTTTCACCTTTTTATTTTATTGGGTAATCCATACTGAGCCTGTGAGTGTCTGTGTATGATTCATGAAATATATACGGAGATTTACCGTTATCCCTAGACTGTATGGAGCTGTACGCTTCTGATACAGTACCATATATCTGCTGGTATTTTGGGTCCATTTTCCAAAATATGAGGAATTATGGTGGAAGAGGACGCGGACGTGGGCGTAGGGGGCCATCTGGTACTGATGGTGGTTGTGGTGCATCTGCTGGTAGTGCCAAAAACACAATAGCGTTTAAGGCAGGAGGTGTTGAGCCTGCATCATGGTATAGCTCAGGAAGGCCTGTAAGGCTCCCTTTTCTGGGAGCAGGTAGACTGCTTTTAAAGCCGGAGCATCAGTAACTGTTTTTGGCTCCAGCTCTATCGCCTCCTCTTCTGAAGTTTAAAAAAATGCAAGCACTGAGTCGTCAGTGCAGGCTTCTGGTCAGGAGCAACCCCTTTCCTTGTGTCCTTCACACACACCAAAAGTGAAGGATGCAGCAGCACAAACTTCAGATTACTCCATGGAGCTCTTTTCACATACCATGCCAGGGTTAATTAAAAATGGGGCCCATCATATACCGGAGCATTCCAAATGGGGGACATCAGACACTGGAGCAGCATTTATGGGGCAGATTATACACTGGAGCATTCCAGATTGGAGACCTCAGACACTGAAGCAGCATTTACGGGGCCCATTATACAGTAGAGCATTAGAAATGGAGCACATTATATATGGAGCATTATTAGGGCCCATCATACACTGGAGCATCATCCATGAGGCCCATCATATACTGGAGCATTCCAGATTGGGGACATCAGACACTGGAGCAGCATTTACGGGGCCCATTATACAGTGGAGCATTAGAAATGGAGCCCATTATATATGGAGCATTATTAGAGCCCATCATACACTGGAGCATCATCCATGAGGCCCATCATATACTGGAGCATTATAAATGGGGCAGATCAGACACTGAGCAGCATCTATGGGGCACATTTTACAGTGGAGCATTAGAAATGGAGCCCATTATATTTGGAGCATTATTAGGGCCCATCATACACTGGAGCGTCATTCATGAGGACCATCATATACTGGAGCATTATAAATGGGGCAGATCAGACACTGGAGCAGCATCTATGGGGCACATTATACAATGGAGCATTAGAAATGGGGCCCATTATATGGAGCATTATTTGGGCCCATCATACACTGGAGCATCATCCATGAGGCCCATCATAACCTGGAGCATTTCAAATGGGGGACATCAGACACTGGAGCAGCATTTACAGGGCCCCATTATACAGTGGAGCATTAGAAATGGAGCCCATTATATATGGAGCATTATTAGGGCCCATCATACACTGGAGCATCATCCATGAGGACCATCATATACTGGAGCATTATAAATGGGGCAGACCAGACACTGGAGCAGCATCTATGGGGCACATTATACAATGGAGCATTAGAAATGGGGCCCATTATATATGGAGCATAATTAGGGCCCATCATACACTGGAGCATCATCCATGAGGCCCATCATATACTAGAGCATTCCAGATTGGGGACATCAGACACTGGAGCAGCATTTATGGGGCCCATTATACAGTGGAGCATTAGAAATGGAGCCCATTATATATGGAGCATTATTTGGGCCCATCATACACTGGAGCATCATCCATGAGGACCATCATATACTGGAGCATTATAAATGGGGCAGATCAGACACTGGAGCAGCATCTATGGGGCACATTATACAATGGAGCATTAGAAATGGGGCCCATTATATATGGAGCATTATTTGGGCCCATCATACACTGGAGCATCATCCATGAGGCCCATCATAACCTGGAGCATTTCAAATGGGGGACATCAGACACTGGAGCAGCATTTACGGGGCCCATTATACAGTAGAGCATTAGAAATGGAGCACATTATATATGGAGCATTATTAGGGCCCATCATACACTGGAGCATCATCCATGAGGCCCATCATATACTAGAGCATTCCAGATTGGGGACATCAGACACGGGAGCAGCATTTACGGGGCCCATTATACAGTGGAGCATTAGAAATGGAGCCCATTATATATGGAGCATTATTAGGGCCCATCATACACTGGAGCATCATCCATGAGGCCCATCATATACTGGAGCATTATAAATGGGGCAGATCAGACACTGAGCAGCATCTATGGGGCACATTATACAGTGGAGCATTAGAAATGGAGCCCATTATATATGGAGCATTATTTGGGCCCATCATACACTGGAGCATCATCCATGAGGCACATCATATACTGGAGCATTCCAGATTGGAGACCTCAGACACTGGAGCAGCATTTACGGGCACATTATACAGTAGAGCATTAGAAATGGAGCCCATTATATATGGAGCATTATTAGGGCCCATCATACACTGGAGCATCATCCATGAGGCCCATCATATACTGGAGCATTCCAGATTGGGGACATCAGACACTGGAGCAGCATTTACGGGACCCATTATAGAGTGGAGCATTAGAAATGGAGCCCATTATATATGGAGCATTATTAGGGCCCATGATACACTGGAGCATCATCCATGAGGCCCATCATATACTGGAGCATTATAAATGGGGCAGATCAGACACTGGAGCAGCATCTATGGGGCACATTATACACTGGAGCATTAGAAATGAAACCCATTGTATATGGAGCATTATTTGGGCCCATCATACACTAGAGCATCATCCATGAGGCCTATCATATACTGGAGCATTCCAAATGGGGGACATCAGACCCCATTATACACTGAAGAATTAGAAATGGAGCTCAGTATATATGGAGCATTATTGTCATGATCTGAATTTGATCTGACAGTTTTAAAAGCACAGAGTGAACTTTTTTTTCCTTTTGGCAAGTTGCCAAAGTGACTTGACTGTCCCCGGTGGTGGTTAGTGGTATCGCACTTTAGGTTTAATGCGCACATAATTATGAATCAGGTGTATAAATGAGTCTCAGGGTGTGTAATCACGGCTGGTGATACTGATTCATTCATTGATTCTGAGTTGGTGAGAGCCTGGTGGAAGGATGGAGCTGAGGAGGAGTCCTGTGCAGCTTAGCCAGGGGGGACGTGTGTCAGCTATGGTGTCTGGACGAAGGGCTGGCATGGCGTGGTGGGGTCGCAGTGATGGTGTCGGCAGGAAGTGTCTGCATGGACTGGTGGAGTGGCGACTATGGAGAGTGGCACTCACCATGTGGGACTTGGCTGCTGAGCTGGACTCAAGCATGCTTGCCTTCGTGGCAGAAGCTGAACTCATCTTTGGGACTCTGTTACTAAGCAGCAGCAACTGGTGGTGGACTCTGCTCCAAGGCTGCACTATGGTGATGGATCCGGGTGGAGGAGAAGACGCACGCAGGTGGAAGTCTCTGTTGCAGGAGCATAAGCACAGAGCATAAAGCTAAGTGGTGTTTCCCCTGTATTGTCTTCTTTCCTCATGTGTGTTGTTAGTGCAGTGGTGGGATTAGTCTCCGCACCGACCAATTCCCTAGTGAGGGTTTAGGGTCAGGGCGAGCAAGGGTTTAAGGTTAGCGTGCGGCGACAGGTGCGGAGCCTGTATAGGGAACGTAAGGAGTGCAGGGACACTGGCTCAGGGGAGCTTAGGAGGTCTCCACGTCCCCATTCCCTATCGCAGGGCCCACCATTGTTAATGTTTACCAGGTTCCCCTTATTATTTAAATTCGCCACTGGAGGCGCTGTACCCAGGGTCATGTGTGTTATGGGTCTGCCTTGCGGTATCATCTGCGTCCAGACACACGTTGGCCGTGACAATTATAAGGGCCCATCATACACTGGAGCATTATCCATGAGGCCCGTCATATACTGGAGCATTATGTGGAGCTCATCATATACTGTATGGAACATTATATGTGACCAATTATTCTGTATGGAGAAATATATGGGGCTCATTATTCTGTATGGCACACAATGTGTGGCCATAATACTGTATGGAGTAATATACTGTCCTTTTTTTGAGTTATTGTACAATTTAAAATAGATCAGTCATGTCATGTAAGCAGTGAAGTATTTGTCATTGTACTATACCTATATTTCTGTGCCATATCGGAGCATCATGAGTTGTGGTATGTGTTAAAGGGGCGCACTGACACTCTTTGGCCCAGGGCACACGAAAACCTGGAGCCAGCCTTACCCCCAACAACTTTAGCCAAATAACCCCCAGTTTTCAATGCGTAACTATTATTATGAAGTAAATTAAGGTTGACAAGCTTCAGTAATAAGAATTGATGTTTTTGGCATAGAAATGTGCACTGTACGTGTGTTTACTGTCCTCCACTCCCTGCCGACTTTGCTTCCCCATTGACTTCCATTGGGTTTCGTGTTTCAGTCGGCCTCCGACTTTTCCCTATAGTCGGCCGATTTCGTTTGACCAGACTTTTGCGAAAGTCGGGTTTCATGAAACCCGACTCGACCCTAAAAAAGGCAAAGTCTCTCATCTCTACCCGTTACCCCTGATTTCTGATTTATTTTCCACAGTTAAAAATGCTTGTTGGTTTACCAAACTTGACCTCAGGGGGCGTATAATCTTATTCGCATCAAGCGAATAAGAAAAATTACCTATAAATTTACGATAGAAATTAGCAAAACCCAAAAACTTCTGGAGAGCCTTCAAAGAAGTGGGCTGAACTCAATCATAAATGGCCTGTACCTTGGCCGGGTCCATTTCAATAGCCGACGGGGACAAAATAAATCCCAAAAATGAAATCCTCTGTACACCAAAGAGGCACTTCGATCCCTTAACATACAGGGAATTTTCCCTCAAAATCCGGAACACGTTCCGGACATGTTCCACATGAGAATCCCAATCACTGGAAAAGATCAAAATATCATCCAAATAAATTATCAAAAACTTATCCACACAGTCCCGGAAAATATCGTTCATAAAAGATTGGAAGACAGAAGGGGCATTAGTGAGCCCAAAAGGCATCACCAGGTACTCAAAATGTCCCTCCGTTGTATTAAACGCCATTCATCCCCGTGCTTGATGCAAATAAGATTATACGCCCCCCTAAGGTCAAGCTTGGTAAACCAGCAGGCACTTTTAACTCTGGAAAAGAAATTAGAAATCAGGGGTAATGGGTACTGATATGTAACAGTGATTTTGTTAAGGGAACGATAGTCAATACAAGGCCTTAATGAACCATCTTTCTTGGCCACAAAAAAACCCAGCACCTAAAGGTGAGGAGGATGGTCTAATATGACCCTTCTCCAACGACTCCTTGATAAAAGATCACATAGCATCATGTTCGGGTACTGATAAGTTGAAAAGCCGACCCTTGGGAAATTTACACCCAGGCATTAACTCAATTGCACAGTCATAACTCCTATGAGGAGGCAAAGACGCAGACTTACTCTCACTAAATATATCAGAAAAATCAGCCAAATAATCAGGAATATCATGAGACTGGGGAGAGGTGGAGAAAACAGGAGTGTCACTAAGAACACACTGACAACCCCAACTCACCACAGACACAGATTTCCAATGCAAAACAGGATTATGATTGCAACCATGGAAAATCCAGAACAATAGGATCATGCAAATTGTGCAACACCAAAAATTTACAATTTTCTTGGTGGTCCGGGGCAACCCGCATTATCACCTGGGTCCAAAACTGGGGTTTATTATCTGCCAAAGGAGTAGCATCAATACCCCTCAAAGGGATAGGAGTCCACAGGGGTATCATGGGAAAACCACAACGTTTAGCAAAGTCTAAATCCATCAGATTCAAAGCTGCTCCTGAATGTACAAAAGCCTTAGCAGAAAATGTAGACAAGGAGCAGATCAGAGTAATTGCCAAAAGTAACTTAGGTTGTACACTGACCACAGCAAATGTGTGCGCAAAACGTTTTTCTCATTTAGGGCAGACAGAAATAGTATGAGAGGCGTCTCCACAGAAAAAACACAGCTTATTACGCCTGCTAAACTCCTGACGTTGCGCCCTAGACAAAACCCTATCACATTGCATGGGTTCAGACGTTCGTTCAAAAGGCGGCAACACCTCTCGTGTAGTTTTACGTTCACGTAAACGCCGATCAACTTGAATGGCTAATGACATAGAATTATCAAGACCAGAGGGAACAGGAAATCCCACCATAACATCTTTTACGGTTTCTGCCAAACCCTTCCGAAAGAGCACTGCTAAGGCACCATCATTCCATGTAGTTAGGACCTCCCACTTTTGGAATTTTTGACAGTATAACTGCAGAATCCTGACCCTGGTTCAATGCCAATAGGGTTTTCTCAGCTTGATCAATAGCATTAGGTTCATCAAACAACAACCCCAAGGCTTGAAAAAATGTGTCCATATTAGTCAGAATAGGATCTCCAGGTGTCAGAGAAAAAGCCCAATCCTGGGGACCGCCGCGCAGCAAGGAAATGACAATTTTAACCTGCTGCACAGAGCTCCCCGATGAGTTAGGCTTCAAGGCAAGAAATAGTTTACAATTATTCTTAAAATTCAAAAATTTAGACCGATCCCCAGAAAACACATCAGGAGTAGGGATTTTTGGTTCAACAGCAGATGATTGAGCGAGATAGGCGGAAATTCCCCGCACTTCAGTAGCGAGCTGCCCAACACGATCAGACAATTGCTTAATCTCCATTAAAGAAAAAATCCTCCTATGGCCCCAGAGAAAAAGAGGAAAAAATATATTAAAAAGAAAATTCTGACACTGATCCTATCCACACAACTAGCAGTAGCCGTGGAGCATACCTACGATCATCCTAGACACCTCGACACAGCGGGAGAACTAAATAAGCCTAAAGCAAGAAAGGGGAAATCTAAACTGCCCCAGAGCAGACCCCAAAGGAATAGATAGCCTCCAAACATATATTGTCAGTGAGACAAGATGAAAACATAAACCCAGCTAGGAAAATAGACTGAGCAAACGATGGGGCCCACACTAACTAGACAGGACAGGAAAGGAAAGACTCTGTCTGCAATCAAGCAAAAAAACCTGCAAAAAATGCCCAACACGTCTGATAGAAAAATACTGAAGTCACTAGACTTTGCCCACTATATCAGCACTCTGGTATATTCTGAAAGCAGAGCAAAAAGAGGCCAATCTAATAAGGGACAAAAACCAACTGGCACAAGCGGTAACATAAGGATGGAAATTCAGCACAGCCCTAGCCTGAGCTGGCTGACCACACAAAACTGAAATAGACAAAACCAGATCAAATGTGAACAATAGCAAAAGAACACTTAGCTGAGCATGCAGGGACTGAGCTGGAAACTAAGACCTCAGGAGGCAGGAAAAAATCACCAGCAGGGATAGAGGGAGTCGGCTGTCTTAAATCCAGTCAGAAACTCCAGATCTCCAGTCATCCTCCTCATTATCAGGTGGCAGGCCTCTGTTAATTAGATCAGCTCCATTACCTCCAGTAACCACCAGAGGGAGCCTGGAAAGAGAACCCGCGACCCCTCTGTCAATATAACCAGCTCCACTGCCTTCACTAGTAACCAGAGGTAGGCCAGAAAGCGAATTCACAATAGTTATGGCCAGGAGGATAATTCTTGGGTCTCTGCTTCTGACATCCATGCCAAGAGATTGATTCATTCCTTTCACCGGGCCCATCCTGATCGGCCTGGTGGCGTGGATGAGGGTTCGGTGGCCCCTTCTCAAGGGGGGGGTACTGTTGTGAATTCCCTTGCTCAAACTTCTGAGCCGGAGCTCCCTTTGCTTCCTCTAGTGGTTACTGGGAGTAGTGGAGCTGGCCAGGTTGATGGAAGTTTGCCACCTGACAACGATAATTGGGAGTTTGACATTACTGGCTGTGAGCATATAATTGAGTAGGCTTCCCTTGGTGGTTGCTGGTCATTTCCTCCTTGTGCATTTGGAGTTCTATTGTCTCCTGCCTTATCTGCATAGTTCAGTTAAGTGATTCTTTTGCTAATCCTTTGCATCTAATCTGGTTGTGCCTTTATTTTGCATTCTGCTTTGTTGGTAGGGTTCAGCTGGGCCCCTCTCATATGTTACAGCTTGTGTCAGTTTGTTCAGTCCCCTATTATGTTAATATCTTTTGCTTTGCATCCAGTTCATACCAGAGTGCTGATCTAGCGGGGGTGAGGTCGTGTGGCCTCAGGTTTTTTGTATATCAGATGTGTTATATTTTTTAGGGTTTTGTGCGAGATTGCAGACAGTATCTTTTCTGTCCTGTCTAGACAGCTTGGGCCCCACTGTTTGCTTAGTCTGTTCTCTGCCTGTGTTTATGTCTCATCTTGTGTCACCGACAATATATGTTTGGGGGCTGTCTATTCCTTTGGGGATCTGCTCCGGGGCAGTTTAGATTTCACCTTCCTGGCTTTAGACTTAGTTAGTTCTCCGGCTGTGCCGAGGCGTCTAGGGCATCATAGGAATGCTCCACAGCTACTGCTAGTTGTGTTGATAGGATCAGGGGTCTGCAATCCCCTTAGTTACCAACCTCTCTGGTTTTCTGGTGGCTTAGCCTGTGTCAGTATTCCGGGTTTTTTCTAAATGACTTTGCCCTTTGTCAAGATTGAGGTTGCTGTTCCTCTGTGCCCTACTTTCTGTTCATTTGTATAAAACCCGGTCCAGGTGCTGCCTTCCTTGCTGGAGTATTTTGCTTCTGCTTCCATCAGCTGTGCTGTTTATTTCCTCAGGGTGCTTCTACTGTACTCAGGACATTCTCTGTTCTCTGCTTTGGAAATCTGCACTCATCGTGCTACCATTAGTCTGTTGACTTTGGAACTTAACCATCGGTAAGAACTGTGTTTCTGAACTGTGTGTCGCCTCAATCCTTCACTCTCCCCAGTGAGAGCTGTGGGAACTATCATCGACCTGATACTCTGATGTGAACTTGTTTCTGGACTCATTTGTGTTCACGTCGCTTCTGGGACCAACTGGTGAATCAGTTTTTGGACCTTCTTGTGTTTTGCTGCGTTTTGGATCAACTTGTGAACTTGTTCTGGACTTCCCTGTGCTTTCTACATATCTGGATTTGACTCTTTCTGCACCATTAGTGTGAACTGCGCCACGTCTCCAGAGTGTCACACTCACCTTTTGATCACCTTTTTGTGAGGACTCTGTTTTGGGAACTCTATCGACTTACTATATAGGTAGAGAACTGTTCTCATTGCGTGTTATCAGTATATCGTTTGGGGTGTTATCACTGTGTAAAAATACACTGTTTGCACAAAGTAACCTGTCTCTGTCTGTTCATTGCCCCACGCTATCAGAATCCTTGAGTTCCTACAATAGTATTACAGCCTGTTCCTGCCATCATCCTCGGTGACCCATTCATAACAGAAAACCTTTTTACTTTTGTAATACAAAATTGGCTTGAATCAATAGCTGAAGCCACGCCACCCTAAGGTGCCTAAATAGTGGAAACCCCCCACAAATGATCCCATTTTGGAAACTAGACCCCTCAAGAATTTTATCTAGATGTGTGTTGAACACTTTGAACCCCCAGGGGCTTTACAGAATTTTATAAAGTTGAGCCTTGAAAATTAAAAAACACATTTTCCCAACAGAAATATTGCTTCAGACCCATTTTTTTTTAATTATCACAAGGGTAACAGGAAAAAAATGAATGCCAAAATTTGTCGTGCAATTTTTCCAAAGGGAATGAGCGCTATTTTGGCTGGCATAGGTTGCTGATACCATGTCACATTTCAAGAACCCCTGACCTACCAAAACAGCAGTAACCCCCACATGTGATCCCATTTTTTAAACTACATCTCTCAAGGAATTCATCTAGGGGAGTAGTGAGTATGTTTATCCCTTAGGCGATTCACAAACGTGTAGAAAATTGGGCTGAGGAAATGAAATATTACTATTTTTTCCACTAAAATGTTGCTTTGACCTCAAGTTTGCAATTTTCGAAAGGAGTAAAAGAGGAAAAAACAGTACAATTTGTTATGCAATTTCTCCTGAGTATATCAATACCCCATTAGTGGTCAAGAAATACTTTGAGGCACAGTGCAAAGCTCAAAAGGGAAGGAGCGCAATATTAGGCCGGGGTCACACTCGTGCGAGTCTCTTGCATCAATACCCGGCACTGCCATTTGGACCGGATCATTCTGCTGCATAGAAAGACATGCAGCCGCACACTCCGGTCCTGACTGCCGGCGGCAGTGCCGAGTATCGATGCAAGAGATGCGCGAGTTTCTCGCATCACACTGGCAAGTGTGACCCCGGCCTTACAGTGCAAATTCTGCTGCACTGGTTTGACAGGGCCATGTCATATTGGCAGAGCCCCTGGGGTTCCAGACAGCAGAACCCCCCCCCGTAAGTGAACCCATTTTACAAACTACACCTCTCAATGAATTCATTTAGGGGTGCAGTGATCATATTGACACCACAGTTGGGTCACAGAATTTTATAACATTGCAGTGAAGAAAAAATAATTAAATTTTTACCTCAAAAAAAATTATTTTAACCCCAGATTTTACATTTGGGAGCGCAGAATTTGCTGAATTTCTTTTAGGGGGGGTGAGGAGCCATTTCACTTTTCCGGAGCCTTTGTACTACCAGTAACATGAAAGCCCCCTTTATTTCCATTGACAGACCTGAGTGGGAGCTTTTTTTGTGGATTGAGTTGAATTTTTTATTGGGAACATTTTACATAACGTTTGGGATCACATTTATTCGTTGCTTTACACTGAGCATTTACTTTCGGGTTTCCATCTATATCTCCGAGTGACGTGATTCAGATGAAACCCCCAAAGGATCCATTCACTATAATGAGGCAGCAGAATTACTCTGGACTATGTATGGCCTCTGTTCAGAGGTGTCCTTTTCAGAGGTGCACAAACCGCTGGGCTGCGCTTCATGTATGACTAAAAAATGGACACCGCTGGATCACAAGTCAGACACTGTCCACACTACCTCATTATAGGGAATGTTCCACCAGGGCTTCCATCTGAATGATGTATTTCAGAGCTTTACACCGACACCGCAGTGTAAGCGCTCAGCGCAGAGCGCAGGATAAATCTGCACCAAGCTTTACTGCAATGTTTGCGAGGCAAAATGAACAAATCAACAGCAGATGACGAATTAGTTTTATTTTTTTTTTACGTCGTTCCTCGTGCAATATAAGTAATTAGACAACTTTATTCTCTGTGTTGGTGCGATTACAGCGATACCAGATTTATATCTGGTTTTTATGTTTGGCTGCTGTTGCACTTAGGCTAGTTTCACACTAGCGTTCTCGGGCGCAGGGTCGCCGCTAAGCCCTGCTCCCGGCTGCACCCCCTCTGGTCAGTTCCTCCTCTGATCGCATGACACTGCATGCGATCACCGTACCCTATATTTAGCGTTGGGTACGCTGACCGTGCGCTGGTATGATTTTGCTGGCGCTGCGCCTAGCGCACAAAAATGCAACACAGCGTGCTTTTGTGCGCTGGGCGCAGCGCCAAAAGGGCGCAGCGCCAGCAAAATCATACCAGCGCACGGTCAGCGCATGGTCAGTGTACCCAATGCTAAATATAGGATACGGTGATCGCATGCAGTGTCATGCAATCAGAGGAGGAACTGACTGGAGGGGCGCGGTCAGGGGCGGGGCTTAGCGGCGGCCATGCGCTGTGCCCGAGAACGCTAGTGTGAAACTAGCCTTAAAGACGCTTTTTATTGCAAAAGCAAATTTTTGCATAACCATATTTTGAGAGCTATAATTTTTCCACATTTCAGCAGACATGTGATGGCTTGTTTTTTGCAGGACAAATTGACTTTTTATTGGTACCATTTTCGGGCACATGGTGTTTTTTGATCGCTTTCTATTCTGATTTTTGAGAGGCAGAATTAAAAAACACCAGCAATTCAAGAGTTGCTTTCTTTTTTTTTTATTGCCGTTCCGCTGTGGTAAAATTGATACGTTAGATAGTACGATTACAGTGATACCACCTTTATATAATTTTTTTATGTTTTGCCACTTTTTCACAATAAAAACTATTTTACAGAAAAAATAATTGTTTTTGCATCGCTTTATTCTGAGAGCTATAACTTATTTATTTTTCTGCTGATGGAGCTGTATGGCAGCTTGTTTTTGCGTGACAAGATGACGTTTTCATTGCTACTATGTGTGTTTTGATTTGACTTTTTGATCATGTTTTATTCTACTGTTTTATTCTACTATTATTTTTGGTTGGCAGCATGATGAAAAAGCAAAGATTTTGTTCTTTTTTTGCTGTTTTTTTGCATCGCTTTATTATGAGAGCTATAACTTTTTTATTTTTATGCTGATGGAGCTGTATGGCAGCTTGTTTTTTGTGGGGCAAGATGGCGTTTTCAGTGGTACCATGTTTATGTATATCCGTATTTTTTATTGCATTTTATTCCACTTTTTGTTAGGCAGTCTAATGATAAAGCATTGTTTTTTGCCTTTTTTTGTTCACTATAGGAGTTAACTAGTGGGACAGTTTTATAGGTCAGGTTGTTCCGGATACAACTATATCAAATATGTTCACTTTTTTGTTTTTACATACAGTATATGTATGTATTTATTGGTTTAATATTTTTTTTAATTTTGTGATTTATTTGCTTTTATAGTTTTAAAACATTTTTTTTACTTTTTTACTTAGTCGCTGTATGAGACTTCAGTTTTTAATTCTCTGATCACTAGTCTCATGCAATGCAAAACACATTGTAGTGCAGCGGTGTTCACACCGTGCAGTAATGAGGCAGCAACCCAAAAAACATTCAAAACAAACGTATTTTAATGTCCAAACCTCACAAAAAAAAGAGCACACGGTATCCTCCGGATCGCAGCCAGGGTGTCAAAACAGTCCGTATCCAAGACCAGTTGCCGTGGGCGACTGCACCACCATGTCACACTAAAGGGTGCCAGGCGTTCACTTCTCTTGGCGCTGTGTTACTTCATACAATCCTGCTGTTGCAGAGCCACCTGCTCTGACACTTGCAAACAAACATTGACACACCCAAACCATTTACTGCAGGGTTTTTAAATGGAATCTGTGGCCATGGGCCACTTGTAAGACCCCGCTGGAGGGAGCGAACCACCCCACTTCCATTATATAGTTCGTTCCAAAAATAAAAGCCCATGCCGGCTTTTCTTAAATCTACCTTGGGCAAATAACTTGTCCAATATCGTACTTTTATTCTGCATTGCAACCACAGCTAAATCACTCCAGCGGCCTTAATACACTTCTATTCATATCCTGGGGGATACATAGCGTCCCTCGCATATAATACCCATCACTGCCTCACAACATGTATTGCATTGTATGAGACCTGTCAATTTAACACTGTCAGATTGCTTGTTGGACTCAGCTGCTGGATGAGTCTAACAAGCCACCGTAGCTGACAGACCCAGAGGTCATTATGTGACCTCCGGCTGCCGGGACAGCACGGAATTGTTGGAGAGGTGAGTATAGCAGTGGTCTCCCTTTGCGGGGCGTCTGAGAGGTGAGTATAACAGTGGTCTCCCTTTGAAATCTTCTAAATACCACGATAGCCGTATCTAGAGGATAGCAAAGGGTTAACATCATTGGGACCTGATCCAATCAGGTCTCAATGATGTTACCTATCAATGCTATCGCTCTGCACAGTAATGTAAGCCCTTGTAGGACACTGGGGGTCCTGAGCGATGCCAGACCACCAACTGCTCATAAACGACGGCACTGCACAAAGCCCAGCAAGTGCCGACGTTTATGTACAGTGGGTGAGGTCAAAGCAGTTAAAAATCACAGAAAGGATATGGGGGATGCAAAGAAGCTCAAGTACTCTTGTTTTTGGTTGCTAGAGGTCTTGTGATAATCAGCACACAAAAGGGTCTTGTTTCACCCTTTACAAGGTGAAATCACCATGCAAATTCATTCTAACCTGCAGGAACCTTATTATAGAGCACAGGAAGCTTAGTAGATGGATATATACAATGGCGTGTGAAAATATTCACCCTCCAATTGGTAACATTTGGTTTTCATTTTATTGTGAAGTAAACATTGATTAGGGCAAAATAACTTAAAACGTCAGTGTGCTTAACTATTGACCCCCCCATATGGCAGTGCTTTAGTGGTAGTTACAGCTGCAAGTCACTTTTTATAAAGTGTTTATGAGCTTTCTACATCTTGCCACTGCTTTTTTCCCCCATTCCTCAAAGTAAGATTTCTCCAGTTCCTTCACGTTAGATGGTTTCCTCTGGTGAACAGAAATCTTCAAGTCTGACCACAGATCCTCAATTGGACTAAGGTCTGGGCTTTGACTATGCCACTCCAAAACATTTACAAATCTCTCCTGAAACCACTTAGGGGTATGGGCACACGCTGCGGATTCTGCTGCAGATCCGCAACGGATTTGGCCCTGCGGATCTGCAGCAATTCCGCAATGTACAGTACAATGTTAGCCAATGGGATTTGAAATCCGCAGTGTACATGCTGCGGATTTTTCCACGTGGATTTGCTGCGATTTTAAATCTGCATCATGTCAATTCTTTCTGCGGATTCCACAGCGGTTTGACACCTGTTCCATTGTCCAGGTGTCAATCCGCAGGGGAAAACCACTGGCCAATCCACAGGAAAACTGCAGGTCACTTTACCTGTGGTTTTACCTGCAAATCTGCGTGGAAAAATCCGCAGGTGAATCCGCAGCGTGTGCACTCACCCTGAGTGTTGCTTTGGTTCATTGTCTTGTTGGAAGTTGAACCTCCGTCCCAGTCTCAAATCACTGACAAACTGAAACACGTTTCTCTCAAGAATTTCCCTGTGTTTCACACAATCCATCTTCCCCTCAACTTGAACCATTTTTTCTATCCCTGCTGCCGATAAACTTTCCCACAGCATGATGTTGTCACCACAATGTTTCACTGTGGGGATCGTGTTCTTGGTGTAATGTGCTGTGTTGATTTGGCACCAGACATTGCATTCACCTTGGTAGCCAAAAAGTTCAATTATGGCCACATCTAATCACAGCACCCTCCTCCATATAATTAGGAAGTCTCCCACATGTTTTTCAGCAAATTCAAAACAAGCCTTACAATTTTTGTGTGTAAGTAATCTAATAGATAAAGCAAGGGAGACACAAAGCGCAATAGGGTCTTATCCGATAATAAGTTAGCACTTTTTATGTAGGAAGCTACTCACCTGGTGTTAGGTGGTCAAAGCACATGTAGGAGAGGCTGCCGCAGATCCACAGGTCGGACATCGATCTGACAATGCAGTACACTGCAAATAGGATGTGGATTCCAGTCCGCGCTGCCCAAATAATAGATTTCCAACACGTAGTAACAGTTAAGAAGTGGTTTAATCAACGCATTTCAGGGTGAATACCACCCCTTCCTCAGGAAATTTCCACATATAGCTATATGCGCGACAATTAAACCACTTCTTAACTGTTACTATGTCTTGGAAATCTATTATTTGGGCAGCGAGGACTGGAATCCACATCCTATTTGCAGTGTACTGTGTGTAAGTAAGGCATTTTTCCGCCCCCCTGCCGGTTATCGCTGATCGTGCAGCATCGGCCAGGGCCGTTTTTCGATCGCTGGTCTCCCGCTGGCCAGTGCGCATCGCTGCATGTGGCAGCGAGAGACCAGCGATCAGCGACGCTGGTTTCTAATGTAAACATTGGGTATCCAGGAGCCGCGGTTCCTGGATACCCGCTGTTTACCTTGGAAACCGGCGTACACGCTGGTTTCCATGGTGAACAGTGGGTATCCAGGAGTCGGCGGCTCCTAGATACCCGATGTTTACATTAGAAACCAGCGTCCAGCATCGCTGGTCCTGATTGCTGGGGCTGTCTAACGGTGTCCCAGTGATCCCATCATGTCGGATGGTTGGTGGGATCGCTGGGACATCGTTATGTGTAACAGGGGCTTTAGGAAGGTAATTTCTTGCATCAGAAATTTTTAGGAGCTTCATAGCAAAGGGGTGAATGCACAGGCCAATTTTTAGTTATTTGATCCCTTAAATTTAATTTATGCCTATACTTTTCTCACTTCACTTTACCAATTTAGACTATTTAGTGCTGATACATTACACACAAATCAGATTACAATTTACAATCTCTGTTTAAATATTTTTGTAATGAAACAAAATAGGTAAAAAGCCAAGGGGGTGAAATCTTTCACAAACCATTGTAGCCTTTTGAGAGATGATTCAGTTTAACCTGAGAGTCTAGGAGTTATACATGCATACCACATATTAAACCACTAGGAAAAAGTTGACGAATCACACAGCTGAATAATAAAAAATTAATATTATAAATTATTCAGCTGTGTGATCCGACAACTTTTTTCTTCCTCTCATTGTGATCCAATAATCAGACGGAATTTTTTGGATCGTTGCTGGCAAATTCAAGGCTACCAGGCACATTGACACGGTGAGGCATTGCGTTTTTTTCTGATTTTTTCTTTTGTTCACATATTAAACCACTACTTTTCAATCAAGGGGCAAAAAAACAATTGTGACTAGCAAAAGTTTTTAATATTGTTCTTCTAATGGCTAGACAGAGCGTGAAGTTTTACTAGCTACAAAAGTTAATAAAATAAAAACACAGTATACACTTAGCACAGCATGATACAAAAGGCTCAATACTTAATTTCATAACATGCTTTGTTGATCAGGCCCTAATCCATATCTATATGGATAAAAAGGCTATGAATTAATAAAGAGTCTCCTTTAGGTTGAATGGCCGCTTAATCCGTGCAGAAGTTCAGCATAGATAATATTGTCAGTTAAAAGACATAAGATGTTTCTTATCATTATTACACTAAGGAAGCAAGATACACAGATAAGATTTCACTACTGTTTTTTACTGACACCATTAACTCAAGTCATGATATTATTTAAAGGAAATGTTTCCTTAAAAATGTTTCAGTGGGGGATATTAAGCTAAAGCAGAATTCTGATGCAATTTGCACCAAAAACTATCTTTCCTAAGGCCAGTTTCATACGTCAGTGTCTCCGGTACGTGTAGTGACAGTTTTCTCACGAGACACTGACACACGTAGACACATTTTAATGAGGTCAGCGTGTTTTCACGTACCGTGTGTCCGTGTGCAAAATACGCTGACATGTCCGTTTTTGTGCAACAGCACGGATCACACGGACCCATACAAGTCAATGGGTCCGTGTAAACACGAACCACACACGGATGGTGTCCGTGTGCCATCCGTGTGCCGTCCGTGTGCGGTTTAAGGAGTCATAGAGTTAATATTGAAACCAATTTCACTACACGGACACGGACAGCAGACGGATCACACATGGATGGTACACACGGACATACGGATAGCACACGGATCACACACGGATGGCCTACGTATCCACACGGACACGGATAGCTCCGGTACCGTTTTTTACGGTACCGGAATTATCTGTACGTGTGAAACCGCCCTTACTTGCATCATATTTATTATGATACAATTCCTATGCCTTGATCAACAAAGGGGTGTGACCTCACTGAAAAGTGTGACATCTTTGAAAAAATGTATAGCCTATCTTAAAAAGAACCTGTCACCACTTTTCTGTCCTACTAGCTAAAAATATTTTATTCAGTGTCCGCTATGCATTCCCTAAATACTTATGTAACCCCCTAAATCCCCATGTATCACCCATAAAAAACCTTTTATATTTCTTCCGCGATGTATGCTAATAGGGTCTGTCTGGTCCGATGGGCGTGGCTTCGGTTCACTCACTCCACCTCCAGGCTGCTGCACGCAGTCCTTGACGTGGACAACGCAGATCGCTGTGAGATATTACGCCTGCGCAGCCAAATGGTTTCTCGTGCGTGCAAACTTCTACTTTTTGTCTTTGCTCGCAGTTGGGCAAAGCATACTGCGCACACGCAAGAAACCATTTGACTGTGCGGGCGTGATATTTCACAGTGATCTGCATCATCCACGTCAACGTAAGTAAAAAAAAATAGAAAATCAGTTGGATTTTTTAGTTAATGAAGGATATCGAATCTTTAATGCAAGTACAGGTGCTTCTCACAAAATTAGAATATCATCAAAAAGTTAATTTATTTCAGTTCTTCAATACAAAAAGTGAAACTCATATATTATATAGAGTCATTACAAACAGAGTGATCTATTTCAAGTGTTTCTTTCTGTTAATGCAGATTATGGCTTACAGCCAAGGAAAACCCATCTCAGTAAATTGGAATACTTTAAAACACCAGCTTGAAAAATTATTTTAAAATCTGAAATGTTGGCCTACTGAAATGTATGTTCAATAAATGCACTCAATACTTGGTCAGTGCTCCTTTTGCATCAATTACTGTATCAATGCAGCGTGGAATGGAGGCGATCAGCCTGTAGCACTGCTGAGGTGTTATGGAAGCCCAGGTTGCTTTCACAGCAGCCATTAGCTCCTCTACATTGTTTGGTCTGGTGTCTCTCATCTTCCTCTTAGCAATGCCCCATACATTCTCTATAGGGTTAAGGTCAGCCGAGTTTACTGGCCAATCAAGCACAGTGATACTGTTGTTTTTAAACCAGGTAGTGGTACTTTTGGCAGTACGGACAGGTGCCAAGTCCTGCTGAAGAATGAAATTTCCATCTCCAAAAAACTTGTCGGCAGAAGGAAGCATAAAGTGCTCTAAAATTTCCTGGTAGACGACTGCGCTGAGTTTGTTCTTCATAAAACACAGTGGACCTACAGCAGCACATGACATGGCTCCCCAAACCATCACTGATTGTGGAAACTTTACACTAGACCTCAAGCAGCTTGGATTGTGTGCCTCTCCATTCTGCCTCCAGACTCTGGGACCTTGATTTCCAAATGAAATGCAAAATTTACTTTCATCTGAAAACAACACCTTGGACCACTGAGCAACAGTCCAGTTCTTTTCCTCCTTAGCCCAGTTTAGAAGCTTCTGGCATTGCATATTGGTCATGAGTGGTTTGATACAAGGAATGCGACACTTGTAGTCCATGTCCTGGATACGTCTGTGTGTGGTGACTCCTGAAGCAATGACTCCAGCAGAAGTCCACTCCTTGTGAATCTTCCCCAAATTTTTGAATGGCCTTTTCTTAACAATCCTTTCAAGGCTGCAGTTATCCCGGTTGCTTGTGCACCTTTTTCTTCCACATTTTTTCCTTTTTTCCTTCTACTCAACTTTCTATTAATATGCTTGGATACAGCACTCTGTGAACAGCCAGCTTCTTTAGCAATGACCATTTGTGTCTTACCCTCCTTGTGAAGTGTGTCAGTGACTGCCTTCTGGTCATCTGTGAAGTCAGCAGTCTTCCCCATGATTGTGAAGCCTACAGAAACAGACTAAGGGACCTTTTAAATACTTAGAAAGCCTTTGCAGTTGTTTTATGTTAATTATTCTAATTTGCTGAGATAATGACTTTTGGGTTTTCATTGACTGTAAGCCATAATCATCAACATTAACAGAAATAAACACTTGAAATAGATCACTCTGTTTGTAATGACTCTATATAATATATGAAATTCACTTTTTGCATTGAAGAACTGAAATAAATTATCATTTTTATGATATTCTAATTTTGTGAGAAGCACCTGTGGCACCCCTGAGGGTTCAGTCGCCACAGAGGTACTGCACCTCCTCCTGAGATGTGGTACCCCACCATTCAGGTAAAGTGGAGACACCTGACCATACTCCAACACCTGCATCCCACACAACATAGTAGTGTAGCAAAGCACCCTTTGGTGGCTCCCTGCTTGGAACGCGAAGCGTGCTGGGAGGCAGGTGGAGTTTAGTCAGCACCAAAAGAGAGGGAAGAGTTTAGGATTTAGTCAGTCTGACAGAGTCAGAGGAAGAGTTAAGATCCCCTGAGTGGGATGGATGAAGGAAGTGCTGCAGCCGACCTCAGTGACCTGGGTCCGCTGGCACAGGAAAGAGACATTGATAGAAAGCCTGACTGTTATGAATGGGTCACCGAGGAGAAAAAAGCAAAACAAGCTAAGTCACAGAAAACCAGAGAGGTTGGTAACTATGCAGATTGCAGATCCCTGATCCTACCACACAACTAGCAGCAGCCTGGAGCGTACCTACGATGTTCCTAGACGCTTCGTCACAGCCAGAGGACTAAATAAGCCTGAAGCATGAAAAGGGGAAAACTAACTGCCCCAGAGCAGACCCCAAAGTAATAGATAGCCCCCACACATGTATTGATGGTGAAACAAGATGAAGGCACAAACACAGGCAGGAAAATAGGCTGAGCAAACGATGGGGCCCAAACTAACTAGAGAGGAAAGGAAAGGAAAGACACTGTCTGCAACCTGCAACAAACCCTACAAAAATAATGTCCAACACTTCTGATAGCAAAATTAACCCTGAAGTCACTAGACTTCTCCCACTATATCAGCACTCTGAAATATTCTGAGACAGAGCAAAAAGAGACCAAACTAGTAAGGGACAAAAAGCAAATTGGCAAAATACTGATAAAGAAGAGTGGAAATTCAGCACAGCCCCCAGCCGGGGTGGCTGACCACACCAAAAAACTGAATAGACCAACAAAATCAAGTCTGAACATTAGCAGAAAAACTTAGCTTTAGATGACTGGAACAGAGCTGAAAACCAAGAGCTGACAAGCCAGAAGGAATCACCAGCAACTGAATAGGGCGTCGGCTGTCTTAAATCCAATCTGAGACTCCTGAGGTCCAATCGTCATCCTCATTCTCAGGTGGCAGATCTCCACCGATCAAATCAGCCTCACTACCTCCTGTTACCACCAGAGGGAGTCTGGAAGGAGAACTCACAACTGGTGAACCAGAGAATGAACTCACAACACCTGACTCTCTCCATAAGAAGGAAAGATTAGTACGGAATGTAAGGAGAGGAGGACTAAGGATTAGGGTTAGAGCAGAACCCTTCTCAAGTTCAGAGCGCATGGCTGGGGTCCGGTCCCCGAGGTTGTATGGATACTAATGGTCCTGCGACAGACACCGGAGAAATAGAAGTTGTCACCACTTTATTCCCACACAAGACTTGGGGGCACAACAGCAATGATAGTGAGCCGGGACTTAGTAGCAAGGAGTCCCCGAAGCAGGCTACAGCTGTCTGCCGTACAAGTAGAGTTCATAGGAACATCTGACAGGAAGAACTCCAGTGTAACGCAGTACTGAGAGTACTTCACTATAGGTGCAAAAGGGAGACGTTCAGAAAAGGCACTTATGTTGGCAGAGTGTTGAAACGGAGTACTCCATCTTGCCTGGAGGTCGGCTGAGCCCCTGACCTGGAGGACATGGCACCGAGGCGGGCATCTGTATGTACAACAGACTGAGAGTAAAGCTTTGGAACTACATGCCCTGGTTCCCTCCGCTTATTCCTGCGCCAACCGACTCAGCATTGCTACATTTCCATGCTTAACACCACACCGCTCTCCTCTCCTCACAATCTCTCCATCTATACTGCCCTGGGACTACAGCCCTGCCTGTGGAGGGCCACACCATCATTGCTGCACAACACCATCTGTCCCAGAGGATCTGTCTGCAGTGTCGGCTTAACATCTTCATTGCCGAACACCACAGGTGGCGTCATGAATCTGTGGCGCCCCTGAGGCTCAGTCGCCACAGAGGTACTGCACCTCCTCCTGAGGTGTGGTACCCCACTATCCAGGTAAGGTGGAGACACCTGACCAGGCTCCAACACCTGCACCCCACACCACAAAGTAGTGTAGCAAAGCACCTTCGGCGGCTCCCTGCTTGGAGTATAGCAAAGCATCCCTTGGTGGCTCCCTGCTTGGAACACGAAACGTGCTGTGAGGTGGGTGGAGTTTTGTTCGCACAAAAGAGTGGGAAGAGTTGAGTCCAGTCAGTCAGTCTTCGATTCAGTCAGAGAGTGAAGATGTAGACGGACGGAGTGTGAGACAGAGAAGATCCCCGGGAGAGGGATGGAAGAGGGAAGTGCTGCAGCAGGCCACAGTGATCTGGGTCTGCTGGCACAGGAAAGAGACAGAGGAAGGAAGCTTGATTCTCCATTGGAAAGAAGGATTAGCATGGAACGTGAGGAGAATTAGAGAACAAGGACCAGGGTTAGAGGAGAACCCTTTTCAAGTTCTAGGTGCAAGGCCGGGGTCCGGTCCCCGAGGTTGTATGGATACTAATGGTCCTGCAGCAGACACCGGAGGAATAGAAGTAGTGACCACTTTATTATTCCCACACAAGACTTGGGGGCACAACACAACAGCAACATATTAGTGAGCCGGGACTTAGTAGCAAGGAGTCCCCGAAGCAGGCTACAGCTGTATGAAGTACAAGTAGAGTTCATAGGAACATCTGACAGGAGGAACTCCAGTGTAACTCAGTACTAGGAGTTCTACACTCAAAGGCGTTATAAGGGGAAACGTTCAGAAAAGGCACATATGTTGGCGGAGTGTTGGAAGGGAGTATTCCATCTGGCCTGGAAGTTGACTGAGTCTCTGACCCGGAGGACATGGCAAGGAAGTGGGCACCTGTTTGCACAACAAACTGTGAGTAAAGCTTTGGAACTACATGCCCTGGTGTCCTCCACTTATTCCTGCGCCAACCTGCCCAGTACCGCTACATCACTTGCGCCTGACACTACACCATCTAAGTGTCACTTCACCTACACTGCCCTGGCACTACAGCCCTGCCTGTGGAGGGCTATAGCATCACTGCTGCACCACACCATCTGTCCCAGAGGATCTGCCTGCAGCGTCGGCTTACATCTCTATTGCCGAACACCACAGGTGGCGTCACGAATCACTTATAAACATTCACCATCATCAGCACACTGAAACAACCCTTTTTACAATGGGCGCCCAGGGCCACGGGCCGGGTCCCGGCTGCCGTGACATCTCCCATTGAAGCTCATCGGGTCCGGTACCGAGTACCCCACAGCCCTGGGTGTGAGGGCGACCCAAATCATTCACTCATAAACTTTAATCAGCATTCGCACACTCAAACTTTTCCCCCCTTTTACAATGGATGCCCAGGGCCACGGACCGGGTCACAGCTACCGTGACAACTCCCATTGAAATCCACCGGGCCCGGCTCCAAGTACCCCGCCGACCTGGCGAGACCCTGGGGGCGATCCACACCTGTATAATAGAAATAGTTTAGATTGTGACACTAAATAGATAGGTATTAGGAGTAAAATTATATTGGACTTCGGACCACTCCTTTAAATCTTTACTAAGAATCCCACTCTCCCCTATGTGTGCTCTTGACAGCAGCAGAGTAAAAAAGCCAAACGAGATAGTGTAATAAATGGTGCATTTACCAATATGTACCACATGGTGGGTAGAATTTCAAACTAGTCAAATAGAGGTTACCCTTTCCTAAATATCAAACTGACACTATGAATCTTTTGAAAACTACGCAATCTCTGGGTTGCTTTGTGTCCTTAACATTGCGTACAAATTGCTGTGACTCTGAAAACAGTGTCTGGCTAAAAAGCATTTGCTTCATGATTTTAATATTCCATTAGCAGAAGCTGTGGTAGTATTTAATGAAACTGTCTGATAATAAGTTACAGTGAAAGAATTTATGCAAAGTAGAATTTGACCTTATGTTTGTCCTATCTCTGAATTTTGACAGTGAATTGAGTAGAGACTGCCAACAATGTACGGTACATTTCTGATTAAAGGGACTGCCAGATGTAGAGAAGTCATTTTGGAAATATAGACCTTTCGAGACTTCAGACATTACTGGGAAGACCACTTATTTCCGACAATTCAACAACCTGGCATGTCAATGTAATAACTTGCAGGTACGGAGAATGTCGCCACGGATCACGGGACAGACCAGCAGTTAATGGTTTATTTACAGGGAATTTTTACTCCACGCAGGGAGGAGCAGTAGGGGGTTAAATGATACAGAGTAAGCAGAACAATGGAGATGAAGGAAGCAATAAAACAGTAATGCAGCGTTTAAACGGTTAAGGTACTGTCACACTTAGCGATGAAAAAAAGGGTCTTACCAGCTCACTTGAAAACAGCCTGTGGTGTGTGGGAGCAAGGAATCACATCGTCCAGCGTGTAGTTACTCCAGAAAAAAGAAAAAAATTCCAGCTACTATAAGATCCATTTATTGAGTGAAAAGTAAGACAGAGTTCACATGATTGTCTCTATTACGCGTTTCGAACACCCACACTGTGTTCTTTATCAAAAAAGCTGGCGACAATGCTGGCAAATGCCTTTTTGTACACAGCTATAGCTAATAGAAATTGATGATACACATGTGTCACATACAGTTAATTAAAATTACCCCATATGGTTAAGAATTACTAAGACATGTAGAAAAGCATATATCAATTACTAAAACATATAGAAAAGCATTTAGCAGTTGACCACCATTATTAACAAGGAAAAAAAAAAAAAGCACCATAATTGTATGCATAATTTAACAATTCAATGTCCGCACATTAATAATGATATAAGGTCTCCTTTCGTGCATTTAAACCGCTCAGTGTGCATTTTCCCAAGCAGAAGATCCAATAAGCTTCTCTTGTCAATAAGCGTTTTCTGACATTCAAACAATTATACACACTGGCGCTCCTTCCGGAGCCCATGAGTGTGGTAAAGAGGCTTAACAGTGTGTACAGCATAACTCCTGCGGTGAGACAGGCAGTGTCTCCGGATTGTCACTGCGGTCCCCAGGACTGCGCGCTCGTGTCAGTGTCTCTGTACTGTCAGAGAGGGAGTCTCCTCTGGTCACGGAGGCTACCGGGTCCACGTACTCACATACGGCGCTCACAATGCTTTGTCCTTCAGTCTCAGTCCTCAAACGGAGAACTCTCTCCAGGAGCGCGGTGTAGTAGCCTGCTCTCTGTCCTGCGCACTCTGCTTTCCCGCCCTGACGTCGCACCGTTTCCTGTCCACAGCCTCTTCTCCCCGGTCACCCCCCCCGGTCACATGGTCCGGTCAGTCCAGGTCAAACAGTCTTCCCCCCGGCCACCCTGCTGTCTGGCTAGGTGGTTCCGGACACAGAGCAGGAGAGGTAACCCCTTTTGAGCTCTTCTTCCTCTTCACCCCTTTGCATGAACATGTTACGTTATAGGTTGAACTCAACCTGTTTCTGCCTCCAAACTTAAAAACTATGAAACTATGTCCATGTACCACATAGGCAGCCCATGCAATATCAGCTGATTGAGGGAGGCCCACAAACCAGATACCATAATCAAACTTTGTTGGGTGACACTTCTTATAAGAAGGAGAGTCGAAAGCAGACATCACCATCCACTTTTCTTCCCTATGGAAAGTGCTATCCTTATTATAAAAGTAAAAGATGTCATAGTGACAAGTTGAGCTACTAAGAAAAGGAATGGATTTAACAGAGACATTAATAGGAAATTGATAATGGAAGTAAATTAATAAAATGTTTTAATTTCATAATTAAACACTTGAAAGTATTTTTAGTATATGATGTTCCCCATAGGATTTCATCAGTTACTCACATTGCACATACACGATGCAGATTTGACACTTTTTGTGTTGTTTTTTTCTGCGCCCAATTTGTCACAGAGCCTGAAGGATTTCCTAGTACCAGTAAAGTGGTTGAGGTTCCTGAAGTCTCATGCACATGTTGCTTATTTCTCCTTGGAGATTTGCAGGAGAATTAAAACTGCAGAATGTCAATTCTTTCAGCATTTTTGCTGCAGATTTCACCCCTATTAATTGAGTGGGGAAAAATCTGCACCAAAAACACATGTAAAAATTGCATCAAAAACGCGCCTGTTATACGCAGTGTTTTTCTTACCAAGAGATGCAGAAATGGTGCAGAAATTTATGCTGCTAATACTTAACATGTGCACATACCAGCCTAAGGGCTCATACTCACATGTGAGAAACTCGGATGAGTCTCGCACATCAATACCCGGCACTGCCGCCGGCACTCAGATCGGAGAGTTCAGCTGCATGTATTTCTATGCATCTGAACGCTCCAATCCGAGTGCCGGCGGCAGTGCCGGGTAATGATGTGCGAGACTCGTCTGAGTTTCTCCCATGTGAGTATGAGCCCAAAGGCTACGTTTCCACGATGAGCTTTTGTTTAGTTTTTGATGTTTCAGAATTTCTGCACCTTATATTTAAATTAGGCTACTTGCCTATCATTACATTTTTGTGTGCATTTTTTTAACATGCGTTTTTATCACATTTTTCATGCTACAATTTTTGTCTCGTTTTGGTGTCTAATACTTAAAATAAAGCTGTGTGATTTTCATAATTCCTGGTATCAAGAACTGCCAAAACTTTATTGACACACTTAGGTGCGGATTACATGCTTTTTTCATGTGTTTCTGCCAAAGAAACCCACTAAGATTGCGCGTGCATTTTTATACCTGTGGAATTTCATCACCTAATGCATGTCTAAGCGGAAATTCATCACCGAAATCTTAGCGTAGCCGCTGAGAAATTGACATGTTGCGGATGTGAAACACGCGCCATAGGTCAGGTTACGCTGAGTAAATAAAAGCACAGAGGGCAGGAAATTTCTATAAATACCAGATACTTTGTTGGAACTGTAAGACGATGGGTGTCTGATGCAGAGTTTCTCACGAAGCAAAAATACACAGCGTCAAAAACGCCCCAAAAGCTCATTGTTAGAAAGAGCCTTAGGGTCACATTAACCATCACAGCTATTTAAGAATTAATATAAGGGGAGGAAAACAAGCCTAGTCTTACATTTATACTTTCAATACAAATTTGTGATGTGCAATAAACATGTCATATACTGCACACTATTAATATTGTTATGGCAATAAGCATTTACCAAAAGACAAGACTGACTGCCCAATCTTACATCCTACGCCGCCGACGACCCACACCAAGCTTTCTTGGAATAGATGCCTTACTATGTTGGAGGCATTGCTCACCAGTGGGCCTATGAAGCGTCATTAGGCAGCCCGGAGATAATCAAATCAGCTGCTCCCACTGCGTACTTTACATTATATCCGATGTCCCTACTGAGAATATTTATTCCGAAACCAGCCACAAAACGCTTCCTTAGAAATGTGCAGTGCAGCTGCTGCTTGTGTTTAGCCTCTCATGTAAAGCATGAATAAACATGAAGGTAAAATCAAATATCTGACTTGTTTCAGGAATTGTATAATGTATATAGATAATATATTCAAGGAGGAAACAACAAATATTGTTTTAAAGCATTGTCAGTGTATGTTCTTGTATTTCATCTCAATAAAGAAAAAATACTATGTACCTGTAGTTTGGATTATGTCAGTATTGATATACTTATATGTCATATACAGTTTATTCTTTATAGTAATTGCAGATATTATATAATATATAACCATATATAAATATGGAGTTGGTTGCTATACATAAAGAGCCAGTGCCAGTGAAAAGCTATTATGTGATATGTCACAAATCTTGATGCAAATATTCATCTAAATTTTGGAAAGGCATATACACTATAAATATAGCAGAAAGGATAACTTCCCAAGAAATGCATAAAAGTCCCTTAGTGTCAATTAAAAATGTAAAAATTGATATGCAATGTGTAACGCTGAGGAGCGAATGTAACGCTGGTGGTTGTGTTCCCACTGCATCACAAGCTGGCCTTAACCTGGATGGGTGTGTCTAAGCGACTACCTGGTTTTTGCTAGAGCCTTTGGTGGTGAGATTAGGCTTGGCCGCAGATAGTTGTCAGATACCATACAGGGCAGTCACTGGGAATGCAGCAGCTGACCGGAGGGTCAGAGGCACGAGAACGCGGTACAGGAGTACAAAGATGAAAGCATGGTCAGACAGTCCGAGGTCGGGGCAGGCAGCACAGATTCAAGATACGTTACCGAGGTCAGGAGCAGAGAGGTCAAACTGGACGGGTAAATGAGCCCGGTCAGTAACAGGAGAGACAAACCGGCAAGGCACAAACAGAACTCTAAGCTGAACAAACAGGCTAGGAACCAAGCATGGTCAGATGGTCTAAGGTCAGGACAGGCAGCACAGGTTCAGGATGTGTAGCCAAGGTCATGAGCGGAGAAGTCAGATAGGATGGGTACACGAGCCAGGGTCAATAACAGAGAAACAAATAGACAACACATAAACAGAACTACAGCTGAACAAACAAACTAGGCACAGTTTAGGCAAAGAGTGGTGGTAGGAACTGCCAGATATATAGTCTATTGACACGGGATTGACCGGGGAACCTAATCTCTGAAAGACACAGCAGGGTTAAATTCCTGCAGAGATCAGCCATTCCCCCTAAGGCAAAACAGAAACCCCAATAAGATGCAGTAGTGCTCTAAGATGGAAAACTCAGCAAGCCATGTGATGACCAAGGTGAATAGGGTGGCACTCAGGAAGTGTACAGATTACCGCCGTGACATAGTGTATTACTTCTATTAAAAGAATTAATCATTTGAAGTTACAGACCCAAAGTCTGAGGCTGCAGGGGTGCACTCGACAGAGCGGGAGAGGAGAAGCAGGAAGGCTAGAGGGCGCCAGAGAGCTAAAGCCAGAGCCAGAGCTAAAGCTAGAAGAAGAGAGCAGCGACTGGAGGGACCGGAGAGAGACGGCACCGAGCCGTACAGCAGAGAAACACTGACTGCCCGACCACGCTCCCCGTGGCCGCCACAGCCTGACTTCAGCCCGCGGATGCAGCCTACTCGCTGCCGCCCGCGGCCTCCGCTGCTCAACTTCAGCCCGTGGCAGCGGCCTACTCGCTGCCGCCCGACTTCAGCCCGCGGCTGCGGCCTGTCCACTGCTGCCCGCGGCCTCTACGGCTCAACTTCAGCTCGCGGTTGCGGCCTGTCCGCTGCCACCCGCGGCCTCCGCAGCCCGGTTCCAGACCGCCGCTGCGGCCTACTCACCGCTGCCCGCGGCCACCGTAGCCCGATCCCAGCCCACAGCTGCGGCTTGTCAGCGCACTTTTTCTTATGGCAGCATACAATTGACAGCGCATGTTTTCCTGCACGTGACGATCCTCACAGCTCCACATGTCTGAAGAAGGTCCATTATAGAGACCGAAACGTTATTGAATGTACATCATGTGGATTATTAAGCTGTGAAAAATAAAAAGGAACTTCTTTTTGCATTTGGGAGTGCCGGATTTTTTTCTTATATGATTTATTGGGACTGGTATCCTGTTCTGAGCACCCCTTATCGAATTATCGGAGTGACGTGTCTTTTTGTTATACTGTCCACCGCCACCCGCGGTTGCCGCTGCCCAGCCCCAACCTCTGGTTGCGGCCTACACGCCTCGGGCCCCGGCCAACACCATCCCACCTCCGCTGGGAGGCGCAATTCAGAGGAACTCTACAGGGGCCTGCTGTGCCCCCACTCCGCCTGGGCGTAAGAACGCCCGAAGCCTGCACCAAATCCTCGTCGGCTGGGCCCAGCAGCTGAAACGCCGAAGCAGCATCGACCACCACTCTGCCGGACATCAGAGGAGGATAAATGACACGTCGTAGTTAATAACCTATAGTTTTCTGGACCCGTAGTCGGCCATACCGCGGCCCTATAGTTACCGGTCTTGACGGGTAGTCGTGTTCATGTTACCTGTGTATTCTTGTTTTGATCCCTGCGAGGATAATTGCTGTTAGCTTGTTTTTTACTCAAGATAGTCTCCATAGGGACAAATATATATAAAAACTTACATCCTAAGTTCATCCCAGTCTCCGAGTGCGAGCAGAGATGACGTGGACCAAGGAGAGGCTGTGGATTCGGGGGGGCAATGGTGGCCCCCGGTCCAGAATATCCTTGGGGGCTATGCTGAGTAACCTGCCCAGGTTCTCCAGCACCAATACTGTGCTGTGGAGCTGGACAGAACACATGCGAGGGTTGTTTTAGAATGCATCCGATGACCCCCGACTTAGAAGCAGAGGTAGCCCTTATGGCATTGGACTGGGAGGCCCGGGATTCCATAATGTTGAAACCCCCAGGACAGCGAAACACCTTTATTAGGGTCTTACAGATATTGGAGGAGACTCATGGGGACTCAACAAATGTGGGGGAATTGAGAACCCGTTTGTTCAGTCGTATGCAGAGGGAAGGGGAGACGGTCACCCAATATATGAACGTACTTCAAGAACTATACATTGCCATTGAGCAGAAGGACGGAGTAGGTGTGGGACCCATCGACATAACCCTATGCGACCCTTTAGTGACCGGGCTCCCTCTGACTAAACAGGCATTACTGGAGCAAGTCCGGGTAAACCTGTGTATGGCTTTCTCTGAGGTAGGGAGTCAGGCGCACGCGTGGGAGCAAGAACAGGGGCTGACAGTCCCTGTGGGAAAGGTCCGGAGCACTGAAGTCTCCATGAACGCCATTGGGGAGCCCCAATGGATGGAAGAAATGAAACAAGAGCTGAAGAGGGCGAACTGGCCGAGGTGAAGAAAAGGGCCGAGGCCACGAGTGGACAGCCTGGTGCGGGCCAGGGGCCCTGGGGTCCTCGAAATCCAAGGAGCGGTCGGCCCCCGTGGCCTTGGGATAGCTTTGAATGTGGCGAACTGGGCCACCTTGCCTGAGAGTGTCCATGGTGTGGGAGATACCTACCCCAGCGGCCATTAAACTAAAGGGCTCTGAGCTGGGGGGACATCGCTCGGAGCCAGAAACCACGATGCGGGGTGGTGGAAGTCCCGAAGATCTGATTGCAAAGTGTCCAGTGATGTGGGCAGAGGTGGAAGGACATGCAGTACGCTGCCTAGTAGATACAGGGTCGCAAGTTACGACCATGCCAGAGACTTATTACTGGCAGCACTTTCCCGAGACAGTGAGGCCCCAGTGGGGCTCCGTAATAAAGTTATTAGCCGCTAACCAGCTGCCAGTCCCTGTCGTCGGAGTAGCCTGGATGCAAATTTCGTTGTGCGGCAAACAACTTGGCCGCCGAGGGGTGATCTGATTCCTGTCCCAGGGAGATGCAAACAACAGACATCCTGATACCCTGGGTATGAACATGTTGCGGGAGTTTGGCAGTCTACTCCTCAGTGAGCCTACACAAGAGACCCTGAGCCAGTGGGGCTCCTGCACGCCCCAAGGGCAGATCTTTCAGCAGTTGGCGCAGGGGGCACGGGTCCTACAGGACTGCCAGGAGGGCGAGGTGCTGGAAAAAGTGATCATGCCGGCGGCCCCTCAGGTCGTGCTGCCGCCCGGGCAGACAGTAGTGGCCCTGCCTATCGGGGCCCCTGTGCCCCTGGAAGGAGTAGAGATGCAGGTGGAGCCGTGCTTCTCGGAGCGTCTGCCCCCTGGAGTCCTGGTGGGCCGCACCTTGGCCACTGTGAGGAAAGGGACCGTCCTGGTGCGCTGCGTCAACTTAGAAGATCAAGATGTCATCCTAAAACAGCGAGCCGAAATGGCGAAACTGATGAAACCTCTAGAGGAGGTGCTTCCGACCCCGGCATTCCAGTTAAAACTGCAGGCGGGGGACCCATGAGAAGTAACCATCCGATCCCTTCAAACCACCGGGTCCTCGGCCGAAGAGAAGGGCCGGACCATCCTGGAGAAAATGCGAGCAGAACGCTCTGGCCTCACCCCGGCCCAAATACTCCAGGTAGAAGCACTCCTGGGCCAGTACCAAGAGGTATTCGCAAATCATCAGGACGATTTCTGGTGCACCACAGCCATCACGCACGGCATCCCCACACAAGGAACGGCCCCTATCAGAGAACGATACCGACAGATTCCCTCACAATTATATCAAGAGGTAAAAACACTGCTGGGCCAAATGCTGTGGAAATGAGTTATCCGAGAAAGCCAGAGCCCTTGGGCGGCCCCCTTTGTGTTAGTCAGCAAGAAGGACAGGACCTTGCGGTTCTGTGTGGACTATCGAAAGTTGAACGCCTGTACCATCAAAGACTCATACCTGCTGCCCCGGAGAGAGGAGTCACTCTCTGCCCTGGGGAAGGCAACATACTTTTCTACCCTAGATCTGGCCAGTGGGTACTGGCAGGTGCCCATGTCAGAAGAAGACCACGCCAAAACCGCGTTCATGTTGCACATGGGACTGTTCGAATTTAACCGCATGCCGTTCGGGCTGGCCAATGCCCCCGTGACCTTTCAATGGCTAATGAAGCGGTGTCTGGGAGATCTCAACTTCGAGGCCACGTTGATATACCTGGACGACATTATCATGTACGCCGCCACATTTGAGGACCACCTGCAGCGGTTGGGGCAGGTGCTCAGTCAGCTGCAAAAGTACAGGTTGAAGGTAAAACCCCAGAAATGCCATCTGTTCAGTACACAGATCGAATACCTAGGACATACCATCTCCGCCGAAGGCGTTAGACCGTCCATGGAAAAAGTTGCCGCAATACAAGGGTGGCCTACTCCCGAGACGGTAAAAGACGTACCAGCCTTTCTGGGGTTGGCCAGATATTACCGTCGGTTCATAAAGAATTTCGCCCCCTGGGCCCGAGCCCTGCAAGACCAGCTGAATGGAGCCCCGGCCGGAGCAAATAGTTGGAAGATTCAGTGGCGAGAACCGCAGGAAGAGGCCTTCCAAGATCTCAAAACCGCACTCTCGAAGGCCCCTGTGCTAGCTTACGTGGATTTCTCGCAGCCATTCATACTACACACCGACGGGAGCTTACATGGACTAGGGGCTGTGTTGTGAGTTCATTTTCTGGTCCACCAGTTGTGAGCAAGGAATCACATCGTCCAGCGTGTAGTTACTCCAGAAAAAAGAAAAAAATTCCAGCTACTATAAGATCCATTTATTGAGTGAAAAGTAAGACAGAGTTCACATGATTGTCTCTATTACGCGTTTCGAACACCCACACTGTGTTCTTTATCAAAAAAGCTGGCGACAATGCTGGCAAATGCCTTTTTGTACACAGCTATAGCTAATAGAAATTGATGATACACATGTGTCACATACAGTTAATTAAAATTACCCCATATGGTTAAGAATTACTAAGACATGTAGAAAAGCATATATCAATTACTAAAACATATAGAAAAGCATTTAGCAGTTGACCACCATTATTAACAAGGAAAAAAAAAAAAAGCACCATAATTGTATGCATAATTTAACAATTCAATGTCCGCACATTAATAATGATATAAGGTCTCCTTTCGTGCATTTAAACCGCTCAGTGTGCATTTTCCCAAGCAGAAGATCCAATAAGCTTCTCTTGTCAATAAGCGTTTTCTGACATTCAAACAATTATACACACTGGCGCTCCTTCCGGAGCCCATGAGTGTGGTAAAGAGGCTTAACAGTGTGCACAGCATAACTCCTGCGGTGAGACAGGCAGTGTCTCCGGATTGTCACTGCGGTCCCCAGGACTGCGCGCTCGTGTCAGTGTCTCTGTACTGTCAGAGAGGGAGTCTCCTCTGGTCACGGAGGCTACCGGGTCCACGTACTCACATACGGCGCTCACAATGCTTTGTCCTTCAGTCTCAGTCCTCAGACGGAGAACTCTCTCCAGGAGCGCGGTGTAGTAGCCTGCTCTCTGTCCTGCGCACTCTGCTTTCCCGCCCTGACGTCGCACCGTTTCCTGTCCACAGCCTCTTCTCCCCGGTCACCCCCCCCCCGGTCACATGGTCCGGTCAGTCCAGGTCAAACAGTCTTCCCCCCGGCCACCCTGCTGTCTGGTTAGGTGGTTCCGGACACAGAGCAGGAGAGGTAACCCCTTTTGAGCTCTTCTTCCTCTTCACCCCTTTGCATGAACATGTTACGTTATAGGTTGAACTCAACCTGTTTCTGCCTCCAAACTTAAAAACTATGAAACTATGTCCATGTACCACATAGGCAGCCCATGCAATATCAGCTGATTGAGGGAGGCCCACAAACCAGATACCATAATCAAACTTTGTTGGGTGACACTTCTTATAAGAAGGAGAGTCGAAAGCAGACATCACCATCCACTTTTCTTCCCTATGGAAAGTGCTATCCTTATTATAAAAGTAAAAGATGTCATAGTGACAAGTTGAGCTACTAAGAAAAGGAATGGATTTAACAGAGACATTAATAGGAAATTGATAATGGAAGTAAATTAATAAAATGTTTTAATTTCATAATTAAACACTTGAAAGTATTTTTAGTATATGATGTTCCCCATAGGATTTCATCAGTTACTCACATTGCACATACACGATGCAGATTTGACACTTTTTGTGTTGTTTTTTTCTGCGCCCAATTTGTCACAGAGCCTGAAGGATTTCCTAGTACCAGTAAAGTGGTTGAGGTTCCTGAAGTCTCATGCACATGTTGCTTATTTCTCCTTGGAGATTTGCAGGAGAATTAAAACTGCAGAATGTCAATTCTTTCAGCATTTTTGCTGCAGATTTCACCCCTATTAATTGAGTGGGGAAAAATCTGCACCAAAAACACATGTAAAAATTGCATCAAAAACGCGCCTGTTATACGCAGTGTTTTTCTTACCAAGAGATGCAGAAATGGTGCAGAAATTTATGCTGCTAATACTTAACATGTGCACATACCAGCCTAAGGGCTCATACTCACATGTGAGAAACTCGGATGAGTCTCGCACATCAATACCCGGCACTGCCGCCGGCACTCAGATCGGAGAGTTCAGCTGCATGTATTTCTATGCATCTGAACGCTCCAATCCGAGTGCCGGCGGCAGTGCCGGGTAATGATGTGCGAGACTCGTCCGAGTTTCTCCCATGTGAGTATGAGCCCAAAGGCTACGTTTCCACGATGAGCTTTTGTTTAGTTTTTGATGTTTCAGAATTTCTGCACCTTATATTTAAATTAGGCTACTTGCCTATCATTACATTTTTGTGTGCATTTTTTTAACATGCGTTTTTATCACATTTTTCATGCTACAATTTTTGTCTCGTTTTGGTGTCTAATACTTAAAATAAAGCTGTGTGATTTTCATAATTCCTGGTATCAAGAACTGCCAAAACTTTATTGACACACTTAGGTGCGGATTACATGCTTTTTTCATGTGTTTCTGCCAAAGAAACCCACTAAGATTGCGCGTGCATTTTTATACCTGTGGAATTTCATCACCTAATGCATGTCTAAGCGGAAATTCATCACCGAAATCTTAGCGTAGCCGCTGAGAAATTGACATGTTGCGGATGTGAAACACGCGCCATAGGTCAGGTTACGCTGAGTAAATAAAAGCACAGAGGGCAGGAAATTTCTATAAATACCAGATACTTTGTTGGAACTGTAAGACGATGGGTGTCTGATGCAGAGTTTCTCACGAAGCAAAAATACACAGCGTCAAAAACGCCCCAAAAGCTCATTGTTAGAAAGAGCCTTAGGGTCACATTAACCATCACAGCTATTTAAGAATTAATATAAGGGGAGGAAAACAAGCCTAGTCTTACATTTATACTTTCAATACAAATTTGTGATGTGCAATAAACATGTCATATACTGCACACTATTAATATTGTTATGGCAATAAGCATTTACCAAAAGACAAGACTGACTGCCCAATCTTACATCCTACGCCGCCGACGACCCACACCAAGCTTTCTTGGAATAGATGCCTTACTATGTTGGAGGCATTGCTCACCAGTGTGCCTATGAAGCGTCATTAGGCAGCCCGGAGATAATCAAATCAGCTGCTCCCACTGCGTACTTTACATTATATCCGATGTCCCTACTGAGAATATTTATTCCGAAACCAGCCACAAAACGCTTCCTTAGAAATGTGCAGTGCAGCTGCTGCTTGTGTTTAGCCTCTCATGTAAAGCATGAATAAACATGAAGGTAAAATCAAATATCTGACTTGTTTCAGGAATTGTATAATGTATATAGATAATATATTCAAGGAGGAAACAACAAATATTGTTTTAAAGCATTGTCAGTGTATGTTCTTGTATTTCATCTCAATAAAGAAAAAATACTATGTACCTGTAGTTTGGATTATGTCAGTATTGATATACTTATATGTCATATACAGTTTATTCTTTATAGTAATTGCAGATATTATATAATATATAACCATATATAAATATGGAGTTGGTTGCTATACATAAAGAGCCAGTGCCAGTGAAAAGCTATTATGTGATATGTCACAAATCTTGATGCAAATATTCATCTAAATTTTGGAAAGGCATATACACTATAAATATAGCAGAAAGGATAACTTCCCAAGAAATGCATAAAAGTCCCTTAGTGTCAATTAAAAATGTAAAAATTGATATGCAATGTGTAACGCTGAGGAGCGAATGTAACGCTGGTGGTTGTGTTCCCACTGCATCACAAGCTGGCCTTAACCTGGATGGGTGTGTCTAAGCGACTACCTGGTTTTTGCTAGAGCCTTTGG
This sequence comes from Dendrobates tinctorius, assembly GCF_039654945.1. Taxonomy (NCBI): domain Eukaryota; kingdom Metazoa; phylum Chordata; class Amphibia; order Anura; family Dendrobatidae; genus Dendrobates; species Dendrobates tinctorius. Next base: position 14,861,744 of record NW_027361694.1, read on the forward strand.
TGGTGAGATTAGGCTTGGCCGCAGATAGTTGTCAGATACCATACAGGGCAGTCACTGGGAATGCAGCAGCTGACCGGAGGGTCAGAGGCACGAGAACGCGGTACAGGAGTACAAAGATGAAAGCATGGTCAGACAGTCCGAGGTCGGGGCAGGCAGCACAGATTCAAGATACGTTACCGAGGTCAGGAGCAGAGAGGTCAAACTGGACGGGTAAATGAGCCCGGTCAGTAACAGGAGAGACAAACCGGCAAGGCACAAACAGAACTCTAAGCTGAACAAACAGGCTAGGAACCAAGCATGGTCAGATGGTCTAAGGTCAGGACAGGCAGCACAGGTTCAGGATGTGTAGCCAAGGTCATGAGCGGAGAAGTCAGATAGGATGGGTACACGAGCCAGGGTCAATAACAGAGAAACAAATAGACAACACATAAACAGAACTACAGCTGAACAAACAAACTAGGCACAGTTTAGGCAAAGAGTGGTGGTAGGAACTGCCAGATATATAGTCTATTGACACGGGATTGACCGGGGAACCTAATCTCTGAAAGACACAGCAGGGTTAAATTCCTGCAGAGATCAGCCATTCCCCCTAAGGCAAAACAGAAACCCCAATAAGATGCAGTAGTGCTCTAAGATGGAAAACTCAGCAAGCCATGTGATGACCAAGGTGAATAGGGTGGCACTCAGGAAGTGTACAGATTACCGCCGTGACATAGTGTATTACTTCTATTAAAAGAATTAATCATTTGAAGTTACAGACCCAAAGTCTGAGGCTGCAGGGGTGCACTCGACAGAGCGGGAGAGGAGAAGCAGGAAGGCTAGAGGGCGCCAGAGAGCTAAAGCCAGAGCCAGAGCTAAAGCTAGAAGAAGAGAGCAGCGACTGGAGGGACCGGAGAGAGACTCACTGCAGACAGGAGAGAGACGGCACCGAGCCGTACAGCAGAGAAACACTGACTGCCCGACCACGCTCCCCGTGGCCGCCACAGCCTGACTTCAGCCCGCGGATGCAGCCTACTCGCTGCCGCCCGCGGCCTCCGCTGCTCAACTTCAGCCCGTGGCAGCGGCCTACTCGCTGCCGCCCGACTTCAGCCCGCGGCTGCGGCCTGTCCACTGCTGCCCGCGGCCTCTACGGCTCAACTTCAGCTCGCGGTTGCGGCCTGTCCGCTGCCACCCGCGGCCTCCGCAGCCCGGTTCCAGACCGCCGCTGCGGCCTACTCACCACTGCCCGCGGCCACCGTAGCCCGATCCCAGCCCACAGCTGCGGCTTGTCAGCGCACTTTTTCTTATGGCAGCATACAATTGACAGCGCATGTTTTCCTGCACGTGACGATCCTCACAGCTCCACATGTCTGAAGAAGGTCCATTATAGAGACCGAAACGTTATTGAATGTACATCATGTGGATTATTAAGCTGTGAAAAATAAAAAGGAACTTCTTTTTGCATTTGGGAGTGCCGGATTTTTTTCTTATATGATTTATTGGGACTGGTATCCTGTTCTGAGCACCCCTTATCGAATTATCGGAGTGACGTGTCTTTTTGTTATACTGTCCACCGCCACCCGCGGTTGCCGCTGCCCAGCCCCAACCTCTGGTTGCGGCCTACACGCCTCGGGCCCCGGCCAACACCATCCCGCCTCCGCTGGGAGGCGCAATTCAGAGGAACTCTACAGGGGCCTGCTGTGCCCCCACTCCGCCTGGGCGTAAGAACGCCCGAAGCCTGCACCAAATCCTCGTCGGCTGGGCCCAGCAGCTGAAACGCCGAAGCAGCATCGACCACCACTCTGCCGGACATCAGAGGAGGATAAATGACACGTCGTAGTTAATAACCTATAGTTTTCTGGACCCGTAGTCGGCCATACCGCGGCCCTATAGTTACCGGTCTTGACGGGTAGTCGTGTTCATGTTACCTGTGTATTCTTGTTTTGATCCCTGCGAGGATAATTGCTGTTAGCTTGTTTTTTACTCAAGATAGTCTCCATAGGGACAAATATATATAAAAACTTACATCCTAAGTTCATCCCAGTCTCCGAGTGCGAGCAGAGATGACGTGGACCAAGGAGAGGCTGTGGATTCGGGGGGGCAATGGTGGCCCCCGGTCCAGAATATCCTTGGGGGCTATGCTGAGTAACCTGCCCAGGTTCTCCAGCACCAATACTGTGCTGTGGAGCTGGACAGAACACATGCGAGGGTTGTTTTAGAATGCATCCGATGACCCCCGACTTAGAAGCAGAGGTAGCCCTTATGGCATTGGACTGGGAGGCCCGGGATTCCATAATGTTGAAACCCCCAGGACAGCGAAACACCTTTATTAGGGTCTTACAGATATTGGAGGAGACTCATGGGGACTCAACAAATGTGGGGGAATTGAGAACCCGTTTGTTCAGTCGTATGCAGAGGGAAGGGGAGACGGTCACCCAATATATGAACGTACTTCAAGAACTATACATTGCCATTGAGCAGAAGGACGGAGTAGGTGTGGGACCCATCGACATAACCCTATGCGACCCTTTAGTGACCGGGCTCCCTCTGACTAAACAGGCATTACTGGAGCAAGTCCGGGTAAACCTGTGTATGGCTTTCTCTGAGGTAGGGAGTCAGGCGCACGCGTGGGAGCAAGAACAGGGGCTGACAGTCCCTGTGGGAAAGGTCCGGAGCACTGAAGTCTCCATGAACGCCATTGGGGAGCCCCAATGGATGGAAGAAATGAAACAAGAGCTGAAGAGGGCGAACTGGCCGAGGTGAAGAAAAGGGCCGAGGCCACGAGTGGACAGCCTGGTGCGGGCCAGGGGCCCTGGGGTCCTCGAAATCCAAGGAGCGGTCGGCCCCCGTGGCCTTGGGATAGCTTTGAATGTGGCGAACTGGGCCACCTTGCCTGAGAGTGTCCATGGTGTGGGAGATACCTACCCCAGCGGCCATTAAACTAAAGGGCTCTGAGCTGGGGGGACATCGCTCGGAGCCAGAAACCACGATGCGGGGTGGTGGAAGTCCCGAAGATCTGATTGCAAAGTGTCCAGTGATGTGGGCAGAGGTGGAAGGACATGCAGTACGCTGCCTAGTAGATACAGGGTCGCAAGTTACGACCATGCCAGAGACTTATTACTGGCAGCACTTTCCCGAGACAGTGAGGCCCCAGTGGGGCTCCGTAATAAAGTTATTAGCCGCTAACCAGCTGCCAGTCCCTGTCGTCGGAGTAGCCTGGATGCAAATTTCGTTGTGCGGCAAACAACTTGGCCGCCGAGGGGTGATCTGATTCCTGTCCCAGGGAGATGCAAACAACAGACATCCTGATACCCTGGGTATGAACATGTTGCGGGAGTTTGGCAGTCTACTCCTCAGTGAGCCTACACAAGAGACCCTGAGCCAGTGGGGCTCCTGCACGCCCCAAGGGCAGATCTTTCAGCAGTTGGCGCAAGGGGCACGGGTCCTACAGGACTGCCAGGAGGGCGAGGTGCTGGAAAAAGTGATCATGCCGGCGGCCCCTCAGGTCGTGCTGCCGCCCGGGCAGACAGTAGTGGCCCTGCCTATCGGGGCCCCTGTGCCCCTGGAAGGAGTAGAGATGCAGGTGGAGCCGTGCTTCTCGGAGCGTCTGCCCCCTGGAGTCCTGGTGGGCCGCACCTTGGCCACTGTGAGGAAAGGGACCGTCCTGGTGCGCTGCGTCAACTTAGAAGATCAAGATGTCATCCTAAAACAGCGAGCCGAAATGGCGAAACTGATGAAACCTCTAGAGGAGGTGCTTCCGACCCCGGCATTCCAGTTAAAACTGCAGGCGGGGGACCCATGAGAAGTAACCATCCGATCCCTTCAAACCACCGGGTCCTCGGCCGAAGAGAAGGGCCGGACCATCCTGGAGAAAATGCGAGCAGAACGCTCTGGCCTCACCCCGGCCCAAATACTCCAGGTAGAAGCACTCCTGGGCCAGTACCAAGAGGTATTCGCAAATCATCAGGACGATTTCTGGTGCACCACAGCCATCACGCACGGCATCCCCACGGAAGGAACGGCCCCTATCAGAGAACGATACCGACAGATTCCCTCACAATTATATCAAGAGGTAAAAACACTGCTGGGCCAAATGCTGTGGAAATGAGTTATCCGAGAAAGCCAGAGCCCTTGGGCGGCCCCCTTTGTGTTAGTCAGCAAGAAGGACAGGACCTTGCGGTTCTGTGTGGACTATCGAAAGTTGAACGCCTGTACCATCAAAGACTCATACCTGCTGCCCCGGAGAGAGGAGTCACTCTCTGCCCTGGGGAAGGCAACATACTTTTCTACCCTAGATCTGGCCAGTGGGTACTGGCAGGTGCCCATGTCAGAAGAAGACCACGCCAAAACCGCGTTCATGTTGCACATGGGACTGTTCGAATTTAACCGCATGCCGTTCGGGCTGGCCAATGCCCCCGTGACCTTTCAATGGCTAATGAAGCGGTGTCTGGGAGATCTCAACTTCGAGGCCACGTTGATATACCTGGACGACATTATCATGTACGCCGCCACATTTGAGGACCACCTGCAGCGGTTGGTGCAGGTGCTCAGTCAGCTGCAAAAGTACAGGTTGAAGGTAAAACCCCAGAAATGCCATCTGTTCAGTACACAGATCGAATACCTAGGACATACCATCTCCGCCGAAGGCGTTAGACCGTCCATGGAAAAAGTTGCCGCAATACAAGGGTGGCCTACTCCCGAGACGGTAAAAGACGTACCAGCCTTTCTGGGGTTGGCCAGATATTACCGTCGGTTCATAAAGAATTTCGCCCCCTGGGCCCGAGCCCTGCAAGACCAGCTGAATGGAGCCCCGGCCGGAGCAAATAGTTGGAAGATTCAGTGGCGAGAACCGCAGGAAGAGGCCTTCCAAGATCTCAAAACCGCACTCTCGAATGCCCCTGTGCTAGCTTACGTGGATTTCTCGCAGCCATTCATACTACACACCGACGGGAGCTTACACGGACTAGGGGCTGTGTTGTGAGTTCATTTTCTGGTCCACCAGTTGTGAGTTCTCCTGCCAGGCTCCCTCTGGTGGTAACAGGAGGTAGTGTGGCTGATTTAATCAGTAGAGATCTGCCACCTGATAATGAGGATGACGATTGGACCTCAGGAATCTCAGACTGGATTTAAGACAGCCGACTCCCTATTCTGGTGCTGGTGATTCCTTCTGGCTTGTCAGGTCTTGGTTTTCAGCTCTGTTCCAGTCATCTAAAGCTAAGTTTTTCTGCTAATGTTCACACTTGATTTTGTTGGTCTATTCAGTTTTTTGTGTGGTCAGCCAGCCGCGGCTGGGGCTGTGCTGAACTTCCACTCTTATTTACCTGTATTTGCCAATTTGCTTTTTGTCCCTTATTAGATTGGCCTCTTTTTCCTCTGTCTCAGAATATTTCAGAGTGCTGATATAGTGGGAGAAGTCTAGTGACTTCAGGGTTAATTTTGCTATCAGAAGTGTTGGACATTATTTTTGTAGGGTTTTTTGCAGATTGCAGACAGTGTCTTTCCTTTCCTATCCTCTCTAGTTAGTTTGGGCCCCATCGTTTGCTCAGTCTATTTTCCTGCCTGTGTTTGTGCTTTCATCTTGTTTCACCGTCAATACATGTGTGGGGGCTGTCTTTCCTTTGGGGTCTGCTCTGGGGCAGTTAGATTTCCCCTTTTCTTGCTTCAGGCTTATGTAGTTCTCCGGCTGTGACGAAGCGTCTAGGATCATCGTAGGTACGCTCCACGGCTGCTGCTAGTTGTGTGGTTAGGATCAGGGATCTGCAATCTGCATAGTTACCAACCTCTCTGGTTTTCTGTGACTTAGCTTGTTTTGTTTTTTTCTCCTCGGTGACCCATTCATAGCAGATACCCCTGCAGCTGCCCACCGTCTCAGGCCAGCACCGCTTTCGGTAGTCGATCATTCCACGACTCCAAACGTAATTCTGACAATTACGGCTCCTTTAAGCTCGAGTTCCTCGCGGTCGTGTGAGCCATGACGGAGCGGTTCGCTGAGTACCTGGCAGACTCTGAGGTAGTGGTACGAACTGATAACAACCTACTGGCCCACCTCGATAATGCCAAATTGGGGCACTGGAGCAACGTTGAGTGGCCCGAATGGCCAAATTCAAATACAAAATCATCTATAAACGGGGAGCGGAGAATGTGCATGCCGATGCCTTCTCCAGGATACGACGAACGACTCCGAGGCGAAGCCGAGACGACGAGCTAGAAGGAGAGGAAACCCTGTTCGCTCTTTCCCCCGCTGGGATCACGGCTACAACCTGAGAACAATTCCTCATGGGACCCGCTAGGGGCATACTAGAGCAATCCCTGGATAAATTAATCCAACAACAGCAGGAAGATGGAGAGATTGGGCCCCTGCGTCAATGGGTGGCCACAAGCCGGTTATCCAGCGACACCCAAAGGCAGACACTGACTTGAGACACTTTACTGATGCTACGTCAATGGGAGAATCTGGTGATCAAAGGAGGACTATTGTACCGAAAGGCAGTGTCGCGTACACCATCAGCGACGGCCTGGCAGGTAGTAATATCGGGAGCCCAACTCATTGAACTTGCTCGCGAGGCCCATGAAAAGGGGGCTCGTTTTGGGGCACAAAAGACTTTTCGGTGGCTACAACAAATAGCCTACCAGCCCCGGTTGCAGACCACAGTAGAAGAAGTTTGCCGTGCATGCCACCTGTGTGAGTTAACTAAACCACCCGAGCAACAGGCTCCAATACAGACAATTGTAACAGCGGCACCCCTCGAACTCTTGATGATAGACTATTTAACCATCGGTCCTGCTCACCAGGGGTGTGAACACTGTTTAGTCATGGTGGACCATTTCACCAAATTCGCCGTGGTAACCCCTACCCAAGATCAAACTGCGGAATCAGCCGCCTACGCAATTTGTAAAAACTTTATCCAGTTATACGGCTGCTCCCAGCGGATCCATTCGGAACCAAAGTGCGCGCTTCATGGAAAAAGTAATGGAAGAGTTGCACCGCTTATATGGTATTGATAAATCCCCAACCGCTCCGTACTACCCTCAAGGAAATGGGGCCTGCGAGTGATTTAATCGGACATTAATCCAAATGCTACGCACCCTGGAAAGCGACAGGAAGGCCCGCTAGCTCGAATACATCCCCGAACTGGGTTTATAACAACTGGGTACACTACTTTACTGGCTACACTCCATACTCTCTCCTATTCGGCCTGGAAGGCAAGGGAATCACGGAGGTAGAATTAAAACCGGAGGAGGAACAACCATGGGTCCGGAATCACCGGTATCGGCTGCAAACCCTGCACCGAAACGTCCACACAAGACTTCAGGACCTGGAACACCCGGGGAGGACCCCGCCTCAATGCACCAACCTCCAAGCAGGAGATTGTGTACTTGTACGAGATCAGCGCCCCCAAAACAAATTGGAACACTGCTGGGAAGAAATTCCCTACCGAGTACTGTGCCGAGTAAGCCCCGACGGGCCAGTGTATGAAATACAATCTGAAAAGGATGGAGACCACTCTGCCGTACCGTACACCGCAATATGCTACAACCCTGTACTTCCACAGACCCTGCACGACCCGAGGCACCTCGTCAGGTCTCAGAAACTCTGCCAGTAGTATGGAACGAGGACGATGAGGAAGATCCTCCGGCAGTACAAATGGACACTTCAAGAAATAATACTCCAGCAGATCCAGTCGGTCCACCATCTTCCACCACCCCAGAGGACTAAACCACAGTGGAAACACGATGCTCCGAGCCATCAACAGCTGGCAAACCCCCCGAACGCTACAAACAGGACCAGTTCGTGTGGTAGAAAAGACTTTCACATTGAAACACCAGCCTAGGCTCCTCCAAACCCTTGTCCGAGGACTGGTGAGCATACAGGATGGGGGAGTGTAGGAGGGGGAGTCCCCGCTGTGTAACCAGACCGGAACCAAGGGGACTGCCACCAAGGTTCCTAGGGGGAGTGTTTCCGAGGGACATAATTGGAGGACGGACCAGTGAGGGTTCTATAAGGGATGGGGGCAGAGCAAGTATAAAAGGAGCTGAGGATGCCAGCAGGGGGCACTCAACAGAGCGGGAGAGGAGAAGCAGGAAGGCTAAAGGGCACCAGAGAGCTAGAGCCAGAGCCAGAACTAGAAGAAGAGAGCAGTGACTGGAGGGACCGGAGAGAGACTCACTGCAGACAGGAGAGATGGCACAGAGCCGTACAGCAGAGAGACACCAACTGCCTTACCACGCTCCCCGCGGCCGCCACAGGCTGACTTCAGCCAGTGGATGCGGCCTACTTGCTGCCGCAGCCCGATCCCAGCCCACAGCTGTGGCTTGTCCACCGCCAGTCGCCGCTGCCCCAACCTCTGGTTGCGGCCTACACGCCTCGGGCCCCAGCCAACACCATCCCGCCTCCGCTGGGAGGCACAATGCAGAGGAACTCTACAGGGGCCTGCTGTGCCCCCACTCCGCCTGGGCGTAGGAACGCCCGAAGCCTGCACCAAATCCTCGTCGGCTGGGCCCAGTGGCTGAAACGCCGAAGCAGCATCGACCACCACTCTGCTGGACGTCAGTGGAGGATAAGTGACACGTCGTAGTTAATAACCTATAGTTTTCTGGACCCGTAGTCGGCCACACCGCGGCCCTATAGTTACCGTCTCAACCGGGTAGTCGTGTTCGTGTTACCTGTGTATTCTTGTTTTGATCCCTGCGAGTTTGTTGGTTACTCAAGATAGTCCCCATAGGGACAAATATGTATAAAAACGTACATCCTAAGTTCATCCCGTCTCCCGTCTCGTCACTGCATCACGCGTACCTGCGAATACTACAACAGCACAGACTTGGCACCTGCGACTCCTGGGAATCTGTCTTCCACTTCACCCCCTTGCAAATCAGGCAAGCTGTCTGAGCCCCAAGTCATGCAGCAGTCACTTCTGCTTTTTGATGACTCTGCTGGCTATGGTTCTGTAGGCCATCCACCTGGCCATGCCCCATAATTAGAAGAGGCTGAGTGCACTGATGCCCAACCACTTGCTCTGTTTGAGGATGAGTACGTGGGAGGGGTAGTTCAAACAGTCAGCAGACCACTGCAGCACATCTCTGATGATGTTGATGACAAAACAAAGGTGTCAACTGCTGCAGATTCCTGGTTTGTGTACACCGGTAAGGAGGGCAGGGGTGAAGACTGGGTGGAACATCACACAGGGGATTATTATTTATTTTTAGAGCACCATTGATTCCATGGTGCTGTACATGAGGAAGGGTTACATGCAAAACACAAATAAAAATTACATTGAACAAACTAATGGTGACAGACAGGTACAGAGGGGAGTGAACCCTACCCTTGTGGCCTTAGATTTTACAGGATGCTAGGGAAGGAGAGTGTAATTTTGGGGGTTGCAGCAGCTGTGGTGTTGATGAGGTGGCAGCAGGGTCATTGCAGGCTGTAAGCTGTTCTGAAGACATGGGTTTTCAAATTCTGCTTGAATGTTCAGAATGTAGAGGAAAATTGGATGTGTTGGGCCACAGAATTCTACAGGATGAGGGATACTCTGGAGAAATCTTGCAGGCGATTGGATAAGGAACATACGATTGTGGAGGAAAGAAGGAGGTCTTGGGAGGACCAGAGATTAATTCTTAGGTATACGGGGGACACAGATTATGGATGGCTTTGTAGGTAAGTGTCACTAGCTTGATACATTGTGCGAATGGGAGACAATGAAGGGATTTGCTGAGAGGAGAAGCAGAGGAGTAGTGAGGACAGAAGTGGATTAGTAGGTCAGTAGAGTTTTTGATAGACTGGAGTGATGTGATTATGCATTGGGGGATGATGATGTCCTAGACCCCAAATGAAATCAAGACCGTCGGAGTGACGGGGGTAGCTTGGAGGAAGAGGTAATGGCCACTAGACATTAAGTTAGCTGCTACTGAGCACCACAGTTGGTCCCTAGCCTTTTATCTGTCCATGTTAATTTTATTTCAATAGACCAACACGTTCTGCAGCACTCTGAAATTAAGTGGGAATACAGAAAAAAAATCAATACAAAATAAGATAGTTTGAACAGATACATGAGAAATGAGAACCCTGCTCGCAAGCTTACAATCTACATATTGCCTCGTCCTCCTATTCCGTTTCCTCCACCTTCTCCTCATCCAATCACAAAGTGCTGGAAGTGTGTGCTCGCTTTTGGTGTTCTCACCCTGCTGCTGGCCTGTCTGCAGTGCAGCCTCACTTCTGCCTTCCTGTTCCCTGCCTCATATGTGACGTACCCACAAGGTGGAACTCCACCTTGCACATGCAGGAGAAACTGTACGAACAGCAGCAGGCAATACTGAAGTTTTAGCCGCAGCAAACAAGTGTGAATTACTCTGCAGACCAACATCATTTCACCAACAATGAGTGGGCCTCCATGAGGGACCTGTGTGCCGTGTGGCGCTGCTTGGAATACTCTACCAATATGGCCTTTGATGATGATGCCATTATCACCATTACTATCCCATTTCTAGGCCTCTAAGAAAAACATTGCTTCAGGCGATGATGGATGAGATGGTGGCACAGAAGGAAGAGGAGGGAGGAACAAGGACCATTCATAACATTATCATGCCAGGCATCCACATGTTTTGAGGATGGGTTTATCTACCAAAAGCGGCCAGGTTCACAAATGTCCAGCCAGTGGACAGTTTTGTATGAGGAGGAGTAGAAGTTTCCGGAGAGGGATGAGGAACAATTATGTTCACAGCAGGGTGGCACTCAAACCAGCTCACAGGCATTAATGAAGCGTGGCTGGGGGGGATGGGGGGATACACAGGATAGATTATACAGATGACCCAAACAATACACCTCCCACTGAGGACAGCTTGTCATTGCCTCTGGGCAGCCTGGCACACATGAGACAATACATGCTGTGGTGCCTACAGAACGACTGCTGAGTTTCACAGATTGCTACAAGTAGTGATTACTGGGTGGCCATCCTGCTGGATACCTGCTAACAAGCTTCCATAACATACTGTCACCTCTCTGCAGCAGCTATGTAGGTACATGAGCCGACTGGGGGGTGGTCCTTTTTCCCGCCGCGAACAGACTTGAGACAGACACCGATGTGCGTTCAACAGGTCCTCTTTATTGACCATCCTCTCGACGACCGCAGCACCACACAGCAGCTGCACGACAACTTCTGCACACAGGCCCGGGTACCTTCACTTTCTTCCTTTTCCTAATTGACGTCCCTCGTGGCTCTTTCACTGTGGCTGCCCTAGGCCTACCACCAAAGCACTTCACCCGCCCGAGTCCGTCCGTCTGAACCTCCGGGCCTTCTCTGTCCTGCGACTCTCCTGTCAGGGCCACCCACCCCTGACTGTCTTCCTCCTCAGTCCCTGCTGGAGCTTCTTCTCTGTCAGTCTCCTCCCTTCAGTCTCTTCTTCTCCTAAGCTCCTCTCCCTGGACTGGCTGGCTTCTGGAACTCTCTACTCCTTCTTATATCCCTCTCTGGGAATTCCCCTCTAGAGCTCCTGTAACTCGGCCCCCCATGACTCTGCAGTTTCGTAGCCTTAAGCTGATGTTAAGCCCTTTCCTCACTGCTCTCTGCTGCCATCTCGTGGCCAAACTACAGTATTACATCGTCTTCTGTTTCTGCTGTCCTTGGTCTCCCCCTGGTGGCCAAACCCATTACTTCACCAACTTCTCCTATCTCTAGCTGTCTCCCACCTTCATATACAGCAGTCCACATCAAGCACATTGTACATTTACCCTCCTGCTGCAGACAGGTCCATAGGCCAGTCCACTTCCCCTACAGCTACACCACCATCCGAAGCTACACCAGCACCACTATGGTCACAATCATGTTCTCTATATGATGCTCTCCCCATTTTTGGAAGTGTTTTTTATGCACACTACTTGCAGAGAGTTGGAGGACAAGTAGATTTAATTTGCCACACTACTAGAAATCACACAGTGGTCCTGAAAAATTATTTATTTGGCCAACAAATAGCAACAAAATGGCTGATGCTAGTTATTTACTTGCAACCCTACTAGAAAACACACAGCAACTCAGTGGAACAGTACCCCCATGGATGGGGGAGCACAGAGTACACACAGCAGCTTAAAGGAACAGTACTCCCTCAGGCAGGGGGTGCAGAGTACAAACAGCAGCTTAAAGGAACAGTACTCTCAGAGGCAGGGGGTGCAGAGTTCATGCAGCAGCTTAAAGGCACAGTACTCCCACAGGAGAGGTTGCAGAGTACACACAGCGGATTTTGGCACAGTACTCCCACAGATTTGGGTTGCAAAGTACACACTGCAGCTTTTGGCACAGTACCCCAACCGATATGGGTAGCAGAGTACACACAGCAGCTCAGTACTTTTTCAAATATGGGTTGCAGAGTACACAATGTGGCTTTTTTGCAGAGTGTGCAGTCCGAATCTGTCTCTCACTCCAGCTGCGTCAGACCCTACAGTAATAAGAGCAGAATGGGTAGCGGCACTCGCGATCCGGCCTTTATATAGGCGGGCTCACGTGGTGTATTGGCCAATCACAGCCATGGCAATACTTGGCAAGGCTGTCATGGCTACAGAAGTGCACACAGTCTAAAAGCTTACTGATTGGCTGTGCTGGAGCTTTTCAAGAAGCTTTATTAGACTGGAAAACCCGATTAGGAAATCAGACGTACAGTAGAAAGTTTTTGTTCAGAGTTCGATACCACACACTAGGAGTCCAGAACGGACCCCGAACTCTACGTCTACACCATGTAAGGCTGGTTTCACACTTGCGCTTTTTTGCGCTATGTTTTTTCACAAAATAACGCATGCATTTTTTTCCTATACTTAACATGGGTGCGAATAGTCATGAGTTTGTACGCGTTTGTATGCGCATGCGTTTTTTTGTATCCTGTTGCATTTTTTGTGCGTCCGACCTGTCTCAAAAAATGCATGCGCACACAATGTGCATGAAATTCACCCAAAACCACATTATCTTCTATGGGTGTACTGATGTGCAAAAAAATGCATGCGTTTTTTTTTTAAAACCATGCGCAAAAGACAAGAAAACGCATAAAAAACACATGATGCGTTTTTTATGCGCGTTTGCACTGCGCACTAAGCGAAGCGCAAGAAAACGCAAGTGTGAAAGTAGCCTAAGGCCTCTTTCACACTTCAGTTTTTTACAATCAGTCACAGTCCGCCAGGTTTTGAAAAAAACGGATCCTCAATTTTCTTTTGAGGATCCGTTTTTTTCCCCCATTGACTTCCATTATTGGTGGATTGTGTCGGATTGCCGTCCGTTGCATCCGTTTTTTTTGCGGATCCGCCAAAAGTTGCTGTCCGTCACCATCCAAGAAGTCTGCACTTGACAGAAATAACAACATTTCACATGTTAATAAGTTTTGTCATTTTATGTTGCTTGGTAGACTTGTATAAAACAAATGTAGTGACATGGAAAAAGACTGCTGGGGGATAAATACACTGACAAGATCCACTCAGATGGGTGATTTCTTTTTTCACTTAATGGTTACAAATATTTTTATATGCTCCACCAGTGGAGAGAAACTGAGTTCTGCCACTGCATGTCACTAGCTCATACAGAATACTATCATGCAACAGTTTGCCTCTTAGTAGAGTACCAGAACCCAAACTATTAATGTATATATTTCTCCATGAAACTCTAGGGTGTTACTTAGTAGTACCAAAGCACTGGTGGTATATATTAACAATAAACTACCATCGATAGATGAATGGAAAAAAATATGTGTAAAGTGTATTCATATGTTAGAGTCACTGTAAATGGAAGCAGTTTAAAGGAAGACTATCAGCACGGAACGACTGTTCAGACCAAGAAAAGCTATGCTGAATAATCTTTGTTTTCAGATCATTTGAGAGTTGTTTTGAGGAGCCCATGATGCCACTCTTCATAGGAGAATCAAATAGGAGAACTACTTGCAAGTGGCCACCTTAAATACCTTTTCTCATGATTTGATACACCTGGCTATGAAGTTCAAAGCTCAATGAGGTTACAAAACGAATTTAGTGCTTCAGGAAGTCAGTACAAAGTAGTTAGGAGTGTTCAAATCAAGAAAATAAGGGTGCCCATACTTTTGCACCGGTCAAGTTTTGTTTAAATGCAGATTGCACATTTTCTGTTAGTACAATAAACCTCATTTGAATACAGAAATATAACTGAGTCCATCAGTTATTAGATATATGAAACTGAAATAGAAAACGGGACGCCCCGGGAAGAAGCAACTCATGCGAAACAGTGCTGTCTGGCGGCGGTGGGGAAAAGGTTTTCCAGCATTTAGCCTTTCCATTGGCTTTCTTTCTTCCAGTGGCCAGCCACAGGTAAAAATCTTTCTTTAAAATTGCCTTGCACCTTATCCATTTATGGAACCTTTTTTGCTGTGCACTGCTTTTTTGGATATATCTCCCTGAAGTGCAATTCCTTCCCTAGCCATCTTTCATACTGAATAGGCCAATCTTTCCTTTAGTGCTTATAGCGCTTTATTTTTGCAAGTTTTTGTAAATGCCGTTGGAATACAGGCCTTAAATATATTGTATTTCTTTTTGCTTTGGAGGGACTCTTTTTGGATTTTTGGATATATTTGAAATAGATAATTTGCACACTGTGGAGATATCATAAACTCTCCTTGCTGGCCATCCTTACCCCTTATGTTGGAGACCAATTAGTCCTGTCTTTTTAATACAATTATGTTATTTTTAATTGATAATTAATAAAAATTATATTTTTATCAACATTATTGTTTTTCACTTCTTGAGTCTGCACGGTACCTTCCGTGACGACTTTTTGGTTGAGATATGTTTATTGAAGTGACTGCTGCCTTTTTGACTTAGGATCATGGGTATATATATTGGCAGAATGATGTCTGCAGCTGATATACAAACTGACATAGTTTACTATAATGTTATTTTAGAATGCAATTCCCATCAAGTTTAAGTGGTAGAAACCAGATGGCAGCAGACGATGGTCTTATTGCATTATTGCCGAAGGTAATCTTTCCCCCAGTATCGAGCAGTTACTACATTACCTTTTCCTTTCTGAATAATTCTCTGTTCGTTGTAACTTTAAATTAATAACCTGCAGCATCCTTGGTTCCAATTTACTGCCATGGGTTTGGCTGCATTCTAGAAAGCTTCCTTCTGACCTGTTTTTCTTTTAAGCCATAAATTTCACGTCTTTTTTTACAAGCGTTTTTCCAATTAATAACTATGGAGCCTTTTTTTCCTTCCCATATGCATTTTTGTATCATGCCATTTTTGCTATGAAAAGCATATATGGAAAATCTAATACCTACAGTGGGGGAAATATGTATTTGATCCCTTGCTGATTTTGTAAGTTTGCCCACTGACAAAGACATGAACAGTCCTACAATTTTAAGGATAGGTTGATTTTAACATTGAGAGATAGAATATCAAAATAAAATTCAGAAAATCACATTGTATAAATTATATAAATTTATTTGCATTTTGCAGTGAGAAATAACTATTTGATCCCTCAGGCAAACAAGACTTACAGTTGTGGCCAAAAGTATTGACACCCCTGCAATTTTGTCAGATAATACTCAGTTTCTTCCTGAAAATGATTGCAAACACAAATTCTTTGGTATTATTATCTTCATTTAATTTGTCTTAAATGAAAAAACACAAAAATAATTGTCCTAAAGCCAAATTGGATATAATTCCACACCAAACATAAAAAAGAGGGTGGACAAAAGTATTGGCACTGTTCGAAAAATCATGTGATGCTTCTCTAATTTGTGTCATTAACAGCACCTGTAACTTACCTGTGGCACCTAACAGGTGTTGGCAATAACTAAATCACACTTGCAGCCATTTGACATGGATTAAAGTTGACTCAACCTCTGTCCTGAGTCCTTGTGTGTACCACATTGAGCATGGAGAAAAGAAAGAAGACCAAAGAACTGTCTGAGGACTTGAGAAACCAAATTGTGAGGAAGCATGAGCAATCTCAAGGCTACAAGTCCATCTCCAAAGACCTGAATGTTCCTGTGTCTACCGTGCGCAGTGTCATCAAGAAGTTTAAAGCCCATGGCACTGTGGCTAACCTCCCTAGATGTGAACGGAAAAGAAAAATTGACAAGAGATTTCAACGCAAGATTGTGTGGATGCTGGCTAAAGAACCTCGACTAACATCCAAACAAGTTCAAGCTGCCCTGCAGTCCGAGGGTACAACAGTGTCAACCCATACTATCCGTCGGCATCTGAATGAAAAGGGACTGTATGGTAGGAGACCCAGGAAGACCCCACTTCTTACCCCGAGACATAAAAAAGCCATGCTGGAGTTTGCCAAAACTTACCTGAAAAAGCCTAAAAAGTTTTGGAAGAATGTTCTCTGGTCAGATGAGACAAAAGTAGAGCTTTTTGGGCAAAGGCATCAACATAGAGTTTACAGGAGAAAAAAAGAGGCATTCAAAGAAAAAAACACGATCCCTACAGTCAAACATGGCGGAGGTTCCCTGATGTTTTGGGGTTGCTTTGCTGCCTCTGGCACTGGACTGCTTGACCGTGTGCATGGCATTATGAAGTTTGAAGACTACCAACAAATTTTGCAGCATAATGTAGGGCCCAGTGTGAGAAAGCTGGGTCTCCCTCAGAGGTCATGGGTCTTCCAGCAGGACAATGACCCAAAACACACTTCAAAAAGCGCTAGAAAATGGTTTGAGAGAAAGCACTGGAGACTTCTAAGGTGGCCAGCAATGAGTCCAGACCTGAATCCCATAGAACACCTGTGGAGAGATCTAAAAATGGCAGTTTGGAGAAGGCACCCTTCAAATATTAGGGACCTGGAGCAGTTTGCCAAAGAAGAATGGTCTAAAATTCTAGCAGAGCATTGTAAGAAACTCATTGATGGTTACCGGAAGCGGTTGGTCGCAGTTATTTTGGCTAAAGGTTGTGCAACCAAGTATTAGGCTGAGGGTGCCAATACTTTTGTCTGGCCCATTTTTGGAGTTTTGTGTGAAATGATCAATGTTTTGCTTTTTGCTTCATTCTCTTTTGTGTTTTTTCATTTAAGACAAATTAAATGAAGATAATAATACCAAAGAATTTGTGTTTGCAATCATTTTCAGGAAGAAACTGAGTATTATCTGACAAAATTGCAGGGGTGTCAATACTTTTGGCCACAACTGTAATACTTAGTGGCAAAACCCTTGTTGGCAAGCACAGCAGTCAGACGTTTTTTGTAGTTGATGATGAGTTTTGCGCACATGTCAGGAGAAAATTTGGTCCACTCCTCTTTGCAGATCATCTTTAAATCATAAAGAGTTTGAGGCTGTCGCATGGCAACTCAGAGCTTCATCTCCCTCCATAAGTTTTCTATGGGATTAATGTCTGGAGACTGGCTAGGCCACTACTTGACCTTAATGTGTTCCTTTTTGAGCCACTCCATTGTTGCCTTGGCTGTATGTTTTGAGTCATTGTCTTGCTGGAAGACCCAGCCATGACCCATTTTTATGTCCTGACGGTAGTCACTCAGGATTTTACAGTACAAGACTTCATCCATTCTCCCATTGATGTAGTGAAGTAGTCCTGTGCCCTTAGCATAGAAACACCCCCAAAACATAATGTTTCCACCTCCATGCTTGACAGTGGGGACGGTGTTCTTTGGGTCATAGGCAGCATTTCTCTTCCTCCAAACATGGTGAGTTGAGTTAATGCCAAAGAGCTCAATCTTTGGGTCATTGGCAGCATTTCTCTTCCTCCAAACATGGTGAGTTGAGTTAATGCCAAAGAGCTCAATTTTTGTCTCATCTGATCACAGCACCTTCTACCACTCACTCACAGAATCACCCAGGTGTTCATTGGAAAACTTCAGATGGGCCTGCACACGTGCCTTCTTGAGCAGGGGCACTGCAGGATTTAAAACCTTTGTGGCGTAATGTGTTACCAATGGTTTTCTTGGTGATTGTGGTTCCAACTGCCTTGAGTCATTAACAAATTACCCCCATGTAGTTTTAGGCTGATCTCTCACGTTTCTCATGATCAAGGATACCCTACGAGGTGAGATTTTGCATGGTGCCCCAAATCGAAGTCAATTGACAGTCATTTTGTATTTCTTCCATTTTTTTTTTACTATTGCACCAACAGTTGTCTCCGTCTCACCCAGCATCTTACTTATGGATTTGCAGCCCATACCAGCTTTGTGCAGGTCTATGATCTTTACCCTGACATCCTTATGAAGCTCTTTGGTGTTGCCCATGTTGTAGAGGTTAGAGTCTGACTGACTAATTGAGTCTGTGGACAGGAGTCTTTTAAAAAGGTGACTATGTAAAGGCCCCGTCTCACTAAGCAATCTCGGTAGCGAGATCGCTGCTGAGTCACAACTTTTGTGACATAACAGCGATCTCACCAGCGAGATTGCTGTGTGTGACAGCGATCAGCGAGCGGCCCCCCTGCCGGTATCGCTGATCGCTGCAAGAAATCTCTGGACATTTCTTTGGTCGCTGGTCTCCCGCTGGCCAGCACGCATCGCTGTGTGTGACAGGCGAGAGACCAGCGATCAGGTGTAAAAAATAATAAAAAAAATATAGTTATTCTCACCTTCCGACGTCGCGTTCAGCCATCCCGCCTCTCTCCACGCTCCGGTCCCAGTGATCCTTTGCACGAATGACCGCAAGACTTTGTTATCCCGCGAGACTGTGACATCTCGCGGTCATTCGTGCAAAGGATCACTGGGACCGGAGCGTGGAGAGAGGCGGGATGGCTGAACGCGACGTCGGAAGGTGAGAATAACTATATTTTTTATTTTGATTCTATTTTTTACAGGATGGCCAGCGATGCCGGGCGCTCGGCATCGCTGTGCTGATCGCTGGTGAAGCTGTCTGTGTGACAGCTCACCAGCGATCACATAGCGACTTACCAGCGATCCTGACACCTTGATATCGGTGTCGGGATCGCTGGTAAGTCGCTTAGTGTGACGGGGCCTTAAGACAGCTGTCTTTAGTGTAGGTAATGAGTTGATTAGGAGTGTCTAACTGGTCTGTAGGTTGGTAGGGGATCAAATACTTATTTCTCACTGCAAAATGCAAATAAATTTGTATAATTTATACAATGTGATTTTCTGGATTTTTTTTTTATATTCTATCATTCAATGTTAAAATTAATCTACTCTTAAAATTATAGACTGTTCATGTCTTTGTCAGTGGGCAAACTTACAAAATCAGCAAGGGATCAAATACTTACTTCCCCCACTGTAAATGATGCTTCATTTGGAGGGAAAATACCAATGACCCAAAACCACACTAAGGCCAGGGTCACACTAGCGATTAAAACGGACGAATGCAATGCGATAAAAAAATCGCATTGCATTCGTCCCAATGTTATTCTATGGGGCAGCTCACATCATGCGATTTTTGATTGGATCCGATCCTTGGACCGAGACAATCGCAGCATGCTGCGATTGTCACCGATTTTCGGATCGGATTCAACAATGCAAGTCTATGGGGGCGTGAAAAAATTGGATTGAAAACGGACCCGATGTGTGAGTTGCGATAAAAATCGCACCAAAAGTCGGCATTTTTTTTCCCAAAATACAGTAAAATCACAGTGTCCGGTTAAATAAAGAAACGAATTAATAGATCTAGACACATTAAATAAATATATATATAAATATGTATATATATATATATCTTTATATAAATATATTTTATACATGTCATAGAGACAAATTTATATATATATTTCTAATTCATACAGTTCTTAATTGCAGAATAGCCGCTGAAACATTAGCCGGCTTTTGTATAACATTCTCCTGCCCGACATGAAATGACACATGGTTTACATATTGTAGGGGTTTCGACTCGCTCAGGTGCAGCGGGAGACAATTATGAGGCAGGTTCTTCCCAAAGTTCATGAGGTTTATTTGATTCATAAACCATAACTCAGCATATCACCAACATAACCTCTAGCTTAGGCATAAAGATCATAAACATCCGTGGCTTCAGACTCGAACCGAGAGCCTCAGCACATGCTGGGAGGTGTAGTCCTCCCCATATACAACTAATACATAGGCCAGGGCAATGTCCCGAGCAGCGCTCTATCTGCAGCCGCAGACCCCGGAAGGCTTCTCCTTCCTTAGCACACAGGCCACTCTCTGTAGTGTCCCACCTGGACACAGGGAAGTCTGTCCACACTCTGACAGACTCCCTCACACTCTCCACATCACATGTGCCAAACACCTCAATTACATAGCCCTGTAACCACACCCCCAGGTGATCACATGGCTATGACACCACTAAAGGTTCTATTGCACATAGACACACACAGGCTTCCCTGACACAGTGTAACAGAAATCTCAGTAGTACCTCTGCTGATAAATACTCGAGCCTGCATCCCAAGGCCACCCACCTTGAGACACATAATGGTCATTTAGGACCCTGCTCCTGTTACCACACTGAATGTGCCTGTACACCCGTCCTGGGACACCCACACAGCGCCCCCTAGCGGACACAGTGGTCACTACACCACATACCTCCCCCTCTGTTCAAACTTGTGGAGTTGAACACATGACATCACCCAGGGATCTTGAGACCGGGCACCCATGTCACCCTGTCCTACAAGTCGAGAGGACCATCTCCGTCTGTTTCGGTAGTCATACTGCATCATATTTATGTTAGGCCTCCCCCACCCCCAGTGGTCAGTATCTCGGCCATGGGCTTTGGCCTTCCCGTCAACGTCCGTCAGTGTGACCAGACACTCTTTAGTCTCCACCTGTCTGCAGTGTGCTCCGTCACCCGACTTTTCTCTCACTGGCTGGCTCTCCCAGTTCGTACGGTCATGAGTCCCACGTCCAGTTGGGCTAACTGGCTGGTCTGAGTCTGACCCTCTGTCGCTATGTCCATCACCGGGTCTCATGCCTATGTCACTAAGATTAGAACGGCCACTTGCAGACTCTCGACGTTCTTGCCTTCCACTACCTGTCCTTTCATTCCTTGGGAATCCCTTCGGGTCCTTACACCTTGGGTTGGAGGTGGATGCCACCTGACGTTCTGTATCTGCTTATTCACCTGCAGTCGATCCTGTCTTAGCTGCTCAGTCTCCTTCAGGTACGCTACCCGATATTCCAGGAGCATGCGAAGCTTCCCAATGCTTTCCACTGAACCAACCACAATGACAGGAACCATGTCATCTTCAACAGCGACTTGGATTTCACCAACAAGTGGGATCCTCACTCTCTTCACACTGGATCGATTCACCATCTCCTGCATCACCTTTCCAAGTCTGCCAACGACTTTCCCCACCAGATTTCTGGGTACCGGAATTATGTCTTCCACAAAGCCCAGCCGACTTTGAGCTTCCCTTGCAAGCTCCAGACGTCGAGCGGCTTTCCTATTACGCTCCACGAGCATCTGTTTCGTGCGGAGACATTGTAGGTGCATCTCCTTCTGGAAAGCCACACTTCTCTCTGTGTCTTCCGTTTCTGCCAGTATCACCAACTGGCGAGTCCCAGGTGCCCAGTGCACCTCACACGCCTTGACCGCCTCTTTGAAAGCCTCATGTACACCTTCCTCCGCACAGGCGTCTTGCATGTCTTCTGGAACGTCAATCACAGTCTTGAAGGACGTGGTTTTGATCTCTTCCAGGCCAGGAGGCTCTGGCCTTACCACAGACACTTCCCTCACTACAGTTTCCCCGACCGGGTGACTGTTTTCTTTGGTTCTTAACTCACCAACTTCACACAATGGTATCACTTCATGACCCTTTGCCACGATGGCTACTGGCAGTTCTGTCTTACTATCACTCGCGCTCACCCGCGGTAAGTCTTTGTCCAACTTCTCTCGCAGAAGACTTTTTACTACTCCTCTGAGTTCCTCCATCTCTTCCTTGAGGTTCTTGTTCACACTTTGCCAGGTGGACAGGTGACCTCTGAGCTCCAAGATCTCTTTCTTGAGCTCCTCGACCCTGTGCTCAGCCGTTTGTCTTAGGACTCTTTCTCATTTGACACACTCATCCACCTCCTCTCTGAGTGCCTTATTCAGTCCTTGCCACATTACCATGTGGCCTTTGAGCTCAGAATCTTCTTTCTCTAGCCCTTCTATTCTATGCTCCCTTTCTTTCTCAGAGCCACAGTCACCCCCCGAGATTGAGTCCTCCCTCCAGTTACTCACTAACCGTGTGACTATTTCAGCCGTCTTACCCACCAGGTCAGCGTCAGTTTTGTCATGAGTTTCAGTCAGCACAGCACTAGATTCTGTCCCAGTGGTGGCCACTGGCAACAACACGTCACAGTCACCCCACATCTTACGGTGAACCCCAAGACACTCTCTGTGTGCCAGCTCTGCTCTTGTTGTTTACCACACCATTCTCATTCACACTGTGGTACCCTTCAGGTGACGTCAGGTCAGTAAATTGATTTAATGCAATTCTTTCTCCGGTCGCCCTTACGTCTGGCTTGTCCACATTAGGAGGCGTCAGCGTCTTCGTACTGGTTAGTCCAACAGTAGGAATGTCTCCACCCTCGTGGCATATATCATCAAACCTGACAAAGTCCCGGCCCCACTCCAAGGCATACACTACGTCTGATGGGATACTACCCCCTTGGCACTCACTGCCTCCAAGCCCCTCAAACATTATTATGTCTACTGCATAGTTCACTGTGACCCCATGTGCATAGCGAACCTGGACCATTTTCTCAGTCAGACAGAAAGTGAGAGGAGTTCCTATCAGCGTCACCTGACTCTTTGAGTCTAACCGTCCCGATATCCCTTGCCGGTGTAGCATCATGGTACACACTTGCGGCCAGTCATCACTCGGAAAGAATATCCCACATTCTGGAAATGACATACATGAACACTGCAGTTTCCCAGACATACCCACTGAGCCAACCAGTGCTGCCATTTCTTCACACTCTGCCCATTTCTGGACCACCACTTCTTTTTTGGTTACCGCCCTCTTTTGGGACTCCACCCCCTTTTGGGTTACCACCCCAATTTGGGACTCCACCTCTTTTTGGGCTAACGCCCCCTTTTGGAACTCCACCCCCTTTCGGGATCTCCCCATGTCCGTTATACCGGTCTTCTCAGGCCACAGTTCACACCACACAGTTTGTCTTTCAGGCTGGTACTGGCCCTTTAAGCACAACACCACACCAGTTCCTTCTGGCACTGCCACAGCTCCTGCTGTCACCGATCACCGACACCACCGGCTGCTGTTCACACACACACAGTGGAGTCACTGCAGCTCCTACTGCGCCGTCTGCCGGTCCACCAGAAGCCGCTTGTCCACTTCGTAACCCCGCCGGGTTACCGGAAGCCGCTTGTCACCCTCAAAGATAAAAAAAACATGAAAACGCGCCCATAGGGCCTTACCAGTGCAGGTATAATGGGTACAAAGAAATAATACAGGGTACTCACCCTTAATAGTTGTGTAAAGCCACAACTACTGTATCCGCTTAGTTACGCGCAATAAAGCTGCAGCAGGATGGTGTAGACAGACAGCGTCTGCTACCAATGCTCCCAGGGCAGATCCCAAAAAGAAAACACCAGGTCCCTGTGCTGCGAGACCTTCGTGACCCCACTGAGCCACAGCAAGCACCGTCTCCGCCTGAGACTGTCCAATACACGCCTCACCAGGTCCAAGGTCATATCATGTGTTCCAGGGATCTGATTCCTCTCCCAGAACCTCCCCAACACTGACCTTCCAGGACCTTGCTCACTGAACCAGGTCAGTTCCACACGAACACCAGTCCGTTGCCTGTGTCGGCCACACAAGTTCTCGGATGCCTCTTCTCCTCAGAGGTATCCCACCAATATTCATACAGTCACTTTCTCTGACCTCGGTCAGTATTACTCACGGTTGTCAGACCATCTGCTCTCCTGGCTCAGAATCGCCAGCACTGCCACACGTGCTTCTGGGAATCGCTGCCCGCGTTCTCCACCAATTGTATGGGGTTTCGACTCACTCAGGTGCAGCGGGAGACAATTATGAGGCAGGTTCTTCCCAAAGTTCATGAGGTTTATTTGATTCATAAACCATAACTCAGCATATCACCAACATAGCCTCTAGCTTAGGCATAAAGATCATAAACGTCCGTGGCTTCAGACTCAGCCCGAGAGCCTCAGCACATGCTGGGAGGTGTAGTCCTCCCCATATACAACTAATACATAGGCCAGGGCAATGTCCCGAGCAGCGCTCTATCTGCAGCCGCAAACCCCGGAAGGCTTCTCCTTCCTTAGGACACAGGCCACTCTCTGTAGTGTCCTACCTGGACACAGGGAAGTCTGTCCACACTCTGACAGACTCCCTCACACTCTCTCACATGTGCCAAACACCTCAATTACATAGCCCTGTAACCACACCCCCAGGTGATCACATGGCTATGACACCACTAAAGGTTCTATTGCACATAGACACACACAGGCTTCCCTGACACAGTGTAACAGAAATCTCAGCAGTACCTCTGCTGATCAATACAAGAGCCTGCATCCCAAGGCCACCCACCTTGAGACACATAATGGTCATTTAGGACCCTGCTTCTGTTACCACACTGAATGTGCCTGTACACCCGTCCTGGGATACCCACACAGCGCTCCCTAGCGGACACAGTGGTCACTACACGACAATATAGTTAACCATTTAATTTCATGGTTTTTTTTAATGTGTATCACTATTAATTATATGAGGGTTTGTGGGTAAAATTTTGGAGTTGTAGAGGTTCATTTAAGGGGTGAATTTGTTGTATTAAATTGTGGGGACTCCCGCTGATGTCACTGAGGCTGCAGGGAGTACCTGCAATTTAATACAACGAATTAACCCCTTAAATGAACCCCTACAACTCCAAAATTTTACCCACAAACCCTCATATAATTAATAGTGATAGACATAAAAAAAAACATGAAATGAAATGGTTAACTATATGTAAACGATGTGTCATTTCATGTCGGGCAGGAGAATGTTATACAAAAGCCGGCTAATGTTTCAGCGGCTATTCTGCAATTAAGAATTGTATGAATTAGAAATATATATATAAATGTGTCTCTATGACATGTATAAAATATATATATATATATATAAATATATATATATTTATTTAATGTGTCTAGATCTATTAATTCGTTTGTGTGCGGAAACCTGTCATTGGGCTCCATTATATGTCCATTTAGCTATCCTGCGAGAAAATCTTGCAAGAAGGATGTCAAGAGGATCCTTACATGCGATTAAAATCGCATCAATGAAGAAAACTCGCATCAAAAACGGATCAGTGGTTAAGATACTTTTGTGCGATTTCGGACCGTTAAAATGGGACTGATTTTTTATTCGTTGTGTGTGAATCCAGCCTAAGGCCTTCTTTACACATCCTGACATTTCCGGTACTGGAAAAAACAGTACCAGTGCTATCCATGTACATATGTCTGTGTGTACATCCCGTGCGCCATCCGTGTGCACTATCAGTGTGACACGTACTGGAATAGAATGCAGAATAGAAATGACAGATGTTTAGGTGTTAGATATGCAAAGATAGATAGATAATGTCCTTGAGGTTTATAATTAGTTTAGTGCATGTGTAGTTTACTGTACATGTATTTAGGTAAATAAATACACAAATGAAAAAAATGGCGTGGTTTCCTGCTTATTCTTAATAACCAGTTAAGGGAAAGTAGACAGCTGTGAGCTGGTCTTAATTGTCTGGGAAGTGACCAATAACCATGGAGTTTTCCTGTCAATTAATATTAGCACACAGCTGTCTGCTTAGCTTTTACTGGTTATTAAACAGGTGGGACCCTAAAAATAAATGATATGGTTTCCCAATTGCCCTGGAGCGGTGGTAATCAGGGTAAAGGGTTTTGGGGTTGAAATCAGCTTTGTAATGTCCGCTGACATCAAGCCCGGGGGTTAGTAATGGAAATGGAGAGACATCTGTCAGACACCCCCATTACTAACCCTGTAGTTAAAAGACAGGAACACATACACAAAAGTCCTTTATTGGCAAAAATCACTCTCCAATAAATTTCCTCTTTTCCCCTCTTACAGCTCTGGCAAAAATTAAGAGACCACTTTAAAATGTTCAGTTTGTCTGATTTTTCTTTTTATAGATATATTTTTGAGTAAAATATAAATTGTTATTTTAGTCTAGAAACTGCTGACAACATGTCTCCGAATTTCCAAGCAATACATTTTTTATTTTTTTAATGAAAATTGGGAAAAAAATGCAGTGCTTTCAGACCTCAAATAATGCAAAGTAAATAATCATTGAGAAACAACAATACTAATGTTTTCACTCAGGAAGAGTTCAGAAAACAATATTTGGTGGAATAACCATGATTTTTATTCACAGCTTTCATGCGTCTTGGCATGCTTTCCACCAATCTTTTACACTGCTCCTGGTGCAAAAATTTAAGCAGTTCTTCTGTAGTGAAACCTTCACCAGGGGGAGCTGGTGAGGGAAGAGAGGTTACACACTAAGAGTAGCAAACACTGAGCAATAGCACAGGTGTGACAGGTGACGAGAGAGATTGGTCAGATGAACCGAGTCAGAACTAGCAGGAGCAGACGTACCAGAAGGAGCAGCAATACACGTAGTCAAAATACCAAGCCGAGGGTCAGAAAGCCAAAACATGAGCACAGGGTCCAGAAACATGAGGCGAAATATGTGGTTGGGGTACAAGTTGGGAAGTCAAATGCCAGAGAGGAAACGTAGGAGCAGAGACTAATACCAAGAGAAGGGGTCAGAGATCAGTCCGGGTCATACACGTGGATACTAGTCAGAGGCAGGAGGATCACCAAGGTACACGGGTCAGAGGCTCAAAACTGGAGCTTGAGCTATCACTAACACTGGTCAGCAGGCTGTGAGAGACCGAAATAGCCCAGCTAGCTCCAGAACGAGGCTGAGGAGCTTAACACCCGCATGACCAGTCCAGAGTGAAGACAGCAGAAAATAAACTCCGGACTGGACCATGACATCTTCTTTGTTTGATGGCTTGTGACTATCCATCATCCTCTTGATTACATTCCAGAGGTTTTCAATGGGGTTCAGGTCTGGAGATTGGGCTGCCCATGACAGTGTTTTGATGTGATGGTCTCTTAATTTTTGCCAGAGCTGTATTTCTAAAATAGAATAATCCACAGTGGTCCGCCGAAGTCCATATAGAGGTCCCATGACGATCCCCGACTCTGCTACAATTGGAGGTTGTGATAAGCGGTGACATCAGTGACGTTACCGCTCACCACGGCTGATAGAACACACTGAGAATAGCATGAGAACCAGCGACAGTGACGTTAAGTTGTGACCTGAGGTAACCTTAATGACATCACTGCTCGTCACTGCCACTGGTTCATACACTACTTTGTGTGTTTCTGCGGTTATGGTGAACGGTAATGTTGCTGATGTTACCGCTCATTACAGCCTCCGGATGTAGCAAAGTCAGAAATCGTAGTGGGACATCGATGTGAAATACGACGGAGCTGCAGGGATGTTTTTTTGGGAAACAAATAGATGAAAGAGGGTGTCTGGATTTTTATTTTAAAATAAGGGAGTCTTTTGTGTGTGTATAATGATTTTTACTTACATGGTAACTAACAGGGGAGTCTGACTGACACCTCTCCATTACTAACCTCAGGGCTTGATGGCAGCTGTGATTTTTGATAAATCACAGCTCTCATCAAACCCATGTATTCCCCCATTTGCCACCATGCCAGGGCAATCGGGTAAATCGCCAGGATTGGTGAATCTAATGTGATGTGTCAATTCTGGGGTGCCTGCGGGCTTTATTTTTCTGTGACTGGGGTCAGGCCATAACCATGGACCGTCCCCTGATAATAGAAGCCTTCCGCTGTCTGCTTTATCTGCGCTGGTTTTAAAATATAGGGGGGACCCCACACACTTTTTTTATTACAAAAAACTTCCCGCTATTCCCAGGTGTCGGGTGCTGACTACAACTGTCATCACCGTCGCCTGGTCTCATTGATCTCTGGGAGACCAGGGGAGGATGATGACAGTTGTAGTCAGCACCCAGTGCCTGGGAATAGCGCTGACTGTACTGCTTTTCCCAGCTGAGCATTTCATTCCAGTACATGCTAATTATGCAAATTGTCTCTTCAGAGAGGAAGAGGACTAGAACGCTAGTGCCACCTATTGGAGGTAGCAATCCTAAAAGTCAATGTTGACCCTTTAACGAGCCTAGTTACATGACTTAGGATAAAAGCCAAGCCAGAATCTCCATTTGCAGACACTGTGTTTCGGGGTACTGCCCCTCATCAGTGCAAAGTGGGAGAAGATCTGGTTTGGCTGTGAGAGAGGCGTCTGACCGATATCCAAGAAGTATCATTTCTCCTTGCGGAGAATGACATGCTAAGCATGTCGAGGTGAGGAGACTTAAAGCCGCAATGCTCCTCTGGGAAATATGCTGATTATGCAAATTGTCTCTTCAGAGAGGAAGAGGACTAGAACTCTAGTGCCACCTATTGGAGGTAGCAATCCTAAAAGTCAATGTTGACCCTTTAACGAGCCTAGTTACATGACTTAGGATAAAAGCCAAGCCAGAATCTCCATTTGCAGACACTGTGTTTCGGGGTACTGCCCCTCATCAGTGCAAAGTGGGAGAAGATCTGGTTTGGCTGTGAGAGAGGCGTCTGACCGATATCCAAGAAGTATCATTTCTCCTTGCGGAGAATGACATGCTAAGCATGTCGAGGTGAGGAGACTTAAAGCCGCAATGCTCCTCTGGGAAATCTTCTCCCACTTTGCACTGATGAGGGGCAGTACCCCGAAACACAGTGTCTGCAAATGGAGATTCTGGCTTGGCTTTTATCCTAAGTCATGTAACTAGGCTCGTTAAAGGGTCAACATTGACTTTTAGGATTGCTACCTCCAATAGGTGGCACTAGAGTTCTAGTCCTCTTCCTCTCTGAAGAGACAATTTGCATAATTAGCATATTTCCCAGAGGAGCATTGCGGCTTTAAGTCTCCTCACCTCGACATGCTTAGCATGTCATTCTCCGCAAGGAGAAATGATACTTCTTGGATTCCAGTACATGTCACACAGGTCATCAGTGTGCACATGTGTGGGATGTATTGACATCCATGCTGCTGCTGAAAAAAACAGACATGTCCACACATGGATCACACAGACTCACGGTCCATATGAACACATGGACATGTGCGCAGTCCCATAGATTTAAATGTGTCTACGTGTGTAAGTGTCTCCAATATCTGTGAAAACTGTCACAAAATGTACTGGAGACACTAACGTGTGAAGGGGGCCTAAAATGGGTAAAAAAAAATATCTGAGAACTGTAGTTTGTAATTTTTTCATTTTTATTCTAAAGACTTCAAGATTACATCTGGCTGCCATGTTTTATGCTTAAATGGGGCCAAAAAATACCAGGAAAAATGCAAACTTTTTTAGGCCTCATTCACATGTTCAATATTTGGTCAGTATTTTGCATCAGTATTTATAAGCTAAAAGTGTGAGTGATAATACAGAAGTTGGTGACGTGTTTCTATTACATTTTTCCTCTGATTGTTCCATTCCTATAATTGGCTTACAAATACTAATGTAAAATACTGACCAAATACTGAACGTGTGAACATGGCCTTAAAAAAGTTTTCACTTTGATGTGCCCAATCATAATTTTAGCTACGTATCTTAATTGTATTTCATTAATTTGATAGAAGGTGGCACATGTGACAGTTGCCCTGATTCAGTCACTATAGTATAGCAAGTAGTTACTATCCTATGACATATGGAATCACTTACTAGTATGACTACTCTTCCAACAGACACCAACATCTATACTTATGAGCTTATCTTTCTGGATACATCCTTCTGTAAGCTTTCAAGCAGAAGTGCTTTATTTGTGGTGAAGATAAGTTGAGGTAAGACGTGAGACTGATTGACAACGATGGCTGGTTCTGTCAAATAAGCTAAAAATATAGAACTTGCTGGTTTGTGCTTGTACCATGAGGAAGATGTTAAAGGAAGTAAAACTACTTTGGCTTGCAGCTCTTTGACATCATGCAGGAAAAGGCTTGGTTAATTTTAGCAGCTGTAGATACAATGCTGTAGATACTATACCTGCAGTGAGGATTTATAATATTCCTAAAGCCGGCCTCCATCATCAGCTCAAAAATTTACATGAAGGAATGAACATCAGTTAATTAAAGGGGAAATCCAGTAAAAACAAGTTGTGATTTTTTGTGATAACTCATTGACCAGTGGAGGTCCCACCTCCTGGATCTGCACCAGTTGGCAGAACAGTTTTACATACGTGGTCAAAATGAGGGTGCGGCCTAGTTCTGACGCGGGGAATCATACGGAGCCGAGTAGCTTCACCTCCACCACTGAATTGAGTCACACTCCGGAGGTGTCACAGATTACCTCACATCACGTATGTCGCTCCGGGATCGCAGGACCTCGCCTATGAAAACCAGGACACACCACTTCTGTCAGGGTACAGTGCCTCAACTTTCTTCATGATCAGGCCAAAAACTTCACGTGTCACTTGTGGCGCCACCATGGGATTTCAAGCTTCACTTGCCCGAAAGCCATCAGACTGATAAGTTTACCCGTTTCATAAACATTCATTCTTACCCTTTTACAATACTCATTTTTACTCCCATCATAAGTTGTTTCGCTCCCTGCGTGGACTATCCCTGTAATAAACCCTTTAACTCTTGTTCTGCCTCCTGCTCATCACTGCATCCCTCGTTCCTGTGATTTCTACACTTCCACAGAATTTAAAAAAAAGAAAAACTCATGAAATAGGCCTGGACAGAAATGATGGTACCCTAAGCTTAATATTTGTTGCACAACCTTTTGAGGCAATCACTGCAACCAAATGATTCCAGTAACTGTCAATGAGACTTCTGCACCTCTCGACAGGTATTTTTGGCCCACTCCTCAAGAGCAAACTGTTCCACTTGCCTTGTGTTTGAATGTTATCTTTTCCAGATGGCATCTTTCAGCTCTTTCCAAAGATACTCAATAGGATTTAGGTCAGGGCTCATTGAAGGCCACTTCAGAATAGTCCAATGCTTTCCTCTTAGCCATTCTTAGGTGTTTTTAGCTGTGTGTTTTGGGTCACTATCCTGTTGCAAGACCCATGACCTGCGACTGAGGCCAAGCTTTCTCACACTGGGCTGCACATTTCTCTCTAAAATCCCTTGATAGTCTTGAGATTTCATTGTACCCTGCACAGATTCTAGACACCCTGTGCCAGATGAAAACCACAGAAAAGAGGAAAGAATCCTCCAATATTTGAGAAAAAAACGAAACAGGAGGAGATGCTTTGTTTACCCTGTACCAGATGCAGCAAAGCAGCCCCAGAACATAACCGAGCCTCCTCCATGTTTCACAGTAGGGACAGTGTTCTTTTCTTGATATGCTTCATTTTTCAGTCTGTGACCATAGAGCTGATGTGCCTTGCCAAAAAGTTCAATTTTTGCTCATCTGTCCATAGGACATTCTCCTACAAGTTTTGTGGCTTGTCAACATGTAGTTTGGCAAATTCCAGTCTGGCTTTTTTATGATTTTTTTTTCAACAATGGTGTCCTCCTTGGTCGTCTCCAATGTAGTCCACTTTGGCTCATACAATGATGGATGGTGCGATCTGATACTGATGGTCCTTGAGCTTGAATTTCACCTTAAGGCTATGTGCACACGTAGATTTTGGTCCTGCGGATTTTCCGTTTCTTTGATTTGTTATCAATTTTTCCTTCTGCGGCCACGTCCAGGGATTTTGGCTACAGTCCCATGGAGCTTAAATGTCTGAATAATATGTGCAACTGTAGTCACAGGAACATCAAGCTGCTTGGAGATGGTCTTATAACTTTTACCTTTAACATGTTTGGCTATAATTTTCTTTCTAATCTCCTGAGACAACTCTTTCCTTCGCCTCCTCTGGTCCATGTTGAGTGTGATACACACCATGTCACCAAACAGCACAGTGAGTATCTGTAGCCCTCTATACAGGCCCACTCACTGATTCCAAGATTGTAGACACTTGTCATGCTAATTAGTGGACACACCTTGATTTAACATGTCCCTTTTGTCACATTATTTTCAGGGGTACCATCATTTCTGTCCAGGCCTATTTCATGAGTGTTATATTTATTTTTTTTTTAATTTTGTGTAACCATGGTTGAAAAGCAATGTCTGACTTTCATTTGTTCATTTTCATAGATTTTTTTTATTTATTATTACTTTTGCCAGATTCTAGTTATTTCTGTGACTGTTCTGGGTTTTTCTGTCATTAAACGTGCGGTACCAAAAATTTTGACCACGTATGTATATTCTACTGATCTTGTGATTTTCCTTGACAAAATCATAAAGTATTCTTACATCTATAAAGTGATTAAATGGATTAAGGTTTCCTATATTTTGATTAGTTGTAACATATCAACATTCCATAGTACCTATATGAGTTTTTTATTTTTCTATAGATGTGATTTGGAGAAAAGAAAACAGGATCCATCAAATTACAGAGTAGGATCAGTTCACGAATTGCTAAATTAAAGTAGAGTAAAGGGGGTTTTACACTAAGCAATATCGCTAGCAATATCGCTAAAACGTCACTGGTTTTGTGACGTTATAGCGATATTGCTAGCGATATCGCTATGTGTGATACTTACCAGCGACCGGCTCCCCCGCTGTCCATCGCTGATCGCGCGAGAATGTCCGGCTCCATTTCTCGTCGGGCGCTTCCTGCTGAGACTTCCTGCTGTGACGTCCAGCGACGCGTGGAGGCGGGCGGGAGGACGTCTGGATCGCTGTGTGTGAATGGTAAGTATCGTGCGCTGCGTCGCTGCTGAATCGCTGTGAAGTCTTTCTGTATGAAAGCTCACTAGCGATCATTTAGCGATGCACCAGCGATCCTGACCGGGTGGGATCGCTGGTCGGATCGCTGGTGCATCGCTAAATGTAAAAGGGCCTTAAAAGTCCTCTTTCTTTCTGAAGAGGCAATTTGCATATAAATTAAAGTAGGCAGAAACAATGCCTCTACTTGTATATTAGTGGCAGAGCCCCTAGTAGCAGCCATTCACCACTGTGGTACATGCCATTAATGTATGGTAATAGCTTTATTTCAAATGGATGACAATTCATGAAGAATGTGGATTGTTCAATTTCCTATTCTTCATGTCTGAAATATTGTCTATGTATTGTATATGCAATCCAGAAAACTGGTGCTAGGAATGATCTTGATTAATTTTACTTCATTATTCAGTAAGTTTCTAAAATATACAGTCATTTCCTAAAGAAACACAATCAATTAAAAATGTGGCCTCCATAGATGCACTTTAAAGGCTATTTCCATCTTGTCAAATGTTGACATACAGTTAGGTCCATATATATTTGGGCAGAGGCAACATTTTTCTAATTTTGGTTCTAGACATTACCACAATGAATTTTAAACAAAACAAATCAGATGCAGTTGAAGTTCAGGCTTTCAGCTTTCATTTGAGTGTATTCACATTAAAATTGGATGAAGGGTTTAGGAGTTTTAGCTCCTTAACATGTGCCACCCTGTTTTTAAAGGGACCAAAAGTAATTGGACAGATTAAATAATTGTAAATAAAATGTTCATTTCTAGTACTTGGTTGAAAACCCTTTGATGGCAATGACTGCCTGAAGTCTTGAACTTATGGACATTACCAGACGCTGTGATTCCTTCTTTTTGATGCTCTGCCAGGCCTTCACTGTGGTGGTTTTCAGTTGCTGTTTGTTTGTGGGCCTTTCTGTCTGAAGTTTAGTCTTTATCAAGTGAAATGCATGCTCAATTGGGTTGAGATCAGGTGACTGACTTGGCCATTCAAAAATATTCCACTTCTTTGCTTTAATAAACTCCTGGGTTGCTTTGGCTTTATGTTTTGGGTCATTGTCCATCTTGTAGTATGAAACAATGACCAATCAGTTTGGCTGCATTTGGCTGGATCTGAGCACACAGTATGTGTCACGGCACCGCCAGACTCAGGGCCTGCTGTCCCGGCCTCGGCCAGTAGGAGGCACCGGACTATCACATCACCGTCAGACTCACGGCCTGCTGTCCCGGCCTCGACCACTAGGAGGCGCCGGACTGTCCTATCACCGTCTGACCCGTGGCCTGCAGTCCCGGCCTTGGTCTCTGGGAGGCGTTGTGCTTCAACCCCGAGTGATGGCGGCGATAGTCATGAGGCTCCTGCGCAGGCGTCCGCTGGACGCAGGCTTCGCTCCTCGGTCAGTCATGAAGGGGCTGGTGCATTACCATCCAGCCTGGTCCTGGGGCGGTCCGGATGACATCATCAGCCCACGGGCCTGTGAGGGATGACCTGATCCCTCAAATACCTTGGGACTGCTCTTGCAGGCCGCCGGATATATTCTTGGTTCCCCTGCGTGTTACTGTGTGAATTACTGTTGACTGACTCTGACTTTTGCCTGGACTTCTGACCCTTCCTCTGCCTAACGATTCGGTACCTCTGCGACTCTCCTGGTTTATGACACTGACTTCGGCCTGGATTCTGACTCTGCTTCTGCCTAACGATTCGGTACCTCTGCGACTCTCCTGGTTTATGACTCTGGCTTCGACCTGGTATCTGTCTTTGCTGCTGTCTACTGTTGTTAGACCATTTCTGCCTGACTGGTTTAGTCTCGGATATCATTACCTTTGTGTCCTGTGTTGGAATACCTTTCTGGCGACCGTCCTGCTCTGGTCATTGCTCCTATTCACACAGCACCTCCTGGGCTCTGCTATAAATCCAGATCCCTGTATAGGGGTAAAGGGTATCAGTGTTTCTCGGGGTGTTGTCTGGCTGCAGCCCAGACCGCAGGCAGACGTCACAGTATGGCTCTAAATACCTCAGAATTCATTTGGCTGCTTCTGTCTTGTGTCACATCATCAATAAACACTAGTGAGCCAGTGCCACTGGCAGCCATGCATGCCCAAGCCATCACACTGCCTCTGCCGTGTTTTACAGATGATGTGGTATGCTTTGGATCATGAGCTGTACCATGCCTTCGCCATACTTTTCTCTTTCCATCATTCTGGTAGAGGTTGATCTTGGTTTCATCTGTCCAAAGAATGATCTTCCTGAACTGTGCTGGTTTTTTTAGATGTTTTTTTAGCAAAGTCTAGTCTAGCCTTTTTATTCTTGATGCTTATGAGTGGCTTGCACCGTGCAGTGAACCCTCTGTATTTACTTTCATGCAGTCTTCTCTTTATGGTAGATTTGGATATTGATACACCTACATCCTGGAGAGTGTTGTTCACTGGTTGGCTGTTGTTAAAGGGTTTCTCTTCACCATGGAGACTATTCTGCAATCATCCACCACTGTTGTCTTCCGTGGGCGCCTAGGTCTTTTTGAATTGATGAGTTCACCAGTGCTTTCTTTATTTCTCAGGATGTACCAAACTATAGATTTTGCCACTCCTAATGTTGTAGCAATTTCTCGGATGGGTTTTTTCTGTTTTGCAACTTAAGGATGGCTTGTTTCACCTGCATGGAGAGCTCCTTTGACCGCTTGTTTCCTTCACAGCACAACCTTCCAAATGCAAGCACCACACCTCAAGTCAACTCCAGGCCTTTTATCTGCTTAATTGAGAATGACATAACGAAGGGATTGCCCACACCTGTCCATGAAATAGCCTTGGAGTCAATTGTCCAATTACTTTTGGTCCCTTTAAAAACAGGATGGCACATGTTAAGAAGCTGAAAGTCCTAAACCCTTCATCCAATTTTAATGTGGATACCCTCAAATGAAAGCTGAAAGTCTGAACTGTTTTGTTTAAAATTCATTGTGGTAATGTCTAGAACCAAAATTAGAAAAATGTTTTCTCTGTTCAAATATATATGGACCTAACTGTATCACTAGGGTGAGCTATTGTTGGATGAGGTTACAACCTCTGAGGCCCCTACCATTCCTGAAATGAGATCAAGTCAGTTTTCATTTAGTTGTGTCACCTTTATTCTCAGGAATGGTGGGGGTTTCAGATGGAATCCAATTGATACTGATGTGATGGCATAGCCTAGTGGTATGTAATTATTTTATAAGATGGAAAAACGCAAGCAGTATCAAGTATTATTTGCTGTTAAACGCTCCTAATTCAAGGACCAGCTAGAGTAGTCTAAAATCCTCCTCTTTTCACAAGTTTAGGTTGTCCATTCCTCACTTTATGTATTGTAACTAAATATATTCAGACTGGCAGCTGCATTAAAGCACAACTTAGGAATGTATTTTAGGCACAAAAAGAAAGGAGCTCCTCCATAATCTGAAGTATACACTGCAGAGACACAAAACACAACACAATAATATGTACTGTTGTAGCATATATGAAAACCCGTCTGTCACACAACTCTCCTGCACAAGGTAGGAGGTGCACAGAAAAAGCACAATTGAGAGAATAGAATTCCAAATAAATTATAATTTATTACATAATCACAATACAAAATAACTAATAAAATCAAAGTAACCTCAACTGTGAGAGACACTAATGGCTACGAACTCTTTTACTCATACAATGTAGTATAAATAATCCTCATAAATCTATATATAATATAAAATAAATAAAGTATGAGAATATCTGCCTGAAATTAATAAATACTATCTGTGACAAAACATTGTGGTTATAAAAAGTGCCTGTGCTGAGGTAGAGTCATTAGGAAAGCAAAGAGTCTGGAAAAAGTATGTAGATATTAATTAACCAATAACCTATAATAATTGGCTCAGACTTAATAAGTCTCCGGTTTAAGGCAATAAATCACAAATGGCCACATAGTAAAACAATTCAGGCTAAACAGGTAAGAGAAATTTCTTAAACAGTGCTTACATAGTGTGTGGAGTGAGTGCCGTGTCCCTCCACCTCAAAGCACATTTTGTCCACACTTCTTCAGGGGCGTGGCTCCCTGCACACTTGCGGTCCACTAGCTGGAGTTGACGAGTCACTTCCACACATGATCCTTTTCACGAAAGTTCATTGGCTGACGGGGGTTCATAAACTCCAGTCTCCCGTTCCCCGACACGACCCCTGGAAGTGTGGACGAAACGCGTGTCGGGTGGGTTAATTAATATCTACATACTTTTTCCTGACTCTTTATTTTCCTAATGACTCTACCTCAGCATAGGCACTTTTTATAACCACAATGTTTTGCCACAGATAGTATTTATTAATTTCAGGCAGATATTCTCATACCTCATTTAATTTATATTATACAGTCATATGTAAAAGTTTGGGCACCCCTATTAATGTTAACCTTTTTTCTTTATAACAATTTTGGTTTTTGCAACAGGTATTTCAGTTTCATATATCTAATAACTGATGGACTCAGTTATATTTCTGGATTCAAATGAGGTTTATTGTACTAACAGAAAATGTGCAATCTGCATTTAAACAAAATTTGACCGGTGCAAAAGTATGGGCACCCTTATCATTTTCTTGATTTGAACACTCCTAACTACTTTTTACTGACTTCCTGAAGCACTAAATTGGTTTTGTAACCTCATTGAGCTTTGAACTTCATAGCCAGGTGTATCAAATCATGAGAAAAGGTATTTAAGGTGGCCACTTGCAAGTAGTTCTCCTATTTGATTCTCCTATGAAGAGTGGCATCATGGGCTCCTCAAAACAACTCTCAAATGATCTGAA
This sequence comes from Dendrobates tinctorius, assembly GCF_039654945.1. Taxonomy (NCBI): domain Eukaryota; kingdom Metazoa; phylum Chordata; class Amphibia; order Anura; family Dendrobatidae; genus Dendrobates; species Dendrobates tinctorius. The sequence continues at coordinate 14,899,278 of NW_027361694.1, forward strand.
AACAAAGATTATTCAACATAGCTTTTCAGGGGAAGGATACAAAAAAGTTGTCTCAGAGATTTAACCAGTCAGTTTCCACTGTGAGGAACATAGTAAGGAAATGGAAGAACACAGGTACAGTTCTTGTTAAGCCCAGAAGTGGCAGGCCAAGAAAAATATCAGAAAGGCAGAGAAGAAGAATGGTGAGAACAGTCAAGGACAATCCACAGACCACCTCCAAAGACCTGCAGCATCATCCTGCTGCAGATGGTGTCACTGTGCATCGGTCAACAATACAGCGCATGCATAATGCCTTTTTGTATGACCAAACAACTCAATCTTTGTTTCATCAGTTCACAGGACCTTCTTCCAAAATGTAACTGGCTTGTCCAAATGTGCTTTTGCATACCTCAGGCGACTCTGTTTGTGGCGTGCTTGCAGAAACGGCTTCTTTCGCATCACTCTCTCATACAGCTTCTCCTTGTGCAAAGTGCTCCGTATTGTTGACCGATGCACAGTGACACCATCTGCAGCAAGATGATGCTGCAGGTCTTTGGAGGTGGTCTGTGGATTGTCCTTGACTGTTCTCACCATTCTTCTTCTCTGCCTTTCTGATATTTTTCTTGGCCTGCCACTTCTGGGCTTAACAAGAACTGTACCTGTGTTCTTCCATTTCCTTACTATGTTCCTCACAGTGGAAACTGACAGAATAAATCTCTGAGACAACTTTTTGTATCCTTCCCCTGAAAAGCTATGTTGAATAATCTTTGATTTCAGATCATTTGAGAGTTGTTTTGAGGAGCCCATGATGCCACTCTTCATAGGAGAATCAAATAGGAGAACTACTTGCAAGTGGCCACTTTAAATACCTTTTCTCATGATTTGATACACCTGGCTATGAAGTTCAAAACTCAATGAGGTTACAAAACCAATTTAGTGCTTCAGGAAGTCAGTAAAAAGTAGTTAGGAGTGTTCAAATCAAGAAAATGATAAGGGTGCCCATACTTTTGCACCGGTCAAATTTTGTTTAAATGCAGATTGCACATTTTCTGTTAGTACAATAAACCTCATTTGAATCCAGAAATATAACTGAGTCCATCAGTTATTAGATATATGAAACTGAAATACCTGTTGCAAAAACCAAAATTGTTATAAAGAAAAAAGGTTAACATTAATAGGGGTGCCCAAACTTTTACATATGACTGTACTAGCTGAAGAGCCCGGCATTGCCTGGGCATAGTAACTAACTACGGTTAGTTATAACAAATTATAATGATTATATCTATATATATATATATAAAGCTGAGGGTAGAGTCCCGCCCACTCCGCATAGCCACATTCACTATAATATCCCACATCATCCTGTCAGCCAGAGCTACCGGACTACTGCCCCTAATATCCCACATCATCCCATCAGCCAGAGCTACCGGACTACTGCCCCTAATATCCCACATCATCCCATCAGCCAGAGCCACCGGACTACTACCCCTAATATCCCACATCATCCCATCAGCCAGAGCCACCGGACAACTATCACTAATATTCCACATCATCTCATCACAGCCACCGGACTACTACCACTAATATCCAACAACATCCCGTCAGAGACACCGGACTAATACCCCTAATATCTCACATCATCCCATCAATCAGATCCACTGGACTACTACCCCTAATATCCCACATCATCCCGTCAGCCAGAGCCACTGGACTACTCCCCCTAATATCCCACATCATCCCATCAGCCAGAGCCGCTGGACTACTACTCCTAATATCCCACATCATCCCATCAGCCTGGGGTCAGAACCAAAGCGCTGAGTGGAACAGTCCTAACTTCCATACTGGGGATCCCTTTAAGAGAGGCCTGGCATCAGAACCAGAGCGCTGAGTGGATTTGCCCTGACTTCTGTACCAATGATCGCTTTAATAGAAGCCTGGGGTGAGAATCAGAGCGCTGAGGGATTTTCCCTAACTTCCATACCGGAGATCCCTTTAAGAGAGGCCTTGGGGTCAGTACCAAAGCGCAGAGTGGATTTGCCCTCATTTCCATACCGGGGATCCCTTTAAGAGGGGCCTGGGGTCAGAATTAGGGTGCAGAGTGGATTTTCCCTCACTTCCATATTGCAGATCCCTTTAAGAGGGGCCTGGGGTCAGAACCAGAGTGCTGAGTAGAATTGCCCTAACTTCCATACCAATGATCCCTTTAAGAGAGACTGGGGTCAGAACCAGAGTACTGAGTGGAATTTCCCTAACTTCAATACTGGGGATCCCTTTAAGAGAGCCTGGGATCAGAACTAGAGCGCTGAGTGGATTTGCCCTGACTTGCATACCAATGATCCCTTTAATAGAAGCCTGGGGTCAGAATCAGAGCGCTGAGGGATTTGCCCTAACTTTCATACAGGAAATCCCTTTAAGAGAGCCTGGGGTCAGTACCAGAGCATTTGAAGGCAATTGCCCTGACTTCCATACTGGGGATCCCTTTAAAAGAGGCCTGGCATGAGAACCAGAGCGCTGAATGGATTTGCCCTCACTTCCATATCGGGGATCCCTTTAAGAGGGGCCTGGGGTTAGAACCAGAGCGCTGAGGGATTTGCCCTAACTTCCATTCAGGAGATCCCTTTAAGAGAGGCTTGGGGTCAGTACCAAAGTGCAGAGTGGATTTGCCCTCACTTCCGTACCGTGGATCCCTTTAAAAGGGGCCTGGGGTCAGAACCAGAGTGCTTAGTGGAATTGCCCTAACTTCCATACAAATGATCCCTTTAAGAGACCCTGGGGTCAGAACCACAGAGCTGAGTGGAACGGTCCTAAATTCCATACCGGAGATCCCTTTAAGATAGGCCTGGGGTCAGAACCAGAGCGCTTAGTGGAATTGCCCTAACTTCCATACCAATGATCCCTTTAACCCCTTCACTACCAAGGGTGGTTTGCACGTTAACTACCGGGCCAATTTTTAAAATTCTGACCACTGTCCCTTTATGAGGTCATAACTCTGAAACGCTTCCGTGGATCCCGGTGATTCTGACATTGTTTTCTCGTGACATATTGTACTTCATGTTAGTGGTAAAATTTCATTCATATAACTTGCGTTTATTTATGAGAAAAACGGAAATTTGGCAAAAATTTTGAAAATTCCGCAATTTTCCAACTTTGAATTTTTATGCCCTTAAATCACAGAGATATGGCACACAAAAAAGTTAATAAGTAACATTTGCCACATGTTTACTTTACATCAGCACAATTTTGGAGCCAAAATTTTTATTTGTTAGTAAGATATAAGGGTTAAAAGTTGACCAGCGATCTCTCATTTTTGCAACACCATTTTATTTTTACGGACCACATCACATTTGAAGCCACTTTGAGGGGTCTATATGATAGAAAATACCCAAAAGTGACACCATTCTAAAAACTGCACCCCTTAAGGTGCTTAAAACCACATTCAAGGAGTTTATTAACCCTTCAGGTGCGTCACAGGAATTTTTTGAATATTTAAAAAAAATTAACATTTAACTTTTTTTCACAAAAAAAATTACTTCAGGTTCAATTTTTTTTATTTTACCAAGTGTAACAGGAGAAATTGGACTGCAAAAATTATTGTGCAATTTGTCCTGAGCACGCTGATACCTGATATGTGGGGGGAACCACTGTTTCGGCGCATGGCAGAGCTCAGAAGGGAAGGAGCGCCGTTTGACTTTTTCAATGCAAAATTGGCTGGAATTCTGATCGGACGCCATGTCGCGTTTGGAGAGTCCCTGATGTACCTAAACAGTGGAAACCCCCCACAAGTGACCCCATTTTTGAAACTAGACCCCCTAAGGAACTTATCTAGATATGTGGTGAGAACTTTGAACCCACAAGGGCTTCACAGAAGTTTATAATGTACAGCGGTACAATTAAAAAATCATATTTTTTCCACAAAATGATCTTTTCACCCCCAATTTTTATTTTCCCAAGGGTAACAGGACCCTAAAAGTTATTGTGCAATTTGTCCTGAGTACGCTGATACCCCATATGTGGGTGTAAATGACTATTTGGGCACATGGCAGAGCTTGGAAGGCAAGCAGCGCCATTTGACTTTTTTGGCTGGAATTGAGATCGGACACCATGTCGCGTTTGGAAAGCCCCTGATGTACCAAAACAGTGGAAACCCCCACAAATGACCCCATTTTGGAAACTAGACCCCCCAAGGAACTTATCTAGATGTGTGGTGAGAACTTTGAACCCCCAAGTGCTTCACAGAAGTTTATAACGCCCAGGCGTGAAAATAACAAAAAAAAAATTTTTCCACAAAAATGATATTTTTGCCCCAAAATTTTTATTTTCCTAAGGGCAACAGGAGAAATAGGACCCCAAAAGTTGTTTTGCAAATTGTCCTGAGTAGGCTGATACCCCATATGAGGGGGTAAAACACTGTTTGGGTGCATGGCAGAGCTTGGAAGGGAAGGAGCACCATTTGACTTTTTCAACGCAGAATTGGCTGGAATTGAGATCAGATGCCATGTTGCGTTTGGAGAGCACCTGATGTGCGCAAATAGTGGAAACCCCCAATTCTAACCCTAGCCCTAACCCTAACCCTAACCCTAACCCTAGCCCTAACCCTAGCCCTAACCCTAATGGGAAAATGGAAATAAATACATTTTTTTTAATTTTATTATTTTTCCCTAACTAAGGGGGTGATAACGGGGGGTTTGATTTACTATTTATGGCGGTTTTTATGTTTGACAGTTGTTGCACGCTAAAAGACGCTTTTTATTGTAAAATAGTTTTTGCATCACCACATATTGAGAGCTATAATTTTTCCATATTTTGACCCACCGAGTCATGTGAGGTCTTATTTTTTGCGGGACGAGTTGACGCTTTTATTGGTATCATGTTCGGGCATGTGACATTTTTTGATCGCTTTTTATTTCGTTTTTTGGGACGCAGAATTTACAAAAACCAGCGTTTCATGAATTTCTTTTGGGTGGTGCGTTTACGCCGTTCCGGGTGCGGTAAAATTTATAAGGCGGTTTTATTCTTCGGGTCAGTACGGTTACAGCGATACCTCATTTAGGTCGTTTTTTTATGTTTTGGCGCTTTTATGCAATGAAAACAATTTTATATAAAAAATAATTATTTTTGCATCACTTTATTCTGCAAGCTATAACTTTTTTATTTTTTCACTGATGATGCTGTATAGTGGCTCGTTTTTTGCGGGACAAGATGACGTTTTCAGCGGTACCATGGATATTTATATGCGTCTTTTTGATCGCGCGTTATTGCACTTTTTGTTCGGCGGTATGATAATAAATCATTATTTTTTGCTTTGTTTTTTATTTTTTAAGGGGTTCGCTTAAGGGGTTAACTATTGGGACAGTTTTATAGGGCGGGTCGTTACGGACGCGGCGATACCAAATATGTGTACTTTTATTGTTTTGTTTTTTTTTTATTTCCAAAAAATGAATTTATTGGGGAATATTTTTTTTTTTTTTTTTTTATAATTTATTTGGCGATTTTTTTTTAATTATTTTTACACTTTTTTATTTTTTTTTTACTTTATTACAATGTCCCAGGGGGGACATCACTGTCCTGTGACAGATCACTGTGACAGATCAGCGATCTGTCACAGGCACTGCACAGGCTTCCTCATGCCTGTGCTTTGCAGGCACTGAGGAAGCCAGCTTCCTGCAGGCCCCCGGAGGTCCCCGTCGCCATATTGGATCCGGGGACCTGCAGGAAAGGAGTCCCCCGCAGCAGCGCTGCACATTGCGCTGCCGTGGGGGGCTCAGGGAAGCAAGGAGGGAGCCCCCTCCCTGCCGATGCTTCCCTTTAACCCCCGGTACACTGCGATCGTGTTTGATCGCGGTGTGCAAGGGGTTAACGTGTCGGCGGCGGTCCGTGACCGCCCCTGACACATTGTGCCGGGTGTCAGCTATGATAATTAGCTGACACTCGGCCGTGATCAGCGGCGCTCACCACGTGTGCGCCGCTGATCGCGATGACGTAATATTCCGTCCATGGTAATTAGGTCCATGGTCACATGGACGGAATATTATGTCAATTGTAGGTAAGGGGTTAAGAGACCCTGGGGTCAGAACCACAGCGCTAGATGGAATTGCCCTAACTTCCATACCAATGATCCCTTTAATAGAAGCCTAGGGTCAGAATCAGAGCGCTGAGGGATTTGCCCTAACTTCCATACCGGAGGACCCTTTAAGAGGGAAGATGTGCCTATGGAATGGAGGATGTGTGATGGGTATATGGGCAGAGGAGGGGGTGATTCATTTCTGTCATGTGCTCTCTGCTCCTTTCTGGGGGGCAGACAATGGCTAGGAGCTTATGTTCCCGGGGATACTAGATTTCTCCCACCCAGGGGCTCGTTCCACGCTGATAGCCGTCAGGTGGAAGAATCAGGTCGCAGAGGGGACTCGGCCACTTAGCATAGTGGAGTGAACTAAGGAATTATCTAGCAAAGCCGACAGCTGTGGCCTCTTTTGGGGTCACAGCCACTATCCACAGTTATCTCCCTGGAAAGGCAGCAAGGATTAGGATCAAGGAAACGAATGATGCACGTTATCCGATAGGATCTGCAGCTGCTAACCTGGGACACTGACTGTGAGGTTTTGCGTAGGAGAAGGCGGGAAAAGCAACACAGTGAGACAGCCAGGAGGGGTACATATTGAGGGGAGTGCTGGAAAGGCGTACTCTATCTGTCTGGGAAGTTTGCTGGACTCCTGGCCTAAAGGACGCAGCACCAAGTGGGCACCTGCTTGCAACTGAACTGTGAGTAAAAGTCTTGGAACTGCACTCAGCTGTGTCATTGCTTTCTTCCTGCACCAACTCACTCGGCACTGCTACAACCTTTACCTCACACTACATTCATCCACTCCTTTAACATCTACTACTACTGCCCTGGGACTACAGCTCTACCTGTGGTGAGCTATTACATCTTTTCTGCGCCCCACCACCTGTCCCAGAGGATCTGCACCGCAGCGTCGGCTTAACATTCATTGCCGAATACCACAGGTGGTGTCACGAATCATCTACCTATAAACTTTATTCAGCTACATTTCACCCATTTTACATTGGACTCCCGGGGCCATGGACCGGGTCGCCGCCACCGCGACATCATCCCTCTGAGACACCGGCCCGGTACCGAGTAACTCCACAGCCCTGGGGGTGATCCAAGAGCTGTGTGACAGATGGGTTTTCATGCATGTATTGGCACATGATATTTTTTGGATCTTGCTTCGATTTAATTGTAGTTACATATAGTTACATAGCTTGAAAAAAAGACCTAGGTCCACAAAGTTCAGCCTTTCTCCATCAATTATACATTTTATGTCACTAAGTTATCTATAACCCACAAAATTATTTGTGCTTAGGAAATCGTCCAGCCCTTTTTTAAAAGCTGTTCTAGTGTCTGCCATTATTACCTCCTGTAGGACATTTCACAGTCTGACTGCTCTAACTATAAAGAACCCTTTCGTATTTAGCTGCCAGAATCGTCTTTCTACCACCCGTAGTAAATGCCAACCTGGCCCTTAGTTTGATCTTTGAAAGGAATGTCATGTGCCAGTCCTTTGTATTGACCACACATGTATTTATACATATAAATGATAACTCCTCTGAGGCATCTTTTTTCTAAGCTAAACAAGCCCAACTTTTCCAACCTCTCATCCATCCCTTGTAATAATCTAGTTGCCCGCCTTTGAACTGACTCTAACTTCTAAATATCCTTATAAAATAAAAAAAACTAGATAACTTCTAAATATCCTTATAAAATAAAAAAAACTAGATTCCGCATTCTAGATGTGGCCTCACAAGTGATTTATAAAGGGGTAATAATACGTTGGGATCACAGGATTTTATCTCTTTTTATACACCCTAAAATCTTGTTTACTTTTGCGGCTGCTGCTTGACATTGAGTACTGCTGCTCAGCTTACTTGTGTCACGTCGCTGTCTCAAGGCCTGCTGTTCCGGCTTCGGCCACTAGGAGGTGCCGGACTGACACATCGCTGCCAGACTCTGGGCCTGCTGTTCCGGTCTCGGCCATTAGGAGGCGCCGGACCGTCGCGTCGCCGTCGGACTCGGGGACGGCTGTTCCTGCCTCAGCCACTGGGAGGCGCCGTGGTTCGCCCTTGGGTGAGGGTGGTGACAGAGAAGAGGCTCCTGCGCAGGCATCAGGTGGGCGCAGGCTCCGCCCCTCTGTCAGTCATGTAGGGCTTACTGCATCACCATCTGGCCTGGTCCTGGGGGCGGTCCTAATTACATCATCAGTCCGGGAACCTGTGAGGGATGACCTGATCCCTCAAATACCTTGGGACTGGTCTTGCAAGCCGCCGGATATATTCTTGGTTCCCCTGCGTGCTACTGTGTGATTTGCTATAGTTAACTCTGACCTCAGCCTGGATTTCTGACCATTCTATTGCCTGCCGTTTTTGTACCTCTGCCTCTCTTACGATTTTTTGATGCTGACCTTCGCTTGGATTCCTGACCCTTCTGCTGCCTGCTGATTCTGTACCTTTGTTACCCTCCTGGTTTTACTGACCTTGGCCTGGACTTTTGAGTCTTCTTCTGCCTGCTGATTTGGTACCTCTGCTGCCCTCCGGCCTCCGACTCCAGCCTCCTGACCACGATTACGGGTTTTAGTTTTAACCCCTTGGCGGCCGTCCTGCTCCGGCCCACTGCTCCACCAGACAGCTACCCCCTGGACCTTGCTACAATTCCAGATCCCTGTATAGGGGTTAAGGGTCTTGGGGTTACTCGGGGTGCTGTTCCTACTGCAGCCCAGATTCGCAGACGGCCATCACAACTTGTAACCAGAATACCCAAGTCCTTCTTTTGTTCTGTAGACCCAAATATACTCCCATTTAATGTATATACAGCAAAAGGATTACTCCTTCCCAGGTGCATTACTCTACATTTATCTACATTAAATCTCATTTGCAAAGTACAGTATTTGTCCATTCAGACATCTTATCCAGATTGTTTTGCAATATTGTAATTGTCAAGGTCAGATTTTAGTAACCTACATAGTTTGGTGTTATCAGCAAAGATTGACACTTTACTCTCAATCTCATCCACTAGGTCATTAATAAAGAGGTTAAAAAGAATTGGTCCTACCAGAGATCTCTGCGTTATCCCACTACTGACTATATCTCATTTAGAGAATGTACCATTTTTGACAACTCTTTGTTTCCTGTCATTTAGCCAATTCCTTACCCATCTGCATATAGTTTCCCCCAGTCCTTGCCTCTGGAGATTCAGTATAAGGCTGTTATGTGGAACAGTATCAAATGCCTTTGAAAAGTCGAGATAAATCACATCAGTCGCATTACCAACATCCAGATTTGCACTTACTTCCTCATAGAAAACCAATATGTTGGTGAGGCACAACTTATCAGTCATGAATCCATGCAGGAAAATAATAATCTTTATTTATATAGCGCCAACATATTCTGCAGCGCTTTACAGTTTAACAGTTTCAAAACACAAGTCATAAGTAACAACGTTAACAATACAATAATTAAAGCAAAATAAGACGAAATAAGACGACCCTGCTCGTGAGAGCTTACAATCTACAATGAGGTGAGGGAGATAAAAAGTACATGTGTGTATTTACAATGATGTATTTACAATGAAGGTCCAGCCATCTTGAGGGAGTGAAGGATGGATGGAGATAGTGAATGGGCTACACACGCCCACTTGCACATAGAATGACTTTGATTAGTGAACGTGATAAGCCACTCTGAACAAATGTGTTTGAGGGAGTGCCTAAAACTATGCAAATTGTGGTTAGTCCTAATTTCTTTGGGTAGAGCATTACAGAGGATAGGAGCAGCATGCGAGAAGTCTTGGAGTCGGAAGTGGGAGGTACGGATTAGTGCAGAGGTTAGTCGAAAGTCGTTTGCAGAGCGCAGCGATCGGCTAGGCCGATAGACAGAAATGAGGGAGGAGATGTAGGGGGGTGCCGCACCGTGGAGAGCTTTGTGGGTGAGAACAAGTACTTTGAATTGGATCCTATAATGAATGGGCAGCCAGTGTAATGACTGACGAAGTGCGGACACGTCCGAGTACCGATTAGCCAGATGGACGACCCTGGCTGCTGCATTAAGTATGGACTGGAGAGTGGATCGTCGAGTGACGGGGAGGCCAATTAATAGAGCGTTGCAGTAATCCAGGTGGGAGTGGATCAATGCTACAGTGAGGGTTTTTGTTGTTTCCATGGTGAGAAAAGGGCGGATTCTAGAGATGTTCTTTAGGTGTAAGCGGCAAGAGCGGGCAAGAGATTGTATATGGGATGTGAAGGAGAGATTGGTGTCAAACATAACACCCAGACAGCGCGCCTGCTGCCGAGGTGTTATTGTGGTACCACCCACGGAGAGGGAAGTGTCAGATTTAGGGAGGTTAGAAGACGGCGGGAGCAGAAGAAGTTCAGTTTTGGAGAGGTTGAGTTTCAGATAGAGAGTGGACACGATATTGGAGACTGCGGACAGACAATCACTGGCGTTCTGTAGTACAGAGGGGGTAAGGTTGGGGGAAGACGTATATAGTTGTGTGTCATCAGCAGAAAGATGGTACCGAAAGCCAAATCTGCTCATGGTCTGTCCAATTGGGGCTGTGTAGAGAGAGAAGAGAAGGGGGCCAAGGACTGAGCCCTGAGGTACCCTGACAGCAAGAGGAAGAGGAGATGAAGTGGAGCCAGAGAACAAAACACTGAAAGAGCGGTCAGAGAGATAGGAAGAGAACCAGGAGAGAGCAGTGTCCTTAATGCCTAGTGACTGGAGCCTAGAGAGTAGGAGATGGTGGTCAACAGTATCGAAAGCTGCAGATAGGTCAAGAAGAATGAGCAGAGAGTGGTCACCATTACGTTTTGCTGTCAGAAGGTCATTGGTCACTTTGATGAGTGCAGTTTCCGATGAATGTAGGCGGCGGAAGCCGGACTGTGAAGGGTCTAGAAGGGAGTGAGTGGAGAGGTATCGGGTGAGGCGGGAGTAAACTTGGCGCTCCAAAAGTTTAGAGATGAAGGGGAGATTGGAGACTGGTCTGTAGTTGTTTGTGCAGGATGGGTCGAGAGTGGGTTTCTTTAATAATGGAGTAACGATGGCGTGTTTGAAAGAGGATGGGAAAATGCCAGAGGAGAGGGAGAGATTAAAGATTGTAGTTATGTGGGTTGTGACGACTGGAGAGAGAGACTGGAGGAGATGTGAGGGAATGGGGTCGGTAGTGCATTTAGTCGGACGAGAAGAATAGAGGAGTCTGGAGACTTCATCTTCTGTGATAGGATCAAATGTGGATAGTGAGCCAGGGGAGATGCAGGAAGGGATGGGAGTCACAGCACTTGGTGGTTGGGAGCAGATTTCCTGATGGATATTATCTATTTTTTCTGTAAAGTGGGAGACCAGGTCATCAGCACAAATGTCTGTGATAGGGGCTTGTGCTTTTGACCTGAGGAGGGAGTGAAAAGTGTCAAAAAGTTTCTTGGGGTTGTTGGCTAGTGAGATGATCAGGGTGGTGAAGTAGGTCTGTTTGGAGAGGTGAAGGGCAGCGTTGTAGGTTCTTAACATAAATTTGAGGTGGATGAAGTCTTCTGGTGTGCAGGTTTTTCTCCATAGGCGTTCAGCACTCCTAGAGCATCGCTGGAGAAGTTGAGTTTGCGATGAGAGCCAGGGCTGTTTTACTCTGTACTTGGAGGTTCTGAGGGTGAGGGGAGCTACTTGGTCAAGGGTGCTTCTAAGAGTGTCATTGTAGTGATGAACAGTCAGATTAGGACAGGAAAAAGAGGGGATTGGGGACAGTGATGAGTGTAGGGAGTTTGAAAGTGTCTGAGGGTTAATGGCTTGTAGATTTCTGACTGTGTGGTAGGTAGGAGAGAGCTGGGGTGGACGAGGATTTGTGAGCGTGAAGGAGAGAATGTTGTGGTCAGAGAGTGGAAGCGGTGAGTTATTTAGGTGGGAGATTGAACAGAGCTGGCCGAAGACCAGATCAAGGGTGTTACCGTCCTTGTGTGTCTCAGAGATTGAAAGCTGTGAGAGGCCTAGAGAGGTTGTTAGTGATAGAAGCTGGGATGCAGATGTGGAAGTAGGGCTGTTAATGGGGATGTTGAAGTCTCCCAGGATAAGGGTTGGTAGTTCTGAGAAAATGAAGTGCGTCAGCCAGGCTGAAAAGTGGTCATGGAAGTGGGTGGGTGAGCCTGGGGGCCGGTATATGACCGCTACTCTGAGGGAGAGGGGACGGAAGAGCCTGATGGTGTGGACCTCAAAAGAAGGGAATAAGAGTGATGGAACTGGGGGGATGACCTGGAAAGTGCATAGTGGGGACAGGAGTATGCCGACTCCACCACCAGGTCTGTTTGTGGGTCTTGGGGGAGTGAGAGAATTGTAAGCCACCATAGGAAATGGCAGCAGGAGAGACAGTGTCAGAATCCTGAATGCAGGTTTCAGTGAGGGCCAACAGATTAAGAGAGTTGTTCAGAAAGTAGTTGTGTAGGAAAGGAAGCTTGTTACAAGCAGACAGTGGATTCCAGAGGGCACAATTAAAAGATGGAGATGAGGGAGTGCAAGTAATATTAATAAGATTATTATGGTTTCGATATGAGGTAAGGTAGGGGTTGAGGTTGGGGGATGGTGGACCAGGGTTGGGGGAGATGTCCCCTGAAATCAGTAGGAGTAGAAGATAAAGAGCAAATAGTTGTTGGAATTGTAAGTAGGTTTTTTCTGCGAAGTGTTTGGGCAAGATGGGCTGAGGTTTCTCAGGAAGGTGAGGAGTGCATGGGAGAGGGAAGTATAGAGGGGCTGATGTGAATGAGTCGTGATGGAGGGGGGATAGGGTGGTGAATGTGGATGGCAAGGGAGCACAGGAGGATAAAAATAAAGCACATGGCTAAAAATACAGCAAAGTGTCGGTTACCTGACTCCTGCCCTGACTAACTACCATGTATAACTGCCTGTTTCCTGATGCTTAGCTTCTGTGATGCTTTGCTTATGGGATGGTAGCGTGCTGCACCCCACACTGCGTGCTTCCCCTTAGGAACTACTACATATATAGGCCACACTACCGAGTCAGGAGAGAGGGATTGTGGGAGCTGGTTGGGTATAATTTGGCAGCTGGGGCCAGCACACCAGGGGATGGTTAGATGATCAAAGGCACTAGACCAGGCTGTGTCAATATGCTATACCACCTTATAAGATCTAGAGAGGCCCCAGTCACAGATCTAAAGCAGTAAGTATTACATACAGTGCAACAAATGAATTATACCAAAGCTTTAGCAAGCACATTAAAATATGCAGCAAAATCGTAAAGCAGCAGAAGTACGGAGTTGTACCATTTGGATATAATGCAGCAGAAAATAGGGGCAGCAGAGGTGGGAAGTTGTACCATTCAGGCTGCTTGCTGGCAGTGAATGGAGTAAATACATGCAGGGTGGCTCAGTTGATTACCATTCAGGCTGCTTGCTGGCAGTGAATGGAGTAAATACCTGCAGGGTGGCTCAGTTGATTACCATTCAGGCTGCTTGCTGGCAGTGAATGGAGTAAATGCATACAGGGTGGCTCAGTTGATTACCTGTATGAAGAGAGAAGAGAGAGAAGATGAATGTTAATTCCATGCCATGTATAACTGCCGTTTTCCTGATGTCCAGGATGTCATATATTATATTTTTATCTGCCTTATATTTCTGAAGATCATCTTTTATAATGCCCTCAAACACTTTGCACACTACTGATGTCAGGCTTACCGGACAGGAGTTACCTGGATCCACCTTCTTACCTTTCTTAAAAGGAATCTTTCACCACATTTGACCTATCTAAACTATTAATATTGGCATACAGATATAGATTGCTGAGGAGACTGATGCCTGTATGTCTCATATCAGCTGTGTTGTTACTGATTAATCATCTTTTATCACTTGATATAAATGACCACTCCCAGGCTCTGGTGAGGATATTGCCTGGAAGATAACTCTGCCTCCAGAGCTTATTTTACATGAAGTGGCACTTACCAGTGAGAACAGGAGAAATTAACTTTGTCTTCTTGCAAACACATTTTTTGCTTTTCTCTCAGCTCTGCTGCATTTCAGCAATATTACAACCCTGCCTGCCTGTGAGCTGAAAGCTGAAGCTGATAGTAGCCTGCAGTTATAATCACACACAGCTCTGCAGTGAGATCAGGAGAGCAGAGAGCGGCCATTACATATCACACTGGTAACATCCCTGTCATGTGACATAAGTTCTGGGGCAGAATTATCTTCCAGGCAGCTCCTCCCCAGAGCCTGGAAGAGCTCATGTACATAATGTGATAAGAGATGATTTATCAACAACAAGTCATCTGATATGAGGCATACAGGCATCACTCTATTCATCAGTCTATAACTTGCATGCCAATAATAATAGTTTAGATAGGTCAAATGTGGTGAGAGATTCCCTTTAAATATCGGTACCACGTGAGCCATCCTCCAATCCTGTTTCACCTCCCCTGTTACAAGAGAGTCTAAGAAGATGAGATACAGTGGTCTGTCAATTGCTGAGCTCAACTCCCTCAATGTCCGTGAATGAATGCCATCTGGTAAGGGGAATTTGTCAATGTCTAATTTGCTGAGACACATATATATGATATTACACTTTTTTTCAACAGATATTTCTCCAGTGGTGGTGAGCTCACCCCTCAGGTGCACTTTTATATCACTACCATATACTGCAACGCTTTACAGACAATATAATCACTGTCTCCAATTACAATCTACATTCCCGATCTGTAAGTATGCCTTGGAGTGTGGGAGGAAATCGGAGAACCAAGAGGGAACCCTCGCAAGCACAATGAGAACATACAAACTCCTAGTAGATGTCCTTAGTGGGATTTGAATCCAGAACCCCAGCGTTGCAAATTAAAGGGCTGAGCCACCGTGCTGCATTTTTGGAGACTTCATTTGTCTTGGTATAAAATGTGAAGCATAAGTACAGATTGGTTACTGTGGGTTTTAGTAGGCTGCAGGCAAATATGGATCTATGCAGTCCTGAGTCATCCTTCTATATGAATCCTAAGCACAGTTGCTAGGAGACTGTCCCATGGATCAATCAACTTTTCTATTTAAACTCCCTTTCTTTGTTGCTTAACAGTAATCTTCCCTGTAATTTCAATAGATAATACTTTCCTAAACGTTCTGTTTTATTCTTGTGCATATACAAATCACATTTAAACTCTTAATAAGTAAGCTTTACGTCTAGAGTTAAATGCTGTAAGTAAATAATAGTAGTTGTAATCAGCAGGGCACTTTGTAGCCAACGCGGCCAAAACAGAGAGCCTAAGGCTAAGTGCACACGTACCGGAACTCTTGCGGAAATTACCGAGAGAATTCCGGAATTCCAGTCCGCGGGAAAATCGCATTTTAAATTCCCGTGATTTTCCCGCGGAAAAACTAGCATTTTGCAAGAGTAATTAGCTTGCAAAATGCTAGCGTTTTCCAAGCGATCTGTAACATCGCTTTGAGAACTGATTGACAGGTTGGTCACACTCATCAAACATAGTGTTTGACAAGTGTGAACAACATTTTACTACTGAGGCCGCCTATGCAGCATCAGTAGTAAAAGATAGAATGTAAAAAAAAAATAAAAAATGGTGTTATTCTTACCCTCTGACGTCCTGCGCAGCCGTTCCCAGTAATCCTTTGCGAAAATACCCGCGATGACGTCCGTTCTCGCGGGATCGCGATGTCTCGCGGTAATTCGCGATGACGTCGCGCGAATGACAGCGAGACTTCACAATCCCGCAAGAACGGACGCCATCGCGGGCATTTTCGCAAAGGACTACTGGGAACGAGAGCGTGAAGAGAAGCGGGAAGACTAGGGTGAGAATAACAATATTTTTTATTTTAAATTCTATTTTTTACAGGGATATGGTACCCAAAGCCCGGAGGACAGTCTCCTCTCCTCCGGGCCGTGGGTACCATCCGCAAATGTTCTGCTTACTTTCCGCATGGTGTGCACAGCCACATGAGGGAAGTAAGCAGAACAATGCATTCCTATGGGTGCGGGATCGCCACGATTCCGCAAATTAATGAGCATGCTGCGGTTTTTACCGCGAAGCGATTCCGCCGCGGTAAAAACCGCAGCATTAGCACAGCATTGCGGAATCCCATAGGAATGCATGGGATGCTTATTTTTCACGTTTTCGTGGCAAAATCGCGCGGTTAAAACCGCCGCGGAAACGCGAAAAAAACGCCACGTGTGAACTCAGCCTAAAAGTGTCCCACCACATAGAATACTAACAAACAAAAAATGTTTCTTAGCTTCACTCATCTTCCAAACACAACACAACCTCTACATTTTTCAGATCCTAGGCTAGACCAGAAAAAAAATATCAAAATCTATCAAATCTCTTAATTAAAAAGATGAGGTCCCTAAAATAATAAAACCGAAGACTAGATTATTTAATAAGACCACTGACCAATCCCTTTAGTCAACCAACCCATGAAAATCTTTACAAACAAATAAAACCCCTAAGGAAAACAAAAAAAAAAAGAGATTCAAATTGGGAAAATAGCCAAGAAAATATGAGAAACCAAGTGAAGAAAAAAATTGACCAACCAATTATATTTCAATAAAGTGAAAAAAAGTTTATTAATTGATAAATGCAATAAATACATAATGGTAGGGAGAAATTAAGACTAAAGATACACATCAGGAAAAAATTATTAAAAATGATCCATGGCAAGGATCAAAAACCTGATATTAGAGGCAAAAATCCCCTTAATAAATAGGATGACAGACCAGACAATAAAAATTCAGACACCAGACCACAGTAGTCTTATCCTTCTTTCGCCGCCTAGCAGTCCATACAATGCCTTGTTCAAGTTCCAGACATTCACCAACATCAGGGGTTTGTATATACCACCACACACAATGATATAATGCTTAGCATGCTTAGCTGCTTAGCATCTGGGTCTCGTGTGCTGTCCTTGGTTCCCTTCAGAAACACCTTAGTATCTGCTTAAAGTGGCAGATCTCTGACTCTTGGTGTCTAACGGTACCGTCACATTTAGCGATGCACCAGCAATCCCGACAACGATACGACCTGGTCAGGATCGCTGGTGTATCGCTAAATGGTCGCTAGTGATCTGCCAAACAGGCAGATCTCACCAGCGACATAGCAGCGGTCGGCGGTCGTTACTTACCTGTCAGACGTGGCGATGAAGACGTCCTCCCGCCCGCATCCACGCGACGCTCGTCGGCGCCAGCAGGAAGCAGCCGATGAGAAATGGCCCAGGACGTTCTCGCGCGATCAGCGATAACTAGCGGTGGAGCCGGTCGGAGGTAAGTATCACACATAGCGATATCGCTAGCAATATCGCTGCTGCGTCACAAAATCTATGACGCTTTAGCGATATCGCTAGCAATCTCGCTTAGTGTGACGGGGCCTTAAAAAACAAGCTTCTCAGTGTGTGGCCTCATTCAAGCAGCTGTTTGGAATACGAGAGAAAATGTTCTGCTGCACACGCAATTCTGCATCAAAAGCAGCACAACACCAGAACTTAATGTTTTATATTTATTAGAATACATTTTAGATATATTTTATATTCAACTTTTGAAACACAATTAGAAAACATAAAAACTGCTATGATTGGTGACTAAAATATTTTTATCATACCCACTACATGATTTGAGATATTAAAATCATTTTTAGTTTAGGTTTAAATTTAAAGCTATTTTTAAATATATGCATATATTTTTTTAAAAATAGTGTTTTAAAAATATTATTATAAGAAAACATGAGAAACCAAAGGAATACATAGAAATGACATGAATAGGGTTAGCATACCATAATACATTGATGGACTGTCCTTAGTATAGGTCATCAATATCAGATAGTTGCAGTCCTATTCAAAGGAATAGGAGTTGTTCTGCGGCACTCAGCAGCAGCCACTACACATTGTATGGAGCTGTGCAGTTCCCCTCCATATGTTTACATCTAGTAACTGCAGGAGCTTATAATAGCTGATGAGTATGGGTGCTGGGTGATGGACACCCACTGATCTGATTTTGATTATGGTATATTTTTTATGATGACCAGACAACACCTTCAATTTGTAGGATCTGAACATTTTTGCCTTAATATTTTAACAGAAATACAAATAGTTTTACTTTTTTTGCTTTGAGCTCTGAACCAAAGAGCTGTCATCCCCAGCTACTTCC
Source organism: Dendrobates tinctorius (assembly GCF_039654945.1). Taxonomy (NCBI): domain Eukaryota; kingdom Metazoa; phylum Chordata; class Amphibia; order Anura; family Dendrobatidae; genus Dendrobates; species Dendrobates tinctorius. The sequence continues at coordinate 14,917,422 of NW_027361694.1, forward strand.
TCGCCCCTTTTACTGCAAGGATAGTACAGGCAGCCTTGACAGAAAGACTGCGTCATATCCTGCCTTTTCCCCCACTCCCTTCTCACATACAGACACATAGGGAGAAATACTACTGCTGCTTCCACTTCTACTTGGTCTAGTATTTTGATATATTTTGATAATGATAATGTGTGTAAAGGCTGCAGAATAAAATGGCACTATATAAGCAAAGCATAATAAAATAAATAAATATTGCATCAGGAAGTCTTTACTTTCTCCAAATGTTTTGCATTGAAATCTATATTAGCTAAATTGATCAAATAAAAAAAGTTAACCCAAACCTATGTATTACATTAATATTTACTTGATATTATTTTGTCCATAAAATGGTGACATTTTTTACACTAAGTTGAAATAACTTAGACTGTATTGTGTATATGTAATGAAAGTCTAGTAAAACAAGGTGGCACAAAATAACTCCCATCACACTTACTGATGATGATTACACAGCTCCTGTCACATAGTTATTATATAGAGTTGAGCGAAACAGGTCGGTCAGATTCAAAAGTCGCCGACTTTCGCCAAAGTCGGGTTTCATGAAACGAAACCCGACCACAGTGTGAAGTTGGCCAAGCGGTCGGCGACCCAAGCGTCAAAGTCGGGTTTCTCCGAATGCTTGCACGTGACTTTTTTCAGCCAATGAGAGAAGCAGAGCGTAGTGTAGTGGGAGCATAGCTGGAGTGGGAGTGAGGGAGAGGGAGAAGAGAGAGAGAGAGATTTTGCTGCCTCTAGGGTTAAAATTCATGCCAGGTGTGTTTACAGTCCTCCACTCACTGCCGACTTTTCTCCCCATTGACTTGCATTGGGTTTCGTGTTTCACGACTTTTCATGACTTTTCCCTATAGTCTGCCGATTTCATTCGACTCGACTTTTGAGAAAGTCGGGTTTCATGAAACCGGACTCGACCCTAAAAAAGGCAAAGTCGCGCATCTCTATTATTATATAGCTAAAGATAATTCAGTCCATCTTTTGATCAAGGAGTCACAGAAGCACTGAAAGTCAGAAGAGAGGGTCCAGATGAAACAGAAGAGTTGTGGGCTCTTGAAATAAATGACCGCATTTTTAAACATCTTTAGATTTAATATGATCCTAAATAATTCACAATTAAATATTTATATACAGATAGCATATAAATTTAACCCTTCATGCTGCAGCCAATTTCTATTTTTGGGTTTCTGCTTTTTCCTCCCCTTCTTCCCAAAGACATAGCTCTTTTATTGTTCTGTGCACATTGACAAATGAGGGCTTGTTTTTTGCAGGATGAGTTGTACTTTTTAATGACACCATTCATTTTACCACATAGTGTAAATATGGGCTGTTGATTTACACACAAACCAAACCATCTAATGAAATAGTGATTTGATGTCAATGCCCTTCATCCATCTGACTTCTTCCTCAAGACAACCACAAATGAAAAAAAAGTTGTTTTTATTTGTAGTTGTCCTGAGGAAGGAGTCAGATGGACTCTGAAATGCATTGACATCAAGTCACTTTTTCATTAGATTATTTGGATTGTGTGTAAATCAGCAGCGCATATAATAAATCCACACTACCCTGGTATCTCTTCAGCTCGTGGCACTCATACTCAATACTGAATAAATCAAGATATTTTGAAAACTGCGTTCCCATTTTTTCATCATTTGCATGCTTTTTCACATGTCTATCGATCCTGTGATTTCCATAAACCGACGACTTTCCCTTCTTGGTGTTGCATTTTCAATGTTGAGGAGTGTATGCATCACCTCTGCAGAAATTGGATATATTTTACTGTGCTTGCAGAAACAGATACTAAACAGAAAAGGGAACAAATGGAACCACAAGAAAAATGCACTTAACTATTCTTAAGTTCCACACGACATGTTTCTTACCAAAGTGCATTTCAGGTTCTACACATCGGACACTGTGATTGCGGGTAAGTTTACATGTTTCCTTTACCATGCGAGTGTTAGAAATAGTAATCATAAATAGATTATTTTATTTTCAGAAGAATTTAACATTTCTCTTAAACTCTCCTTAGTAATTTTGTACAGTCATGTCCAAAACAAAGTTTTTGCTTAAATGTCTGGAATTTCGCTTTATAAAACTGCATCTTCAAATATAAGGTAATATATACTACAGTTACTCTATTAGTTACCGATGAGGTTCATTTTACAGGGATAAAGCACTGAATCGCAGTTTATACAGTGTAAAAATCTGCAGAAAATTAAGGGAGGTGAACGAACTCTCTAACTTAAAAGCACACATACAGTACTGTGCAAAAGTTTTAGGCTGGTGTGGAAAAAATGCTGCAAAGTAAAAATGCTTTCAAAGATACAGATGTTAATGGCTTATTTTTATCAATTAACAAAATGGAAAGTGAATAATATTTGGTGTGATAATAACAACTTCTAGGTACAGTTGCACACAGTTTTTGAAGGAACTCGGCAGGTTGAAGTTCGAAATATCTTGGAGAGCTAAGCAGAGATCTTCTGTGGATGTAGGCTTGTGTAAATTTTTCTATTTCCTCATGTAATCTCAGACAGACTCAATGATATTGATATTAGGTCTCTGTGGAAGCCATACCGTCACTTTCAGGGCTCCTTGCTCTTTACTCTGTATATTTTGGGTTATTGTCATGCTGCAGAATAAATTTAGAGCCAATGAGCCGCCTGGTATCAACATTGAGGACACCATTAATACTGACTGAATCTCCAAATCTGTTGGCTGAAAAACAGCCCTAAACTTGCAAGGGATCTCCACCATGTTTAATTGCTACATGCATGTACTCATTAGAATACTGCTCTCCAGCCATTCAGTGCACAATCTGACTTTAGTTACAGCCAAATAGCTCAAATTTTAACTCATCAGTCTATCACACCTGCAGTCATATATTTCCATATATTGTTGAGTTACTTGGGCTTGTTTCTATGAACAGTAGATGGTTGTAGCTGGGTCCTAGTGGTTGCTGCCAGTTCTGACCAGATGGAACTGCTAGACATCTTACAATTAAGAATCGAAGAAAGCATGATGTGCATTTCATCTGCTGCACCAAGTTTAATTGGCTGATCATTGCATATGTGGTTGTTAATGTTGTCCTTCTTTGAGTGCTTCTTCAAAAATAGCCTGGACAGCACAATACGACACCCTAGTTTGCCTTGAAATCTTTGAATAAGAGACCTTGATATTGCCGTATAACAACAGTATATCTTGTTGCCGTGTTCCATCTTGACCTCTGATATAAACCTTGAAACTTCCAATTTGTAGCTTGAATTTTGCTGTTCCTTACGCAGCTTAAAGCCTCCTACACATCTGCTTCTGTTTCAGTTAATATCTATGTTTCAAACTAAACACGAAAATGATGATCATTATCACCTGTTAGGTATAATTGGTCATGCATACAACTGACTATATTTGTACAATACCCCTAGCTTTTTTCGAGTGTACCTGGAATAAAGAATTGATGCTGTTTGAAGGCAAAGGGTGGTTACAGCAAATATTGATTTGATTTTGATCTCTCTTTTGTTAATTTCATTTGCATATTGTTTATTTATAAAAAATAAACTCTAAAATCTGTAAAGCATTATAAGGGCTCAGGCAGACGTATGTGGATCTTGGTATGATCATAGACTGGACAGGAGTGTGGCATCCTCATAGAAATATATATCATCATCATGCTCCAGTAGGAAGACCCGAGGCCAGTCCATGCATTGCAGACAGTCCGCAATCTGACCGAGATCCACGGCTATCCGTAGGAAACCTTACTTTGCAAAATGTTTTGCACACCTAATAGTTTTGCACAGTACTGTATATCTTTCACAGGCTAGTGACTGCACAAAATAAATGTAAGTAATAAGGTCTATAACAAATTGCACAAAACAAATAAAATAAAACAATTAAAAAAGTCGGAAATAAGTTGCCAATTTGTAACCATATATACAGCGGGGAAAAATGTATTTAGTCAGCCACCAATTGTGCAAGCTCTTCCACTTAAAACGATGACAGAGGCCAGTAATTGACATCATAGGTAGACCACAACTATGAGAGTCAAAATGAGAAAACAAATCCAGAAAATCACTTTGTCTGATTTGGCAAGATTTATTTTGCAAATTATGATGGAAAATAAGTATTTGGTCATAAACAAAAGTTCATCTCAATATTTTGTTATATATCCTTTCTTGGCAAAGTCAGAGGTCAAATGGTGGCCAACTAAATACTTTTTTACCCACTGTAATTGAGCTGATGTTGCAAACTCATAAAACAATATCTACTATGCATATAATTGAGTTGGTAGATGCACATTTTCAATTAATCACCATGTTGTATACATACATGTTGAAGGATATTACAATTGTTCAGTTTACCATAGATCCATATTATTGTCGTGTCATACATTTGTGTGAAAAAGTGTTTGCCCCTTCCTGATTTCCTATTCTTTTGCATGTTTTTCACACTTAAATGTTTCAGATCACCAAGCAAATGTAAATATTAGACAAGGATAACACAACACATAAGGCAGTTTTGAAATTAAGGTCTTTATTATTAAGGGTAAAGAAATCCCAACCTACAGGGCCCTGTATGAAAAAGTGATTGCCTCCTAAACCTAATAACTGATTGGGTCACCCTTAGCAGCAGCAACTGCAATAAAGCATTTGCGATGACAAGCAATGAGTCTTTAATATGCACCGTGGAGGAATTTTGGACGAGTCATCTTTGCAGCATTATTATAAATCAGCCACACTGGAGCGTTTCCGAGCATGAACTGCCTTTTTAAGGTGATGCCACACCATCTCAATCGAATTAAGGACAGGACTTTTACTAGGCCACTCCAAAGACTTAATTTTGTTTTTCTTAATCCATTCAGAGGTGGACTTGCTGGTGTGTTTTTGATCATTATCCTACTGCATAACACAAGTGTGCTTCAGGTTGAGGTCATGAACAGATGGCCGGACATTCTCCTTCAGGATTTTTTGGTAGACAGCAGAATTCATGGTTCCATTTACCACAGCAAATGAGGTCTTGAAGCAGCAAAACATTCCCAAACTTCACACTATCATCACCATATTTTACTGTTGGCATGATGTTCCTTTTCTGAAATGTTGTGTTACTTCTATGCCAGATGTAATGGCACAAAGACCTTCCAAAAAGTTAAGCTTTTGTCTTATCAGTTCACCGAATATTCTTCGAAAAGTCTTGAGAATCATCAAGATGTTTTCTACCCATACTGAGACAAGCTTTTTTGTTCTTTATGCTCAGCAGTGGTTTCCGTTTTGCCATGCAGGATATTTTTGCCAGTTTGGAGTCATGAACACTGACCATAACTGAGGCAAGTGAGGCCTGCAGTTCTTTGGATTTTGTGTGGGGTGTTTTGGGACCTCTTGGGTGAGTTGTGGCTGCACTCTTGAGGTAATTTTGGTCTGCTGCCCACTCTTGAGAAGCTTCACCACTGTTCCATGTTTTCACCATTTGTGGATAATGGCTGTTACTGTGGTTCAATGGAGTCCCAAAGAACCTTTTCCAGACTGATAGATTCCAATTGCTTTGTTTCTCATTTGCTCCATAATTTCTTTGGATCACAGCATGATGTCTAGCTTTTTAGGAGCTTTTGGTCTACTTCACTTTGTCAGTCAGGTCCTATTTAAGTAATTTATTGACTGAGAAAAGGTGTGGCAATTATCAGACCTGCATGTGGCTAAGAAATTTGAACTCCGTTTCCAAATGATTTGATAAACCACAGTTAATTTATGTTTTGATGGGGAGGGGCAATACATTTATCACAAAGGGCCCTGTAGGTTTGTTCTTCTTTTTTCCTTAATAATAATAAAGACCTTCCTTTAAAAACTGCATATTATGTTGTGTTATCTTCGTCTAATATTTTAATTTTTTTGGTGATCTGAAACATATAATTGTGCCAAATATGCAAAAGCTAGGAAACCAGGAAGGGGCAAACACGTTTTCACACATCTGTATGTTCTTAACATTCCAATCTGCTATTTCTTATAGATGTGATGGGAGGAAGCTGCATAACACCCACTATAACAATTAGTTGGGTTACAGCTGCTACAAGGCTTTTTAGAGAGATTTGCCATTCTCTAACTTTATTATGTAGTTACATAGAGTAAATGATGGCAAGGCATATTTGTATTGAGAGCTATAGGAAATTTGGGTGAAGGCCCTTGTGACAGTAACAATTGTGGTCACGATGGGCAGCATGGTGGCTTAGTGGTTAGCACTGTTGCTTTGGAGCACTGATTCATATCCCACCATGGACCACATCTGCAAGCCGTTTGTATGTTCTCCCCAGGTTTACGTCGGTTTAACCCAGATTCTCCGTTTTCCTCCCACACGCCAAAGACATACACTACCGTTCAAAAGTTTGGGGTCACCCAGACAATTTTGTGTTTTCCATTAAAACTCATACATTTATTAATCAAATGAGTTGCCAAATGAATTTAAAATCTAGTACAGACAAAATAAATAGAAGAGACAGAAGATTCGGCACTTCTCCTTAACCCCTAAGCAGTTCCATGACTGCTATTCAAGTCCAAAATCACACACCTGGACCGACCGCCAAACTACCGTCCGAACGGGTGCTCAATCCAGAAAAGCAAACATGTAATCTGATTATGTACAAAAGAGAAACGACGACTGTTTCACACACTTGCGTCGTCCACTCTCTGTACGTTCCTCCCGTGCCAATGCCTTTTAATCAATAAAGAATTTTCACGACAGAACGGTGAGTGCCATCACTTTTTTCTCTTTTGTACATAATAAAATCTAGTCCAGACATTGACAAGGTTCGAAAAAAAGATTTTTATTTGCAATAATAATTTTCTTCTTCGAGCTTTGCTTTCATCAAAGAATGCTCCCTTTGCAGCAATTACAGCATTGCAGACCTTTGGAATTCTATCAGTTAATTTCCTGAGGTAATCTGGAGAAAATCGGTTCTTTTTGCGTACCTTACGGTCAAGCTGCTCCCACAACAGCTCAATGGGGTTGAGATCTGGTGACTGCGCTGGCCACACCGTTACAGATAGAATACCAGCTGCCTGCTTCTTCCCTAAATAGTTCTTGCATAATTTGGAGGTGTGCTTTGGGTCATTGTCCTGTTGTAGGATGAAATTGGCTCCAATCAAGTGCTGTCAATCAAGGTTGGTAGCTATCGGATTGCAGACCCCTGATCCTATACACCACAACTAACAGTAGCCGTGGGGGGTTCCTACGGTGCCCTAGACCCCTCATCACAGCCGGAGAACTACATAAACCTAAAGAAGGAAAGGGGAAATCTAAACTGCCCCAGAGCAGACCCCAAAGCAATAGACAGCCCCCAACATGTATTGTCGATGAAAACACAAACACAGACAGAAAGACAGGCTGAGCAAATGATGGGGCCCAACTAACTAGATAGGACAGGACAGAAAAAATGCTGGCTGCAATCCACAAAAAACCCTACCAAAAATGTCCCAACTGTCTGATAGGGAAAAAGGCCCTGAAGTCGCTAGACTTCAAAATCACTATATCAGCACTCAGGTATATTCTGAAAACAGAGCTAAGAGATCAACTGATCAGAGACAAAAATGGAAATCAGCCCGTCCCAACCAGGACTGGCTGAATACAAACACTAAGGAAACCAGACAAAATCTCATGGAATAATAGCAGGGCAAAAACTTAGCTTTTAGTAGACAGGAACTAAGCTGGATGCAAGAGCTCAGAGCAGAAAGGATCACCAGCAGCCCTGCAGGGCGTCGGCTGCCTTATATCCACTCAGAAATAACAGATGTCCAATCACACTCCGCCTGTTCAGATGACAGGTTCTTCCCATCCCAATCAATTTCACTACTTCTCTTCACCAGCAGAGGGAGTTCATCAGACATCAAAGGTGAAGGGGAGAATGAACTCACAAGAGTATGGCATGGCGTTGCAAAATGGAGTGATAGCCTTACTTATTCAAAATCCCTTTTACCTTGTACAAATCTCCCACTTTACCAGCATCAAAGCATCCCCAGACCATCACATTACCATGCTTGACAGATGGCGTCAGGCACTCTTCCAGCATCTTTTCAGTTGCTCTGCGTCTCACAAATGTTCTTCTTTGTGATCCAAACACCTCAAACTTGGATTCGTCTGTCCATAACACTTTTTACCAATCTTCCTCTGTCCAATGCCTATGTTCTTTTGTCCATATTAACCCCTTCATGACCAAGCCTATTTTGACCTTAATGACCAGGCCATTTTTTGCAATTCTGACCAGTGTCCCTTTATGAGTTAATACCTCAGGAACGCTTTCATGTTAGTGGTAAATTTAGGTTGATAATTTTTGCGTTTATTTGTCAAAAAATCAGAAATTTGGCGAAAATTTAGAAAATTTTGCAATTTTCAAATTTTGAATTTTTATTCTGTTAAACCAGACAGTTATGTGACACAAAATAGTTACTAAATAACATTTCTCACATGTCTACTTTACATCAGCACAATTTTGGAAACAAAATATTTTTTTGTTAGGAAGTTATAAGGGTTAAAAGTTGATCAGCGATTTCTCATTTTTACAATAAAATGTATAAAACCATTTTTTTAGGGACCACCTCACATTTCAAGTCACTTTGAGGGGTCTATATGGCAGAAAATACCCAAAAGTTACACCATTCTAAAAACTGCACCCCTCAAGCTACTCAAAACTACATTCAAGAAGATTATTAACCCTTCAGGTGTTTCACAGGAACTAAAGCAATGTGGAAAGAAAAAATGGACATCTTAATTTTTCCAACAAAAATTTTCTTTTAGCATCAATTTTTTCATTTTCACATGGGAAACAGGATAAAATGGATCCTAAAATTTGTTGGGCAATTTCTCCTGAGTACAACGATACCTCATATGTGGTCATAAACCACTGTTTGGGCGCACGGCAGGGCTCAGAAGGGAAGGAGCGCCATTTGACTTTTTGAATGAAAAATTAGCTCCAATCGTTATCAGACACCATGTCGCATTTGGAGAGCCCCTGTGCACCTAAACATTGGAGCTCCCCCACAAGTGACCCCATTTTGGAAACTAGACCCCCTAAGGAACTTATCTAGATGTGTAGGGAGCACTTTGAACCCCCAAGTGCTTCACAAAAGTTTATAACACAGAGCAGTGAAAATAAAAAATAATTTTTTTTCCTCAAAAATGATTTTTAGCACACTATTTTTAATTTTCACAAGGCTAACAGGAGAAATTGGACCACAAATCTTGTTGTTCAGTTTGTCCTGAGTACGCTGGTACCCCATATGTGGGGGGGAACCACTGTTTGGGCACACGGCAGGGCTCAGAAGGGAAGGAGCGCCATTTGACTTTTTGAAATGCAAATTACTTCCAATCGTTAGCGGACACCATGTCGTGTTTGGAGAGCCCCTGTGTGCCTAAACATTGGAGCTCCCCACAAATGACCCCATTTTGGAAACTAGACCCCGTAAGGAACTTATCTAGATGTGTGGTGAGCACCTTGAACCTTCAAGTGCTTCACAAAAGTTTATAACGCAGAGCCGTGAAAATTAAAAAAAAAATTTTCCCTCAAAAAATTATTTTTTAGTGCGCAATTTTTTATTTTCACAAGGGTACCAGGATAAATTAGACCCCAAAATTTGTTGTCCAGTTTGTCCCGAGTACGCTGGTACCCCACATGTGGGGGGGAACCACTGTTTGGGCACACGTCGAGGCTCGGAAGGGAAGTAGTGACATTTTGAAATGCTGATCTAGATGCTTATCTAGATGCATAGTGATCACTCTGAACCCCCAGGTACTTCACAAATTGATCTGTAAAAACAAAAAAAAATACTTTTTTTCACAAAAATTTTCTTTTAGCCTCAGTTTTTTCATTTTCACATGGGCAACAGAATAAAATGGATCCTAAAATTTGTTGAGCAATTTCTCCTGACTGCACAGATACCTCATATGTGGTCATAAACCACTGTTTGGGTGCATGGCAGGGCCCGGAAAGCAAGGAGCACCATTTGACTTTTTGAATGAAAAATTAGCTCCAATCGTTATCGGACACCATGTCGCATTTGGAGAGCCCCTGTGCACCTAAACATTGGAGCTCCCCCACAAGTGACCCCATTTTGGAGACTAGACCCCCCAAGGAACTTATCTAGATGTGTGGTGAGCACCTTGAACCCCCAAGTGCTTCACAGAAGTTTATAACGCAGAGACGTGAAGATAAAAAATATTTTTTTCCTCAAAAAAAATGATTTTTAGCTAGCAATTTTTTTTTTCACAAGGGTAGCAAGATAAATTGTACCACAAAAGTTGTTGTCCAGTTTGTCCTGAGTACGCTGATACCCCATATGTGGGGGATGACCACTGTTTGGGTACACGTCGGGGCTCAGAAGGGAAGTAGTGACATTATGAAATGATGACTTTGATGGAATGGTCCACGGGCATCATGTTACATTTGCAGAACCCCTGATGTACCTAAACTGTGGAACCCCCCACAAGTGACCCCATTTTGGAAACTAGACCCCCCAAGGAACTTATCTAGATGTGTGGTGAGCACCTTGAACCCCCAAGTGCTTCACAGAAGTTTATAACGCAGAGACGTGAAAATAAAAAATATTTTTTTTCCTCAAAAAAAATGATTTTTAGCCAGCAATTTTTTTTTTCACAAGGGTAGCAGGATAAATTGGACCCCAAAAGTTGTTGTACAGTTTGTCCTGAGTACGCTGGTGCCCCATATATGGGGGAACTATTGTTTGGGCACACGTAAAGGCTCGGAATGGAAGTAGTGGCGTTTTGAAATGCAGACTTTGATGGAATGGTCTGCGGTCGTCATTACGTTTGCAGAGTCCCTGATGTGCCTAAACAATAGAAACCCCCCACAAGTGACCCCATTTTGGAAACTAGACCTCCCAAGTAACTTAATTAGATGCCTGGTGAGCACTTTGGACCCCAAAGTGCTTCACAGAAGTTTATAACGCAGAGACGTGAAAATAAAAAATAAAAAATTTTCCACAAAAATATTTTTTTAGCGCCCAATTTTTTATTTTCCCAAGGGTACCAGAAGAAATTAGACCCCCAAAGTTGTTGTGCAATTTTTCTTGAGTACGCTGATACCCCATATGTTGGGGTAAACCACTGTTTGGGCACACGTCGGGGCTTGGAAGGGAGGAAGCACCGTTTAACTTTTTGAACGCAAAATTGGCTGGAATCAATGGTTGCACCATGTCGCGTTTGGAGACCCCCTGATGTGCCTAAACAGTGGAAACCCCTCAATTCTAACTCCAGCCCTAACCCCAACACACCCCTAACCACAGCCCTAACCCCAACACATCCCTAACCCTAATCCCAACCCTAACCATAACCCTAACCACAAGCCTAACCCTAATTCCAACCCTAATTCCAACCCTCACCCTCTTTCCAACCCTAACCCTCTTTCCAACCCTAATCCTCTTTCCAACCCTAACCCTCTTTCCAACCCTAACCCTAACCCTCTTTTAACCCTAACCCTAATCCTCTTTTCAACCCTAACCCTCTTTTCAACCCTAACCTTCTTTTCAACCCTAACCCTAATGGAAAACTAAAAATAAAAATATTTTCTTTATTTTATTAGTTCTGCCTAGCTATGGGGGTGATAATCGGGGGGTTTATTTACTTTTTCTTTCATTTTGATCACTGTGAGAGTGATCAAAATGAAACAATGGAATCTGCAGCCGGCAGATTCGGGCGGGCGCACTGCGCATGCGCCCGCCATTTTCCAAGATGGCGGCGCCCATCATCCGGACCCGAGGGACACCGGGAGGGACGGGGGACTCAGGAGGTACCGGGGGGGTGAGGGGGGGATCGGAGGCTGGCGGGGAGCAGAGGGAATGGGAGGGGGGCAGATGATGACAGCGGCGGCAGATCGCCGCTGTCATTCAGTTGCGGGGGGGCGATCGCCGGTAGGGTGGGTGGAATCGGTGTCTCCAGCCATGTCCGATGCTACAGCAGCGTCGGACATGGCTGGATTGTAATATTTCATCAATTTTCATTGATGAAATATTACTATCGCTCTGATTGGCTGTTTCACTTTTAACAGCCAATCAGAGCGATCATAGCCACGTGGGGGCGAAGCCACGCCCCCTGTGGTATATTACAAAGCCCCCTGTATCTGCAGGTCGGGTGACCTTTCAGTGACCTAGGTCACCCGACCCGCAGGGGGGCTTTAAAGTCATGACGCCACATAGGCGTCACTGGTCAGATTTGAACCAGGTTTCATGACGCCTATGTGGCGTCATTGGTCGTGAAGGGGTTAATCTTCTCCTTTTATTAGCCAGTCTCAGATATGGCTTTTTCTTTGCCACTCTGCCCTGAAGGCCAGCATCCCGAACTCGCCTCTTCACTGTAGGCATTGACACTGGCGTTTTGTGCATACTATTTAATGAAGATGTCAGTTGAGGACCTGTGAGGCGTCAATTTCTCAAACTACAGACTCTAATGTACTTGTCTTGTTGCTCAGTTGTGCAGCGGGGCCTCCCACTTCTCTTTCCACTCTGGTTAGAGCCTGTTTGTGCTCTCCTGTGAACGCAGTAGTACACACCGTGGTTGGAAATTTTCAGTTTCTTGGCAGCTTCTTGCATGGAATAGCCTTCATTTCTAAGAACAAGAATAGACTGTTGAGTTTCACATGAAAGTTCTTTTTTTCTGGCCATTTTGAGAGATTAATGCAACCAACAAATGTAATGCTCCAGATTCTCAAAGGAAGGTCAGGTTTATAGCTTCTCTGTGCTAACATACTTGCACAAGGGTTTTCAAGAGTATTCTAAACATCCATTAGCCTTCTTACACAGTTAGCAAACACAAAGTACCATAAGAACACTGGAGTGATGGTTGTTGGAAATGGGCCTCTATACACCTATGAAGATACTGCATTACAAACCAGACGTTTGCAGCTAGAATAGTCAATTACCACATTAACAATGTATAGAGTGCATTTCTGAATCATTTAATGTTAGCTTCATTGGAAAAAAAACTGTGCTTTTCTTTCAAAAATAAGGAAATTTCTAAGTATCATAGGGGACAGTGATCTTATTGTACGTGAAGTGCTGCAGAATATGATGGCGCTGTATAAGCAATGCATAATAAATAATGATGTTTGTAACCCAGCATTCAAATACAAAAATATGCTGTAACTTTATTGATTGAAGCTTTATTGTGATTTTGCTCTGATAACTTGTTTTTTCTTATAGATGCCTATAGTGTCAGTAATGCTTAATGGATCTTCAATGGGATAACAGTTCTACCACAAATGGAAACTTCTGTCAAGTCATCAGTCAATCAGCCACAGAGAGCATTCTTTTTCCAATGTATTACACTTTTGTGTTAATCGTTGGTTTCTGCGGAAACATTTTGGCCATTCATCTGATTATCAAGAGAGCAAAAAAAGTGAAATCTTCTGAAATCTATATTATCAACCTGGCAGTTTCGGATGCCCTATTTACCCTCGCTCTGCCTGGACGAATCGTCTATTACATTTTACGTTCCAATTGGGTTTTTGGAGACTGGATGTGCAGACTGACCGCATTCATTTTCTATATGAATACCTATGTTGGGATTTATTTTATGACTTGTATCAGTGTTGACCGCTATATCGCTGTGGTGCATGCCACAAAGTACAGAAAGTTCAGGAAGGCCCGCAATGCTAAATTCATCAGTGTTGCAGTTTGGTGCCTTGTGTTCCTGCAGACAGTGCCCCTACTTCTGAAGTCAATGACACAGGTGATAGGTAATTCTGTGACATGCATGGAATTCTTCAACTTTGTAACAGTTCCTATGCTGCCCCTGCTGATCCTGATAGCTTGTGTTTTGGGGTATATTGCACCCATAGGAGTCATTCTCTTTTGTTCTCTCCAGATTAATATAAAACTTTGCAAGTTATTAAAGGAGAATGATGGAAAACAACATTTTAACAAGGCATTTACAGTTATCATGACTGTGCTAGTGTCAGTGGTATCATGCTTTACCCCATACCATATAACTGTAATCCAATTCATGGTACGGAAATTACTGTATGTACCGTCCTGCCAAGAAAGTATGGTGTTCAAGAGGACACTCCAGATCACTGTGGCTCTCATGAACATAAACTGCTGTATAGATCCTATCATCTATTTCTTTGCTTTGAAAGCTTATAAAAGAAAGATTGTCAACGTATTCAAAAGAAATGGCTCAATTTCAACAGTGGTGCCAGAAAGAGAAAGTCAGGAAGCAACATTGGATGCCCTACGATAGAGAATTCATGTCACTGGGGAAAGTTGGCTCTATACATCCAATATGTCCTGTAATTCATGTTATATATTATAGTTATCAAAACTATATCAGTCCATTAAAAAGATTTTACCCTAATCTTTGTCACACTCATTCTTCTGACACCTACTGGATTATACATTTATGACTCATAGGTGATAAATGTAGTATATGAGAAAACACCTTTAAAGGTTTGTTCCCATCTTCATAAATGGGTATTGTCAGTGAGTACTTGTGAATACAAGCAATTTACTGTTAACATTTTCAGCCGTTCTTGAGATATTACACACTTTTCATCTGTTTACATCCTGTTATCTTAGAGACCAACCACTGCTTCTAGACAGGACAACATTATCTACTGAGCTTGTAAGCATCATCTAAAAGCTTGCCAGAATTGTTGAAGCACACTGTGACTTTCTGTTCCTCGCCAGCTTCAGTACAGCGCTTACAAGCTAAACAGCAGTGTTTGGTCTCTTAGGCACTGAGCAAACAAAACAAAAGTGTTAATATCTCAAGAACAACTGCAAGAACTATCTGACAATATTCATCAATATTCAAGTAACTCTTGCAAAGACCAGTAATTCTTTTTTATGGCCAACCCTTTCTCTATTACTGAGAAATCAGCATTTGAATAGATATGTAAATGAGGCTGTAGATCTGAAGCCTTTGTCACTCCAGCTCTATTCCTCACCTAGTGCCAATTTTGATGAAGGTGTGTCTCCCCCAGAGCGGGATACTAAGGTCGCCGGGCAGTGTTAGATTCAGGAGGTCACAGGGGTGGCAGCTGTGCCCTGTGCCTGTGCTCCAGGGACAGTGAAATGGGGGTTGAAAAATAAAGTAAAAATAAAAGAAATTTGAAAAAGAGTAAGGGAGTGAGGTAAAATTGTGTGCGTGCAGTGGTCTCTAGCAGAGAAAGCATAACTCCCATTGCTTACAAAACACATACAAAACAGTACATATTTAACCATTTTGTGGCAGCATAGACACGGGGCGCCATATTCCCCCTAGTTAAAGATAGCATGTCCTTGGTCTACACTGCTGAACATAAGCGTATAACAAAATGACAACATTTAACCTGAGTATAGGCGAACAGTCACATTAACTGATTTGAGTCGTGGATTACAGCCCAAAACCACTTCTGATTGGTTGGATTGTCCCTGAGTGCAGCTGCAGGGCACACAGACCATAATATGAAATTCACTGCACTGGCTGGTTTAGATGGCTTCCTGCCATGGCACGATGAACAGTTTTCCTCTCAAGTTTATGAGTCTTTACAAAAGTTTTTTTAGTAGAATAAGGCATACTAACTTCTGAAATCTCACATTAGTCCATGTGGGCTAACATTTTTAGCAGCGTTACCTAAAGCAAAGTGCAATGTAAGTACAACTCAAAACTAACTCATTAATCTTAATATTCTATGAGAATATTTTGCAAATCATTTCTATAGCGAGAAGGGGTTTGACCCTGTGTGCTACGCTGTGACCTGCGCAAGATAGGAATACTAGACAACTTCCAATGACTCTCTGAACCTACCATGGGTACAACAGGTTCACTGCTGACTGTGGGCAAGCTTTCTGATTCTTCCGCATGCAAATTGTTAGTGGTTGGCATTAGCGACTCATCGCTTCCAGAACAATTTGGTGTCTCTGGTAAAGACCATTGTGGGAAAACCATCACTGGAACTACCACTGCGTTGTTAACTTGTAGCCCAGAACTAGGGAATTCACCTAGAAAAGTGCGAATCTTTGTATCAGCCTTTTCTTTTAGCTTAGAATTTTCCTTAGTCTCAACTCTTTCATGCAATTGTGCTGGACATACCTTCAGATTGTCTCTTGATACGGTAGTACACGTTTTTCCGCCGTCTTTGGAGATAGTACACACTTTGCTGTTGTCATAGCTAGACGGTTGAATAGTTTAAGGCTGGGCCTCCCATTGGTCATCTAACTTGTGGTTTCTTCTCTTTTTCTTTAGCACTTGTTCACCTGTTGGTAAAGGGGTTGCCACAGCATGTCTATTAAAGTTCCTTTCCTGTTTTTGCCTAACTTGAGCAAGACCTTCCTCTACACATTGCTGAACTTTTTGATACTGCAATTGTCTTTCTGTATTCCAATCCGTGTCCAATTGGCTGGATATGGTTTCAGGAGTTAGGACTCCCATTTTTAGGTCGATGGGTAGTTTACCTGGCCTTGCATGCATCAAGTAAGCTGGGGCATATCCTGTTGCGCTGGTTGGGATGTGATTGTACATTTCGATCAAATCAGGCAATTTCTCAGGCCATTGATTCCTTTCTTCTAGTGGTAGGATCTGCAATAAAATGATCGCCAGATGATTCAATTTTTCACAAAGACCATTGCCTTGTGGGTGGTATGGTGTAGTTCTGATCTTTTTACATCCATAGAGGGAGCAAAATTCTTGAAAGACTTCTGCTTCGAAGGCTGGACCTCTGTCTGTCAGCACTTGATCTGGGTAGTCATGGGGTCTGCAGAAATACTCTTGGAATGGCTTTGTAGCTGTTCTTGCTGTTTGGTATTTCACCGGAACGACCACTAGGAAATGGGAAAAGTTATCCACTATTGTTAAGGCATAGGTATACTCTGATCGGCTGGGGGTTAGTTGCACGTGGTCTAGGGCCACCAGTTCCAGAGGTTGTTTAGTGATGATGGGCTGCAAGGGGGCCCTTTGATTGGCAGAATTCTTTCTTCTGAGATTACATGGGCCGCATTCCCTATACCACTGTTCAATAGACCGTCTCATACCTGTCCAGAAGAAGCGGTCGCGGATGACTGCCTCTAGCTTTTTCCAACCAAAGTGTCCCACTTGATTGTGGTAAGCTTCCAAGACCATGGGCATGACTTTTCTGAAGACCACTATCTGCCTTACCAGTTCATGCGTTCGTGGGTTAATAGCTCTTCGGATCAACTTGCATTTAAAAAGGAACTGCTTCTTTCTCTCTTTCCACAACTGTTGGACATCTGCAGGAGCATCAGGAGCTGGAGATGAATCTGCTTCACCAAGGAGTTCTTTGACCATACATATAGCCTGGTCACTGCTCTGCATCTCTGCCCAACCATGGTGGGGTAGTGGATTAAGGGAAACTTCATGAACGGCAAGACTTCTCCCTGTCACGTGGTTAGAGTCTTGGGAGGCACCGTGGCGGTAGAATTCCGGCATCTCTATTTCTTCTAGATCTTCTGCTGGATCAGGAGCATTTGGCATACGGGACAAGGCATCGGCATTGTCGTTTTAAGTGTCATCTCGGTATTTGATGACGAACTCATAATTGGACAACCGAGCCATCCATCTTTGTTCCAAGGCGCCGAGCCTGGCGGTCTCCAGATGGGTTAACGAATTGTTGTCCGTATAGATGGTAAATTTAGATGAGGCCAAATAGTGCTTAAACGTCTCAGTCACTGCCCAAACGTTATCCAAGAATTCTAGCTTGAAGGAGCTATAGTTGGTTGTGTTCTTCTCAGTAGGACGAAACTTCCAACTGGCATAAGCAATGACTTTCTCCTTACCCTGCTGCTCTTAAGATAGGAGAGCTCCTAACCCAACATTGCTGAAATCAGTGTGCAGGATAAATGGCTGATCATAGTCTGGATACACTAAGATCTCTTCTCCAGTAAGTGCTTGCTTAAGGCTGATGAATGACTCATCCAACCTAGCATTCCACTCTATCAGGGGACTCTTGCCTCTGGCCTTTTTGGGTTGGCCAACTAGGAGATCTTGAAGTGGGGCTGCCAATTTAGTAAAGTCTTTGATAAAGGGTCTGTAGTCTCCCACTAGGCCTAGGAATTGTCTGACCTCTTGAATGTTGGTGGGTACCTGCCAGTCTCTGATGACAGTCACTTTGTCTGGGTCAGGTGCTACTCCTTCTGCACTCCTGACATGGCCTAAATACTGCACTTTGGGCTTTAGGAGATGATATTTAGATGGTTTTACCTTTAAGCCGAAGTTGGACAACGCCTCCAAGACCTCAGCCAGGTGTTGCAGATGTTCCTTATAGGTCCTGGAATATACAATCACATCATCCAAGTACAATAGCACAGTCTCAAAGTTCATATGTCCCAGGCAACATTCCATAATTTTCTGAAAGGTCCCAGGGGCACTGCTCAATCCGAACGGCATGTAATTAAATTCACATAGCCCCATAGGAGTAGTGAACGCAGTTTTTTTCTTTGTCTGCCTCAGCATCAGGAACCTGCCAGTACCCTCTGGTTAAGTCCAGAGTGGAGAAGTACCTAGCTGATTTTAACGCTGCTAGAGACTCCTCTATGTGCAGTAAGGGGTATGCATCTTTGTGAGTAATTTTGTTAAGTTGTCTGTAATCTACACAAATGTGCATGGTACCATCTTTCTTTTTGACTAACACCAGGGGAGCTGCCCAAGGACTGTAGCTATCCCTGATTACCCCTGCTTGTTTCATTTCTCTTAGCATACCTTTTGCACACTGATAATGAGCTGGAGGTACGGGATGATACCTCTCTTTGATAGGTGGGTGATCTCCAGTGGGGATGTTATATTGAAACCCTTATACTTGCCCAAAATCCAAGGGATGCTTACTGAAAACCTTCTCGTATTCTTGCATCTGTTAGGACTGGCGGAACGCACCAAATTATAAAATAATAGTAGGTGCGTTC
Organism: Dendrobates tinctorius; assembly: GCF_039654945.1. NCBI lineage: Eukaryota > Metazoa > Chordata > Amphibia > Anura > Dendrobatidae > Dendrobates > Dendrobates tinctorius. Next base: position 14,936,327 of record NW_027361694.1, read on the forward strand.
GCAGCCCGGGGTCCACCGTGCAGAGGTGGTACACTGCTGCTAAGTAATGGTGGAAGAATTAAGCGGTGTGAAACCAGTCACACTTGGGTTACGTCACCCACTGTGAACAGCGCGAACTCTGTTACTGCACAGAGCCGCACCACCGCTGAACGTAGATGCCGGAGCCTGTTTAGCTCACAGAGCCCAGCCAAAAGAGCGCAGCCACAAAACCCTACCCCAAGGACACGGGGTTAGAGTCCTTCTAGGCCCACTGAACACGTGGCATAGACGCTGGCTATGGAGAGCACGTGCACTGAGGTGTGCCGAGTCCCTGGTGAGGCCTGATGCCTGACTCAACCTCAGACCTACCTACACCTAAGCCTGGGCGCTAGCAGGCTAGGCTGCACAACACGTGCATACCAAGGGTAGGGGTTTCTTAATGAGTCATTCACCAGAGACATTCATACGTGCGTACATCACTCACTCCACATAGTCTGTAAATACAGTCTATCCTAGCGCATGGGCGAGCGGCCATGCAAACCTTTTATAGCCACGGGCATCCGGGACCTTCCTGGCTTCTCTGATGGGCCAATCTGAACACGAGCAGGACCTGAGCACGTGACCCTCGATCTCCAATGGGAAATCAATCCACGGGCATGCTCAGTGGCCCGACATGAGGACTTAGTCCCTGGAGAATCTCGCTGCTGAGCAGCATGCATTGTCATAGCTGTGCCATAGGTGGCAGCAGCAGCAAGCAAACCCATGGAGTTGGCCTTGGCAGACTGCCAGGACCGACGAATCTGCTGAGCAGGCTCCACTGCGGCTGAAGAAGAATGGGAGACCGCTGGGTGCAAGGCTCTGGATTCCTGCTGTGCAGTGGCAGGAACCCGACACCTAACATTACCCCCCCTAGGGCCCCCTCCCCTCTGAGCCTTGCTACGCTCAAACGCCGCAATGAGGAGCGGAGCGTGGATGTTCTCCACTGGCTCCCAGGTCCGAGCCTCTGGACCATGACCCTTCCAATCCACCAAATAAAACTTTTTGCCCCCATCACCTTGCATCCCACGATGGCATTGACCTCAAACTCGTCCGAAGACAAGTCTGATGTCCCGGCAGATGACTCGGAGAACCGGGACAAGTGAACAGGCTTAAGGAGGGACACGTGGAATGTATCAGAGATAGCCAAGTGTGGTGGAAGGGCCAGACGGTAGACCACAGAGCTGATCTGCTCGAGGACCTTGAAGGGGCCAATGTAGCGCGGTGCAAACTTAGCGGACTCTACCCGCAGCCTGATGTTTTGGGCGGAGAGACACACCAAGTCGCTAGGGGCAAAAGTCGGAGCAGGGCGCCGGTGTGCATCAGCGGAGGTCCTCATTCTCTCCTTGGAAGCCCGGATAGCATCCTGGGTGCGATCCCAAATGTCGCGTGCCTCCACCGCCCAGTCTGCCACCCTGGAGTCGGTGGATGACACAGGCATGGGCACAGGGACGCGCGGATGCTGACCGCAATTTAGGAGGAATGGGGTCTGACCGGTGGAGTCGGCCACAGCATTGTTCAAAGCGAACTCTGCCCACGGCAGCAAGGATGCCCAGTCGTCCTGCCTGGCCGAGACAAAATGTCGAAGATATGTGATCAGGGTCTGGTTGGCTCTCTCTACCAACCCGTTTGTCTCGGGATGATAGACCGAGGAGAGATTCTGCTCAATGCTGAGCAGGGAACAAAGCTCTCTCCAAAACCGAGACGCAAACTGAGGACCCCGGTCACTGATAATCTTGTCCGGCATGCCATGCAGGCGGAAAACGTGCTTACTGAACAACACTGCCAGGCCCTGCGCAGAAGGTAAACGGGAGAGAGGTACCAAGTGCACCATCTTAGAGAAATGGTCGGTGACAACCCAAATGACCGTGCTGCCACTGGACTTGGGTAGCCCCACCCTAAAGTCCATACCGACCATCTCCCAGAGCCTGTCCGCTACCGGCAGAGGAAAAAGAAGCCCAGTAGGCCGCTGCTGAGAGGACCTATTCTGGGCACAAGAGACGCATGCCTGAATATAATCCCTGACGTCACGAGCCATATGCGGCCACCAGTACGTCCTCGCCAAAAGTTCAGAGGTCCGTTTTGTCCCGAAATGTCCACCCACCCTGGACGAATGAGCCCAAGAGAGGACCTTCGGTCGCAGACGGGCAGGGACCAATGTCTTCCCCGTAGGTACTGACTCAAGGGCAACCAGAGCCACAGTCCTCAGGCTCTCGGATGGGACGATCAGCTGAGGCTCCTCATCCTCTTCCTCCGATGACACCACGGAGCGGGAGAGAGCATCGGCCCGGACGCTCTTCTCCCCGGAGAGAAAATGGAGGGTGAAGTGGAACCGGGAAAAGAACAAAGACTATCTGGCCTGGCGAGAGTTTAGCCGCTGGGCTGTTTGCAAATAGACCAAGTTTTTGTGGTCGGTGAACACCTGGAAAGGGTGGCGAGCCCCCTCCAGGAGGTGTCTCCACTCCGAGTAGGCCAATTTCATCGCTAGCAACTCCCTGTCCCCGATGGCATAATTCTTCTCCGCTGGTGTGAAGGTCTTGGAGAAAAAGAAGCATGGGTGCTTCCGACCTTGCGTGTCCTTCTGAAACAGGACCGCTCCAGCACCGACGGAAGAGGCATCCACTTCCAGAATGAAGGGCTTATCTACATGGGGGCGATGTAGAATAGGAGCTCTAGCAAAATGGGACTTAATGGAGGAGAAGGCCTTGGAGACCGGTTCCGACCACAACTTGGGATTTGCACCCTTCTTGGTGAGGGCTACCAAGGGTGCTACCAAAGTCGAGAAGTGGGGGATGAATTGGCGATAATAATTTATGAACCCCATAAAGCGCTGCACCGCTTTGAGAGAATGAGGTTCCTGCCAATCCATCACTGCCTGTAGCTTGGCAGGATCCATGGCCAATCCCCGGGCGGAGATGATATAGCGCAGGAAAGGCAAGGACTCCTGCTCAAACACACACTTCTCCAACTTGGCATAGAGGGAGTTTGCCCGCAGGCGATCGAAAACTCTGCAAACATCTCTCCGGTGGGAGTCAATATCTGGAGAGTAGATGAAATATCATCCAGATAGACTACAACCGAGGTGGTAAGCATATCCCGGAAGATATCGTTCACAAAGTCTTGGAAGACGGTCGGGACATTACAGAGGCCGAAGGGCATCACCAGGTATTCATAGTGCCCATCCCTGGTGTTAAATGCTGTCTTCCATTCATCCCCATCATGGATGCGAATCAGGTTGTAAGCCCCCCGCAGATCAAGTTTGGAAAACACCCTCGCTCCCCGTAGCCTATCAAACAGCTCTGATATCAGGGGCAGAGGATACTTATTCTTAACGGTGATGGCATTAAGACCCCTGTAATCAATGCAAGGACGTAGTTCCCCACTCTTCTTCTGGATGAAGAAGAATCCCGCCCCCGCAGGTGACACTGACTTCCTAATGAATCCTCTTGCCAGATTCTCCCTGATGTATTGAGACATGGCCTCTGTCTCCGGGAGAGATAAGGAATAGACTCGATCCCGGGGAGGCTCAGCACCAGGCAAGAGGTGAATAGGACAGTCATAGGGGTGATGCGGTGGAAGGGTCTCCGCCGCCTTTTTGAAGAACACGTCCGCATACTGTCGATAGTGTTTGGGGAGCGAGGAGAGATCAGCGGGAACCTCTGTGGAGGCAACCTGAATGCACTCCCTCAGACATCTACCCTCACATGATTTACTCCACCCAATAATCCTCCCTGAGGACCACTCTATATGGGGGAGTGGTACCGCAGCCAGGGGACCCCTAGAAGTACCTGGTCAATACCCTCGGGCATGACAAGGAGGGATATCGTCTCCTGATGAGATGAAGCCACTGAGAGTAACAAGGGGACGGTCTGGTGGGTTATCTGTGAGGGTAGAATGGCGCCGTTCACCACTCTGACGGTGACTGGTGTAGACATCATAACCAGGGGTATAGCGTGCCGTTGAGCGAAGGCTGATGACATAAAATTGCCCTCTGCCCCGGAATCCATGCAAACCTCCACCGCCAGAGTGGAAGAATCAAGCTCAAGTGTCCCCTTAAAGGACAGCTTGGAGGAAAACGTTGCTGATTCTAGTGCGCCGCCTCCTATTGCCACTAGGCGCGAGCATTCTCCCAGCTGCTGTGGGCACCGGTTGGCAAGGTGACCGGACTGCCGGCAAACATGACAGCTCACAGGAGCTCGAGCGGACCGGGGCCTGGATCCCTCACGGGAAGCCCCCTGACGCTCGAACGCCCGATCCGAAGATTCCAGAGATTTAGTAAAACTAGGTGCCAACCTAAACCTCTGCCTACACTGGTCCCGCTCCAACCTTCGCTCGGCGAAGCGAAGATCTATATGGGTGGAGACAGTTATAAGCTCCTCCAGTGTAGCGGGAATCTCCCTGGTGGCCAGAACGTCCTTCACATGGCCAGCCAAACCTCTCCAGAATGCCGGAATGAGGACCTTATCTGGCCACTCTAACTCTGAGGCCAGCGTCCGGAACTGGATGGCAAAGTGGCTGACCATGGACGAGCCCTGTGGCAATGCCAGCAGCCGGAGTGCGGTGTCATGGGTGACTCGTGGTCCCAGATAGACCTGCTTCAGAGTGTCCAAGAACCGTGAGACACTCTGCACCCCATGATCACCATGCTCCCTCAGCGGTGTGGCCCACTCCAAAGCCCTGCCCGACAAGAGGGAAATAATAAATCCCACTTTAGCCCGCTCAGAGGGGAATCGTGCGGCCAGCAGCTCCAGCTGTATAGAGCACTGGCTTACGAAACCCGTACAAGAAGCACTATCACCCGAGAACTTCTCGGGCAGCGGGAGGCGGGACAAAGTCAGGGCAGGGATGGCTGTGGTCACACGGAAGACAGCCTCTGTGGCTGCCTGAACAGCGACCGCAGTAACATCCGCAGCTGAGGCTGAACGCTCGAGAGCCGCCAACCTGCCCTGCAGCTGCCGGATGTACTGCAGCAGTCGCTGTTCATCCGCCATTACTAGCCAGACCCTGGCGCTAGGATAATGTTAGGACTGGCAGAACGCACAAAATTATAAAATAATAGTAGGTGCGTTCGCAGCCCGGGGTCCTCCATGAAGAGGTGGTACACTGCTGCTAAGTACAAGTACTGGCGGAAGAATTAAGCCATGTGAAACCAGTCACACGTGGGTTACGTCACCCACTGTGAACAGGGCAAACTCTTTTACTGCACAGAGCCGCACCACCGCTGAACGTAGATGCCGGAACCTGTTTAGCTCACAGAGCCCGGCCAAAAGAGCGCACAGTTAGAGTCCTTCTAGGCCCACTGAACACGCGGCGTCTCTGCCGCGAGCGCCGCTATAGACGCTGGCTATGGAGCACGTGCACTGAGGCGTGCCGAGTCCCTGGTGAGGCCTGATGCCTGACTCAACCTCAGACCTACCTACGCCTAAGCCTGGGCGCTAGCAGGCTAGGCTGCACAACACATGCATACCAAGGGTAGGGGTTTCTTAATGAGTCATTCACCAGAGACATTCATACGTGCATATATCACTCACTCCACATAGTCTGTAAATACTGTCTATCCTAGCGCATGGGCGAGCGGCCATGCGAACCTTTTATAGCTACGGGCGTCCGGGACCTTCCTGGCTTCTCGGATGGGTCAATCCAAACACGAGAAGGACCTGAGCACGTGACCCTCGATCTCCAATGGGAGATCACTCCACGGGCATGCTCAGTGGCCCGACATGAGGACTTAGTCCCTGGAGAATCTCGCTGCTGAGCAGCATGCATTGTCATAGCTGTGCCAGAGGTGGCAGCAGCAAGCAAACCCTCCGTCTGAACAGAAGAGCCATTGCCATCCATCGCTTCTGATGGATCCAAGGGTTCTACAGCCTGAATATCGTTGTTGCTGACTGTGAATAGTTTGGCTACTGTTGCATAACGGGCCAAGCGAGCTTCCTCCTCTCCACAGTTCAGAAAACGTACCGGGACCCTGCCCCTTTTAACATCAACAATTCCCTTGGCCGTCAGCATAGTAGGTCTGCTATCTGAATAGACTGGTTCAAAGAGAGCTTGGTAGTCCCGTCCTCTTATGCCTATGGCTGCTCTGCACCAGATGAGTCTCACTCCTAGGGGGAAGCATATTGGAGTGGGGATCACTCACCCTTACACTACCAATCTCTCCACCAGTTACCACCACCTGCTGTTGCTGCACAAGGGCCTAGATTTCTTTATTGAGGGCATGCTGTTCTTTGTACAGGGCCGACTCAACCATGTCTTGCAAAATGGTGATGACCTCACTTAAACAATTTTCAATCACATTTGTGCCTAATGTTATGATAGGTTGACACTCTGCTCTTTCCACCTCTACCACCATGAGACCTTGAGCTTTGAGCTCCACCTTCCCCACTTTAATGACAACCTCCTTGTACCTCACCTGTGTCAGAGGTTGACCATTACTTGCTATTAGTGACAAGTCACCATCAGGAAGTTGGGTGAAATCAGCATCAGTCCAATATCTCTGGTACAGTGTGTGTGAAGCATTGTGGTTACCTGTGATCCAGTGTCCATGAGGGCGGTGAAGGGGATACCATCCACTACCACGGGTATAAGTGGACGTCCTCCAACATACCTGTTTCTCCAGTTAGTTGGACCAGATTGTCTTACTCCTGGGGGTTTGTCCTTGCCCCCAGGGGTCGCCTATTTAAAGGACATTCTCTTTCAATATGATCAACCTTATGGCACCATCTGCAGATGGGTCTTCCAGAAAAGTCAAATCAGTCTGCTGATCTCCTGCCGATGTGGGCCAGTTGTCGCTGCTGTTGTAGCATCCTCTTTGGCCGTCGCCATGGGAGATCATATGGGCTTGATGCTAATTGGATCCTCTCTGTGGAGGAACAAGTCTGGAAGTCTGAACAGTTTTACATAGAGCAGCCACATTTTTAGTCAGTTCCTGTACTTGCAGTCGTAAACCTGCAGTAGAATCATCAACTGGAATCTGCACATGCTGTACTGCAGGCACCTGGGATGAGGATACTGCCCCCTGGTGGTATGTAACTGCTGGATGTTTAACTGGCTCAGTGCAGACATAGGTAGATTCTCTTAACATACGGATGGATCTGTCCTTAAACTGAACAAAGTCCATGTCAGGGTTCTGCAATGACATCATGCGCACTTGAGCCTTACTGGAATCATACAAAAGACCCTCAATGAACTGCTCTTTCAGCATTTTGTTCTCATCTCTTACACAGTCTGGATCAATTTGTTTAATGGCCCGCAGCTCCTCCTGCAGGTTAAGGGCATAGTCTCTAACAGTGTCCTGTGATTTCTGCCTGCAGCTGAAAAATCACATCTTTATTTCTGAAGCAGTAGGGGCGTCAAAAGTATCCTTTAGTTTAGCAAAAATGTATTTTACAGTCTTTTTATCAGTCGCTGGCCAAGATTTAACTTCTCTCTGAGCAGCGCCACTGAGCTGACTTGTAAGTATACTGACTTTCTGCTCCTCTGACAATGAAATTTACCCTAACATGCTACGCAGCTTCTCCTTGAGGTATGCGATTCGCCAGTGTACTGTGGCAGCCATGCCAGACCTGGTATATAAGGCATGGTGAGAGACAATATGGGAGCTGCAGCTGCTGCACCCTGAGCATCGTCAGGATTAGACATCTTACCCCCTAGTTAACCCTTGCAGGGGTGCGACTCACCGCTTCAGTTGCTGCAGGTCATTGCTCCTGTAGGAATTTAGGCATGCACGGGATCATGTTCATGACGCCAGGTTTCGGCTCGCCCAGAGCGGGGTACTCAGGTCGCCAGGCGGTGTTAGATTCAGGAGGTCATGGGGGTGGCAGCTGTGCCCGGTGCCTGTGCTCCTGCGACAGTGAAATGGGGGTTGAAAAATAAAGTAAAAATAAAAGAAATTTGAAAAAGAGTACGTGACGCCAGTTGGAGTGTTTGACTGTAGGATAGCCGGCACTGCAGATGATCCCTGGGGGGGTAGATTGTGATGGCAGTGCAGATGTTTAATCTCCTCCAACCAGGGCTGATCCCCAGAGATTGTGATAGAAGTACATGGCACGGAGTAATAAGGCAGGAGACAAGGAAAGTCGCTTTATCATTTACTGTAGTTCAGATGCAGTTCAGAGGAGATATTACAACTCTCACCAGGTTTACAGTCTGCTCTGCAAGATGGGAATTATCTCTCTGCTGAGACTCGGTGTAAACTTCCTGCTATTCTAATCCCTTCAGGGACCAAGGCTTCCCAGAGTTTGGAACTTCCAGTACAGCCACTTACTCACTGTGTTTTCTCCCCTTGGCAATTTGCAGCTTGGATCCTGTGTGAAGCTCAAGTTTCTTCTTGCACAATCCTTCACTGATTCTAGTTTGCTGTAATCTTCCTGGGGGAAAACACTCTGCTGTTGATTGTATAAACCCACACAGTCTCTCAGCTTACCACTCTGCTCTAAAAGCATGGATGGCCTAGGGGCTGATTCACTGATTCTTCTTAGCTTTGCTCCTGGAGGGAGCACATGTTATGGCTTCCAGGAGCGTTCTCCATTTTCCTCCACTGTCTTCTTCACAGAAAAACAACTCGACTCCTCCCCCTCCCAGTTATGGTACGTCTCCAAACCTCTAAGCTTCAGGGAAGTAAGGGAGTGAGGTAAAATTGTGTGTGCGCAGTGGTCTCTAGCAGAGAAAGCATAACTCCCATTGCTTACAAAACACATACAAATCAGTACATATTTTACCATTTTGTGGCAGCAAAAACATGGGGTGCCACAAGGTGCATGCTGGAATCAGAGACGCCTGATCTAAGATGCACACATCTTTTAATGAATCAGGTAAGACTTTAAAGTGATGTTTTCATCATTGCTGCTCATCATAAATTAGACAAGCGAGTGTTTCCACTGCTTGTCGTGCCCTCATTTCATCCCAGCTCCAAACATTTTGATACTAGTTTGAAACTGGCAAAAGTTGTAAAATTTTGCTACTTTTCAAAGTGTTTTATGAATTCTTTTATAATTACTTTGTTGAATTGGGGCCCTAATTTTTCTTGACTGTCTATGCCAGGGTTCCCCAACTCCAGTCCTCAAGGCCCACCAACAGGTCATGTTTTCAGGATTTCCCTTGTATTGTACAGGTGATGCAATTATCACCTGGGCAATACGAAGGAAATCCTGAAAACATGACCTGTTGGTGGGCCTTGAGGACTGAAGTTGGGGAACCCTGGTCTATGCTGGAAGAAACACACCGTTGACCTATAGTATGTCGTTGGATTATAGGCTGCAAAACCCTGATGAATAATAGCGGCTATTCGCGGTTGGAACGGTGTTCTTGGGGTAGTACTCATCCTTCTTCCTCCAAACATGGTGAGTGGAGATGAAACCAAAACGTTCTATTTTGGTCTCATCTGACCACATGACCTCCCATGCCTCCTCTGGATCATCCAAATGGTCATTGGCTAACTTGAAACAGTACTGGACATGTGCTGGCATGATCAAGGGGACTTTAATCCATGACGTCATAGTGTGTTACTAATGATAATGTTTGAGAGTGGTCCCATCTCTCTTCAGGCCAATGACCAGGTTCTCCCATGTAGTTCTGGGCCAATTCCTGACTTTTCTCAGAATCATCCTTACTCCACGAGGCAAGTTTTGCATGCAGCCCCAGACCGAGGAAGATTGTGTCGCTCCGTCTGCAAGTCTGGGCTGCAGACAGACAGCGCCCCGAGTAGCACCGACACCCTTTACCCCTATACAGGGATCTGGATTTACTGCAGAGCCCAGGAAGCGCTGTCTGAACAGGAGCAGAGTGCCAGAGCAGAACGGTCGCAATAGAACAGCAGGAAGGGAGCCAAAAATGGAGTCGGAAACCAGGCGAGCAGTGGAGGTACAGAAACGGCAGGCAGAGGCAGAGTCGAGAGTCCAGGCAGAGGTCAAAAACCGGGAGAGTAGCGGAGGTACAAAATCGTCAGGCAGTAGAGGGGGTCAGGAATCCAGGCCAAGGTCAGCGTCAGTAATCAGGAGAAATGCAAGGTACAAAAACGGCAGGCAACAGAGTAGTCAGAAGTTCAGGCTGAGGTCGGAGTTAACAATAGGCAATCACAAGTAACACGTAGGGGAACAAAGAATATATCCGGCGGCTTGCAAGCCCAGTCCCAAGGTATTTGAGGGATCAGGTCGTCCCTCACAGGCTCCCGGGCTGGTGATGTCATCAGGACCGCCCCCAGGACCAGACCTGATGATGATGCACCAGCCCCTTCATGACTGACAGAGGAGCGGAGTCTGCGTCCAGTAGACGCCTGCGCAGAAGCCCTTTCATTGTTGCCGCCCTCACTCGGGCGCGAGCCACGGCGCCTCCTAGTGGTTGAGGGCGGAACAGCAGGCCCCGAGATCGATGACGACATGTCAGTCCGGCGTCTCCTGGTGGCCGAGGCCTGGACAGCAGGCCCCGAGCCCGGGGGCGGCGTGACAGTCCGTCGCCTCCTAGTGGCTGAGGGCGGAACAGCGGGCCCCGAGTCTGACGGCGACGTGACAGTACCCCCCTCTCCAGGAGGGGCCTCCGGACCCTCAAAACCCGGTTTGTCAGGGTGAAGGAGATGAAATCTCCTAATTAATGCCTTGGCATGGATGTTCCTTGCGGGGACCCAGGACCTCTCCTCCGGGCCGTACCCCTTCCAGTGTATAAGATACTGTATGGAGTCTCTCACAAGGCAGGAGTCAAGGATACCCTGGACTTCATACTCCAAGGACCCTCCGACCGAAACCGGAGGAGGAGGGGACTGGACAGGGTGAATTGGGGAGCGATACAGTTTGAGGAGAGACTTGTGGAACACGTTATGTAATTTAAATGACTGCGGAAGTTTCAAACGGAAGGCTACCGGGTTAACCACTTCTATAATTTCATATGGGCCGATAAATCTGGGACCCAGTTTGGCAGACGGTACTTTCAGTTTGATGTTTTTAGTAGAAAGCCAAACCTTGTCCCCAACCCCCAAGTGTGGCCCCTTGGACCGTCGTTTGTTTGCAGCTGAAGCCTGTCTAACTTGAGCCCCTTTCAAATTCGTATTTACTTCAGACCATATTGTTTTCAAGCGATGTATGTTTTTCTCTACCCCAGGGAGCTCCGACATCCTAGCCGAGAATGACCCAAAGCGCGGATGCAATCCAAGGTTACAAAAAAAAGGGGTAGTTTTAATGGAGTCCTGGTAGCGACTATTTAAGGCAAACTCAGCCAATGGTAGATGTTCTACCCAATCGGACTGGTGTCCTGACACGTAACAACGGAGGTATTGCTCCAGAGCTTGATTAGCACGTTCGGTTTGCCCATTGGTTTCGGGGTGGTAGGCCGAGGAGAACGATATCTCAACACCGATGCGTTTACAGAACGCCCTCCAGAATTTTGAGACGAACTGGGTACCTCTGTCGGACACAATATTTGACGGAACACCATGAAGACGTACAATGTGCACAAGGAACAATTTGCTCAAGGTTTCGGAGTTAGGCAAGCCAGACAGGGGAATAAAATGGCACTGTTTGCTGAACCTGTCTACCACCACCCAGATACATGTTTTCCCATCTGAGGTCGGCAGGTCTGTGATGAAGTCCATGGAGATGTGGGTCCATGGACTCTCAGGGGTGGGCAAGGACTGAAGCCAGCCAGCAGGGCGATTATGGGTGGATTTGGCGCGGGCACAGACTTCACATGCTGAAACATAGTTCTTACAGTCCTTGACCACCGTTGGCCACCAAAAGTTCCTAGTTACCAACCTGGTGGTATTATTGAGCCCAGGATGACCTGCCAGAACAGAGTCATGTGACTCTTTAAGAACTTGAAGGCGAAAGGAATTCGGAACAAACAATTTTTGGGGGGGGTGTAGTGTCAGGAGCTCGTTCCAGAGACCTACGGATCTCCTCCAGAAGGTCCAAGGAAACTGCCGACACGACGATCCCATTGGCTAATATCGGAACGGGTTCACAGTCTTCGGCTTGTGTGGGGCAAAAACTGCGAGAGAGGGCATCGGCCCTCACATTTTTCGTGCCAGGGCGAAAGGTGATTAAAAAATCGAACCTTGAAAAGAACAAGGCCCACCTGGCCTGCCTGGAATTCGGTCTTTTAGCTGACTCCAGGTAGGTCAGGTTTTTGTGGTCTGTAATGATGGTGACCTTGTGTTTGGCTCCTTCGAGAAAGTGACGCCATTCCTCGAAGGCCCATTTGATTGCTAGCAATTCCCGATTCCCAATATCATAGTTCTTCTCTGTGGCAGAGAACTTTCGGGAAAAAAAAGCACATGGGCGCAGCTGAGTGAGGGCTGCAGTGCCTTGCGATAGCACAGCTCCCACTCCGACTTCGGAGGCATCCACCTCCACAATAAATGGGCGGTCTAAGTCAGGTTGTACTAAAACCGGGTTGGCCACAAAGCATTCTTTTAATGTAGAAAATGCTTGAATGGCCTCGGGATTCCAGTTGGCCACGTCCGCCCCCTTCCGGGTTAGATCCGTGAGTGGCTTGGCAATCTCAGAAAAACTCCTGATAAACTTACGGTAGTAATTGGCAAATCCCAAAAATCGCTGCAGTGCTTTCAGCGATTTGGGTTGCACCCACGCCTTAGTAGGTTGGATCTTGGCAGGATCCATGCGGAACCCCCTGCCTGAGACCATGTACCCCAAAAATTGTACCTCCTCAGCGAAAAAGACACATTTCTCCAACTTAGCAAACAAGGAGTTCTCCCGCAGTCTCTGCAGTACTGAACGGACGTGTTGAGCATGTGTCACAGGGTCAGTGGAGTAAATCAAAATGTCATCCAAGTACACAACGACATACACACCACAGATGTCCCTGAAAATATCGTTAACAAAGTGCTGAAACACTGCAGGAGCATTGCTGAGTCCGAAAGGCATTACTAGGTACTCAAAGTGACCAAGAGGTGTATTAAACGCTGTCTTCCACTCATCGCCGTCTCTTATGCGGATTAGATTGTATGCCCCCCGGAGGTCAAGTTTAGTAAACCAACGGGCTCCAATTAGCTGATTAAAAAGATCAGGGATGAGTGGAAGCGGGTACTGGTTCTTTATAGTGATTGCGTTTAATTCCCGGTAGTCAATGCAGGGTCTGAGACCACCATCTTTCTTCTCTACAAAGAAGAACCCAGCTCCAACTGGTGAAATAGATGGTCTAATGAACCCCTTTCTTAAGCTATCCGCTATGTACTCATTCATGGCCTGACGCTCTGGACCAGAGAGATTAAATATTCTCCCTTTTGGAAGACGGGCATCTGGAATTAGGTTTATAGGACAATCATACTCTCTGTGGGGCGGTAGTTTCTCAGACTCTATAACGGAAAAGACATCTCCATAATCCCTGAGAGCAAACGGTATGAAGGGGTGTTTTTTTAGCTTGGTTTGATTTACTGCTACAGACATGCAATTATCCTGGCATTGCGAACTCCAGCGCACCACATCACCCAGGTGCCAGTCAATGACAGGGTTATGTTGACGTAGCCACGGCATTCCCAAAATGACTGCAGAAGATAGATTGTCCAACACAAAAAAGGAAATAAGCTCAGTATGTAGTGCTCCTACTGGCATAGTTATCTTAGCAGTAACAAATTTAACCCCCTCCTGAATAATGGATGTGCCATTAATAGCCGTGGTTTTAATTGGAATATTAAGTTTCAGTAGTGGGACACCAAGTTTTTTAGCAGCAAAAGAGTCCATAAAATTCCCTTCAGACCCGCTATCGACATAGGCTTTTAAACACAGAGAATCCTGACCAAAATACAATGAAATAGGTAGTAAAACTTTGGCCGCATCTGCGGGCAATACCTGAGCCTCTGCGCAACCATAGCCAGAGCTGCTCAGAGGCTGATGTTCCCGGGGTACGGATCTCTGACGTTCAGCTTTGTCCCTGGAGTCTCCTAACTGCAGCATGCTCGAGCAGGAAGGTGAGACTGATCCTCCAGGCTGTAGACTGAGGCTTAGTAACAGGTGTTTTAGGCCAACAATCAGCTCAGGCAAGAGAGGAAAGGAAAAAAAAAAATTCAGAGAAACTGTCTTTATATAGGTGTGATATATATATACACACAAGAGACAGTTTTATTTGGGCCGGATATAATGTCGCGTCCGTCTGCAAGTCTGAGCTGCAGACAGACAGCGCCCCGAGTAGCACCGACACCCTTTACCCCTATACAGGGATCTGGATTTACTGCAGAGCCCAGGAAGCGCTGTCTGAACAGGAGCAGAGTGCCAGAGCAGAACGGTCGCAATAGAACAGCAGGAAGGGAGCCAAAAATGGAGTCGGAAACCAGGCGAGCAGTGGAGGTACAGAAACGGCAGGCAGAGGCAGAGTCGAGAGTCCAGGCAGAGGTCAAAAACCGGGAGAGTAGCGGAGGTACAAAATCGTCAGGCAGTAGAGGGGGTCAGGAATCCAGGCCAAGGTCAGCGTCAGTAATCAGGAGAAATGCAAGGTACAAAAACGGCAGGCAACAGAGTAGTCAGAAGTTCAGGCTGAGGTCGGAGTTAACGATAGGCAATCACAAGTAACACGTAGGGGAACCAAGAATATATCCGGCAGCTTGCAAGCCCAGTCCCAAGGTATTTGAGGGATCAGGTCGTCCCTCACAGGCTCCCGGGCTGGTGATGTCATCAGGACCGCCCCCAGGACCAGACCTGATGATGATGCACCAGCCCCTTCATGACTGACAGAGGAGCGGAGTCTGCGTCCAGTAGACGCCTGCGCAGAAGCCCTTTCATTGTTGCCGCCCTCACTCGGGCGCGAGCCACGGCGCCTCCTAGTGGTTGAGGGCGGAACAGCAGGCCCCGAGATCGATGACGACATGTCAGTCCGGCGTCTCCTGGTGGCCGAGGCCTGGACAGCAGGCCCCGAGCCCGAGGGCGGCGTGACAGTCCGTCGCCTCCTAGTGGCTGAGGGCGGAACAGCGGGCCCCGAGTCTGACGGCGACGTGACAGATTGACAGTCATCTAGTGCTTCTTCCATTTTCTAATAATTGTGCCAACAGTTATTGCCTTTTCATCAAGCTGCTTGCCTGTTGTCCCGTCGCTCATCCCAGCCTGGTGTAGGTATACAATTTTGTCCCTGGTATCCTTAAACAGCGCTTTGGTCTTGGCCATGGTGGAGAGGTTGGAGTGTGATTGAGTGTGTGGACAGGGGTCTTTTACACAGGTAACAAGTTCAAAAAGGTGCAATTAATACAAGTAATGTAGTGCAGAGTAGGAGAGCTTCTTAAAAAAAATTTAACAGGTCAGTGAGAGTCAGAATTCTTGCTGGTTGGTAGGTGATAGAATACATATTTCATGCAAATTAATTATTTAAAAATAATACAATATGATTTTCATTTTTTTATGCTAAGATTCTGTGTCTCACAATTTAAGCATACATACAGAAAAATTACAGACCTCTCCATTCTTTGTAGGTGGGAAAACTGGCAAATTCAGCAGTGTATCAATATTATTTTCCCCACTGTACATTATCTACAGACAGTGAGTTGCTTATCACAGAAAGGGGCTCAGTCAGACTAGCATGCATGCGCTGCTGTAGTCCAGGAAATGATAATCACCAAGTGATAAAACCTTCAGTGTAAGTAAACAACAGTACACAGCCTCACGAATATGCTACATCGTTGATTTTAGTGTTTTAACCTCTACCTTATGCTGTCCGCAGAGTACATATCAAAAACCTGCTGACAGATTCCCTTTAAGTACACTTCAATGTAAAGGCCCCGTTACACACAACGATATTGTGAACGATATTGTGGCGCCCCTGAGGCTCAGTCGTCAGAGAGGTACTGCACCTTCTCCTAAGGTGTGGTGCCCCACCATCCAGGTAAGTTGGGGGCTCCTGACCACGCTCCAACACTCGCACCCCACACAATAGGGTAGTTCAGCATAACCACATTGCGGCTCCTTGCTTAGAGAGAGAGAGGCAGAGCACCTTTGGTGGTTTCCTGCTTGGAACAATAGGGGAGGTGGGTGGAGTTCAGAATATATATTTAAGAGTGGGACGGTTCCAGGATTAGGTTCAGTTCAGTTGAGTAGGAGAGGAAGCCACTCGGAGAGGATTGGGGATCCCTGGAAGAGGGATGGAGGAAGGAGTGCTGCAGCTGCCTCAGTGATCTGAGCCAGCTGGCACGGGAAAGGAAAGAAGAAGGACATTGAACTGAAGCCTGAGCTTCCATAGAAGGGAAAGGACAAGTACGGAACGTAGGAGTAAAGGGAACATAGAGGACGTGGGTTAGAGGAAGAACCCTGCCTAGAAATTCTAAGTGCAAGGCCGGGGCCCGGTCCCCGAGGTTGTATGAACACTAACGGTTCTGCAGCAGACACCGGTGGAGTAGTGGGCTGTAAATGCACTTCTCCCATCTAAGACTTGAGGGCACAACAGCAACACGGATAGAGAGCTGGGACTTAGGAGTAGAGAGTCCCCGAAGCAGGCTACAGCTGTCTGCCGTGCAAGTAGAGTTCTTGGGAACATCTGTCAGGAGGAACTCCAGTGTAACACAGTACTAGGAGATCTTCACACTTAAAGGCGCTATAGAGGAGACGTTCATAAAAGGCACATAAATTGGCAGAGTGTGGAAGGGAGATTTCCATCTTGCCTGGTGGTTGACTGAGTCCCTGACCCGGAGGACACGGCACAGAAGCGGGCACTACAGACTGTGAGTAAAGCTTTGGAACTACATGCCCTGGTGTCCTCCATTCCTTCCTGCGTCCGTCCGCCTGGCACTGCTACATCCCCTGCACCAGACACTACACCATCTAAGTGTCCCCATATCTACACTGCCCTGGGACAGCAGCCCTGCCTGTGGAGGGCTAAAACAGCATTGCTGCACCACACCATCTGTCCCAGAGGATCTGTCTGCAGCATCGGCTTAACACCTCACTTGCCGAACACCACAGGTGGCGTCATGAACTATTCATTTATCTACATTCCACCATTCACATCTTCCTATTACTTGGGCGCCCAGGGCCACGGTCCGGGTAACCGCTGCTGTGACACATCCCACCGATACCAGCCCGATACCGAGTACCCCACAGCCCTGGGAGGGCGACCCATTATCGTTATAACGTCACCAGTTTGGTGGCGTTGCAGCGATGTCGAAACGACATCGTTGCGTGTGACACGTAGCAACGATCAACGATCAGTTGGCTGATCGTTAATCGTTGCCAAATGGTCTGGGCCATAAATCTATCGTTGGTCTTCAGCTGGGCAGCACACATCGCTGCATGTGACAGAGAGAGACCAACGATCAGCGAGCTCCCAGCGCCATACAGCAGACGTTGGGAGCTGGTATCCAGAGTAAACAGCGGGTAGCTAAGAGCTGCGCGGCTCTTAGATACCCGCTGTTTACCCTGGATACCAGTTTGCTCGCTGGTCCTAATCACTAGTGAGTCTGTCTATGTGACAGCTCACCAGCGATCAGCTAACTATGTCCCAGCGATCCCATCCACGTCGGATCGTTGGTGGGATCGCTGGGACATTGAAGCGTGTAACGGGGCCCTTATACAGAGTGAAATATGTTTCCACCAATTGGGGGAAATTCAATTAATCTTTATTAAGTGAAAACTTTTCTTAAAATGCTACAAGATTTAATTGAACAGAACTTGTGTCTTCACTATGTTATAGGGTTGGTGTCTGGCAGTTTACACACTATGTTGCGAGTACCATGCCACTTACTGTTTATCACATTTTCTTTATATGTGATTTTTATATGAACGTGTAGCTTGTCCTTTGCAGTTTGGAAACTAATAATCCATTATCGTACTCACTGGGCTGATGGACTTCTATAAGACCCTAACTACATTTGTAAAAATGTGGTTTCCTCTTACTAAGGAACTAAAAGCACAGCACATATTGGTTATTACCACAAACATTTATGGTAGCAACAACCATGTCACAGCACCATGTTAGCACCAACCATGCGACCATTAACCAGCTATTTGTTAAACCTAAAAACATTTCCTAGAATTAAAACTGAACTAAAGGCAAAGCCACCAAACAAGGAATATAAATCTTCCAAAAATTCAAGAATTAATACAGCAAAAAAGGGACACCAGTGTTTACTGACCCTGGTCTGAGAACTAATGTACTCTCAGGATGCATCAAACCCATGTAGTAAAGATGGTGGCAATACAGGTGCAAAATACTGATGAGAAAACCATTCACAACACTACCAATTAATGGAGGGGGTGATAGCTTAGTGTTAGATTGCACAAAAGTGGCTTATATAGGGCGCTGATCACACACAGGTAATGCACAGTGTCTGGTTTACAGCCTTACAGCCTATTTGTGACGCCCATACTATTAGATTAGGGGGGCTGCACAGCACTAAGTGCAACCCATGAGAACAGACACCCTAGTTTACAAGGTCAAAAATGCTGGGCTTGGCTGCACCCTGAAAAATGAAGTGCAAAAAAAATTTATATACATAATATATGAGGTATTCGTCGATATTTTGGCCAAGATATGCAAGCTCGCAACCCGCGTCAAGGGTCCTCACACTTGCGAATCCTAACACTAAACATAACAGAAAAGCCGCAAAAAGAGGAATAAAAATTTTGCAAAAATACAGCAAAAAGGGGCAGCAGAATTTACCTGCCCTGGTCTTAGAACTAATGCATTCTCAAGATGCAGCAAACCCATGCAGTATAGATGGCGGCAGCACATAGAAAATAGTTTTGCAGTACGACTTTGTCTGGAAAAAAACTTTTATCAATAAACTTCAACACAAAAATCTAATTTTTCTTCATCTTATGGTGTGTAAAATCTGAAATCATCCTGCCATCATGTGGCAGGCTAGAGAAATACAAATGGTCGGACACTGACTTATGCTTCTCACTTAAAGTCAACCAGCTTTTCTCATGTTCAACTTTCAAGCATGTCAAATATGCTGTACTTAAAGGTTCTACCCAGATAGTATACAAAGGGGTCTGTATTTTTGTTATTTGCATTTTATTTAATATCCTTACAGGAATGAAAGCATTTGTAATGAGAAAGTTCTATGTCAATGTTATAGCCATAATGGAAGAAGTTCACGGATGTATAGAAGTCAGCCTGCGTACATAAGAGAAGTATATAGTGCTAACTTTCATATTTGAATAAAATCCCAAACCCTTTTAAAATGTATTGCATTACAGAGTTACATATAGCTGTATTTGAAAAGCAGGGCTATTACCATAGTCATGACATGTTATGGAATTTCAAAATTTGAGATATCCCCTTTGTATGGTATAGTGGGACCACCGGCAGGATGAGGCCATTTCATCCCAATTCAGCCAACATAATAAAATTAAAACATCAGATCACAGAAATAAAGAAAAGCAGAATTTTAACCATGCTCCCAATACTGCAGTGCCCGGTGTCACAGGTGTGTCAGATATAAACAGTAAATGGAGGGCACCACCAGAAAAATGTATATTTATATGTAAGAGCAAGAGGTCTCACCAGGGTATCCAAGTAGACATGTAATAGAGCAAGAAAAAGTCAAACCCATAAAAGGGAGCACCTCAATTGCATAAGAAATATATATATATATATATACCAAATATATGTGTAATACAAAATTTGAATTTTTATTATTCACCAAAAAAATACATAGAGACAGAACAAAACACATATAGTATAAAAACAATTAAAATTGCATCTGTGTGCAAAGGAGAGTCAAGACCAAATGCCACACCTCAGTATAACGGCAATGGCAAACCACAGCAGGCTCCCATAAAAGGCGCTGAATGAATAAATATAACTGGCTTTAGAAATGTATGCCTACAAATGTACAAGCATGTATAACAAAAAACTTATATAAATATAATATGTGCAAAAAAATTGCATATATAGAGAGTGACAAATGACAAAATTTAACAATTAGTATAAAATACCAAAAGAGGGTCCAACAGCATTTGTGATCAAAAATTGGTTTGAAAAAATGTCCAGTTGCTAATATGAAACAATGGTAACCCCTCAAAGGGGGGAATTTTATCACTGAGTCAACCATTGTTACCATTGTTTCATATTAGCAACTGGATATTTTTTCAAACCAATTTTTGATCACAAATGCTGTTGGACCCTCTTTTGGTATTGTATACTCATTGTTAAATTTTGTCATTTGTCACTCTCTATATATGCAATTTTTTTTGCACATATTATATTTATAAGTTTTTTGTTATACATGCTTGTACATTTGTAGGCATACATTTCTAAAGCAAGTTATATTTATTCATTCAGCGCCTTTTATGGGAGCCAGCTGTGGTTTGCCATTGCCTTTATACTGAGGTGTGGCATTTGGTCTTGAGTCTCCTTTGCACACAGATGCAATTTTAATTGTTTTCATACTATATGTGTTTTGTTCTGTCTCTATATGTATTTTTTGGTGAATAATAAAAATTCAAATTTTGTATTACACATATATTTGGTATATATATATATATATTTCTTATGCAATTGAGGTGCTCCCTTTTATGGGTTTTACTTTTTCTTGCTCTATTAGGTGTGTCAGATGCTCAGTCGCTCTGCAAATGACTGCAGGTCTCTGCATTTGGCATTGCAGATGCCTTCTCAATCCTTCTGACTTTTGGACCCAGTGGCAACTTCCCTCCGGCTCTAATTCCCACACCTGGACCTGGGTGTTTATAGATTCTCAGCCTGCTTCAGGGAGTCACCGGTGATATTCATATTTTTCCCTTGTGGAGGCTTGGAGCTATAGCAGTTGGCTTACTTCCTCTCTGGTGCTGTTGGAGGATGATTAGGGTTACCTCTCTGAGTCTGCTGAAGCTAAGTTGCTTCCTCCTTGTTTGTCTCCCTTCTTCTCTTTAGTGCACATGAGGACTGACCAGTGCTCATCCCCCCATTCCCTATTCAGGCCCTAGGTCTTGGGATATACAGGGCTTAGCTTAGGTTCCTGCTCTGCGATTGGTGTGGAACCAATATAGGGACGGTAGGAGAGGCAGGATGCTATTAGATCTGCCTAGGGGTCTCCACTTCCCCCTTTCCCTAGCGTTTGGGTCTCCTTCCCCTTGTGTTGAACTTATTCTTCCCACACTGTGCGTGAAAGCTGGCTGTATAGTGCACAAAAAGGGGGCAGAACAAATTAGGCCTTGGGAAATATAGTGAGTGTGTAGCAGAAGATCTCTTCCATGTTATAAGGAGGAGAAATGCAAAAAAAGATCAGACTGACACTTCCAAGAAAACCCCTAAAGGTATATGCCTTTTTGTATGTATATTTTCAAAGCCGTGTATGTGCTCTGGTTGTCCATTTTATCTTTACATTAGTAGATGTGTTTGAGACATGATGTGGTTGCACTTAATACTATACAACTATTACAGGTTCTCCTCCTGTATTTTTCAGTATAACCTTTCTTACAGACTTCACAGCTCTACAGACCTATCAACTTACTCCAATAAAAAACAAATGTGCCACATATGGGGCCTTATTTCCCAAAACTGTCTTAAAGAATTACTGTCTTAGTCGCACACTCTAAACAATCACAGGGTGTGACGACACAGAATTTAATCTTAATTATGCCTGACATTTATTTTCAGTAGGCCAGGAGCCATAAGCTATTGTCTGAACGTCGGCTATTGAATTTGTGTTTTTCTTCGGTGGGTCAAGAAACAAATTGTTGTCAAATGAGTTGGAATATTGACTCTTGAAATTGATGTTTGTGAATTGTTGAATGGCTGCTGTTTACTTCTTATATCAGATCTTTCAGGTTATCGTCTGCTATCTTTGGAGGACAGGGGCACGGTTTTATTGAACAATCGATGTTGGCTTATATGTTGATTACTCATTGGATAAGACCATGTAGCTTGTTGACCTGCAAAACAGTAGAGGACAAACTAAGCAGATGGATTAAATACTCAAACAATGAGAGTTAATCTCATCCCATCTCCCCTTAGAAATGTGGATGAGGACATGAACCACAGATGTGGATATAAAAAGGGATTTTTATCCTTCTGCAAGGGGAGAGACTACAGAACAACAGCCAAGGCACCATCAAGGGGAACACATATTTTGCATTCTACAGAATGCCAGCTGAAGAATACAGATCTGTTCCATTGACCATCACTGAACCCATGGATACTCTGGTCACCTAGCCACGTGCCTCAATGGACTGTCAGCTTCCTAAGCTTTTCGTTACCTCCTTTTTGTGGGTGCCTGTCAAAAGTGGGATGCCACTTTTGGGGGTTGATGACCCTAGAAGTCCCGAAGTTGAAGTGTCTCTAGTCCTGGCGAGTCTGTGGAAGGGTGAGACTCTATATTTTTGTACTATCCTGGGTGCTTTGCTGGGGCTGTTCTATATGTTATTGTCTGTTGGTGGTTCAACGCAGTATTGCCACAATGTTTTACCCTCACCCTGTGTTGCCTGAGTAGTATTGTGCCCATGGGAAAGGAGAGCAGATATTCAATGGGATGAGCTCTGTTCCATTCGACCTTGAGCCAGTGGATGAGAGCACTCATTGACCCCCCCATGCCTCCACACAGGGTTACATTTTTAAACAGAATTAGTCAATTTAAAGCTCTGATTAGCTGCTATGGTCAACAAAGGCAGTTTTTTCATTTGACAGTTTTGATAAATGTGCTCCATAGTGTTTTTCAAATGGAAAAGGCTGATAGAGCTTTAGTCAGATGCTCATAAATCAGTAGCCATTGGGGGCTGGAGCCCTGTGTTTGTGAGAAAAGCTGTACCAAGTGCATGAGGATAACCTGCAATACTTGTATAGTAAGTGCCACAGAATCCTGTCCCCAACACATCTATTAAAGTAAAGTGGACAAACATTTGACCTCTTACTGTTATTGACCTATACAGTGGGGAAACTAAATATTTCTTATGCTGCTGAGTTTTGCAAGTTTTTCCACCTACAAAGAATGGAGAGGTCTGTAATTTTTATCATAGGTACACTTAAATTGCAAGACAGAATCTTAAAAAAAACAACATTGTATGATCCAAAAAAATCACATTGTATGATTTTTACATAATTAATTTGCATTTTATTGCATTAAATAAGTATTTGATACAATAGACAAACAAAGCATAATATTTGGTACAGATCCTTTGTTTCCAATTACAGAGATCAGATGTTTCCTGTAGTTCTTGAACACACTACAGTAGGAATTTTGGCTCACTCCAGATCTTTCTGGTTCCGGAGCTGTCACTGGGCAACAATGACTTTCAGCTCCCTCCTAAGATTTTCTATTGGGTTCAGGTCTGCAGACTAGGCCATTCCAAGACCTTGAAATGCTTCTTACAGAGCCACTCCTTAGTTGCTGTGGCTGTCTGTTTTGGGGCACTGTCATGCTGGAAGACCCAGCCATGGCCTATCTTCAATGCTCTTACTGAGGGAAGGAGTTTGTTGACCAAATTCTTGTGATACATGACACCATCTTATCCTCCCTTCAATACGGTGAAGTTGCCCCATAGCCCTTGGCAGGAAAGCAACCCCAAGATGTTTCCCCACCTTGCTTTACAGTTTGAACGGTGTTCTTAGGGTTGTACTCAGCCTTCTTCCTCCAATCATGGTGAGAGGAAGTGACATCAAAAAGTTCTATTTTGATCTCATCTGACCACATTAGCTTCTCCCATGCCTCCTCTGGTTTATCCAGATGGTCATTGGTGAACTTCAAATGTGGTTTGGATATGTGCTGGAGTGAGCAGGGGGACCTTATGTTGCTAATGGTAATGTTTGAGACTGTGGTCCCAACTCTCTTCAGGTGATTGACAAGGTCCTCCCATGTAGTTCTGGGCCAATTCCTGACCTTTCTCAGAATTATCCTTAGCCCAGAGCAGAACTACAAGGTGCGGAACGGGAGTGGAACAGAAACACAAGGTGCGGAACGGGAGCAGAGCAGAGCCACAGGGTGTGGAGCGGAGAGCAGAGAAGAGCTACAGGGTGTGGAGCGGAAAACAGAGCAGAGCCGCAGGGTGCGGCGTGAAGAGCAGAGCCGAAGGGTGCTGCGCGGTGAGCAGAGCAGAGCCACAGGGTGCAGAATGGAGCGCAGAACCGCAGGGTCTGGGTTTATAGCCCCCAAGGTGTCAGAAACTAGACACAAAGAGCACAGAAACGGGCCTGGGTATGCAGCCCCCAGGGAGGCGGAAAACAGGACAGGACCTGGCAACTCAGTAGCAAAGTACAGACAGCGAGTTTGTTTCTCAGGCATCTCCCTATGGGTGGAGATACCTTAAGTACCAGATACCTCTTGTCAATAGGCTAGGGACAAATTAGAGGTGTGCACACTGTCTCTATAAGACTCAGGAAGCGCCGGT
This sequence comes from Dendrobates tinctorius, assembly GCF_039654945.1. NCBI lineage: Eukaryota > Metazoa > Chordata > Amphibia > Anura > Dendrobatidae > Dendrobates > Dendrobates tinctorius. Next base: position 14,960,590 of record NW_027361694.1, read on the forward strand.
GGCACCACCCTAAGCATACAGCCAGGAAGTATGCAGCAAGCAAGGACATGAGGTTCACAGCATGGAGCAGGCAGAGGACAGAACTCACAGCATGGCCCGAAGCGGTGAGTAATAAGATGGGAAGCTATGCACTAATGCCGGCAGGGATGTTACAAAACAGCCATCATTTTTCAGGGATGATATACAGCACTCTATAATGCTGTTTAAAAGCCCCCAACCAGACCTGAAAGAAGAGAAAAAGACCTTTTATTATACTCACCTGCGAGGTAGTACGATGGTTGTCGTTCTTCTTGGTTTGGCATCTCCCTTCTTGCGATGCCGTCCTCCTTCTTGCTTTGTCTGGATGATGCATTCCTACATCATCCACACAGTCTTCCTGGCATTGCACTCCTGTACAGGCGTACTTCTCTGATCTGACCCGGGCTGAGTAAAGTACTGCAGTGCGCATGTGCCAGGACCATTTGACTTTTCCCGACACCTGCGCACTGCAGTACTTTGCTCTGGTCTCAACAACGCAGAGAAGTATACCTGCGCATGAGCGCAAGGCAGGGGAGACTGTGTGGATGACATAGGGACGTGTCATCCACATGAAGCAAGAAAGCGGACAGCATCACAAGAAGGGATGCGCTGGACCCAGACAGGTTCACTTTAACCAGCCTCACAAAAAAAATATTACATGATAAAAAATGTACATAACCAAATGTGGGAGAAAAAAATAAGCCCTCATTCATCATGATTTACAGAAAAAAAGCTATGGGTCTTGAAATATTGTAACCCTCCCCTTCTTCATCAACAAAAATATAAGTTGGCTCCACTGATAGAAAAAAATTAAAACTTAAGACTCGCAGAAATTGGCAACACAAAAACAAATGTTTTTTCTAGAGTATTGATTGTACAAAAGTAATAACGTAAATAAAACTATAAAAAATTGGTATTGCCACAACCATACTGACCCACAGAATAAAGTTACCACAATATTTGTGAAGCATGTGAATAGTGTAAAATTTTAAACTACAAAAAACAATAGCAGTATTGATATTTTGTTTCCATTTCACCCAAGAGTTATAATGTTACATAAGTTATATTTAACCCAAAATGGTACCCTGACAAATACAACTCATTTTTCCAAAAACAAGCCCTCATACAGCTACATCAATGAAAAAAAAAAAAAAATATATATATATATAATGAATACTGGAATGTGACGATGAAAGAAAAAGAAAATTGCTGTGACCTAAAAACTCTGAATAATTGAGTCCTGAAGGATACAGTGCCTTGCGAAAATATTCGACTCCCTGGAACTTTTCAACCTTTTCCCACATATCATGCTTCAACTATAAATTTTTGGTGAAGAATCAACAAGTGGGACACAATTGTGAAGTTGAACGAAATTTATTGATTATTTTACATTTTTGTGGAAATTCAAAAACTGAAAAGTGGGGCGTGCAATATTATTCGGCCCCTTTAACTTAATACTTTGTTGCACCACCTTTTGCTGCGATTACAGCTGCAAGTCGCTTGGGGTATGTCTCTTATCAGTTTTGTACATCAAGAGACTGAAATTCTTGCCCATTCTTCCTTGGCCAACAGCTCGAGCTCAGTGTGGTTGGATGGAGATCTTTTGTGAACAGCAGTTTTCAGCTCTTTCCACAGATTCTCAATTGGATTCAGGTCTGGACTTTGACTTGGCCATTCTAACACCTGGATACGTTTATTTGTGAACCATTCCATTGTAGATTTTGCTTTATGTTTGGGATCATTGTCTTGTTGGAAGACAAATCTCCGTCCCAGTCTCAGGTCTTTTGCAGACTCCAACAGGTTTTCTTCAAGAATGGTCCTGTATTTGGCTCCATCCATCTTCCCATCAATTTTAATCATCTTCCCTGTCCCTGCTGAAGAAAAGCAGGCCCAAACCATGATGCTGCCACCACCATGTTTGACATTGGGGATGGTGTGTTCAGGGTGATCAGCTGTGTTGCCTTTGTCTTCTCCTTGTTTGAGATGAAAGTTTAGAGGGATGGCCGGGTCTTGGTAAATTTGCAGTGGTATTATACTCCTTCCATTTCAATATGATTGCTTACAGAGTGCCCCTTGGGATGTTTAAAGTTTTGGAAATCATTTTTTATCCAAATCCGGCTTTAAACTTCTCCACAACAGTATCACGGACGTGCCTGTTGGGTTCCTTGGTCTTCATGATGCTCTCTGTGCATCAAACAGAACCCTGAGACTATCACAGAGCAGGTGCATTTATACAGAGACTTGATTACACACAGGTGGATTATATTTATCATCATTAGTCATTTAGGACAACATTGGATCATTCAGAGATCCACAATAAACATCTGGAGTGAGTCTGCTGCACTGAAAGTAAAGGGGCCGAATAATATTGCATGCCCCACTTTTTAGTTTTTGAATTTCCACAAAAATTTAAAATGACCAATAAATTTTGTTCAACTTCACAATTGTGTCCCACTTGTTGTTGATTCTTAACCAAAAATTTACATTTGGTATCTTTTGAGTGTGCTCAGGTGGATTTTTGAACAGAATCTGCCTAAGCGGCTAATGTCATTCACATGTACTGCTTCCTTTGTGTGTTTTTAGCAGAAATATAGTCAGTAATGCAAACTTCTGACTTCAACTCCTCCATTAACATGCTCTGAATTAAACTCATTGGCCTTGTTTATAGTAAATGACTCTAGCCCCCATACAGTACAAAATGCATCACCTGGTATTCTGGACATGTAGCAGGTTAGTTTTTCTTAAAGAAACTGGACTCATTACTAGCCCCAAAGTTAAAAAATAAAACGAAAAACTACTTCTCTCTGAATCAGCGCAGCTCCTTTGATTTCAAGACTGACAAACAATATCATACAATCGCTGTAGAAAATTAGCAACTGATGATCATCTGCAGCCTTCACAGTTTTGTCTGAGCAGTGGAAATAGTTTTTCCACTCGGACAAAACATGTGAAGGCTGCACATAGTATTTTATTTAGGCAACACTTTTGCATAGACTAGTAAAGCGGAAACAAAAGAGAACAATGTACTTGTTCTTCAAATGGAAATGTATCTGCACTTCCTCATGCCCTGACTCAGGTTTTCTATTTTAATTTCTTTTTCAAATGTATCCCATTTATTGTTGCACTTTCTTCCACTGACGTAATTGGCAGGTGGTACATTTAGTCAAATGTCTTTTTAACCCATCAAGCATTTATATTGTAAGAGTGCCCAGCTCATCAGAGGATTTTCAAATTCTTCTGCAGGTAGGACCCTGTTCACAAGTCCGTTTATGTAATCTGTCTGACTGTTCTAATGGAAAATTTACAGAATAAATAGGAAATAAACAGAATTTGCATGCTTTGCAGTCGTGTTTCCAGTGAAAGACCGAGGGGTCCCATTGTTATCTTTTGGGTCTATCGGCTTTCTATTTGTAATTTTTACAACGGAAGAAAAACTTCTGCCTGCAGGACTTCTTTTTTTGGTTCTAAAAATAAATAGAAAACTACGCAGCCGCACATAAATCTAAACAGAACAGTCAAAGGGAAAGTAAATGGACATGTGACCAAAGCCTAATTAGTGACACTACTTTTCAAAATCACTGCAAAACCTCATCAACAGATATTTTAAACATGTATCAATCTCATTAACAACCACATTTTTTTATATTTTCAAATCAGCTCTAAATGTGAGTTTGCACACTGGTAAACACTAGGGCACATGCCAAAGAAATTACCCAACGATTTAACCACATTTGTAATTAAATGGACAGGGACACAGATACAGTCTTATATCTTAAAAATCACTCCTTTAGTCTGGATTAAACTCTTTAGTCACAAGGAGGCCAGTCTCTTTTTTTTGGCAACTGATGGTATGAAGTGGTATTTTCCCTGCATGATTCTTGAGATGATTTCAGATCAAAATATTAGAGGTGCATTGCGGCTTCTGTATTATAGATGGAAATCCTATATAGTAAAAGAAAATATAAGAAACTTTGTAATATATCTTGGCAGAAAAATAGGATTCTTTCTTCACTTCTGAGCCACTTTCTCCTTGCTGGACTCACCATCCACTCTAAAAAAAAAAACACAACTCAAGGCCATCTTGGTCAAAACAAGACAGGCGTAAAGCATAGTGAGGTGCTTGATTATATACTGCAGTTGGAGGGATATTCAACGTCTTTGCAATTTTATATTGAGGAACATGTTTCTGAAATTGTTCCACAATTTTCAGATGCAGTTGTTAACAGATTGGTGAACCTCTGACCATCTTTGCTTCTGAGAGACTCTGTCTTTCCAACAAGCTCTCTTTATATACAGTCATGTGACTAAGGCTGGTTTCACATTTGCGTTTTTTAGCGCTGGAAAAAAACGCTAACCTGCGCATGCGTTTTTTCCCCTATATTTAACATGGGTGCGCATACCTGCGCGCTTGTAAGCGCATGTATGCGATTTTCATGCGCTGCGTTTTTTTGGGGTGTGCGTTGTGATTTTCCAAACGCAGCATGTTGCATTTTTTGGTCCTGCAAAAAAGCGCATGCGCACATATGCGCACGTTTTGCGCTAAAAATGGCCATTATAGCCTATGGATGCGCATATGTGCGCACTGGCATGCTCATGTATGCGTTTTTTTGCATATGCGATTTTTTTTTTTAACCATGGAATTTAGGGGTTTGGGTTAGAGTTAGGGTTAGTTAAGGAGGTTTAGGGTTAGGGTTAGGGTCAGGGTTAGGGTTGGGGTTTGGGTCAGGGTTAGGGTTAAGTATGGTTTGGTTAAGGGTTAGGGTCAGAGTTAGGGTCAGGATTAGGGTTAAGTATGGTTTGGTTAAGGGTTAGGGTCAGGGTTAGGGTTAGGGTCAGGGTTAGGGTTAGGGTTAGGGTTAGGGTTAGGGTCAGGGTTAGGGTTAAGTATGGTTTTGTTAAGGGTTAGGGTCAGGGTTAGGGTCAGGATTAGGGTTAAGTATGGTTTGGTTAAGGGTTAGGGTCAGGGTTAGGGTTAGGGTTAGGGTCAGGGTTAGGGTTAGGGTCAGGGTTAGGGTTAAGTATGGTTTGGTTAAGGGTTAGGGTTAGGGTCAGGGTTAGGGTTAAGTATGGTTTTGTTAAGGGTTAGGGTCAGGGTTAGGGTTAGGGTCAGGGTCAGGGTTAGGGTTAGGGTCAGGGTTAGGGTTAGGGTCAGGGTTAGGGTTAGGGTCAGGGTTAGGGTTAGGGTCAGGGTTAGGGTTAGGGTTAGTTAGGGTTTAGGGTTTGGGTTAGGGTTAAGTATGATTTGGTTAAGGGTTAGGGTCAGGGTTAGGGTTAGGGTCAGGGTTAGGGTTAGGGTTAGGGTCAGGTTTAGGGTTAGTAAAGTCATGGTTTGGGTTAGTGTGAGGGGACATCCAATGTTGGAAAAAAACGCAAACGCGGTAAAAACGCACTAAAAACGCATACAAACGCTTAAAAACGCTGCGTTTTTTTCATGCATGCTCATAAAAATGCTTGAAAAAAACGCAGCAGTTGTATGCTTTTGTATGCGTTTTTTCAATGCGTTTTTTTGCGGGAAAAACGCGCTGCAAAAAAAAGCAAGTGTGAAACTAGCCTTAGAACAAGAAATGGCTCAAAAATTTAGGTAGGGGGGCCAGACTTTATGAAGAACGGAATAAAAGAAAAACCCTAAAAATAACTAGTTTTCTATTCTATTTTTCAGTCATGTGACGTATTTTAAAATTAACTTTGCCTCAGGAGTGTTGGGTTCAAATAGAGCAGAGTTTCCTATAGGTCCCTTTCTTGGCCCTGCTACTACACTAAAATCTCACCCAACTATTAATACTACTGTTTGGTGTTGCTCCAATTCAGAGAAACAAACTTCTCTTGCCCATCCCATCACCTCACTCTCTAATCATCTGTTCTCCTGAGTTTCCGTTGAACCTAACAGACCCAAGTGTTTTAATTTTGCTTTTCTTGAGGGAAGTTTAGGGCAAAGCAGTTTGTTGAAAGATTAGCTTGGTTGTCATAGGAGGCTTTACAAAAATAGAAGTTCCTACCCCTCTGGGACCTTGGTGTTCAATTCAGGTTTGTTATTTTTTTTTCTTACCCTCCTTACTTAATGTAATTTTACATGATGAAAAACTGCCCTTAAAACCCTTTGTACAGGCGAGGGTACAATTCGTCACACGTTATCTATCATTTATTCTCTTCTTTTACGTCCCACAGATACATTTCCTCTTAAGCCCCTTTCTCACATAGTGAGATCGCTAGCGAGATTGCTGAAGTGTCACCGATTTTGTGACGCAACAGCGACCTCGTCAGTGATCTCGCTACATTTGACACGCAGCGACGACCGGCCCTCCCGCTGGATATTGCTGATCGTGCTCGAATGTCCTGGACCATTTTTTCTTTTCCAAACAATTATATTAACATTTTATAACAGAGCATACATAAATGCAATATCATGAGGCATTCATGACACATGAAAGAAAAAATAAAAAAACACATCCAGACTATAAATAATAATAATAACTCATGGAAACATTTCCAGCCAGCGAGATCATTTCTTTATAAAGGAAGGAAGACAGCCATTCAGCAACGCCAATTTTTGCTCATATGACTTATGTAAAGTCAGCTTTGCAATAATATCGAGTGAAGAGGGCACTCGAGTGGATTTCCAATAAAATGCAATTTCATTTTTAGAAACCAAAAGTAAATGAATAACCAATTTCCTAACAGAAGGATTCAAACGACTTGCATCCAACGAGAGCAGGGCGAACTGAGGAGTCAGTGAAAAATCTGATTGATTTAAAATATGAGAAATAAGAGAGGAGATGTCGTCCCAAAAATGCCGAAGACGTGGACAAAACCAAAATAAATGGGAAAGGCTACCATGATGCCCGCAATCCCTCCAACAGAGAGGGAAGGTGGAAGGGTTGATAAAAGCTAGACGAGATGGCGAATAGTACCATCTCGATATGATTTTAAATTAGGACTCATGGAGAGCCATAGACATGGTAGCAGAATAGGTTAGAGACATGGTCAGTTCCCAAACATCTGGGGTAACAAAAAATTCAAAACCGATTCCCATTTTTTCATATAAGGGGATTTTATAAATGTAGAATCGTTGTTAAACCACTGGTAGATATCACGAGTGGACCAAAAAATATTATGGCCTGAGTTGCATAAAATATTGATCGCTGGCTCCGATAGGAGTAAAGTGTAGAAAAGCAGAGGAGGGAACCCCAAACCTATTCTTAAGATGAGAAAAAGATACAAATTTATGACCATCAAAGATGTCATTTAATTTAGAAATACCCCAGTCAGCCCAAGTAGAATGCAAATCGAATGAATAAACAGAGGCCAGAAAAGAGAGAGGAAGCCTCAACAGGAGTTGAATCCTAGAAAAACCACTCTTAAATTTAAAAAACTTCCTCCAAGCCACAATAGCAGCCATAAAAATTGGATGATTAGACTGAGATAAATGCTTAGATGTCAATAGATTCAAAATAAGAGAACAAGGAGGGGAATTTTTATTAAAATAAAATTCCAAGTCCGCCCATGAAGGTATATGGCCAGTTGACCACCAACATAGACTTTGCTTAATAAGATTAGATTAATAATAAGCTGAGATGTTAGGCAGTCCCATACCTCCACGTAACTTATGTTTGCATAACTAATTCGAAGCAATACAGGCCTTTTTATTTCCCCAAATAAATAAATTAAGGCGTGTCTGCAGACTAGTTAAATAAGAAGTGGAAACAAGCAGGGGAAGGGATCTGAAAACATAAAGGATTTTGGGAAGGAATATTGATTTGGCTACTAGACATTTTCCCCACCAGGATAATTCTTTGCCCGCGTAAAAATTAAGGCCTTTAGAAATGGAGGCAATTAGGGAATCTAGGTTAGTGGAAATCAGAGATCCAAGGTTTCTAGATAACCGCAGACCTAAATAAACAATTTCCTTCTCCGCTCAACCCCAAGAAGAGACAGCCTTTATACTCCTGATTTGAGAATTGGTGAGATTAAATTGGAAAATTTTGGATTTGGACTCATTAATCTTAAAATAGGAAAAGGAGGAAAATTTTTGAAGAAGGGATTGTAAATGTGAAATAGAGGAGCAGGGATTAGTGAGAGACAGGAGGACATCTTCAGCATATAGACTGATCTTTGTTACACCGCTCCGCCATACTCACCCTCCACTCCCACGCTGCAGTCAGCCTCCACTCCCACGCCGCAGCCTCTCCCCACCCGACAGCCGCGGCGGTCACCTGAGACGGGCTCGCGACCGATGCCTTCCCTGCATGCTATGCGCATGCGCTATAGGCCGCGGCCGCGCCTCCTTCCTGCTTCTTATGCTCCGGCTGTGCCCTGACCCGGAAGCACCCTTGGACCAATGGCTGACCAGACGGGGCCATATCAGGCCGCTTCCCCCTGAGTAAGGCGCCTGATCGTTGTGTTTCCTAGCACTCTGGCCTTGCTTCATCGTGTGCTCTCTGCCCCTGCAGTTCCATTCTCGGCAGCAGCCTCTCAGTTCTGCTACCTGTGTTCCTTGCTCTAGTCCGCAGTCCAGCCTCCAGTGTTCCTGCCGTCTTACTCCAGTCCTGCCACCAGTGTCCCTGCCATCCTACTCCAGTCCTGTCTCCAGTGTTCCTGTCGTCCTACTCCAGTCCTGTCTCCAGTATTCCTGCCGTCCTACTCCAGTCCTGTCTCCAGTGTTCCTGTCGTCCTACTCCAGTCCTGCCTCCAGTGCTCCTGCCGTCCTGCTCCAGTCCAGCTTCCAGTGTTCCTGCTGTCCTACTCCAATCCTGCCTTCAGTGTCCTTGCCGTCCTACTCCAGTCCAGTCTCCAGTGTTCCTACTCCTGTCATTCCTCCTCGTTCCAGTCTTCTGTCTCTCTTCATTCCAGCCTCCTGGTTCCAGTGTTGTTCTGTTATTCTTTACTCCAGTCTCAGTCTTACTCCGGTCCATCCTGAGCCGCCCCTCTCGGTACCGGCTACCATGGTACTCGAACCCCTGGGCCTGCTCCTAACGGTCCCTGTATAGGGGTCGGTTCCATCTGGCAGCTCGCCCGGGGCTCCTCGGTGCCACGGTCCAGAGGGTCCACTCCTAGAGGTTCCTTCTCCAGACCACCCACGCTAACAGTACGATCAGGCCATGGACTCCGCCGGTACAACGGCTGCTACCCAGAAAGAGTTGCTATTCCTATGGGAGAATCAGGGTCGCATTATGTCAGCCATGAAGTGGATGGACACCCGTTTGTCAGCCTTACAGGTGGCCAATCCTGGAAATGCCACTCAGCTGGCCAGCCTCCAACAGGAGCTGGGTCAGCAGCAAGATACTCAAGCCCACATTTTGTCCTACATGGCCTGCTTTGATAGTCGCTTGTCAGCCCTCCAGGCTGCCCCTGCAGTGTCGACTCCTCCTCCCGCGTCTACTGCTCTCCCGACGCCCCGCCTCGCCAAGCCGCCTCGTTTCACCGGGGATCCCAAGCTCTGTAGGGGGTTCTTAAATCAGTGTAGCCTCCACTTTGAATGGCTGCCGCAGCAATATCCCTCGGATCGGGCCAAAGTGGCCTTCATCATGTCCCATCAGGAGGGAGAGGCCCTGTCTTGGGTAAACCCGCTCTGGGTCTCCCGGTTTTCCTGGATACGTTTCGTAAGGTTTTCAATGAGCCGGGTCGGTTAGCCTCTCTCACGGAGTCACTCTTTAACTTACACCAGGGCTCTCTCACGGTCGGACAGTACACTATTCGCTTTCGCACTATCTCCTCTGAGCTCGGCTGGAATAACGCGGCTTTGGTGGGGGCATTCTGGCACGATCTTTCTAGTAGAATAAAGGATGAACTTGCAGGTTGAGATACCCCGTCCACCTTAGAGGACCTTATATCGCTGGCTACCCGCATTGACCTGCGCTTCCTGGAGCGCGCTCGGGAGTCAGCGAGAGACAGGCGGTCCTCCAGGTCAGTTTCTCCTTTCACCCGGTCTGCCAGCTCCCGTTCGGTCGGGTCCTCTTCCCTCTCTTCGGGTGAGCCCATGCAGATAGATCACCTCAGGTTGGCCGAGTTGCATCAGAGAGAGAGACGGGCACAAGGTCTGTGCCTCTATTGTGGTGATTCGTCACACTATGTCCGCACCTGTCCTAAGAGACAGGGAAACGACACCACCTAGGTCAGGTTAGAGAGGTCTTCCTAGGTGATGATGGTCCCTCTCAACCCCTTACGATTTCTGTGCTTTTGGTTTCAGGAGGGAGGCGTGGTTCCGAGGTGGCCTACGTGGATTCGGGCTCAGCGGGTAACTTCATTCGGCCGGAAGAGGTGGACAAATACCAAATTCCTGTAGTCACTCTATCTAACCCAATTCAGATTGCCACCGTGGATGGCAAACTGCTACAGGTGACAGTCACCTTGGCCACTGAAGAGGTGGAGTTGCAAGTCGGAGCCTTACATCGAGAGAAGATAGCCTTTTACGTTTTGCCTAAGCTCTCTCACGCCATTCTACTCGGTCTTCCTTGGTTAAGGATTCATCAGTCTGTTCTCGACTGGTCTTCTGGAGAGATACTCCGCTGGGGGCACCCGTGCCAAGCTCGCTGTCTGACTCATGTCCGTCTGGTGGCCGCTCCTCGGTCATCTCCAGACCTCCCGGGTCTTCCTCCAGCCTACAGCTCCTACGCCGATGTTTTTGATAAGAAGGAAGCGGAGGTTCTCCCTCCACACCGGCCGTTTGACTGAACAATTGAACTTGTTCCCAGTTCAACCCCTCCAAGGGGCAGAATCTACCCTCTGTCTCCCGCAGAGACCACCGCCATGTTCGAGTACGTCCGAGAGAACCTTGCCAAAGGCTTTACACGGAAATCCTCTTCACCCGCGGGAGCCGGGTTCTTCTTCGTCAAAAAGAAGGACGGAACTCTACGGCCGTGCATTGACTATAGGGGCTTGAATGAGATTACCATCAAGAACAGGTACCCTCGTCCACTCATTCCGAAGCTATTTGACCGTCTCAGAGGGGCTCGGGTCTTTTCCAAGCTGGACCTCAGAGGAGCCTACAATCTGGTCCGTATCCGTGCAGGTGACGAGTGGAAGACCGCTTTCAACACTCGAGATGGCCATTACGAGTACCTCGTCATGCCCTTCGGTCTTTGCAATGCTCCTGCAGTCTTTCAAGAGTTCATCAATGAGATCTTCCGGGATCTCTTGTACTCCGGTGTGGTCGTGTACTTAGACAACATCCTCGTCTTCTCGCCGGACCTCTCGTCCCACAGAAAGAGTGTCCACCTGGTGCTTCAGTGTCTTCGGGAGAAGCGCCTGTATGCGAAGATCGAGAAATGTCTCTTCGAACAGACCTCTCTGCCGTTTCTGGGATACATTATCTCCGACACTGGTCTAAGGATGGATACTGAGAAGTTGTCTGCCATCCTCAAATGGCCTGGCCCCGTCGGATTAAAGGCGATACAACGATTCCTCGGGTTCACCAACTATTACCGACAATTTGTCTCCCACTTCTCCGCGATCACAAGACCCATTTCTGCGCTCACCCGTAAAGGGTCTACTTCCAAGGATTGGTCTCCTGAGGCAGAGGAGGCCTTTCTGATCCTAAAATGGGCTTTCTCCACGGCTCCGGTCCTGCATCGTCCTGAGAGCGATCGACCTTTTGTACTCGAGGTGGACGCTTCCTCAACGGGTGCCGGGGCGGTACTGTCCCAGAGAACGGTCGCCTGCACCCTTGTGGCTTCTTCTCGAAGGTCTTTTCCCCATCCGAGTGTAACTACTCGATCGGCGACCGGGAACTTTTGGCCATCAAGTTGGCCTTGGAGGAGTGGCGCCACCTCCTGGAAGGAGCTGTCCATCCTTTTGTCATCTTCTCAGACCACAAGAATCTGGCCTATCTCCAGTCTGCCCAGAGACTTAACCCTTGCCAGGCCAGATGGTCCTTATTTTTCGCCCGATTTGATTTCGAGCTCCGATTCCATCAAGGCAACAAGAACTCCAAAGCTGACACCCTGTCCAGGGTCTTCCAGCCGCATGAATCCACGGAGGAACCTTCGCATATCATTGATCCCACTAGGATCATCACCGTGGCTCCGGTGAACTGGCTTACTTCCCACCTGGCAAGACGCTTGTGCCAGAGAATCTCAAGCGAAAGGTTCTTCTATGGGGGCACTCCTCCAAACTGGCCGGCTATGCCGGAACTAAGAAGACCCTTGACCTTATCACACATCACTACTGGTGGCCCACGCTTCGCCAAGATGTACTCAACTTTGTGGCTTCTTGTCCATCCTGTGCAAAAAACAAAGTGCCACGGAGACCTCCGTCCGGCTTGTTGCTTCCGTTGCCCGTCCCTACGGTTCCTTGAGAGAACATCGCCATGGATTTCATCACCGACCTACCCTGCTCTGCAGGCTGCACAGTCATCCTGGTGGTGGAGGATCGTCTTTCCAAGATGGCTCACTTCGTCCCTCTGCCCGGTCTTCCCTCAGCGCCGGAGCTGGCCAAAATCTTCATTCGTCAAATCTTCAGACTTCACGGACTACCTTGACGCATTGTGTCTTACCGAGGGGTTCAGTTTACCTCCAAGTTCTGGCATTCCCTTTGTAAGCTCAAGAATGTTTCCCTCGACTTCTCCTCGGCCTACCATCCACAGTCCAACGGACAGGTAGAGCGTACCAACCAGACGCTTATGGGGTACTTAAGTCACTTCTCTAACGCCCACCAGAACGATTGGGTCAACTTACTGCTCTGGGCAGAGTTCGCTTATAACAACCATGCTGGTGAGTCTTCGGCCAAGTCTCCATTTTTCATTGTTTTTGGCAGACATCCTGGTGTTCCTCTTCCGATAACTCCTGCCTCCGAGGTACCTGCGGCCAACGCCTTGTCCTCTGAATTTTCTAAGATTTGGGCTGAGACCAACACATCACTCAAGAGATCCGCTGATCAGATGAAGAACTATGCGGACAAAAAGAGGTTGGATCCAGCTCCGTATCGTGTTGGGGACAAGGTCTGGCTCTCCTCCAAATTCATCTGATTAAAACTGCCCTCCTACAAATTGGGTCCACGATACATCGGTCCGTTTGAAATTCTGGGACGTATTAACGAAGTCGCCTACAAATTGAGGTTGCCTGCTTCGCTCCGGATCCCGAACACCTTTCACGTCTCTCTCCTGAAGCCTGTGGTACTGAATCGCTTCCATTCCTTGCTTGATCCTGGTCCTCAGCCGGTGGGTGCCGATGATGTTTTTGAAGTGCAGGACATTCTCGCTGTGAAGAGGGTTAGAGGTAGGACTTTCTTTCTTGTTGATTGGAAGGGCTTTGGTCCTGAGGAGAGATCCTCGGGAGAATATCAATGCTCCCCGTATCCTCAAGAGGTTTCTTGCTAACCTCCGGGGGGCGGCTTGGGGGGGTACTGTTACACCGCTCCGCCATACTCACCCGACCTCCGCTCCCACGCCGCAGTCGGCCTCCGCTCCCACGCCGCAGCCTCTCTCCACCCGACGGCCGCGGCGGTCACCTGAGACGGGCTCGCGACCGATGCCTTCCCTGCATGCTATGCGCATGCTCCATAGGCCGTGGCCGTGCCTCCTTCCTGCTTCTTATGCTCCGGCTGTGCCCTGACCCGGAGGCACCTTTGGACCAATGGCTGACCAGACGGGGCCATATCAGGCCGCTTCCCCCTGAGGGAGGCGCCTGATCGTTGTGTTTCCTAGCACTCTGGCCTCGCTTCATCGTGTGCGCTCTGCCCCTGCAGTTCCATTTTCGGCTGCTCCCCGCAGCAGCCTCTCAGTTCTGCTACCTGTGTTCCTTGTTCTCGTCCACAGTCCAGCCTCCAGTGTTCCTGCCATCCTACTCCAGTCCTGCCTCCAGTGTTCCTACCGTCCTACTCCAGTCCTGTCTCCAGTGTTCCTGTCGTCCCTACACCAGTCCTGTCTCCGATGTTCATGTCGTCCTACTCCAGTCCTGCCTCCAGTGCTCCTGCCATCCTGATCCAGTCCAGCTTCCAGTATTCCTGCTGTCCTACTCCAGTCCTGCCTTCAGTGTCCTTGCCGTCCTACTCCAGTCCAGTCTTCAGTGTTCCTACTCCTGTCATTCCTCCTTGTTCCAGTCTTCTGTCTCTTCATTCCAGCCTCCTGGTTCCAGTCTTGTTCTGTTATTCTTTACTCCAGTCTCAGTCTTACTCCGGTCCATCCTGAGCCGCCCCTCTCAGTACCAGCTACCGTGGTACTTGAACCACTGGGCCTGCTCCTAACCGTCCCTGTATAGGGGTCGGTTCCATCCGGCAGCTCGCCCGGGGCCCCTCGGTGCCACGGTCCAGAGGGTCCACTCCTGGAGGTTCCTTCTCCAGACCACCCACGCTAACAATCTTAAACTCCTGACGATCTGTTCGAACACCCTCTATGGAGGAATGATCTCTGATTGATTGGGCTAGCGGTTCTATTGCAAGGGCAAAAAGCAATGGAGAGAGGGGAAAACCCTGCCGGGTACCATTAGAAATTGGAAATGGGGTGAAAAAGTGATTATTAATGTAAATTTTTGCTTGAGGGTCAAAATATAAGGCCATAATTTTGGTGATAAAGTCTAAATTAAATACTAATTTTAGTAGGGAGCATCGGCGAAAGGTCCAATTCAAGCGATCAAACGCTTTTTCTGCATCTAATGAATTTAGAGCAGAAGGAAGTTTTTGGGAATTGATTAACTTTATAATATTTATCAGCTATCTGGTCCCTTCAATGGATTGCCGATGTTTGATAAAGCCAATTTGGTCCATGGAAATTAATTTAGGCAGTATAATATTAAGACGATTAGCTAAAACTTTAGAATAAATTTTGAGGTCAGTATTTATTAATGAAATGGGAGGATAGTTAAGAATTTGATCAGGATTAGTATTGAGTTTGGGAATTAGTACGATTGTAGCATCTAAATTTTCTCTAGGGAAGGAACCAACGGACGCAGTGGCATTAAAAAGTTTAGTTAAATGGGGGACAAGGATGTCGCGGAAAGACTTATAATAATTGTTACTATAACCATCGGGACCAGGGGCTTTATATGACTTTAATTGACTAATGGTGTAACCATATCTCTTCAGCAGTAAAAGGAGCAGATAAAAAATCTGCGTCCACAGACTTGAGATTTGGAAGGTTAACCGAAGATAAAAAATTATTAATAGAGTCCGTATCTGGAGCGGGAAGAGAGGGATCAGACCTCAAATTATACAGTTGATTGAAATATTTCGAAAATTCATTTGCAATGTCTTGTGGGTGTGTGAGGGATAATCCCTTAGGAGAAATAATTTTGTCAATGCGGTTGCGTACTCTAAGCTTCTTTATTCGATTAAACATAAAACGGGTGGGTTTATTAAGGGACATGTAATGATGAAATTTTGATTGCTTTACTGCTGAATCATAGAAGGAAAAAAATTGTGGCCCTTAATTCATTTTGAAGACGGGATAAATCAGCTAGAGATGTGGAGCTAGAGGGAGGATTCTTAGATAAGGACAATTCAAACTCTTTCTCCTTAATCAAAGCCTGCAAATTTTTAATTTTTTGACGGTTAAAATTTTTTATACGGGAGGAAATAAGAATAAGAGTGCCTCGTATAACAGCCTTGTGAGCATTCCACTGGAGGAATGGTTTGGAAGGATCAAATATATTTTCTGAAAAATAAAAATTGAGAGATTTAGATATTTCCTCATGGTAATTAGGATTTATAAAAAATTGAAGCATTACTCTTCCACTACTGCTGATTATTAACAGAGTGCCCCTCAACCAACTTGGCAATAACAGGAGCATGATCTGAAATAGATTTATTTCCAATTGAAAATGAGGAAAATCTAGGGAGAGAAAATACGTCTGACAAAATGAGGTCAATACGAGAGGCAGATAAATGAGAGTCAGAAAAAAATGTATATTCCTTTGAGGTGGAATTGAGACAACGAAAAATGTCAAAAAATTCATTAGTGAAAAGCCAATTATTTAAAGAAGGGAAATTAAGTCTACTGGAAGAAGAGGCATCAAGCGTATTATTGGGTACCAAGTTAAAATCACCTAAGAGTAAAAAAATGCCTCTCTTTAGCGGTTCACTTTTTTTAGTAATTTGTTCAAAAACCTAACTTGACCTTTAGTAGGAGCGTAGATATTGACAATGGTATAAATTTGGGAGTCTATAGAACAGACAAGGACATGAAAATAACCGTTCACATCAACCAATTCCTCCATCAGTTCGAACGACAAGGAGTCCCTGACTAGGGTCATGACACCTGCCTTTTTAGAGGGACCCGAGGCCTCAAAAACATGAGAGTAATTTTTTAGGGAAAACGTGGGATGATTATTAATTTTAAATTTAGTCTCCTGGAGGCACACGACATCTGCTGCAGATTTATTAATTTTTCTCTGAAAGGAAAAACGCCTATTTGGACTATTAAGCCCCTTAGCGTTATAAGTAACTAATGTAAGTACCATAAAAAAAGAGAAAAATTGGCGTTAATAAACAATCACCACCTGGAAAGTTTCAAAAAAAGGAAACACTACAAAACTAAATAACCAAAGAATAAGTACAAACTTAAAATAGACAAATATACAAGCTAAGCACAATATTAAATCATATAATATCAGATAACCCATAGACACACATCACAATAGGCTCAGGTGACATGTCCTGGACCAGCAGAAGAAACTGTAGGAACAGAGGACAAGACACCCTGAGATTTTAGAAATTGGAACCCCTCTTCAGGTGAAAGAAAAGTTGCATTCTTCTCTTTGTAATTAAAAAAGAGGCTTAGAGGAAAGCCCCATTTATAAGGAAGGCCTCGCTCCCGCAACACGGAGGTCAGTGATCGAAAGTGTTTCCGACCTTCTATAGTTGCTTTAGGTAGATCAGAAAACAACTTTAGATGGTGATATGGATCTGGGAAGCCTCCCTTAATTCTGACCAAATTCTGAATTTTCTCTTTTATGTGGTAGAAATGAATTTTCATAATTACATCCCTGGGTAGGTATTTAGGGTTGGAAGGAGGCTTAGGAAGACTATGGATACGATCAATGATAAGATCCGTATCCGAAAGATTGGGAATCATCCTCCTAAAAACTCCCTTAACATAGTCAGAAAGCTTGTCGGGTGAAATATCTTCCAATATACCCCTGATTTTAATATTGTTGCGGCGGGAGCAGTCCTCCAGATCCGCCAATTTAAGTCGCAACTGGTGTATCTCAGACTTGGACTCCGAATGGTGTTTTAGAGATATCGTTTGTGATTTTTCCAATTGCCCCAATCTAGACTCATGGTTATCCAACCGAGCAGTAAAGTGTTCAAGAGTGTCTTGAAAATGTTTTGTTTGGTTAGCCATGTTGATACACATCCTGGCACTAAGTTTTTCAACTAATGTGTTCATATATGCCTTAAGGGTTGTAGCACCAGGGAAGGCCCCGGACAACTCCTCAGGTTTCGGCCTGGATTTTTTTGGTGTAGGGTTGGGGGAAGAAGAACTACAATCCTCCCCCGAGGAATTGGCACTGGAAGACCGCGTACTCCCCCCACCCGAGGGACCCTTCCTCTTTGAAGAGGAAGAAAGATCCATTGTCTCAGTGTGAGAATTTGAGGAAGATCTCCACTTAACATTGCCAAACAAGCACCATGTGTGGACAACGAGAGAGACACATTGTCGGTAGAAAGCTGCGAACAGTCTCTGTCAATGGGAGAACGAGACTTAAGTGGACTCAATAGATTAACCGTGTCCCTGGAAGAACCACGAGACCTGGGTTCTTTATTTTGCTTTTGTCCTCTAGAGACACCTGTAGTTTTAGCCACAGGTAATTTTGAGTTGAAATGACTCATTTTGCCAGGTGATATAACCAAGAACTGAGAAAAAGTAGAATAGTAACTTTATATTAAATAAATTAACCCAGGAGATAATGTCACAGAAGTGTATAGGGTTGTGCTATTTTGAGGTGTCTGGCTAGGGACCACCGCTACCCAACGT
This sequence comes from Dendrobates tinctorius, assembly GCF_039654945.1. Lineage (NCBI taxonomy): Eukaryota > Metazoa > Chordata > Amphibia > Anura > Dendrobatidae > Dendrobates > Dendrobates tinctorius. The sequence goes on from NW_027361694.1 coordinate 14,978,510, forward strand.
CAATTTTTATTAAATTTTTTATTTATTTATTGTTTTATTTATTTTTTTTGTTTTTTTATATGTTTTATTTATTATTTCTAATATTATTGTTTCTTCTCTCCCCTCTCCCTCCAATTTATATATTAAATATTATAATTATACTTTATAAACTTATTATTTAGTTTTAAATGATTAATATTAATTATATAGTATATTTGTTATTTATATATTAAATGAGCAACAATCCCCTATACCAGTGATTTTCAACCTTTTTTGAGCCGCGGCACACTTTTTATACGTAAAAAATCCCGGGGCACACCACCAACCAAAATGGCACAAAATGACACTAAAACAGTACATATTATACATATAGTTAATAATATAGATTCTAAATGTATTTTTACTCAGTGTGAAAGAGAGGCACTTTAGCTATCTCTTTGGCTGCGTCAGGGCCAAGCATCTCATTTACAATAGCTTTATAAGCTGGCAGTATTAATGTTTCTGCCACAGTGTGGGACTTTTTTGATTTAGCTATGAGTTCAGCAACAAGGTAGCTAGCTTTGAGGGCTCTCTCATTTACCTTTGTGTTTTTTCTCAAAAAAGTTGCCCCTTTCTCATTGTTTGTACGTAAGCGTACAAAATACTCTATCGGCTTGTTTTGAACGGAAGGGTGTTTCGTTTGGAGATGGCGTTTAAGCTTGCTTGGCACCATGGCGCTATTGGAAAGCTTCTCACCACACACCAAGCACAGTGGTGTTGGTGCTGTCGCATCCCCAGCGGAAGTAAATCCAAATGAAAGATAGCTTTCACTGTATTGCCTTGAGCTCACTGTCTTGTCTTTTTTCTTTTGTCGACCTCTCATACTAGGGCCTTCATCTGGGTTAGAATTGTGTCCAGGGTCCTGTTCGGCATTTGCCTTTTCCATTCTCAAATACTTCTCCATCACTGCTGAGATAGTGTGCGCAGCCACACACTAAAATAGAAGAGTATTACATTATCTGCCACACTTAAACTTTAAGTCTTAAAGGACCTCTGCCAGGCATATTTCACTCTTGAGGGCTTAAAAAGCAGCTCTTGTAGTGATAAGAAGCCGATTTAAAACCCCCAAGAGTGAACTTCGTGAGAGCTGTATGTGTGTAATAATGACTTATATTACTACGGTCTGCATTTCCTGCTTGAATTGACACTAGTGACGTAGCACTCAGCTTTCTCTATAAGTAGAATAGAGCCGGCTGCAAAGTGCTACGAGCTACGCCACTAGAGTCAATTCAAGCAGGACATGACTGCTGAAGACCGGCAAAATATCATTTATTATTCCACACATACAGCTCTCACGGAGTTCACTCTTGGGGGTTTTAAATCAGCTTCTTATCACCACAAGAGCTGCTTTTTAAGCCCTCAAGAGTGAAATATGCCTGGCAGAGGTCCTTTCAATAAATTATTTATTTTAAAAAAGTTAAATAAAAAAGGATAACCCCCTCATATATACAATCGTATGTAACCTCATACATACAGTCCCATGTATTCCCATATATATATATATACAGTCCCATGTAAAGTCATACATACAGTCCCACGTATATGAGCCACATAATTATCAGCATATACCATATTTATATATAGTATATGAGCTGGCGCTTGTACTCCAGCCTCATGGCCATAGTATTTCTCATTGTACCCCTTTATATTGCAGTATATGAGCCACATAATTATCCCTTTCTTTTAGTAATATGCCCCATCATTATCCCCTTCTTTTAGTAATATGCCCCATCATTATCACCTTCTTGTAGTAATATGCCCCATCATAATCCCCTTCATGTAGAAATTGCCCATTCCACTACATCCATCATTTCCTTCTCCCCACCACCCCATTATTGCCCTTTCGACAACCCCATCATTGCCCTCTCCCCACCACCGCCTTCTTATCACCCCCATCACCGCCTTCTCCATTGCCCTCTCCCCATCACCGCCTTCTCCATGACTCCCATCATTGCATCTCATCACATCCATCAACTCACCTACACACGCACACAAACACACACCTCTCACCTAGACACACACACCCCTCACCTCTCCTCACCGGCAGCTTCCTCTCACTGGCACAGCAGCCGCGGGGCTGAATGATGATGTCATCCAGCCGCGCCGCTGACTGCTGTGTCAGGGAGGAAGCGACACAGGAACACGGGACAACTGCCTCTCCGACCCACCGCCCTGCTTGCCTCCACATGGCTAATTTGCATCGCATGTAAATTAGCCATGCGGACACGCGGCACACCTGACCATGTGTCGCGGCACACTAGTGTGCCGCGGAACACTGGTTGAAAACCACTGCCCTATACCAATCAGTATGATGAAGTATGTGTATACACTTTTCAATGCAAGAACAGCAAATAAAGCAACATCAAATATTGAGTTCAAACCCACCAAGAAAATGGCCACCCCCAGCAGCTGCGACACTAGACCCACCAATAAAATGGCCGCTACCATAGGTGGCGACTGCAGTCCCCCACAGCTTCCAGACAGGCTGCAATCAACGGCGATGTCACAGACAGAGGTGAGGAAGCCTGTGGAGCAGGAGTATACAGCGATCCGTGCCTGTCACAGCCAGACATGTCCTGGACCATTTTTTTGTCGTCGGCGTCCCGCTGGCCAGCGCGCATCGCTGTTTGACGCCAACGAGCAATCTCGTTGGCGACACTGAACTCAGGGACGCAGGCGGGAATCGAAAAGCTGTGACAAGGTACCAATGACCAGGGAGGTCGTTACAGGGATCACCAGATCGTTGCTGCGTCGCTGAAGAGATCTGAATGTTTGGCTGCTTACTAGCGACCATTTAGTGATGCACCAGCGATCCTTACCAGGTGGTATCATTGTCGGGATCGCTGGTGCGTCGCTAAGTGAAACGGGACCCTTAGACTTCTGCGCAAATGGGAAGATAATTTGGACATATATCTATCACCAGATCAAAGGGAAAAGGCTTTGTGTATAGTCAAAGTCTTCTATAAGTTCATGTGTAAAGGAAGCAAATTACAAAATATTGTCCAGCAAAATTAAACAAAATGTTCCACTCGTTTAGCCCTTTGTGTTGGAGGTCTAGTAGTCATGAAGGTGGTTTCTTACCTACGGTATTTCTTGTTCCTGCCCTGCTCTACAACCCTTCTGGATTGATGTACCGAGAATAATTAGGCTTGTCATGGTATATGACGCAAAGATGGGTCTAGAACTGCTCCTCCTTCAGCTTTGTGAGATTTCAACCCCCACTTAACTTCCTATTTTAAGATTCCTAGTAATGACTGCTTATACTTACATCCATTTACTTATGAAAAAAGGCGAATCCACCTAGTTGGTCTCTCTGGATTACTAGGGTTAATAATTAGGGTTGATGGAATAGCTTCAGATAAGTGCTTATCTGAAAAGCTATAGCGCTTACCGAATAGCTGCCTCAGTTACCTTGATACCTGGAGTGCTCCCGATAATCAGCTGTTCGGTGCCGCAGCTGCATGTATCGCAGTTGTGTGACAGTCACAACACATGCATGGAGAGCCCAACAAACAAGCTCTCTCCATGCATGTGTTGCGACTGTCACACAGCCGCGACACATGCAGCTGGGGTGCCGAACAGATGATTATCAGAAGCTCCAGGTATCAGGGTTACTAAGGTAGCTATTCAGTAAGCGCTGTAGTTAATCAGATAAGGAGTTAGCCAAAGCTATTCGCTCATCCCAAGTAATGATGTAATGCACATGGAGGACATAACAGCTTCTCTTTATAATAGGATACTTTCTTCAAAACTGTTACTACTTGATGGAACTACATGTTACTGGATGGAATTCCAACAGACAAGGGAATATGGAGAATTATCCTAATGTTGTCTGCAAGTCTTTACCAACATTAAAATGTTTCCCAAAGCTACACCCTCCACTCACCTTTTTTATTCCCTATTCCACTACTACTATTCTAACATTCTCCCTTTTCTTGATTCTTATATAATCAATGTGAGAGTACCGTAATCATTTTTTTGGAAGGAAATTCTCCTACTTAGTCATGAATCCATTCCGAACTACTGCCATCAACTTCTCAATATCTTATTTTTGGAAAAAGGTTCAATTTTCACTTTCTGATGTGTTCTATGTTTTGCTGTAAATCAAATTTGGCTACAAAGCTGCCTCATACTGCGCTCTGTCACCCCTTTGTTCGTCCAGTCAGGGCTTATGTCTGAACCCCCTGAAAAACGGGATTCGGCATATGCACCAACAGGGCCACAGACTATAATTGTGCCAGCAGAGAGAATGAGCATTCTGATGTGCATCATTTTCGGGTGTGTTCGCCAACTAGAGACGGACACCCAGATGCAGTCTACTACATCTGAGTGTCCGTCTCCCGGGGGGTTCGAACATAAGCCCCAATTGGATCAACAAATGGGTGCCTGACCCCAATGTGAAAGCACCCCAAGAGATTTCCAAATCATTGCATTCTTGTTTTCTTTACATTTTACAGTGTTCCTACTTTTTTTCAATTAGAACTTTTACATGTGAAACCCAAAAAAAAATGAGGCATTCATACCCTTTGGAGCAGTATTTCCAACCCTATAGTTTGCATATTTCATTCCAAGACAGTAAAAGAGGAGATTGGTACCCAAAAATGTTTATACATTTAAATAAAGAAAACTGTACTGAAAAAAGTGAACATTTTTAATAAGCAAGTTTTATATTTTACAAAAAGTTTCTTGTCAGATGAATCCAGTGCTCATTATGGAAGATGAAACTCAAAGAAGAAAATGGAACCAAAACCAACCAATACCAAATTCGAATCCCACACCAATTGAGACTTAAAATTCTATCATACTCATCCATATCCATCTGCACACATACAGTAGCTAGATCTTCCCACATTGTGGTATTTTTTAAGAGGCATTGTTTTTACATAAAACTGTGTTTTGCTTATTTTATGCGAGTGAAGCATTAGTGACTTTCACATGATACAAGTTTTTTGACAATTATATAATAATTGCACATGTGGCCAGAGAATGGTGGAAATCCACTTGTGAGTTAATTTTAAATGGATTCTCTGGGAATAAGAAAAATAAAATAATTTTCAATAAATTAGATACTTTGTTGGCAAATGATAACTTTTTTTCTAGTGAGGCAATCACTATGGAACATTAAATGGCCACTGTCTTGTTATATTGACAGAAAACTGTTTTAGAATGTTAGGAGAATTACCGTTCTGTAAGCATGTGCAGTATCAGCTCTGCCTACTCTCATCATGTGTAGAAACATGTGCTCCAAGTGGATATTTTGATTGAATACTGAAGATGTAAGGAGTGGAGAAAAAGAGGCTGCTCACACTTCTGTCTCGAAGGTATTTCTGATCTAATACTGGAGATACCAGGAGTGCTGAGGTAAGAAGAGGCTGCTCACACTGCTGTCCACAAGGTCTTTCTGATCTAATACTGGAGAGTGCTGAAGAAAATAGAATTAGTCTTACCCGTAATTCGGTTTCTAGGAACCTTCCACAACAGCAGTTATCGGAGGATGTCTCCCCACCCTAATAGAGGACAGGAAATGCACAAGATTTTAAATAACCCTCCCCTTCCTATTACCTCCAGTGTTTTTTCTGTACACACTAGCATGTATAGTTACCATCAAAGGTGCAGGAATCTTCCGGTAGAGCATCAGGTAGGGAGGGAAATTAGTGCTGTCGTGAAAGGTTCCAAGAAACCGAATTACCGGTAAGACTAATTCTATTTTCTCTAGTCATCTTCCATGACAGCAGTTATCGGAGAAATACCAACAACTAATTTCTTAGGGAGGGACGACAGCCTGCAGAACACGTCTGCCAAACGTTAGATCCCTGTTGAAATTTAGTCTATAGTGTCTGGTGAATGTGTGGACAGACGACCAGGTAGCGGCTCTGCATATCTGCTCCGTAGATGCGTCCCTTCTTTCTGCCCACGATGCTGCTACGGAACGAGTAGAGTGGGCTTTTAACAATGTAGGAGGGGAAACGTTCTGTGACGAGTAGGCGAGGCTGATCGTTTGCTTGATCCAATTGGCAATTGCATTTTTTGCCGCCTTTTTCCCCTCTATTTCGGCCTGAAATCTGAATGAATAAGTTCTGATCGATCGCCAACTTTCCGACTGCTGGAGGTAGAAGAGGACTACTCTGCAGACGTCGAGGGTATGGAACCCTTCTTCTTTCGCGTTGGAGGGATTTGGACAGAAGGAAGGTAATACGATGTCCTGGTACCTATGAAAGTTCGAGACTACTTTAGGAATAAAGGAGGGATCTAATCTCAGGATGATGCTATCTTCCATGATGGTTAAATATGGCTCCTGTATTGAAAGGGCCTGCAATTCACCTATGCGCCTTGCGGTAGTGATTGCTACCAGGAATACGGTTTTAAGTGTCAAGTTTTTCAAAGTTATGGAAGCCAGAGGTTCTAACGGTTCGGCCGTCAAGCTCTTGAGAACCAGGTTCAAGTCCCAGGGGGAATCTGGCTACGGAGTCTGGGACGGATCCTAGACGCTGAGGTCATGAACCGTTTAATCTATCGATGGCTCGCCAAGTCCTGATCGTAGAACGAACTAAGGGCTGACACTTGTACCTTTAAGGTACTGGGTGTGAGACCCAGATCTAGGCCGTCTTGGAGGAACTCTAAGATCTGTGTAATCCTAGGACGGAAGTGATCTGGAGAATTTGGGGAGCACCAAGATGAATACTTCTTCCAGACTTTCCCGTAAATGGCGTTAGTCACTGGTTTCCTACTTTTTTGTAGGGTTTGGATTACCCTGTCGGATATTCCTTTAGCTTTTAGAATTCTGGCTTCAGTAGCCAGGCCGCCAGGTTCAGCTTGCGCGGGTCTGGGTGCAGTAGAGGGCCCTGGCGAAGGAGATTGTCCATCTGAGGCAGGAGTATTGGACCATCCTGAGCCATGTTTTGCAGGGCTCCGTACCAGCTCCTTCCTGGCCACAAGGGAGCTATCAATATTGTAGCAACTCGCTCTGCCCATACCTTCTGTAGTGTTCTTGTTATCATGGGGATTGGAGGGAAGGCGTAGCCTAGATTGAAGTGCCACGGGTGGGAGAAGGTGTCTACTTTCCACGCTCCGTCGGTGGGGCTGAGGGAGAAATATGTTTCCACCTTCGCATTCTGACCGCTGGCGAATAGGTCCACCTAGGATATACTCACCTTGAGATCAGCAACAAAAATACTGACTGGTCCAGGCTCCAGTCCCCGGGATGAACGTCCTTCCTGCTAAGGAAGTCCGCTTCCACATTGTCCACTGCCTTCAGATGTACTGCTGATATGGACAGTAGATGCTTCTCTGCCCAGGAAAAGATTCTTGCCGCCACCCACTTTAGGTTGAAGAATTTCGTGCCTCCCTGGTGACTGATGTAGGACACCGTAGTCATATTGTCTGAGTAGACGCGTACGTGATGGTTTTGGAGGAGGGTTGCTGCTGCCTTGAGTGCTTCTTCTACCGCTACTAGCTCTCTAGCGTTTGAGGAGCTGGATCTGACGTCTGGGCCCCATAACCCTTGGAAGTGCGATTTCTCCACTGTAGCGCCCCAACCTCTGACTGGCATCCGTGGTGATGATTTTTAGAGGAAGCTGATCCCAGCTGACCCCCTGCTGAAGATTCTGGTGGTTCAGCCACCATAGAAGAGAGGCTTTCACATGACCGGGAAGCGGGGTTCTCCTGGTCAATAGGTTCTCGTGTTTCCTTGAAAACCGAAGGACGTAGGACTGCAGGGTCCGAGTATGGGCCTGGGCCCAGGAGACCGCTTGGATACATGCTGTAAGTGATCCCAGCATGGACATCGAGTCTCTCAGGGTTGGTGCTCTTTGGTCCCTGAACCTGGAGACCCTCTGAGCCAGGTCGAGCTGCCGATCCCTGGGTAAAAAAGGATGTTCGCTTTCCCGAGTCCAGGAGAATCCCTAGGAATTTTTTCCTTGTTGAGGGATGAAGGTTTGACTTCTCTAGGTTGGGGATCCAACCCAAGGATTTCAGAATCTCTAGAGATTTGTCTACATCCTGGTTCAGGCGAGATGCTGACGGAGCTATTACTAGATCGTCCAGATATGGGACAACGCAGATCCCCTGCTGGCGAATGAAGATCATTGCCTCCGCCATCGCCTTGGTAAATACCTGGGGGGCTGATGATACCCCAAATGGCAGGACATTGAATTGGTAGTGTTTGACTTGGGACCCCTGAGATACCGCAAACCTGAGGAATCTCCTGTGATCTGGATGGATCGGGACGTGGTAATAAGCGTCCCTTAAATCTATTGTAGCCATCACCCAATTCTGTCCTATAAGGGGGATTGCAGTCTTGACCGACTCCATCTTGAACCGCCTGTATTTTACCACTTGGTTTAAAGGTTTCAAGTTTATAATGACCCTGTGTTTCCCTGAGGGTTTTACCACTACGAAGAGGCGAGAGTAGTGGCCTTTGCCTATTTTCCGTTGTGGAACTGGAGAGATTGCTCTTGCTTGCAGCAATGTTCATATGTCCGCCAGCAAGGAAACCTGGAGGTGCGCTTGTAGGGAGGTTATTCTCAGGCATCAAGGGGGAGGACTCTCGAATTCCAATCTCAGCCCGTCGCGAATAGTGCGAAGAACCCACTGGTTTGAGGTTATTGACTGCCATTGCTCTATGAAATTCGAGAGTCGGCCCCCGACCTGGATACTGTCATTGCTTATCCGTGGGATTTTGTTGTTGCTGGGAGGCCAGAATATTTCTGCCTTTACCTCCCTTCGGATAGCTCCACCTGCCCGTTTTACCCTTCCCTTTGAATTCTCTCTGGGAGGGCTGGTTACGGGGGGAATGAAAAAATCATCTTCTAGGTTTCCGCTGTTCTGGGAGTGCCTTCTTTTTATCTGTGGCCTTTTCCAGGATGTCATCCAGGACTGGGCCAAATACGTACTTCCCCTGGAAGGGAATCGCACAGAGTTTCGACTTTGACGTTATGTCTCCCCCCACGATTTCAGCCACAGCGTTCTTCTGGCTGAGTTGGAGAGGACTGCCGACTTTGCTGCTACCCGAATGGATTCTGCAGAGGCGTCGGCTAGGAACCCTGTTGCTTTTTGTAGTAGAGGAAGAGAATCGAGGATCTCTTCCCTGGGGGTTCCTTGAGAGAGGTGATCCTCCAGTGTACGCAGCCAGCGAAATAAGGACCTAGCTACACACGTAAAGGCTATATTAGCCTTGAGCAGGGTTGTGGAGGCATCCCAGGATTTCCTAAGCAGGCTCTCCGTTTTATGATCCATGGGATCCTTGAGCTGAGACGAGACCTCCAACGGAAGAGCCGTCCTTTTAGTTACTCTGGACACCTGCACGTCTACTTTAGGGATCTCCCATAGGGAGCAATCCCCCTCCAAAGGAAACATATTACTTAGGTCTGATGGGGTAGTGAGTCTTTTCTCGGGGAAGGCCCATTCTTGCATAACCAGATTCCGGATGTTTTCATGGATGGGGAACCCTTTTGGTCTTTGGGCCTCAGCCCCCCAAACATTTCATCCTGAACAGAGTATTCCACCTCCGTCTCCTCTAATCCCATGGTGCCTCTTACCATGCTAAGTCCCCCATGTCTTCCAATGAAAAGTAGAATTTTTGGTTCTCGGGCCTGGAGGCGGAAGTGGAACTCTCGTTTTCCCATGCATCCTCTGAGTCAGAGGCATCAATTTCGCCCGAGTCCGACTCCGCAGGGGGTGCTTTCCTTTTCCTAGCCGGAGGGGGTTGCGGTGTTGGGGTCTGGGCACTAGTCAAAGAAGATTGCATTTCTTGCTTGATGAGGGTTTTTATACTGTCCAGAAGGGAGGGTTGTTCTGCACGGATTATGTCATCTGTGCAGGGCTGACATAGTTTCTTCCTGTATACCGAGGAGAGTTTGGTACCACACACGCACTTGCGGCTCGGTTTCTTTATGAGGTCAGGGGCCTTGTCTCCCTAAAACAGAGAGAGAAGGCATACTAAGTCACCTCGGACCCTCTGAACAGAATAAAGGGGGACACACCTGCTACTTACAGTAGGAGGGTGAACGCTGGGCTCCGCAGAAGCAGAATGCGAGGGCTTCTCACCGCCCATGGTCAGTGTCACAGTCACCAGTGCAGAAATGGCCTTACCTGGACGCCCTCTGACCAGGGTCTAAATAGCCGAGGTCCACAGCGCTGTATTATGCTCCTCCTCCCCTGGTCCACAGGTGGGGGTAATCGCGATCACCCCTCCTTTCGACTACTTCCAGCTGTCAGCGGTCTTCGGGATGCTGCTCCGCCCCTCAATACCCCAGCCACCGACCCCCGATGCTGCCCCGCACTCTGGGCCTGATCACGGCGGGCGGGTGGGGGGCGACAGCGCTCCCGACGCCAATGAGACACCACCCGCTTCTATCGGCGGCCGCCATGATGGCTGCCTGAGCGTTCCCCCTGGGAATGCCGAAAATTAGTAACCGAAAGTACGGTGCCGCGTCACTTCCGGTGCGCGTGTGCGCCGCCGTCATGGGGAGGACACCGGGGAGCTCCATGAGGACCCCGACCGCACACAGCCTTGCTTTACCCCACAGAGGGGGTGCAGGAAAGGCAGGTGAGGGGTCCCGAGTCGCGCCGCAGCAGAGACAGCAGCGGCCTAACGCACAGAGAGCGGAGCCCCCGACCGTCGGCCGCCCGGCTTGAGGTAAGGGACGCAGTGCCTCCGGTCGCCGGCCACGGCAGCACCATCGGACCTCTCATGCCCCCATAGGGGACAGGAAAAACACTGGAGGTAATAGGAAGGGCAGGGTTATTTAACCTCTTGTGCATTTCCTGTCCCCTATTAGGGCGGGAAGACATCCTCCGATAACTGCTGTCGTGGAAGGTGAATAAAGAAAAGGCTACTCACACTGCTGTCCACCATATCTTTCTCATCTAATACTAGAGATACCAGAGGTGCCTAGTTTAAGAAGAGACTGCTCACACTGATGTCCTCTGCCTTTCTGAATGTTGTGCAGCTGCTGTGACCTGGAGAAAATCTATATCCCGTACTGTCAAGCAATCTCCAGGTCACAGTAGAGGACATTCCTACAGCAATTGCTCAGAAACATGTCATATTAACATCTAGAACAGATTTATGTCACTGTATCAAGACAGCGTCCATTATGATGAAATATAGTGATTAGCACAGTAGACAAAAAGTATGCTTTGCTAACAAAGTATTTTAGGATGTATTTATAAAGACATTTCCTTTATTTTTTTATTTTCCTGGAGAACCTCTTTAGCCAAACTCATTAAGGATATGCACTATAAGAAAGAGCACATCTCTTGATCAGTACAGCTACGTTTCTATGTACAATAGTATAATTTAAGTGAATCTGTCAATAAAATAACCCCTTCTCTCCTCACTCTCAAAAATGCATATACAGTCATGGCCAAAGTGTTGGCACCCTTAAAATTCTTCCAGAAAATGAGATATTTCTCCCATAAAAGAATTACTATTACACATATATTGTGATACACATGCTTATTTCCTCTGTGTGTATTGAAACACAAGAAAAACAGAGGAAAAAAAGGCATATTGGAAATAATTTCACACAAAAACTCAAAAATGGGCAGGACAAAATTGTTGGCACATTTCCAAAATTGTAGGTAAACAATTTTATTTCAAACATGATGCTTTTTCAAACTCACCTGTGGCAAGTAACAGGTGTGGGCAATATGAAAATCACACCTGAAACCAGATAAAAAGGGGACAAGTTGACTCAATTTTTGCATTGCACGTATGTGTGTGCCTCACTAAGCATGGAGAACAGATAGAGGATAAAAGAACTGTCTGAGGACTTGAGATTCAAAAAAAGGTTACAAGTCCATCTCCAGAGATTTTGATGTTCCTTTGTCATCCGTGAGCAACACAATCAAGAAGTTTACAACCCATGGCACTGTAGCTAATCTCCCTGATGTGGACAACACAGAAAAATTGATGAAAGTTTGCAATGCAAGATAGTCCAGATGGTGGATAAGCAGCCCCGATAAAGTTCCAAAAAAAATTCAAGCTCTCCTACAGGCTCAGCATGCATCAGTATCAGACCGAGCAATCCATCGACATTTAAAAGAAATGAAATGCTATAGCAGAAGACCCAGGATGACCCCACTGCTGACAAAGAGACATAAAAAAGCTAGACTGCAGTTTGCCAAAATGTACGCAGGCCAAAATCCTTCTGGGAAAGCATCTTGTGGATAGATGAATCAAAGATAGGGCTTTTTGGTAAAGCACATCATTCTGTTTACCATAAATGGGATGTGTCCTGCAAAGAAAAGAACATAGTACCTACAGTCAAATATGGTGAAGGTTCATGTTGTTTGGGGTTGTTTTTCTGCCTCTGGCACTGGGTGCCTTGGCTGTGTGCAAGGCATCATGAAATCTGAAGATTACCAAAGGATTTTGGCTTGCAACGTGGTGCCCAGTGTCACAAAGCAGGGTTTGCATCTTAGGTCACGGGTGTTCAGGCAAGAGAATTACCCCAAACATACTTCAAGAAGCACCCTGAAATGAATGCAAACAAAACTCTGGAGAGTTCTGAAGTGGCCAGCAGGGAATACCTGTAGAGCGATCTTAAAATTACTGTTCGGAGAAGGAATCTTTCAAATATGAGAGATCTGGAGCAGTTTGCAAAACAACAGTGGCCAAAATTGCAGATGAGAGGTGTAAGAAGCTTGGTCATGATCATAGAAGCGATTGATTGCAGTTATTTATTCCAAATAATAAAAGGGGTTATCCGGTCTAAATGAATAAGTCTGCACTTATGAATTTGCTGGTTTCCGACCCAGGACCGGAGGGTATGTATGAGTTATACATACTCTCGGGCAGTATGCGTGTCATTGCTTTCATACACTTGTACACCCCGACCAGTAAAGCGGCTGGCCAGTGTGCGTGCCCGTCTACAGAGCGTGGCTTTGCTCCATATAAGTGTATGGAGAGCGAGGCTGTGCTCACTGGCGGGGTGCATGTATAATTCAGAGTCAGAAACCGAAGAATCCCCGCAGTGCACAGTGCATTCATTTTGTGGATTTACAAGTCTGCAGTCACACAGTGAATGCAGACTTATTGATTTGGACTTGACAATCCCTTTAAGTTGAGGCTGCCAACAATTTTGTCTGGCCCACTTTGGGGGTTTTGTGTGAAATTATGGCCAATTTGCCTTTTTTCTGTGTTTTTTTTGTGTTGTTGCAATACACACAAAAATAAACATGTGTATAACAAAATATATGTAACTGCATTAATTTTTTGAAAGAAATGCTTCATTTTCTGGAAAAAATTTCAATGGAGCCAAGACTTTTGGCTATGGCTGTGTGGGCATGCAGGTTTTTGAAATTAGAAGATATAAACGATATTGATGCATTTACATGTATTGTTGCATTTCTGAGTAATTAGCATTTTAATTTATACAAAGATGAGGCAACAGTGCTTTGGGAGCCGCTCCCTCCCAGGGTTGTTTCCCTGCTCAGGATCAGCCTCTTTAGCTTCATTGATAGCACACGATCTACTTTCCTTGGAGTCTAACATCACACAGACAGTGAACTATCAATCGAGCTAAAAAGGTTGTTGCTAGGTGGAGAAAAAAAATCTCAAGAATCTCAAAAATCTCAAGAAAAAGACATTTGTGGCTTTTTACACTGCTTGTAATAATATATTTATTCAAGGCAAGATACGGACACTTGAGGCCCCGTTACACACATCAATGTCCCAGTGATCCCACCAACGATCCGACGTAGATGGGATCACTGGGACATAGCTGATCGCTGGTGAGCTGTCACATAGACAGACCCACCAGCCATCAGGACCAGCGAGCAAGTTGGTATCCAAGGTAAACAGCAGGTATCTAAGAGCCGCGCGGCTTTTAGATACCCACTGTTTACCCTGGAAACCAGCTCCCAGCGTCGCTGATCGGCGGTCTCCCGCTGCTACACGCCTCGATGCGTGCTGGCCAGCGGGAGACCAATGATCAAAAAATGGCCCAGGACTTTCGAGCGCGATCAGCGATACCCGGCAGGGGGCCGGTCACTATACATGTCACACACAGCAATGTCACTGGCGAGATTGCTGTGGCGTCACAAAATCAGCGATCTCGCTGGCGATCTTGGTGTGTGACGGGGCCTTTAGTGTACCCTTGGAGCAAACAAAGTACGAGTGGCTTGTCTTTATTTTGGAACTGCACAATTTCCATTTTAGGCTATGTGCACATGCTGCGGATTCACCAGCGGATTTTTCCGTGCGGATCCGCAGCTAAAACCGCAGGTAAATTGACTTGTCCGCTAACAATTAGAAGTAATTTGCATTTCAAAAAGTAAAATGGCGCTCCTTCCCTTCTGAGCCCTGCCGTGTGCCCAAACAGTGGTTCCCCCCCACATATGGGGTACCAGCGTACTCAGGACAAACTGGACAACAACTTTTGTTTTCCAATTTCTCCTGTTAGCCTTGTGAAAATTAAAAATAGCGTGCTAAATAATCATTTTTGAGGAAAAGAAATTATGTTTTATTTTCACTGCTCTGTTATAAACTTTTGTGAAGCACTTGGGGGTTCAAAGTGCTCACTACACATCTAGATAAGTTCCATTAGGGGTCTAGTTTCCAAAATGGGGTCACTTGTGGGGGAGCTCCAATGTTTAGGTGCACAGGGGCTCTCCAAACGCGACATGGTGTCCGATAACGATTGGAGCTAATTTTCCAATCAAAAAGTCAAATGGTGCTCCTTCTCTTCCGGACCCTGCCGTACGCCCAAACAGTGGTTTATGACCACATATGAGGTATCGGTGTACTCAGGAGAAATTGTCCAACAAATTTTAGGATCCATTTTATCCTGTTGCTCATGTGAAAATGAAAAAACAGAGGCTAAAAGAAAATTTTTGTGAAAAAAAGTACTTTGTTTTTTTTACAGATCAATTTGTGAAGCACCTGGGGGTTAAAAGTGATCATTATGCATCTAGATAAGTTCCTTGGGGGGGTCTAGTTTCCAAAATGGGGTCACTTGTGGGAGAGATCCAATGTTTAGGCACACAGGGGCTCTCCAAACGCGACATGGCAACCGCTAAATATTCCAGCATATTTTCCATTCAAAAAGTCAAATGGCACTCCTTCCCTTCTGAGCCCTGCCATGCGCCCAAACAGTGGTTTATGACCACATATGAGGTATCAGTGTACTCAGAAGAAATTGCCCAACAAATTTTAGGATTCATTTTATCCCGTTGCCTATGTGAAAATGAAAAAATTGATGCTAAAAGAAAATTATTGTTGGAAAAATTAAAATGTCCATTTTTTCTTTCCAAGTTGCTTTAGTTCCTGTGAAACAGCTGAAGGGTTAATAATCTTCTTGAATGTAATTTTGAGTAGCTTGAAGGGTGCAGTTTTTAGAATGGTGTCACTTTTGGGTATTTTCTGCCATACAGACTCCTCAAAGTGACTTCAAATGTGAGGTGGTCCCTAAAAAAATGGTTTTGTAAATTTTGTTGTAAAAATGAGAAATCGCTGGTCAACTTTTAACCCTTATAACTTCCTAACAAAAAATATTTTGCTTCCAAAATTGTGCTGATGTAAAGTAGACATGTGGGAAATGTTATTTAGTAACTATTTTGGGTCACATAACTCTCTGGTTTAACAGAATAAAAATTCAAAATTTGAAAATTGCGAAATTTTCGCCAAATTTCTGATTTTTTCACAAATAAACGCAAAAATTATCGACCTAAATTTACCACTAACATGAAGCCCAATATGTCACCAAAAAACAATCTCAGAATCGCTAGGATCAGTTGAAGCGTTCCTGAGTTATTACCTCATAAAGGGACACTGGTCAGAATTGCAAAAAATGGCCTGGTCATTAAGGTCAAAATAGGCTTGGTCATGAAGGGGTTAAGGTTAGTTTTACCTTATGGGAGTTACATTAACTGTACACGTTATTTCATGTGTGCATGGTTCTGGATTTTAAAAAAATACATAATATTTTATTTTAAACCCACGCAGCTCTACATACAATTAGATGTGCACTAAACTAGAGGCAACGACATAGTGCAATAAATATGGTAAATATCATTGATATAATTGCCTTAAAAGGAAGTGTAGCCAATTTGTTCCTTGTAAGTGAAGCTGCCCAATAAGTCTTCAGTTTATCCTGATCCAGGGACCTAACAAATGTTTTGAGAGCCTCACATACAAATCTCACGGATCACTGTGTGTGGAAGGGTGGATAACTTCTGACAATAGATTATGTTGTTCTTCCAGGAGCCCACCAATGGTACAGTGGGGTCCTAGAGGGAACATTGAAAATGTAGAGTGGAGTACAAAAGGCACTAAACATTTGTTTGTATTGGAAGGGTGCGGATGGTGGGGACAGAGGATATTGATCTGGTAGCGCTATAAAAAAATAACATGTTCATAGAAATCAATGTTAGAATGGAAGCAAAGAGTTGCGGTGATCTGTAGTGTATTTTTTAATTCCCACTTCTAAATTAAATACATTGTTTTTATGTTTAACTAAAAAAAAGTCAATGTATAGCCATATTTTATTCCTCCTGAGATACTTATACCTGAACACTGCAATGTTACACATATTGCATTACACTGAGCGTTAGCTTTTCAATGTAAAGTATGAGAACAACCTAGCGATTTAATTGTGGATTTTGAAACCTTTAAAGGTGTTGAAACCTTCTCAATTTTCAGAAGTACATTTCCTACTTGCTGGGGGCGTGCACTCATCATTGATTGACAGTTCAGACAGTGCCATGGTTGCGCCACTTGCTTGAACTGTGTGTTCTTTGCGATCTGACCAGCTTTAGAGTAAGACTTGTAAGTGCTGCAGTGCTTACCTAGACCGGCCACCACTGATAGACTTGCCTTGTTGTTGCTTCGTTATGCAAAAATCAGTAAACAATTAAAATTAAAAAACAATAAAAATTAAAAATCCTCCACTGAGGATGTTTAATAAAAAAGAATTTGCGAAGTTACGGTACTTGTTTTTACAAGCACTTTTTTTTTTTTACCATTTTAACCATTTATGATGTTGTGAAAACCCATTTAATCATTTCAATATTAGATTTTGTGATATTTATAAGAACAGATAATTGGAAAAAAATATGACACAGATTAAAGGAAAATCTTTCATGCATAACTTGTGCTGAAGCACTTGCATGAAACTCCAGAAATAAACCTATTTTGGGCTGTGATCGGTGGCTTATGATGACAAGAACAGTGTGGGCAGAAGCATAAGTTGTTATGAATGCTTTTCACCTTTCAGGAGTACTTTCAGTAAACTGGAATTAGCATTGCTCTGTTAGCCAGTGACGCAGGTCAAATGCATTTATATTATATTGCTACATATAGTATTTCAATACTGAACACCCTAGTTTTTATAATCCTTCCACCATCAAAATTAGGAAGGCATGTCATTTTAACCCACTGGAACTTTTTTTTTATGTTGCCAATTTGGATGTGATTGTAGAAGTCAATGATCAGTTGATTTGCACTTTCCTCTGTTTTAGGGTACCGTTACACATAGCGATGCACCAGCGATGCTGTAGATATAGTATATCTTGACTTCAGCAAAGCATTTGACAAAGTCTCTCATACAATCCTTATTGAGAAAATGACTAAGTATGGAATGGACAAGGCAACTGTTAGGTGGATTCATAACTGGCTTAGTGATCGGACCCAAAGAGTGGTCGTAAATGGCTGCACATCCAGTTGGAAGAATGTCTCAAGTGGGGTACCACAGGGCTCTGTCCTGGGCCCTTTATTGTTCAACATCTTTATCAACGATTTAGATGAAGGAATTGAGGGTAAACTGATTAGCTGATGACACAAAGCTACGAGGGATAGCTAATACTAGAGAAGAGAGAGAGAGGATTCAAAATGATATAAATAAACTGGAGAAGTGGGCAGCAACTAACAGAATGGTTTTTAATAGGGAAAAATGCGAAGTACTACATCTGGGCAATAAAAATGAAAAAAGCATATACAGAATGGGAGGAATAGCGCTAAGCAACAGCACTTGTGAAAAAGACTTGGGTATACTAATAGATCACAGACTGAATATGAGTCAACAGTGTGATGCAGCAGCAAAAAAGGCAAATGCAATTCTAGGATGTATTAACAGAAGCATACAGTCTAGATCACGTGAAGTCATTATTTCCCTCTACTCCTCTTTGGTCAGACCTCATCTGGAATATTGTGTCCAGTTTTGGGCACCACATTTAGAATCATAGAATCATAGAATCGTAGAGTTGGAAGGGACCTCCTGGGCCATCTGGTCCAACCCCCTGCTCAAAGCAGGATTCGCTAAATCATCCCAGTCAGATGTCTGTCCAGCCTCTGTTTGAAGACTTCCATTGAAGGAGAACTCACCACTTCTCGTGGCAGCCTGTTCCACTCATTGATCACTCTAACTGTCAAAAAGTTTTTTCTAATATCTAATCTGTGTCTCCTCCCATTCAGTTTCATCCCATTGCTTCTAGTCTTTCCTTGTGCAAATGAGAATAAAGTTGATCCTTCTACAATGTGACAGCCCTTAAGATATTTGTAGACAGCTATTAAGTCTCCTCTCAGTCTTCTCTTTTGCAAACTAAACATTCCCAAATCCTGCAACCTTTCCTCATAAGACAGGGTTTGCAGACCGGTCACCATTCTGGTCGCTCTTTTCTGAACTTGCTCCAGTTTGTTGATGTCTTTTTTTAAAAAAGACATCAACAAACTGGAGCAAGTTCAGAAAAGAGCGACCAGATTGGTGACCGGTCTGCAAACCCTGTCTTATGAGGAAAGGTTGCAGGATTTAGGAATGTTTAGTTTGCAAAAGAGAAGACTGAGAGGAGACTTAATAGCCATCTACAAATATCTAAAGGGCTGTCACATTGTAGAAGGATCAACTTTATTCTCATTTGCACAAGGAAAGACTAGAAGCAATGGGATGAAACTGAATGGGAGGAGACACAGATTACATATTAGAAAAAACTTTTTGACAGAGTGATCAATGAGTGGAACAAGCTGCCACGAGAAGTGGTGAGTTCTCCTTCAATGGAAGTCTTCAAACAGAGGCTGGACAGACATCTGACTGTGATGATTTAGCGAATCCTGCTTTGAGCAGGGGGTTGGACCAGATGGCCCAGGAGGTCCCTTCCAACTCTACGATTCTATGATTCTATGATCCCGACAACGATATGGATTGCTGGTGCATCGCTAAGTGGTCGCTAGTGAGCTGCCACACAGGCAGATCTCACCAGCGACATCGCTGGGGTCGGGGGTCGCTACTTACCTGTCAGACGCGGCGATCCTGACGTCCTCCCGCCCGCGTCCACGCGTCGCTCGTCGGCGCCACAGGAAGCCCAGCAGGAAACGCCCGAAGAGAAATGATCCAGGAGCTTCTCGCGCGACCAACGATGAGCAGCGGGGGAGCCGGTCGGAGGTAAGTATCACATGCAGCGATATCGCTAGCAATATCGCTGCAACGTCACAAAATCGGTGACTTTACAGCGATATTGCTAGCGATATCGCAGTGTGTAACGGGGGCTTTAGAGTTCATTGTGACAACTGAAACAATGTCCTAACACAAATGAACCTTATCTTAATTTCTAAAAGGCCAAATACTCAAGAATTTCTCAAAAATATTGCAACAAAAAAGAGGCGATACAACAAAGATGTTCAGAAACTGATGAGACGTTGGAGGGAGGGGATGTTACATAATCTGTGTTACAATAGAAATACCAACACATTGTTATCACACACTTTAAGAACAAAAAGAATACTGTCCAAATCTATTTATTAAATTCCAAATTGTGCTTTGCTTTCTAAATATAACCAAACAGCATTTACTAAGAAAACATCTAATTAGCGTTCATCTCTGAATAACATCTTTTACTTGATAATTTATTACACATTTTGAGACATATGTCATTTAACCATAAACTGATACCAAGTCCTGTCAGTTAGAAAATCACACCATGTTGTTATCCCTATGCCTAGATGCAGAAAGAAAAAAATTCAGGCCATTAGTAAAAGGAGTGTTCCAGGGTTTTAAAATATCTACATGTGGGCGCAAATGTGCAAGTTACCTACTAATTCTGCTGTGGCCCCAACTGCGCGCATTGTGCACTTACATGCTATACATAGTGAATACACGTCCGGTGCACTATGACCAAAAGCAGCAGGAAGGGGACGCACTAATACGGCTGTTGATCAGAGTGACATCTGTAATATTAATGTATTGCACAAATTTATAAAAACACCTTCAATTGTTTACTTCAAAGGATGTATGTAATAGGTCAGAACTGTAAATGATTTTTGCAGGGAGCAGTATGACAAGTCTAACTTTATGGCTTTGATTCTGTGTAAAACTACATTTAGATGACTTTAGGGGCCGTATTTCAATGTCCCTGTTACAGGCTCCAATTCCAGACCTGATCCATGGTCGGATTGGGTATTGCGGTAGGAGTACGGACCGCATAATGCAGATATGATTTCAGCCCTGGGAGGGGTGAGAGGGTGTAGCTGCGTGCAAAAGCAATACAAAAATATTATAGCCTGCTACTGTCAACTTTCCCCATGCAGCCTCCAGTGTCCCAGGGGGGTGATACAGCAACTTCTATTCATGCGATCACCTTTTCTTACACAGAAGTGAGGTGTCATATTTAGGGGTGTACCTTTTATCCTACTAAAGGGCAGGGAAGATGAGCAAATGATTAATTTATCTTCCCCTGCGGCTACTCAAGTCCCTTTCCTATACAATGACTGATATTTTTACAGGCACATGTTATCATGGTTATTTTTGTGCTTTTTTATTTTGTAATTTTTGTGAAAATTAGTGCATGTAGTCAGAGGCATAGCTGCATATCTAATGACTAATGACTGAATTTAAAGAAGTTGTCTACATTCAGGAAAGTGGACTCCAAACACTTTAGAATACCTAAAATAACATATACACCATGTATGCAACCTGTCTGGGTCCGGCACTGGCTCCCTGCTGCTGCATCAGATTAATTGCTTGGCGGCAGCGGTGCCATCACACAGACAGTGCATATCACTGATGCAACCAATCACTGAGCTCAGCAGATGTGCCTGATAATGGAGCTCAGAGGCTGTGCCCAATTACTGAGCTCAGAAGATGTGCCCAATTACTGAGCTCAGAGGCTATGCTTAATTACTGAGCTCAGAGGCAATGCCCAATTACTCAGCTCAGAGACTGTGCCCAATTACTGAGCTCAGAGGCTGTGCCCAATTACAGATTTCAGAGCCTGTGCCCAATTACTGATTTCAGAGGATGTGGCCAATTAATCAGTTCAGAGGTTGTGTCCAATTACTCAGTTTAGAGGCTGTGCCCAATTACTCAGTTTTGAGGCTGTGCCCAATTACTGAGCTCAGAGGCTGTGACCAATTCCTGAGCTCAGAGGCTATTCCCTATTACTGAGCTCAGAGGCTATGCCCAATTAATGAGCTCAGAGGCTATGCCCTATAAGCGAGCTCAGAGGCTATGCCCAATTACTGAGCTCAGAAGCTATGCCCTATAAGCGAGCTCAGAGGCTATGCCCAATTCCTGAGCTCAGAGGCTATGCCCAATTCCTGAGCTCAGAGGCTATGCCCTATTACTGAGCTCAGAAGCTATGCCCTATAAGCGAGCTCAGAGGCTATGCCCAATTCCTGAGCTCAGAGGCTATGCCCAATTCCTGAGCTCAGAGGCTATGCCCTATTACTGAGCTCAGAAGCTATGCCCAATTAATGAGCTCAGAGGCTATGCCCAATTAATGAGCTCAGAGGCTATGCCCTATAAGCGAGCTCAGAGGCTATGCCCAATTACTGAGCTCAGAGGTTGTGACCAATTACTGAGCTCAGCGGCTGTGCCAAGGCAGACTGCACTAGCCACCAAACTTAGTCATTGGCTTCAGCGGTGATGCACGTTGTTGATGTAACGTCACTGCTGCAGCAAAAACACTGAGGCATGAGCAATGGTGGGGAGCCTGTGCAGGACCCAAGAAGAGCCAGTACCTGCTGTGTTTGTTATTTTAGGTATCTTACAGCATTCAATGTTTTCTATTCTGAATGTGGACAACCTCTTCAATTAATAAGTGTGAACATTCATCACTACAAAATGTTAATCACTTAATGCAAAATAAAGGGTGCTCGATTTAGAAAGTGTTTGGGAGTATTTTCATAATGTGCCAGTTGTCTACTTTAAGTAATAAAATCGTCCTGGACCCCCAGCAATAAATAAAACTTTAGATAAGCTCTCAAGATTTTACCTACAGGCCTAAGGAAAACTACAATAGTAAGACATCATGAAAACACAACGTGCTGTGTATGTGACAAGCAGAGCACTGCCACATTGGACCCCTGAATGTCTAAACCTTCATATAATCAGTGCAGCTTCCATTACTACTCCTGCAGCAAGAACACAGCTTGCAGCAGTAATGAGAATTTTTCCAACTAAATAAAAAAATGCTAATTTTGAATGCTTAAATATAGCAAGTGATACAACTTTGTATTTTTAACATCAGTTTAGCAGAGTGAGTAAAAATATTTTCTTTAATCCTCTAATTTTTAATACACTTTATATTTCTAGGTAAAAAAAGATCTTTGGATGCCATATGAGTAAAATATATTGTACCATTCCCTGAATTATCATCGCTGTAATAAAAAATTGGTAGCCAAGTTGACGTCGTTGTTTGAAGCCCTTAGAGCAGTTAAGACATCTGCCCTTGAAAACCCCATTTCCATTAGCCGTGCAACCTGTAAAGAAATGAAGAAAAAAAGATGCAGTAAATCAATTTTTGAAACATGCATAGAAAGAACACCTAATAACATTACATGACACTAGAATGTAGCTATTTCAGTAGAATTTATGTTGAAATTACTGATAAATCCAGAAAAGGAAGTTATGCAACATGTTTAGTACTCCCTTCGCAAACATCTAACAGGTGTCAAAACAATCACTATACAGAACTATCCCTACAGCAAGATGCTGAATTATTTACAAGGGTTGGGTAAGGCCTCCTGCAAAAAAATACTTAGAGGGTCATGTGAGAGAAAGCATTGCACAAGTAAATAAAAAATAGCTGCAATAACACACCAGGGTGACCCCAGCTGAAGCACAGTAAAATCAGCATCTTAGGCTATGTGCACACGTATGCAGAAAATTTCTGCATAAAAACAGCACTCCTTCCCAGAAAATGTGCGTTTTTTCCGCGCGTCCCTAGACACATAGAAAATAGCCAGAAATGCGGAATTTACCGCGAAATTAATGAGCATGCTGCGTTTTTTTTTACCACGAAGCGTTTTTTCGTGGTAAAAAACGAATCAATATGCACAAAAAGTGCAAAATGCATTAAAATTAATGGGAAGCTTCTTTTAAGCGTTTTTTGAGCGGATTTTTTGGTAAATCCGTGGGAAAACCGCGAAAATAAATGCTGTGTGTGAACACAGCCTTATACAGGAATCTGTCTGATAAATGTTCTCCTGTCACTTCCCATCCAGAATTCTTTATTCAAAGGGCTTATCCGAGACAGAGTGTTTTGCAACAGGGCTAAAACTTACCGGCAAGTACTTGCCAACTACCTCCCTGCTTTGAATTGTGAAGATCAATTCCAGCATAGAGCAATCACAGACTGTTCCTGATGGTGATATCACATCGGCAAAACAGCTCCTTCTCTTCCACTCTCTCGACGGGGTGTCACTGCCAATGTCATGTTGATTGACAGCTGGCTCTCTAAATGCGGTGAGCTGACTGTAAGTTAGCATGACATCAGCAGTGACGCAACATCGATATAACAGACTGGAAGTGTCTTTGTTGACATGAGGTCAAAAGAACCAAGAGAATTTAGCACAGGTACCAGTTCCACATAGTAAACATACCCATATGTTGGCAAATCATGACAGATAAGCAAGTAAGGAGGAACAGAGTCAATTAAGCCATTTTAGAATTCAATACAAAACTTTTTTTATCATAAATATTATAAGGAATGAAAAATACATAAAGAAATTCTACGGATACATATAGGTTTCTGTGGTCATGACCCAGGGTAAAGAGGGGACGAATGGCAAGGAAAAACAAATAGTGATGTGTCCAGCTCTTATATGTTACTGGCTTTGATGAAATAAATACAAATGTATTCAATTACCATCCAAATTCCAAACAGCACTGGGGCGCCCCCTGAAGAAGCGATTAACGCAAAACGTACGTTGGGGAACGGGATCAATGCCAGGACTCCAACCATGAGTAAATACCGCAAATAATACGAATAATTCATTGTTGCAATTCCAGCAATGTGTCCAAGCATAGGCTTTGATTGATGCATCTAAGTTATTTGTATCCTTCCTGTCTGCCAGCATGGAAGATTTGTTGCCCTTCAGGACGGCATACTGCTATTTGGATTGTAATTTAATATACATATTTTTTCATCAAAGCCAATAACATATAAGAGCTGGACACAAATCACTAATTGTTCTGCCTTGCCATTGGCCGACTCTTTACCCTAGGTCATGACCACAGAGACCTATATGTATCCATAGAATTTATTAATGCATTTTTCATTCATTAATGCATTTTTCATTCATTATAATATTTATGATAAAGTTTTGCTCTGTTTCTCCTTACTTGCAGAATCAAGTGAACTGCTGTCTGAAGAGGGAGAGATATCACAAGGCACAATAGGCAGGTAGTTGACAACTATCTACCGATAAGATTTTAGCCCCATCGCAAAAAAAAGTACCCTTTACGGGTCATCAGGAAGACAGATATGCAAATGTTATGGGCGATCACAAACATTTAGCATCTAATTTAAGGCTCAAATTTATAGTACCTAATTTGGATGCTACAATTTTTAGTATTATATTTTTGCATTATAATTAGTATGGTATTTAGTATTACATTTCATATTTGTACGGCACAATTTTTCAGTATCCAATTTTTAGTCCCTAAGCGGAGTACCTTTATTTTTAGTACTTATTCT
Organism: Dendrobates tinctorius; assembly: GCF_039654945.1. Lineage (NCBI taxonomy): Eukaryota > Metazoa > Chordata > Amphibia > Anura > Dendrobatidae > Dendrobates > Dendrobates tinctorius. The sequence goes on from NW_027361694.1 coordinate 15,003,440, forward strand.
TCAATTGTTACTACTATATTTTTAGTACCTAATTTTTTAGTATGTAACATTTCAAATGTAATGTTCAGCACAAAATATTTTGTGCGCAATGAAGGCTCCACCAAATAAGCTGCAAACAATGAAACAAAACAGAGTATATTGGTCACTCATAAACGGCAGGTTTTTAACTGTTGTTCTGCACTGCTGATAACATATATCGACTGTCAGACAATCTGTTGAAATTTTGTTTTGCTGGGTTTTGTTCACTTTTTTGCCACTCAGATACTGATCACGATTTGCACTTGGATGTGATAAGCATTTTTTTTTCTCCTTCCTGCTTATTATTTTGTGCATTGCTGCAAAAGTTTGTAAGCATCAACTAGAAATAGAGTTGAATGATAGCTGATGGTTGATAGTTGTGTGCCCGTCTGAAAGACTGGTAATATCTAATTTCTGCAGCCATCTTCGAGGGAACTTGTCATCTGGTTTTTGGTGCTAAATTTTATTTTTTCTCGGAACAGGTAACTACATTGAACAACTTGAATAACTAAAATAAATCATGCTCAATTATATGTGATGTGACAGATTGCTGCCAATGGCTGTGAGGCTGTAATAATCGACAGACGTGCACTAATGTGCAGAAGTGTAATAACCCTTATTTGTATGTCCTATCATTACAACTAGGCATGAATGAGCTTATGTATTATGCCAGTAAGCACAATTCTGATATGTACAAGAACACTACACAACCATAAGTTGCAATCATTTTTAAGTATAGTCTCTACTGATGATTACAGGTTTACATTAAGTACGTTTCAGTATTATTTCCTTTAATTCCTTTTAGTAGTGATGCACCTTGCTGAGATGTGGACCCATGTGGTTGTAACAAAATGAACCCTACAAGTAAAGTAAGCTGTGACAGCTCATTTAATTCGATAAGTGGTTAAAACAAGGAGACAAAGTTGATTTACCATCTCTGAGTTTGAAAGGAAAAAGCAAAATCTGGGGAATTCCATAACCTTAAAACGTTCGCTATAGCACTTTCATCTAACCTTGACATTTTCAGCAACTTTGCATAAATTAGACTTTGGATTTTTCATAAAATTCTATCTATGTAATTTGTAACTGCTTATAACTTTATAGTTTACATACTGTGTTTTGCTGTTAGTCAATTCTCAGACTAATTACATATGATGGGAGTAATTACCAGGCCAAATATCCTTTAGAATATTTAAGTCAAATAATAACATTTACAATTTTTATTTCAAGACATCTACGGCTTTTTTAGTGCTATGGTAATTCAAACAACTATTATGAGGTCACAATTCCTGGCCTGAACGGGGTCTCATTATCTGAATTTACAGCAACATATATGCCCATGATGCTTTAAGTTCACATCATTAGATCACAGTCAGACCAGGGAATGAGGCCACATTACGGTCATCTAAATCTGAACTTTGTGTGCCATATTGTAGCCTATACATTTTTATAGTGGAAAATTAACTTTTAAGTATTCTCAAGTTTTAAAATAATCTCCAATTCAAAGGATAGGGGATAACTTTCTGATCATTGGGGGTTTGACTGCCAGGGTTCCTGCCAATCCCGAGAACTGGGCCTCTGAAAAGCCACGGCTGAACGGAGTGGAGATTGATCATGCGCTTGTCACGGTCCCCGATCCCCCTGTCACGCTCCCAGCCCTTCGCCCCCGTGCGCGCAGCGATACTCACCTCGTCCGGCAGCCGCGCTCCCTCCAGCAGCCTCGCTCCCTCCAGCCCCGGCGTCTGCCTCTCCCTTCCTCCGGCCCACAGCTGGTGACGTCACCTCGGGTCCCGCGCATGCGCAGTAGGTCGCGGCCGGTCCTCCGCCGCTAAGCTGGGTTCCGGCGGTGCTCTGCCCCAATTGCACCGCCGGACCAATGGGGGCTCAGCAGCAGCCATATCAGGCCGCCCTCCCTTAGTGGAGGCGCCTGACCGTGGTTGTTTCCTTCTGCGCCTCAGGCCCTGTGTACTCCGCTGGAATCCGGCTCACTGCCTAACCTCTGTGCTTGCTTCCAGCCCTGCTCCAGTCCTGTGTCCGTGCCCATACCTGTCCTGTGTCCGTGCCTGTTCCAGTCCTGTCTCCGCGCCTGTTCCAGTCCTGTCTCCGTGCCTGTTCCAGTCCTGTCTCCGTGCCTGTTCCAGTCCTGTCTCCGTGCCTGCTCCAGTCCTGTCTCCGTGCCTGTTGCAGTCCAGTGTCCGTGCCTGTTGCAGTCCAGTGTCCGTGCCAGCTCCAGTCCTGTGTCCGTGCCTGTTCAAGTCCTGTGTCCGTGCCTGCTCCAGTCCTGTCTCCGTGCCTGTTCCAGTCCAGTGTCCGTGCCTGTTCCAGTCCAGTGTCCGTGCCAGCTCCAGTCCTGTGTCCGTGCCTGCTCCAGTCCGGTAACCGTGCCTGTTCAAGTCCTGTGTCTGTTCCTGCTCACGCCCTGTGCACCATTCCGAGCCGCCCCTCTTGGTTCCGGCTGCCGTGGCATTCGAGTCTCTGGTCTTGCGCCTAACGATCCCTGTATAGGGGTCGGTCACACCAGGTTGCTCGTCCGGGGTCCCTCGGTGCCACGGTCCAGAGGGTCCACTCCAGGGTATTCCTCCTCACAGCCTGTGGCGCTAACAGTACGGTCAGGCCATGGATCCCGCCGGTGCTGCCGCTCCCGGTCAAAAGGAGCTTCTCTTTTTACGGGAGAACCAGGGGCGCATTATGTCGGTCATGAAGGCCATGGAGTCCCGCTTGTCCGCTCTCCAGGCGGCCGATCCGGGGAATGCCGCACAGCTGGCCGGCCTCCAGCAGGAGTTGAGCCAGCAGCGGGACGCTCAGTCCCACATTTTGTCATATATGGCCTCGGTAGATAGCCGTCTGGGAGATCTCCAGTCCGCCGCTGCGGCCTCGGCCGCCATCCCCAGTCCCGCTCCGTTCCCCTCTCCTCGCCTTGCCAAACCACCCCGATACGCTGGGGATCCCAGACAGTGTAGAGGGTTCCTAAACCAGTGTGGCTTGCATTTTGAGCTTCAGCCTCATCAGTATCCTTCCGATCGGGCCAAGGTGGCCTTCATCATGTCCCATCTGGAGGGAGAGGCCTTATCTTGGTTAAATCCGCTCTGGGAGAGGGACGATCCTATTGTTTCTAACATCCCGCTCTTCTTGGACACCTTTCGTAAGGTGTTCGATGAGCCTGGACGGGTAGCCTCGCTTACCGAATCTCTTTTCAACCTACACCAGGGCTCCCTGACTGTTGGTCAATACGCCATTCGGTTCCGCACCATGTCCTCCGAATTGGGTTGGAATAACGCGGCATTGGTCGGGGCCTTTTGGCGTGGGTTGTCGGGCAGAATTAAGGACGAGTTGGCGGGGCGTGATACCCCCACCAACCTCGAGGACCTCATCTCCCTGGCCACTCGAATTGACCTCAGGTTCCAGGAGCGCGCCCGGGAAACGGCGAGGGATAGGAGGCCCATTAGGCCGGCCCAGATCGCTAGCCGGTCCTTTAATCCTCGTCCGCCTGGTCCTGGACATACTCCGCCCCCTGAGCCCATGCAGGTAGATCGGGTCCGGATGGCTGAGAGACGTCAGAGGGAGAGACGGGAGCAAGGGCTTTGTCTTTACTGTGGAGGGGCATCCCACTTCATCCGCTCTTGTCCTGAGAGACCGGGAAACTCTTCCACCTAGGCCAGGTAAGAGAGGCCTTCCTAGGTGATTATGATTCCTCTCAGGCCCTCACACTTTCCGTTCTTCTGCTTTCAGGGGGGAGGCGTGGGTCAGAGGTGGCCTATGTGGATTCGGGCTCAGCAGGCAACTTCATCCGGCGTGAAGTGGTAGACAAATATCGGATTCCCGTGGTCTCCCTGAAGAACCCTCGGATTATCGCTTCCGTTGATGGCCGACCGTTGTTGGACTCCATCACCACGGTCACAGAAGAGGTAATCTTGCAAGTCGGTGCCCTCCACCGTGAAAAAGTAGCCTTCTATGTGCTGCCCGACTTGTCTCATGCCATTCTCCTCGGTCTCCCGTGGTTACGGACACACCAGCCGGTTCTCAACTGGTCGACCGGGGAGGTCTTGCGCTGGGGAGACCCGTGTCATGGTCGCTGTCTGAACCCCATTCAGCCAGTGGTTCCCCTTCGCCCACCTCAGGATCTCTCTGGGCTTCCTTCCGCCTATTGGGCTTATGCAGACGTTTTCGACAAGAAGGAGTCGGAGGTTCTTCCACCGCATCGAGCCTTCGACTGCCCGATTGAGCTTATCCCCGGTTCTACTCCTCCCAGGGGCAGGATCTACCCGCTGTCCCCTGCAGAATCCGCCGCCATGTCCGAATATGTCACGGAGAACCTTGCCAAGGGATTCATTCGGAAGTCTTCATCTCCTGCCGGCGCCGGGTTCTTTTTCGTTAAAAAGAAAGACGGTTCGCTGCGCCCATGTATCGATTATAGAGGATTGAACAACATCACTATCAAAAACCGGTACCCACTTCCTCTTATCCCGGAGTTGTTTGACCGTCTCAGGGGGGCACGCATCTTCTCCAAACTGGATCTCAGGGGGGCATACAACCTCATCCGCATCCGTGCCGGCGATGAATGGAAGACCGCCTTTAACACCCGTGACGGTCATTATGAGTACTTGGTGATGCCATTCGGTCTGTGCAATGCCCTGGCGGTGTTCCAGGAGTTCGTCAATGAAATCTTCCGAGACCTCCTGTACTCCTGTGTCGTAGTCTACCTGGATGACTTTCTGGTCTTCTCCCCGGATCTTCCATCCCACAGGAGGACTGTCCGCCTTGTTCTTCGGCGTCTTCGAGAGAATCGTCTATATGCCAAGATGGAGAAGTGCCTGTTCGAACAGACCTCCCTGCCTTTTCTGGGCTACATCATCTCCGATGCCGGGCTTCAGATGGATCCCGAGAAACTCTCCGCCATTCTCAAGTGGCCTCGCCCCGCTGGCTTAAGAGCTATTCAACGTTTCTTGGGCTTCGCGAACTACTATCGGCAGTTCATTCCGCACTTCTCCTCGCTCTCCAGGCCGATCTCGGCCCTTACCCGAAAGGGGATCTCTGCCAACTCCTGGACACCTGAAGCCGAAGAGGCCTTCCAGTTGCTAAAACAAGCTTTTTCCACAGCTCCCGTATTGATCCGTCCTGAGAGCGGCAAGCCTTTCGTGCTGGAGGTGGACGCTTCCTCGACTGGCGCCGGGGCTGTCTTGTCCCAGAGGACCGGTTCGGGCCGCCTACGTCCTTGTGGCTTTTTCTCCAGAGCCTTTTCGCCGGCAGAGTGTAACTATTCGATTGGCGACCGTGAGCTTCTGGCCATGAAGTTGGCATTGGAGGAGTGGCGTCACCTTCTGGAAGGAGCAGTTCACCCTTTTATTGTTTACTCTGACCACAAAAATCTCGCCTACCTCCAGACCGCCCAGAGACTCAATCCTCGACAGGCTAGATGGTCTCTGTTTTTTGCCCGCTTTGATTTCGAGCTGCACTTCCGCCCTGGAGACAAGAACGCTAAAGCCGATGCTCTATCCAGAGTCTTTCAACCAACTGAATCTGGGGAGGAACCTTCCCATGTTATCGAGCCTACGAAGATAATCACAGTGGCTCCGTTGTCTCTGCTTTCTCCACCTCCGGGCAAGACTCTCGTACCAGAGGACGTTAAGAGGAGAGTTCTTCTGTGGGGGCATTCCTCCAAACTGGCTGGTCATGCCGGAATTGGGAAGACCCTGGCCCTCATAACGCGGTATTATTGGTGGCCCACTCTCCGTCAAGATGTGGCAGACTTTGTCGCCTCCTGTTCCTCCTGTGCTAGGAATAAGACACCCCGTCGTCCTCCATTTGGCCTGCTGCTTCCCCTGCCGGTACCGAAGTCGCCTTGGGAGAATATCGCCATGGACTTTATCACGGATCTGCCCCGTTCGTCTGGCTGTACGGTGATTCTTGTGGTAGTGGACCGCTTTTCTAAAATGGCGCATTTCATTCCGCTAAGCGGCCTCCCTTCCGCACCCGGATTAGCCAAGATCTTCGTCCATCAGATTTTCAGACTACATGGTCTACCTGAACGAATTGTCTCTGATCGTGGGGTACAGTTTACGGCAAAATTTTGGAGAGCACTTTGCAAACTTCTGGATATTTCCTTGGATTTTTCTTCTGCCTATCATCCACAAACCAATGGGCAAGCGGAACGAACTAACCAGATCCTGACTGCATACCTTCGGCATTTTTCCAACGGCCACCAGGATAATTGGGCTGATCTGCTTCCTTGGGCGGAATTCGCCTACAACAATCATGCCGGCGAATCCTCTACTAAATCGCCCTTTTTTGTGGTATTCGGCAAACACCCTAACATACCTCTTCCTGTCGCTCCAACCTCTGAAGTACCGGCAGCCAACTCCTTGTTCCAGGAATTCTCTGAAATCTGGTCCGAGACCAACTCCACTCTCAAAAGGGCCAGTGAGCGAATGAAGAACCACGCAGACAAGAGGAGGCTGGACCCTCCACCGTTTCACATTGGGGATAAGGTCTGGCTCTCATCCAAGTACATTCGACTGAAACTACCCTCTTATAAGCTGGGCCCCCGGTACATAGGTCCTTTTGAGGTCCTGGATCGAGTCAATGAAGTCGCCTACAAATTGAGGTTGCCTGCTTCGCTCCGTATCCCGAACACCTTCCACGTCTCCCTCCTGAAACCTGTGGTCCTGAATCAATTCCATCCTTCACCCACTCCAGCTCCTCAGCCTGTGGGCTCGGATGATACTTTCGAAGTGAGGGATATTCTCGCCATGAGGAGAGTTAGAGGGAGGACCTTTTTCCTTGTTGACTGGGAGGGGTTTGGTCCTGAGGAGAGATCCTGGGAGCCCCGGGAGAACATCAACGCCCCCCACATTCTCAGGAAATTTTTTGCCAACCGCAGCGGGGGGCGGCTTAAGGGGGGGTACTGTCACGGTCCCCGATCCCCCTGTCACGCTCCCAGCCCTTCGCCCCCGTGCGCGCAGCGATACTCACCTCGTCCGGCAGCCGCGCTCCCTCCAGCAGCCTCGCTCCCTCCAGCCCCGGCGTCTGCCTCTCCCTTCCTCCGGCCCACGGCTGGTGACGTCACCTCGGGTCCCGCGCATGCGCAGTAGGTCGCGGCCGGTCCTCCGCCGCTAAGCTGGGTTCCGGCGGTGCTCTGCCCCAACTGCACCGCCGGACCAATGGGGGCTCAGCAGCAGCCATATCAGGCCGCCCTCCCTTAGTGGAGGCGCCTGACCGTGGTTGTTTCCTTCTGCGCCTCAGGCCCTGTGTACTCCGCTGGAATCCGGCTCGCTGCCTAACCTCTGTGCTTGCTTCCAGCCCTGCTCCAGTCCTGTGTCCGTGCCTGTACCTGTCCTGTGTCCGTGCCTGTTCCAGTCCTGTCTCCGCGCCTGTTCCAGTCCTGTGTCCGCGCCTGTTCCAGTCCTGTGTCCGTGCCTGTTCCAGTCCTGTCTCCGTGCCTGTTCCAGTCCTGTCTCCGTGCCTGCTCCAGTCCTGTGTCCTTGCCTGTTCAAGTCCTGTGTCCGTGCCTGTTCCAGTCCAGTGTCCGTGCCTGTTCCAGTCCAGTGTCCGTGCCTGTTCCAGTCCTGTCTCCGCGCCTGTTCCAGTCCTGTCCGTGCTTCCAGCCCTGCTCCAGTCCTGTGTCCGTGCCCGTACCTGTCCTGTGTCCGTGCCTGTTCCAGTCCTGTCTCCGCGCCTGTTCCAGTCCTGTGTCCGCGCCTGTTCCAGTCCTGTGTCCGCGCCTGTTCCAGTCCTGTGTCCGTGCCTGTTCCAGTCCTGTGTCCGTGCCTGTTCCAGTCCTGTCTCCGTGCCTGCTCCAGTCCTGTCTCCGTGCCTGCTCCAGTCCTGTCTCCGTGCCTGCTCCAGTCCTGTCTCCGTGCCTGCTCCAGTCCTGTCTCCGTGCCTGCTCCAGTCCTGTCTCCGTGCCTGCTCCAGTCCTGTCTCCGTGCCTGCTCCAGTCCTGTCTCCGTGCCTGCTCCAGTCCTGTCTCCGTGCCTGCTCCAGTCCAGTGTCCGTGCCTGTTGCAGTCCAGTGTCCGTGCCAGCTCCAGTCCTGTGTCCTTGCCTGTTCAAGTCCTGTGTCCGTGCCTGCTCCAGTCCTGTCTCCGTGCCTGTTCCAGTCCAGTGTCCGTGCCTGTTCCAGTCCAGTGTCCGTGCCAGCTCCAGTCCTGTGTCCGTGCCTGCTCCAGTCCGGTAACCGTGCCTGTTCAAGTCCTGTGTCTGTTCCTGCTCACGCCCTGTGCACCATTCCGAGCCGCCCCTCTTGGTTCCGGCTGCCGTGGCATTCGAGTCTCTGGTCTTGCGCCTAACGATCCCTGTATAGGGGTCGGTCACACCAGGTTGCTCGTCCGGGGTCCCTCGGTGCCACGGTCCAGAGGGTCCACTCCAGGGTATTCCTCCTCACAGCCTGTGGCGCTAACAGCGCTCTACTGCTTCATTCATTCTTAAAGGCACTTCTAGTAGAATGAATGGAGAGTCAGGGCGTATGATTGACCTCCGTTCCATTCAGTGGGGCTCTTCAAAGTCCTGGTTTTCAGGATCGGTGGAGGCGATGGCGGTGAGACACCTAGTGATTGAAAAGTTATCTCCTATCCTTTGGATTGGAGATAGCTTTCAAACTTGAGAACACAACTTTAATACAATTGCCCTATCCCTAGTTAAAGCCATGTGTGCAGGAGCCCACAGACATCAAACTGGGAATGTAAAATTACCAGAACAATGGCATAAAATGAGTAATTTGCATTCAATGGATGGGTTGACAACAAGATTTATCAGTGAGTAACCTCGTTTATTTGATTTGATGCAGATTTCTCACTATGCACTGCATAGACTCTAGCTTTCAACAATGCTACACAAGAATGAGCAAGGTACAGATTTTAGAAAAAAGCCTCAGCGTGGTCCTAACATTAGTGAGATGTAACACATCAACAAGGTGAAGAATTCTTAATTATTATAACCTAAGATAAAACAAAATGAACAAACACTCTGAAGTAAGCAGTACATGTAAATAACATAGGTTACTTAGCTGACACTACTGTGATCCAAAAAGGGTTAAAGCCATCCCACGGCGACAAGGTTTACCCAATCGTTAAGGACCTAACTCTAACGTACAACTTCTCTATGTGCCAGCTGACCTCAATAGACAGTGCCAGAGCAGGACCCAGGCCTGACTGTTTAAGCATCTGCCCATGGTACGCTATTAAAACTGTATGCCTAAAAAGAGGGAGCCATACCCTTGTATGTACAAAATACTATTACTATTTATTTATAGCAGACTATTTGCTCATTTTGTTTGTATCCTAGGATATGTTTGTTAATGTCCACAGTGTGAATGTGCACGTACACATTTACACTTTTACCAACATGTGCTTGCATATATAGGGGCATGTTTCCCCCTTTTTGGGCTGTGCATTTTAGCTTATATAGCTTACCACGTGAAGGTCTTTAAAGGGAACCTGTCAGCAGTTTTGACCGATATAAGATGTGGCCACTGCCTTTCAGGGCTTATCTACCGCCTGCTCTAATGCAGCAGATAAGCCTCTGATCCGACCTGCAAAAGAATAAAAATAAGTTTTATTATACTCACCTGCAGGGCGGTCCGGTCCGATGGGTGTCGCAGGTCCGGCGCCTCCCATCTTCTTGCGATGCTGCCCTCCTGCTTGCTTCACAGGCTCAACGGCATAGCGCTCCTACGCAGGCGTACTTATGTGCCCTGTTGAGGGCAGAGCAAATTCCTGCAGTGTGCAAGCGCTTTGCCGGCACCTGCGCACTGCAGTACTTTGAAGTACGCTTGTACAGGAGTGTGATGCCAGGGAGCCATGAAGCAAGCAAGAGGGTGGCATTGCAAGAAGATGGGAGGCGCCGGACCTAGACTTGCGACACCCATCGGACTGGACCGCCACCGCCGGAGAGTATAATAAAACTTATTTTTCTTATCTTTCAGGTTGGAACGGGGGCTTATCTACCGCATTATAGAATGCGGTAGATAAGCCTGAAAGGCAGTGGCCGCATCTTATATCGGCCAAAACTGCTGACAGGTTTGCTTTAAACTGTCAGGCCTGGGTCTTGCTCTAGCACCCTCTATTGAGGCCTGCTAGCACACAGAGAGGTTGTACAGTAGGATAGGTCAATCCTGATTGGGTAAACTTTGTTGAGGTGGGATGGCTTTTACGCTTTTTTGATCACAAAAGTGTCAACCAAGTACCTTATGCTATCTACATTTACTATTATTATTTTTTTACAGCAGGATATTTGCTCTTTTTGTTTTTACCCTAGGTTGTGTTTGTTAATAGTCACAGTGACCGTGCATCTACACCTTTCGCTTATACCAAAATGTGATCCAGCTCATTTCTTTGGTTTTGCTATAGAATTCTTATCAAAAAGTCTAAACCGGCAATTTATTTTCTAGTTTTACCATCCCAGAGACGTATTCAAACGTATAAACAGAAGTCAACAACTATGCAGTATTTTGTTTTAAAGACATGTTAAGTATTCGCCTGAATCAAGTACAAAATATTTATGGTTTCACTGATGTGAAGAAAAATATCAGTAAAAACTCTTGGAATTTCCCACCAGATGTCTTATTGGAAAGCCCATTACCAATATTACTAAAAATAATATGCAAGTAACATTGCTAGACCAGATGCCTAAAACCAAACATATGACATAAATATAGTTCATTTAAAATTCCCCACCTAAACTCTCTCAGTCGTTTCATCAGTGAGGTTTATAGACAGTTACCTACCAGTATGGGTTATATTTCTACTTAATAATTTATTTTAAACCTTATTTTCTACTGGGATTAAGAGTTCAATCCTAATCTTCTGAGACCTGAGGGAGTCTGGTTTAGCTACAGAGTCAAGGCATGGTTTTCTCTCTGTAAATTACGATTGAGCCTAAGGTTCTGACTCTTTAAAGTAGTTGTCCACTCCTTGGACAATTTTTTCTCATATCCCTTGCTTGGGCCCCATAAAATAAAAACGTTTATACTCCCATCCCATGCTTGTGCTGTTCCCGCGGGAACAATGCCAGCACAGGAAATGAGTATAGGCTTTACTAAATGAACCAAATATTTGGATCCTGAAGGGGCTGTCCTAGTAATGGACAACCCCTTTAAGACTGGCATTTCATGCACCTGACTTAATGAAAGACATGAAGTATTAACGTACTGAATTCATTAAGATATAAACACAGTGAACAAGTCTGTAGGACAGTGTTCACACCACAAAAGACCAATATATTCAATTGGTTTCTTGTTTCTGAAAGATTAGGGAGGTATCCACTCCTCCCTTGTGGGCCGTGCACATATAAGCCGTCTTCAACAGCGTGTCCACATCAGACATTACCTTTCTGAATCCTGCTCATGTAGATACCATACACATGGTCAAGTTTTTAAATACATCCGGTTAGGGACTGCTGTGATATGGGTATACCTTGACGTTTGGTAGAGCGGCTTAGTATACAGTTTTTGCAAAAAAGTATCAACTAAATACCCTGTTTTGTTATCATCTTTTTACTAGCATTTGCTGTTTACTGTTACTTTTTTACAACAGAGTATTTTTATACGTTTGTTATACTGTGTTTTTCTGTGTTTCTGAATTTATTAAGAGGTGCATGCAGGGTCGGACTGGCCTGGCAGGGTATTGGAGAATTCCCCGGTGGGCCTTTGCTGTGGACCAGATAGATGGCAGTGGGAAGAAGAACACAAGAAAAAAAAGTTAAAAGTTTGCGATTTTTAGGGGTACAAGCCCTATAAAAGAAGCAGGGGCGGACATATCGCATGTGCGTCTCACATGGGCCCAGAGGTGGAGGGGGGCCCCTGCAGGGCAGCTAACATTGAGGGCAATCTGGCCTGTTTATGTGGCCCTAAGGCTCTGGGGGGGCCCTGGCCAGATTGCCCTCGTACGGCAGGCAGGGAGCGATCCCTACAGCTCTGCTGTGGAGCAGAGCTGCAGGGATCCATCCTCTGATGGAGTGGAGGGGAGAACAATGTTGAACGTGGTGGAGAGGGTAATGATGAAGGTGGTGGAGAAGGCAATGATGGAGGAAAGGGCAATATTGGGGGTGGTGGGGAAGAAGGCAATCATGGAGGTGATTGAGAGCACAACGAGGGATGTGGGGGATTGGTATGGGAGAAAGGGGGGATTTATAATGGACTTACGAACAGGAAGATGTTAGCTATGGATCTAGAATGAATTGGGTGGTGGAGGAGGGTGCTCAGCCAATGATCGTGTCCTCCCCATCCCACAATTTATTGTGATGCTATCAGGGTCTTAAAATTTATTGAGGAGTGGGAGAGGAGGGGGTAAGGTGAATAGGACCCTTTCTAATGAACTGAAAGGTGGGAGAAGACGCTGTCAGGGACTTGTAATGAATTGGGAGGTGGCGGAGGATACTCAGAACCTGATGGCATCTTCTCCCACTTCCAAATTCATTATGATGCTATCAAGGACTTAAAGTGAATGATGGGGACATAGGAAAGGGATTAAGGCTATGTGCACACGTTCAGGATTGGCAGGGGAAAATTCTGCTGCATATCCTAATGTGTTGGCATGAAGAAAGTTGCATAAAATACTTTTTTTTTTTTTTTTTTTTTAACATTTTTGCCATGCCGCTGTTACATATTTTCCCCATTAGCACGTGTGAAATACGTTGGAAGAATTGACATTACGCAGATTTTAATCTGCTGCAAATCTGCAAGGAAAAAATAAGCAGCATGTGCAAGAGACCTCAGAGATCTCATTCACTTTTCCTGTACTGTAAAACCATTCATATATTCCGTGAGCACATAGCCTTACAGGTAATTGGGGAGACACAGACTGAATCTCTATATATAAAAATGAATGTATGTATGTGTGTGTGTATCACCAACCAATCACGAAGCATCTTTCATTTCACCAGAGCTGATTAAAAAAAGCTGAGCTGTGATTGGTTGCTATGAATAACAGTTTTCCTTGCAACCAATCACTAAGCAAAGAAGCTGAGCTGTGATTGGTTGCTATGAGCAATAGTTTTCTCACTCCACAACAACACCTCAGCAGACACTGACATGGTGGGAGAAATCTAGCATCCCCGGGATCATAAGCTCCCAGCCATTGTCTGCCCCCCCAGAAAGGAGCAGAGAGCACATGACAGAAATGAATCCACCTCCCTGCCCATATCCCCATCACACATCCTCCATCCCATAGGCACAACTTCCCTCTTAAAGGGCTCTCCGGTATGGAAGTTAGGGCAAATCCCTCAGCGCTCTAATACTGACCCCAGTCATCTATTAAGGGATCACTGGTATTGAAGTCAGGGCATATCCATCCAGTAGTTTTGGAAATTAGGATGTGGGATATTAGGAGTAGTAGTCCGATGGCTATGGCTGATGGGATGATGTGGGATATTAGGGGTAGTAGTCCGATGGCTTTGGCTGACGGGATGATGTGGGATATTAGGGGTAGTCCGATGACTCTGGCTGACTGGATGATGTGGGATATTAGTGGTAGTAGTCCGGTGGCTCTGGCTGATGGGATAATGTGGGATATTAGGGGTAGTAGTCCGGTGGCTCTGGCTGATGGGATGATGTGGGATATTACGGGTAGTAGTCCGATGGCTCTGGCTGACGGGATGATGTGGAATATTGGGGGTAGTATTCCGGTGGCTCTGACGGGATGATGTGGGATATTAGTGGTAGTAGTCCGGCGGCTGTGACGGGATGATGTGAGATATTAGGGATAGTAGTCCGGTGGCTCTGGTTGACAGGATGATGTGGGATATTAGTGGTAGTAGTCTGATGGATCTGACTGATGGGATGATGTGGGATTTTAGGGGTAGTAGTCTGATGGCTCTGGCTGACGGGATGATGTGGGATATTAGGGTAGTAGTCCGATGGCTCTGGCTGACGGGATGATGTGGAATATTAGCGGTAGTAGTTCAATGGCTCTGGTTGACGGGATGATGTGATGGTGGCCTGTGCTGGATGAAGAAAAGCGAAGATGAAGGACTTCAACTACAGACGTCACTGCTGAGTCAGTGTATTACATGTACACGCACACTATACACTATATACTGTGTACAGAGCTCCTGTGTATAATGTCACCTGTGATCACTGTATTACATGTACACTGACACTATACAAAGAGCTCCTGTGTATAATGTCACTGTCGATCACTGTATTACCTGCACACTGACACTATATACAGAGCTCTTGTGTGTGTCATTGATGATCTCTGTATTATCTGTAAACGTACACTATACACTGTATCCTATATACAGAGCTCATGTATAATGTCACTTGTGGTAATAACAGTGCTGTTAGCATTGTGGTTTGTAGTCATCATTGGTATTATAGTATTCGGACACTATGAGGTGGTAATTTGTGCTCTGGTCACGGTGTGGCAGTATTTATCACCTGTATGTGGTATTATTCGGTCACTATGTGGTCTGTTCATGGTGTGGTGCGTTTGACCCTTGTATGTGGTATTATTCGATCACTACAGTCACTAAGTGGTGCTAATTTGTAGGCTGGTCACGGTGTGGTGGTATTTGTCCCTTGTATGTGGTAATATTCTGTCAATTTGTGGTGGCATATGTAGTTCAGTTGTGGTATGGTGGTATTTCTCCTCGTATGTGGTATTATTTGGTTGCTATATGCTGGTAATATGTGTTATTATTCGGTCACTATGTTTGTGGTCTGGTCACAGTGTGGCGGTATTTGCCCCTTGTATATGGTATTATTCGGTCACTACGGTCACTATGTGGTGCTAATTTGTAGGCTGGTCACGGTGTGGTGGTATTTGTCCCATGTATGTGGTAATATTCTGTCAATTTGTGGTGGAATATGTAGTTCAGCTATGGTATGGTGGTATTTCTCCTCTTATGTGGTATTATTTGGTTGCTATATGCTGGTAATACTGTTTGTGTTATTATTCAGTCACTATGTGGTCTGTTCTTGGTGTGGCATGTTTGTTCCTTGTATGTGGTATTATTCGGTCACTATGTGGTCTGTTCTTGGTGTGACATGTTTGTTCCTTGCATGTGGTAGTATTCAGTCACTATGTGGTCTGGTCATGGTGTGGTGGTTACCGCGCCCGCTATTACAGATAAATGAATATTCACTGCTCAACACGTCCATAGTCTCGGCATGGACAGCACTGAGTTATCCAGCAGCTGTCCTCTGCTTGTAATGACTTCACTGCCATGCGCTGCTTACAAGCATAAGTCAGCTACTGGCTTCAGAACAGGATGCTGCGAGGGAGTGCAGGGAAGGTAATTAGAATGGTTTATGGATTTTTTAATGTTTTTCTGATTGGGGGGGAATGCATACCAGGATAGGGATGAGGGGGCCATGCAGACCAGTACATGGAGGAGGAGGCTATGCATTCCAGGATAGTGATGAGCGGGTCATGCATACGAGGATAAGGATGAGGGGGCCATGCATACCAGGATGGGGATGAGGAGGCTATGCAAACCAGTATAGGGATGAGGGGCCATGCATACAAGGATAGGGATGAGGAGGCCATGCATACCAGTATAGGGATGAGGAGGCTATGCATTCCAGGATAGGGATGAGCAGGTCATGCATACCAGGATAGGGAGGAGGGGGCCATGCATACCAGGATAGGGATGAGGAGGCCATGCATACCAGGCTTATACTCAAGTCAATACGTTTTCCCATTTTTTTGTGGTAAAATTGGGTGCCGCGGCTTAAATTCAAGTCGGCTTATACTTGACTATATACAGTATTTAAGAACTTGAGTCAATCCATATAATATCACCAATTCAATTATTAACATGGACCACTCAGTAGAACCAAACAAGAATATAAATAGCTATAGATAAAGAGCAACTATAAGCTAACTTTGGCATCAATTACCTTGACCATCCTATTTCATAATATACATTACATACAAACATAGATCTCTTAGACTTGATAAGATGGAAGGGCTTTCTATTGAAATCCATATCAGAATAACTTTATAATCCTGGTATTAAAATAAGCATTTTATGAATCCAGGTAAAGGGAAGAACGCTTGAAAACCTACAGGAATTTAATTTCTTCCAACCCAGACTGACTGACAGCTGCAGTCTGTACTGAGCAGAGTGAGATCTCAGCATAAGGAGGGAGGAGGAACACTGAGGAGCTCTTAATCAGGCTAGGTGGGCAGAGATTTAGTTAATGGATTTTTAATAAAGCATTATTCAGCCATTCTGACATGAGAAAGTATGAGGCTGTTAGCTCAAGCTTCGAGATTTGCTATTACGCATTGGCTGGAACTTGTGATGTACACTCACTGGCCACTTTATTAGGTACACCTGTCCAACTGTGTGTTAAGACTTAATTTCTAATCAGCCAATCACATGGTGGCAACTCAGTGCATTTAGGCATGTAGACATGGTCAAGACAATCTCCTGCAGTCCAAACCGAGCATCAGTATGGGGAAGAAAGGTGATTTGAGTGCCTTTGAACGTGGCATGATTGTTGGTGCCAGAAGGGCTGGTCTGAGTATTTCAGAAACTGCTGATCTACTGGGATTTTCACGCACAACCATCTCTAGGGTTTACAGAGAATGGTCCGAAAAAGAAAAAAAATCCAGTGAGCGGCAGTTCTGTGGCCGGAAATGCCTTGTTGATGCCAGAGGTCAGAGGAGAATGGGCATACTGGTTCGAGCTGATAGAAAGGCAACAGTGACTCAAATTGCCACCCGTTACAACCAAGGTAGGCAGAAGAGCATCTCTGAACGCACAGTGCGTCGAACTTTGAGGCAGATGGGCTACAGCAGCAGAAGACCACACTGGGTACCACTCATCTCAGCAAAGAACAGGAAACTGAGGCTACAATTTGCACAAGCTCATCGAAATTGGACAGTAGAAGATTGGAAAAACGTTGCCTGGTCTGATGAGTCTCGATTTCTGCTGCGACATTCGGATGGTAGGGTCAGAATTTGGCGTAAACAACATGAAAGCATGGATCCATCCAGCCTTGTATCAACGGTTCAGGCTGGTGGTGGTGGTGTCATGGTGTGGGGAATTTTTTCTTGGCACTCTTTGGGCCCCTTGGTACCAATTGAGCATCGTTGCAACGCCACAGCCTACCTGAGTATTGTTGCTGACCATGTCCATCCCTTTATGACCACAATGTACCCAACATCTGATGGCTACTTTCAGCAGGATAATGCGCCATGTCATAAAGCTCGAATCATCTCAGATTGGTTTCTTGAACATGACAATGAGTTCACTGTACTCAAATGGCCTCCTCAGTCACCAGATCTCAATCCAATAGAGCATCTTTGGGATGTGGTGGAACGGGAGATTCGCATCAGGGATGTGCAGCCGACAAATCTGCGCCAACTGTGTGATGCCATCATGTCAATATGGTCCAAAATCTCTGAGGAATGCTTCCAGCACCTTGTTGAATCTCTGCCACGAAGAATTGAGGCAGTTCTGAATGCAAAAGGGGGTCCAACCCGTTACTAGCATGGTGTACCTAATAAAGTGGCCAGTGAGTGTATATATGGACATGAAAATATACACTCACTGGCCACTTTATTAGGTACACCATGCTAGTAACGGGTTGGACCCCCTTTTGCCTTCAGAACTGCCTCAATTCTTCGTGGCAGAGATTCAACAAGGTGCTGGAAGCATTCCTCAGAGATTTTGGACCATATTGACATGATGGCATCACACAGTTGGCGCAGATTTGTCGGCTGCACATCCCTGATGCGAATCTCCCGTTCCACCACATCCCAAAGATGCTCTATTGGATTGAGATCTGGTGACTGAGGAGGCCATTTGAGTACAGTGAACTCATTGTCATGTTCAAGAAACCAATCTGAGATGATTCGAGATTTATGACATGGCGCATTATCCTGCTGAAAGTAGCCATCAGATGTTGGGTACATTGTGGTCATAAAGGGATGGACATGGTCAGCAACAATACTCAGGTAGGCTGTGGCGTTGCAACGATGCTCAATTGGTACCAAGGGGCCCAAAGAGTGCCCAGAAAAAATTCCCCACACCATGACACCACCACCACCAGCCTGAACCGTTGATACAAGGCAGGATGGATCCATGCTTTCATGTTGTTTACGCCAAATTCTGACCCTACCATCCGAATGTCGCAGCAGAAATCGAGACTCATCAGACCAGGCAACGTTTTTCCAATCTTCTACTGTCCAATTTCGATGAGCTTGTGCAAATTGTAGCCTCAGTTTCCTGTTCTTAGCTGAGAGGAGTGGTACCCAGTGTGGTCTTCTGCTGCTGTAGCCCATCTGCCTCAAAGTTCGATGCACTGTGCGTTCAGAGATGATCTTCTGCCTACCTTGGTTGTAACGGGTGGCAATTTGAGTCACTGTTGCCTTTCTATCAGCTCGAACCAGTCTGCCCATTCTCCTCTGACCTCTGGCATCAACATGGCATTTCCGGCCACAGAACTGCCGCTCACTGGATTTTTTTTCTTTTTCGGACCATTCTCTGTAAACCCTAGAGATGGTTGTGCGTGAAAATCCCAGTAGATCAGCAGTTTCTGAAATACTCAGACCAGCCCTTCTGGCACCAACAATCATGCCACGTTCAAAGGCACTCAAATCACCTTTCTTCCCCATACTGATGCTCGGTTTGAACTGCAGGAGATTGTCTTGACCATGTCTACATGCCTAAATGCACTGAGTTGCCGCCATGTGATTGGCTGATTAGAAATTAAGTCTTAACACACAGTTGGACAGGTGTACCTAATAAAGTGGCCAGTGAGTGTATATGCTGCATGGACATGAGACCTACCCCGAAAAGTGCATAATTGCAGTCCTTGATACCCCAGAACGTTTTATACTATGATAGGTTTGAAATGGCTTCCTTTTTCCCTCTACAGAAAGTTACTTATATTTTAGATTTAGATGACATCCAATTTACAGAGGTAGCAAAAATCTAATTTTCCATAAACATGGTCTATAATAAAAAATTAAGGCAGATACTAGTATCTCTACTTTCTCCTATTGCTAAATATTGGTAAGTCATATACAAATGGCTTACCTGCTCTTCAGGTGCTGGAGGTGGTGGCGCTTGCGGTTCTGCATGATTCGCATCCTGTCGTTGCCGCAGTGGTTGAAAGAAACGATTCCAACCAAATATTCCACCCTAAAAAGAACAAATAAGGTTCTGAATTCTGTCTACAAACATGCAGATGGAGAAACTCAAAAAGCATTACTTAGTATAAGTAGGATTAAATTTGTATGTGATGATCTGCATGATCTGTCTTCAATAAAAAGAATAACATAAAACAATAAAAATATTTGATTAAAAGCTCTGTTAACAATAGATCAGTATCATGTTTTAATTGCCCTGACAGATTAAATTGCTTTGTCAGATTGGTAAAACCTACTTTTGAAAGCCTTATAAGTAAAATATTGTAATAATTATTTCACTTCAACGCATAAAAGTATTCTAATAGTAGCATAACATGATTCTGGAGCTAAACGTCTAACATATCATACATACAGTAGAAACATTTATCTGCCCTTCTCTACTTTGTCTCAAGAGATCAGAGTATAGCTCTCCAAACATAACAGTGGCTACAGTGATACATTATGCTTTTACCATGCAAACAAATTATGAAAAATTCTATTGCCTGAAAATGAAGGCAAATTTAATTATTAAGACAATAATACACAGAATACTTCATGTTTAACCCCTTCACCCCCAAGGGTGGTTTGCACGTTCATGACCGGGCCAATTTTTACAATTCTGACCACTGTACCTTTATGAGGTCATAACTCTGGAACGCTTCCATGGATCCCGGTGATTCCGACACTGTTTTCTCGTGACATATTGTACTTCATGATAGTGGTAAAATTTCATTCAAATAACTTGTGTTTATTTGTGAAAAAAATGGAAATTTGGCAAAAATTTTGAAAATTTCGCAATTTTCCAACTTTGAATTTTTATGCCCTTAAATCACAGAGATACGGCACACAAAAAACTTGATAAGTAACATTTCCCACATGTTTACTTTACATTAGCACAATTTTGGAACCAAAATTTTTTTTTGTTAGGAAGTTATAAGGGTTAAAAGTTGACCAGCGATTTCTCATTTTTACAACACCATTTTATTTTTAGGACCACATCACATTTGAAGCCACTTTGAGGGGTCTATATGATAGAAAATACCCAAAAGTGACACCATTCTAAAAACTGAACCCCTTAAGGTGCTCAAAACCACATTCAAGAAGTTTATTAACCCATTAGGTGCGTCACAGGAATTTTTTTGAATATTTAAAAAGAAATGAACATCTAACTTTTTTTCACAAAAAAAATACTTCAGGTTCAATTTTTTTTATTTTACCAAGGGTAACAGGAGAAATTGGACTGCAAAAGTTATTGTGCAATTTGTCCTGAGTACGCTGATACCTGATTTGTGGGGGGGAACGACTGTTTCGGCGCATGGCAGAGCTCAGAATGTAAGGAGCGCCGTTTGACTTTTTCAATGCAAAATTGGCTGGAATTCAGATCGGACGCCATGTCACGTTTGGAGAGTCCCTGATGTACCTAAACAGTGGAAACCCCCTACAAGTGACCCCATTTTGGAAACTAGACCCCCCAAGGAACTTATCTAGATATGTGGTGAGAACTTTGAACCCACAAGGGCTTTACAGAAGTTTATAACGTACAGCGGTACAATTAAAAAATCATATTTTTTCCACAAAAATGATCTTTTCACCCCAATTTTTATTTTCCCAAGGGTAACAGGACCCTAAAAGTTATTGTGCAATTTGTCCTGAGTACGCTGATACCCCACATGTGGGGGAAAACCACTATTTGGGTGCATGGCAGAGCACGGAAGGGAAGCAGTGCCATTTGACGTTTTTGGCTGGAATTGAGATCGGACACCATGTCGCGTTTGGAAAACCCCTGATGTACCAAAACAGTGGAAATCCCCCACAAATGACACCATTTTGGAAACTAGACCCCCTAAGGAACTTATATAGATGTGTGGTGAGAACTTTGAACCCCCATGGGCTTCACAGAAGTTTATAACATAAAGCCATACAATTAAAAAATCATATTTTTTCCACAAAAATGATCTTTTCACCCTAAATTCTTATTTTTCCAAGGGTAACAGGACCCTAAAAGTTATTGTGCAATTTGTCCTGAGTACGCTGATACCTCACATGTGGGGGTAAACCACTATTTGGGCGCATGGCAGAGCTCGGAAGGGAAGCAGCGCCATTTGACGTTTTTGGCTGGAATTGAGATCGGACACCATGTCGCGTTTGGAAAACCCCTGATGTACCAAAACAGTGGAAATCCCCCACAAATGACACCATTTTGGAAACTAGACCCCCTAAGGAACTTATCTAGATGTGTGGTGAGAACTTTGAACCCCCATGGGCTTCACAGAAGTTTATAACATAAAGCCATACAATTAAAAAATCATATTTTTTCCACAAAAATGATCTTTTCACCCTCAATTCTTATTTTTCCAAGGGTAAAAGGACCGTAAAAGTTATTGTGCAATTTGTTCTGAGTACGCTGATACCCCACATGTGGGGGTAAACCACTATTTGGGCGCATGGCAGAGCTCGGAAGGGAAGCAGCGCCATTTGACGTTTTTGGCTGGAATTGAGATTGGACACCATGTCGCGTTTGGAAAACTCCTGATGTACCAAAACAGTGGAAACCCCCCACAAATGACACCATCTTGGAAACTAGACCCCCTAAGGAACTTATCTAAATGTGTGGTGAGCACTTTGACCCCCCCCAGTGCTTCACAGAAGTTTATAATGCCCGGGCGTGAAAATAAATAATTCGTATTTTTTCCACAAACATGATCTTTTAGTCACCATTTTTTTATTTTCCCAAGAGTACCAGGAGAAATTGGACCCCAAAAGTTGTTGTCCAATTTGTCCTGAGTATGCTGATACCCCATATGTGGGAGAAAACTACTGTATGTGCCCACGTCGGGGCTCGGAAGGGAAGTAGTGACGTTTCGGAATGCAGACTTTGATGGAATGGTCTGCGGGTGTCATGTTGCCTTTTGAGAGCCCCTAATGTACCTAAACAGTGGAAACCCCCCACAAATAACACCATTTTGTAAACTAGACCCCCCAAGGAACTTATCTAGATGTGTGGTGAGCACTCAGAACCCCCCAGTGCTTCACAGAAGTTTATAACGCCCGGGCGTGAAAATAAAAAATTCGTTATTTTTCCACAAACATGATCTTTTAGTCACCATTTTTTTATTTTCCCAAGGGTACCAGGAGAAATTGGACCCCAAAAGTTGTTGTCCAATTTGTCCTGAGTATGCTGATACCCCATATGTGGGTGAAAACTACTGTATGGGCACACGTCGGGGCTCGGAAGGGAAGTAGTGACGTTTTGGAATGCAGACTTTGATGGAATGGTCTGCGGGTGTCATGTTGCCTTTGGAGAGACCCTAATGTACCTAAACAGTGGAAACCCCCCACAAATGACCCCATTTTGAAAACTAGACCCACTAAGGAACTTATCTAGATGTGAGGTGAGCACTTTGAACCCCCAAGGGCTTCACTGAAGTTTATAATGCCAGGGCATGAAAATAAAAAAATCGTATTTTTTCCAGAAACATGATCAATTAGTCCCCAATTTTTTCATTTTCCCAAGGGTAACAGGAGAAATTGGACCCCCAAAAGTTGTTGTCCAATTTGGCCTGAGTACGCTGACACCCCATATGTGGGAGAAAACTACTGTATGGACACACGTCGGGGCTCGGAAGGGAAGCAGTGACGTTTTGGAATGCAGACTTTGATGGAATGGTCTGCGGGTGTCATGTGCGTTTGGAGAGCCCCTGATGTACCTAAATTATTGAAACTCCCCACAAGTGACCCATTTTGGACACTAGACCCCCCACGGAACTTATCTAGATGTGTGGTGAGCACTTTGAACCCCCAAGTGCTTCACAGAAGTTTATAACACTCGGACGTGAAAATAAAAAAATCATTTTTTGACCCCAATTTTTTATTTTCCTAAGGGTAACAGGAGAAATTGGACCCCAAAAATTGTTTTGCAATTTGTCCTGAGTAGGCTGATACCCTACATGTGGGGGTAAAACACTGTTTGGGCGCATGGCAGAGCTTGGAAGGGAAGGAGCACCATTTGACTTTTTCAACTCAGAATTGGCTGGAATTGAGATCAGACGTTGCATTTGGAGAGCCCCTGATGTGCCCAAACAGTGGAAACCCCCAATTATAACTCCAACCCTAACCCCAACACACCCCTAACCCTAATCTGAGCCCTAACCCTAGCCCTAACCCTAGCCCTAACCCTAGCCCTAGCCCTAACCCTAGCCCTAACCCTAAGGCTGTGTGCACAAGCTGCGGATTTTGCTGCGGTTCCGCAGCGGTTTTGGCTGCTGCGGACCCACAGCAGTTTCTGCTGCGGTGTACAGTACCATGATTCCCTATGGGAATCAAAAACCGCAGTGCAGACGGTGCGGAATTTTCCGCGCGGATTATCTGCGGTTTTCAATCCGCAGAAAGAATTGACATGTCAATTCTTTCTGCGGATTCTCCTGCGGTTTGCCATCTCCTCTATTGAGGAGATGAAAAACCGCAGGACAAAACCGCAGAGCAATCCGCAGGTAAAACCGCAGGTAATTTGACCTGCGGTTTCACCTGCGGATTTTACAAAATCCGCGCGGATGAATCCGCACCTAATCCGCAGCGTGTGCACACAGCCTTACCCTAACGGGAAAATGGAGATAAATACTTTTTTTTTAGTTTTATTATTTTTCCCTAACTAAGGGGGTGATAACGGGGGGTTTGATTTACGATTTATGGCGGTTTTTATGTTTGGCGACTCTCACACGCTAAAAGACGCTTTTTATTGTAAAATAGTTTTTGCATCACCACATTTTGAGAGCTACAGTATAATTTTTCCATCTTTTGACCCACTGAGTCATGTGAGGTCTTATTTTTTGCGGGACGAGTTGACGTTTTTATTGGTACCATTTTCGGGCACGTGAAATTTTTTGATCGCTTTTTATTCTGATTTTTGGGACGCAGAATGAAGAAAAACCAGCGTTTCATGAATTTCTTTTGGGGGGGTGCGTTTACACCGTTCCGCGTGCGGTAAAATTGATAAAGCGGTTTTATTCTTCGGGTCAGTACGGTTACAGCGATACCTCATTTAGGTCGTTTTTTTATGTTTTTGTCGGTTTTATGCAATGAAAACTATTTTATATAAAAAATAATTATTTTTGCATCGCTTTATTCTGCGAGCTATAACTTTTTTATTTTTTCGCTGATGATGCTGTGTGGCGGCTCGTTTTTTGCGGGACAAGATGACGTTTTCAGCGGTACCATGGATATTTATATGCGTCTTTTTGATCGCGCGTTATTACACTTTTTGTTTGGCGGTATGATAATAAATCATTATTTTTTGCTTCGTTTTTTATTTTTATTTTTTAAGGGGTTCGCTAAAAGGGTTAACTAATGGGACAGTTTTATAGGTCGGGTCATTACGGACGCGGCGATACCTAATATGTGTACTTTTATTGTTTTTTTTTTATTATTTCCAAAAAATGGATTTATTGAGGGAATATTTTTTTTTTTTTTCTAATTTATTTGGCGATTTTTTTTAATTTATTTTTACATTTTTTTTTAATTCTTTTTACTTTATTACATAGTCCCAGGTGGGACATCACTGTCCTGTGACAGATCGCTGATCTGTCACATCACAGATCACTGTGACAGATCAGCAATCTGTCACAGGCATTGAAGAAGACTTCCTCTTGCCTGCGCTTTGCAGGCACTGAGGAAGCCAGATTCCTCAGGTCCCCAAAGGCCCCCGTCGCCATCTTGGATCCGGGGGGCCTGGAGGATAGGAGCCCCCGGCAGCAGCGCTGCACATTGCGCTGCCGTGGGGGGCTCAGGGAAGCACGGAGAGAGCCCCCTCCCGATGCTTCCCTTTAACTCCCAGTACACCGCGATCATGTTTGATCGCGGTGTGCAAGGGGTTAACGTGTCGGGGGCGGTCCGTGACCGCCCCTGACACATAATGCCGGGTGTCAGCTGTGATAATCAGCTGACACCCGGCCGCGATCAGCGGCGCTCACCACGTGGGCGCCGCTGATCGCGGTAGACGTACTATCCCGTCCACGGTCATACGGGCCCGGGTACCGTGGACGGGATAGTACGTCGGATGTCAGGAAGGGGTTAAGGCTATGTGCACACGTTGAGTATTTTCTTGCAGAAATTTCTGCAAGGTTTCTGCATCTCTTGGCAGGAAAATGCTGCAGCAAAAACAGGCGTTTATCCTGCATTTTTGTATGCGTTTTTAAACAGCAATGAAGGCTTGTTTGAGCTAAATAAAGAGATTTAAAAAAGTTTTGTGATGTAATTTCGTGATTCAATATCACCTTTTTCAAGCTGATGGGATTAGCGCTTGGTGTCAGCAGTTGTCACTGACACCAAGCCCTAGGCTTAGTAATGAAGAGGTGTCAGCCAAACACCTTCATTACTAAGCCGATAGTAAAAACAAACACACATTGTCATCACAAAATGAACCTACATAGGCTGTAACCAAACCGCAACTGTTAATTTTAAAGAAAAAAAGTAGAAAAAAAATTGTGTGGGCACCCACGTAATTTTAATAACTAGCAGAGGGGAAAGCCGATGGCTGATTTTAATATTCTGGGAAGGAGCCAATAGACATAAAAGGTTCCAAGGCTATTAATATCAGCTCACAACTGTTTGCTTAGCCTTTACTGGTTAGTTTACAGGGAGACCCCAGAAAAAATCTACATAAGGTCCCCCTATAAAATCTAACCAGCAAAGGCTAGGCAGACAGCTGCTGGATAAAATTAATAGCCTAGGAAGGGGCCATAGATATTGGACCCCTCACAGACTAAAAACATCAGCGCTCAGCCACCCCAGAAAAGGCGCATCTTTAAGATGCACCAAATGTGGTGCTTAGCCTCATTCTTCCCACTTGCCCTGTAGCGGTGGCAAGTGGGGTTCATATTTGTGGGGTTGATGTCACCTTGTATTGTTAGGTGACATCAAGCCCACAGGTTAGTAATGGAAAGGTATCTAAAAAACACAGACACCCAGAATAAAGTCCTTTATTTCAAATGACACAGACTACTTTAATGACTCTTAATGAAACCATACTCACCGGACACCTAATACACTGATGCCAACATCTACTGCAACAAAAATAAAATAATAAATCACAATATTTCTCACCTGTTCGCAGAGATAATCCATAATGTCCCATGACAATCCTGGTGACTTTGAGAGCAATCACTGATGTGACTGCTATCAAAGACAGCCTGCGATACACTGACAGGAGTAATCGTTCCTGCAGTGTAGCACTGAGCTGCCGTGAGAAAGTTCTCACGCAGTGGTGCCGTAAGTGAAAGCACCGTAGCTGATCAGCTGATGAACTCAGGTGACGTCTCTCACGGCAGCTCAGTGATACACTGTAAAAGCGATTACCTCCTGTCAGTGTATCGCCGGCGGCCGGGTAGAGTAGTCACATCTCCTGATGTGACTGTTTGATATGTGAGATCGCCGTGGGACACTCGGGATTATGTGGCCTACAGCAGAAAGGTGAGTATATGTTGGTTTATTATTTTACATTTTTTCTAGGAGACAAGGGCGTCGGGGATTTGGTGTTAGGTGAGTCTAATGTTTTTTTTATTTTTACTTGAATATGTATGTAATAATTTCTCCATCTACTAGATAGAGGTATCCATTTTAACATTTACTTCTATTTAAATGTGTAACTGAATCTCTCTACAGAAAACGGAGTCTGCACATAATTGAGAGCGTAGCAAATTGCACACACATATAACATTTATAATATTGTGATTCAATGATACTTATATATTTATTTCACATTTGTCATATTTTACTAACATTGTGGGTTACTCATCCAAATAATTATCTTATAGGGGATATTATCTCGCGCAAATACATGTGTACATATCTCATGACATCAGAAAATGTGTTTGCCCTGAACATAATCTAGAACAATGATGGCGAACCTTTTAGAGACAGAGTGCCCAAACTGTGGATTTACCTGCGTTTTACCTGCGGTTTATCACCTCTACAATGGAGGAGATAGTAAACTGCAGCAGAATCCGCAGAAAAGAAGTGACGTTATCTCTTTCTGCGGATTCAAAACCGCAGCTTTTCCGCAGTTAAAAATCTGCAACATGTGCACAGCAGATTGTAAATCACATAGATTTACATGCTACTGTACACTGTCTGCAGAACTGCTGCACATCTTCAGCGGATCTGCAGCAAAAACCGCAGCGTGTGCACATAGCCTTATGGTTTTGTAGCCCATTCCAGCTTTGTGCAGGTCTATGATCTTGTCCCTGACATTCTTAGAAAGCAATTTGGTTTTGCCTATGTTGTAGAGGTTAGAGTCTGACTGACTTATTGTGGACAGGAGTCTTTTATAAGAGACAGCTGTCTTTAATGCAGGTAATGAGTTGATTAGGAGCATCTAACTGGTCTATAGGAGCCAGTAGTCTTAATGGTTGGTAGGGGATCAAATACTTATTTCCCACTGCAAAAGACAAATAAATTTATATAATTTATACAATGTGATTTTCTGGATTTTATTTTTGATATTCTGTCTCTCAATGTTAAAATTAATCTACCCTTAAAATTATAGACTGTTCATGTCTTTGTCAGTGGGCAAACTTACAAAATCAGCAAGGGATTAAATATTTATTTCCCCCATCCTGGTATATGCTCCCCCATCCTTGTATATGCCCTTCATCCTAGTATATATGCCTTCATCCATGTAAATGTCACCCCATCATTCTATATGCACCTCATCCTGGTATATGTCCCACATCCTGCCAGCACCGCTGTTCAACACATAGAAAGAAAAATAAACAATAAACACTGCTACTCACCTTCCTTCCGCTTCTCTGCCGCCACGTCTTCTGAAGCTAGCAGCTGACTTCAACGTCCAAGCAACAGGGGGAGCATGACGTCATTGCCATGCGCCCAGTCGCATTTACGCCATCAACTGCTCACTTCTGATTGGTCTGATTGTCCGGCAGCATGTATTGTGGTGCATGTACCTGGCAAGTTCGTGCGCTGCAATACACTTTAGCTGCATGTGTGTCCTCGGAGGCAGATCCAGCTGAAGTAAGAGCTGGCGTTGCCAAGCTCCTCACCCGCCGGCCCACTGATGCGGAACGGCAAAGGCACATGTGCCCACAGGGAGGGCTCTGCGTGCCTCCTCTGGCACGTGTGCCATAGGCTCGTCCCCACTGATCTAGAACTTATAAAGGTTTATTCTAGCCGACTGGCGGCACTAACTGAGCACCGATCAGCAACTTACTTGCTGAAATCCCTGTTTAAGCAGGAAGACCACTCTTAACAATGCTCACTGAATAATCTGTAATAGAATGTGCATAGCCTGCCATTGTTCTGATAGGGCCCGAGTGCCCAAACTGCAATCCAAAACCCATTTATTTTTCTCAAAGTGCCCTGAATACTGAGGTTTTAGATTAGAAAGGCAACTCGTACATTAGCGCGCTATAGAGTCAATATCAAATAGCTTATAAGCGATGAATTCCAAGCCTAAGATACTAGCCATCAATTGTAGTGGTGGTCTGTTCTTGAGAATGGAGATGTTTTTTAATCAAAAGTAAAATTGCAAAGTTGTTTGTTTTTACAACCTCTTTGCAAATGTAACACTTTTTCATGATGAGAACAAACCCTTTAAGGCAGGGATATAAAAATCAAATACACAGAGGGCCAAAGTTAAAAGCTTGCAGAAAGTTGCAGGCCAACCTTGATATTTGTAAAAAAAAATGCTTAGCTACTTACCGGTAGCGGTGTTTTTCAGGAGCACACGACAGCACCACGAGAGAGGAGATCCGCCCTTCGGGGACAGGACACCTACAGACACAAAAAGGGCAGCCCTCTCCCTCACTTCAGTTGGATTACAGAGCATGAGATGACCTCCCTGGTTAGTAGCAACTTATATATACATATATATATACACAAATGATTAAATACTTTTTACACCCGTGACTAAGATCTAACTTCCGAGGAAAAGAGGTGCTGATCCATACTTGAGAAGAACAGAGAAAGGGAGGGAATGGAAAGGTGCTGTCGTGTGCTCCTGAAAAACACTGCTACCGGTAAGTAGATAAGCATTTATTCAGTCGCCACGACAGCACCACGAGAGAATTACAGAGGTGTAAAGAGCCTAGGGAGGGATAGCTGCCTCAAGCACCTTTCTCCCAAATGTGAGATCAGAGGAGTCGCCTAAATCCAATCTATAGTGTTTAAAGAATGTAGATGGAGAGGACCACGTAGCTGCCTTACAAATATCCTCAATGGATACTTCTGAGCACTCGGCCAATGATGTCGCCACAGCCCAAGTGGAGTGTGCTCTTATGCCTTCCAGAGCTTCTGCGCCACCTGCCGTATAAGCTAGAGAAATTGCCTCCCTAAACCACCTGGCTTAAGTGTTTTTGGACACCCTAAGCCCTTTCCTAACGCCCTGAAAGGAAACGAATAGGGATTTGTCCTTCCAGGGATCTGTGGCCCTAATGTAAGCAAGGAGACATCGCCTTACGTCTAGCAAGTGAAGTTTTCTCTCTGACTGGCTAGTAGGGTCTGGGCAGAAAGAGGGAAGGACTATTTCCTGCAGCCTGTGAAACTTTGAAGCAACCTTGGGCAGATACCAGGGGTCTGGTCTTGGTATGACTCTATCTTCCTTAAACTGGGTATACGGGGCTAGAGTCTAGAGAGAGCCTGCAAATAGCTAACTCTCCTGGCTGATGTCAGTGCGACCAGTAGGGCAGTTTTGAAGGATAAGACCCTAATAGGGGCAAAATCAATAGGTTCAAACGGGGCTTCTGTTAGAACTCTAAAACCTGACCGATACGGATTCTCTGACCGATCTCCGCCCCAGAGGCTGACAAGAATCTTTTCCAAATTTTTACGTAGATATTTGTCGTGGAAGGTTTCCCACACTTTAATAGGGTGTTGACTAACCCTCGAGAGAAGCCTTTCCTACTCAGTAGTGCACCCTAAAATTTCACGCCGCTAAATGTAGATTGGATACGTGCGGGTGGAATACTGGACCCTGGGAGAGAAGATCTGGGAGCTCCGGGAGAATCCATGGCTGGGTCACTGACATCTTCCTCAGCTAAGGAAATCATGGCCTCCTGGGCCAGAATGGGGCTATCAGAATCGTGCGGGCCTTGTCTTCCCGGATCTTCCTCAGCACTATTGGAATTAAATTCAGTGGGGGGAAGGCGTAAGCCAGGCCAAAGTTCCACGGGATTAGCGTCCACTGCAAGCGGGTCTTCTCTGGGGTCCAGCGAACAAAATTGATGTAACTGCCTGTTTTTCCTGTTGGCGAACAGGTCTATTTCTGGAGACCCCCACATGTTCGAAGACGGCCCTGTTTAGAATCCACTCTCCTTGCCTGAGTCTGTTGCAGCTTAAGAAGTCGGCTGTAATATTGTTTTTTCTTTTTATATGGAGGGCTGTAAGGGATAGCAGATGAACTTCGGCTATCTGAAAGATATGATTTGCCACCTCCATTAAAGCCCTGGAGCGCGTTCCCCCTTGATGATTAACGTAAGCTAAAGTTACCTGATTGTCTGAGAGAACCCTGACGTGTCGGCCCTGTAGGGACATAAGGAAACCGCTTAAGGCCCGTTCTACTGCTAATAACTCCTTTATATTAGATGAGTAGTCCTGCTCCTGTGGTGACCAAACCCCCTGGATCCACATCTCCCCCACTGGCGCCCCCCAAGCCCTGGAGCTAGTATCTGTGGTTATGATTCGGGAGACCTTATTTATCCAAGGAAGCCCTCTACACAGGGGTAGGGGTTTGGTCTGTGAGTCCACCACCTTAGGGAATGAATCGCCTCCTGGGACAGAAGTAAATTTCCTCTCTAATGACCTTCTAGCTGGCAAGTATTGTGTAATACATCCCACTGCAGGGACCTGGTGTGGTATTGGGCCCAGAAAACCGCTGGTATACATGAAGTGAATGAGCCTAATAGTGACATTTCCCCCCTTAGAGTGACTGAAGGGTTCTGTATTGCCCTGAGTGTTTGCCGCTGAATACTGTCCACCTTTGTTACCGGTAAGCGACACTTCTGCAACCTGGAATCTATTAGCGGACCAAGGAACTGCTGCTTCTCCATGGGTTTCAACCGTGATTTTTTTTAATTAATGATCCATCCCAAATGTTGGAGGCTGGCTACTACTTTCTGTAATTGTGCGGTGCAATGTAACTCTGAGCGTCCCACAATCAACAGGTCATCTAAATAAGGGATCACAAAAATATCCTGTTCATGTAAATGGGCCATAACCTCCGCCATTATCTTAGTGAAAACTTGTGGTGCGACGCCACCCCGAAGGGAAGTGCTCCGAATTAGAAGTGGCTTATTGTTCCCCCCAACAAAACTGCTACTCTTAGGAACCACTGATTATCTGTACATATCGGGACATGATAATAGGCGTCTTTAAGGTCTAACACCACCATGAAACATCCATTAAATGGTAACTTTATGGCAGATTTAACCGATTCCATTTTGAAGGTGTGTATGAAAATAAATTTATTGAGGCCTTTAAGGTTTATGATGGTACGGAAGGAACCATCAGGCTTCTTGACCAAGAAGAGGGGGGAGTAAAAACCTTTACCTCTCTGTACCTCTGGAACTTTCACCAGGACACCCTTCTGCTGAAGTTCCCGGACCTCAGACTCTAACACCCGTTGTTCTACAGGGGAAGAACGAACGGAAGTCAAAACAAATCAATCGATAGGCTTTTCTCGGAACACAAATTTTAGCCCTGTTTTAATGACGCTATGTATCCAGTGGCTCTTTGAAATGTCATTCCAGGCCGGATAGAATTGCAATGGTCTGCCTCCGACCTGGTCTGTCAGTCATTGTGGCTTTCTGCGGTCACGAGAGGAAAACGTATATCCTCTACCTTTCCTCCTGCCGGTATCGTCACTTGTTCTCTCTCTGTTTGGTCATCTTCGGTCAAACCACCTTGTGTTATAATTCCGCCTGTAAAAGGGTCTTCTTAAGTAGAGGAACCGTTTTTTACTGTCGCCCGTTTTCTCCAAGAGCTCGTCTAGTACCGAGCCAAACAGGTGTCCCCCTTCATAAGGGATGTTGCACAATTTCGGCCGGCCTGCATATCCCCTGGCCAACACTTCAGCCATAAGGCCCTGCGGGCGGCATTAGACAAAGCTGCTGACCTGGCAGCAAGCCTTACAGAGTCTGCTGATGCGTCTGAGAGGAACACTGCTGCCCCCTGAATCATAGGGAGAGAGGATAGAATTTCTTCCCTAGGGGCCTTGTCCCTGAGCTGTTCCTCTAGGCGGTCTAGCCACAACATCATGTACACGTGGCTGCAATAGCTGGCCTAAGAGATCCCACTGAAGTTTCCCAAGACCCCTTTAGGAACACGTCAGCCCTTCTGTCTAGAGGATCTTTCAGACTCCCCAAATCCTCGAATGGCAGAGAGGTTCTTTTGCAGTCCTTGGCTACCGCCTGTTGGGGACAGGAAACCAAACTGAAGCGAGGGAGAGGGCCGCCCTTTTTGTGTCTGTAGGTTTCCTGTCCCCGAAGGGCGGATCCCCTCTCTCATGGTGCTGTCGTGGCGACTGAATAAATGTCTACAATTGAGAAAGATTTTCCTTATCAAATGAAATGATTATCTTTTGGAATTATAGTGGAATAATATAATATTCCATCAGCATAGAAGATGGTTCTTCACGGTAAGAGCAGTGAGGCTCTGGAATTCTCTTCCTGAGGAAGTGGTGATGGCCAACTCACTGAATGAATTTAAGAAAGGAATGGATGCTTTTCTTGTGAGTAACAGTATAGAAGGTTACGAATAACATAATATTATAGGTAGATGGTTGACCCAGCTTAGGGAAAGGAATTTTTTTCCCTATGGAGAAAATTGGCTTCTACTCTGTGGGTTTTTTGCCTTTCCCAGGATCAACAATGCAGAACAGCTGCACTAAAAATAGGCTGAACTAGATGGACATAAGGTCTTCCTTCAGCCTTCAAAACTATGCTCAAAACTATGTTAATATGTTATGTAACAGCAATAAAAAGCATATGGCCCAATGGCCTAATTTAAATATGTAATAATAAAAGGATAAAAAAAACCTTGAATAAAACAGATAATAAAGTATGATGCAAACAAAAGTGCTCCCAAACATTGAACTCCTCCACATGCACAGTATGATGACCCTACTGTACTCCCTCCTCCCTCAGTTCCTCCAACAAAGAATGGTGACCCCATCACAGTATGATTCTCTAACTGTAATCCCCACACAGCCCTCCATACACTATAAGGGGTACAGAAAGTCCTCCATACAGTACAATGGCTCGACATAGATCTCCATAAAGTATAAAGGCTCCACATAGTCCTCCATAAAGTGTAATGGCCCCCACATAGTCTTGTATTAAGTGTAATGGGACCAACATAGTGCTCCATGCAGTATAATGGCCCCACACGATGCTTCATACTATAAAATTGCCCCACATAGTGCTTTTTACAGTATAAAGGCCTCACATTGCTCCATACTGCATAATGGCCCCACACAATGCTCCATACTGTATAATGGGCCCACGTGATGCTCCATACTGTATGATGGCCAATGGCCCCACATGATGCTCCATACTGTATAATGTGCCCACATAGTGCTCCATACAGTATAATCACCTCACATAGTGCTCCATACTGTATAATGGCCCCACACAGTGCTCCACACTGTATAATGGCCCCACACAATGTTTCATACAGTATAATGGCCTCACATAATGCTACATACTGTATAATGGTCTCATACAATGCTCCATACTGTATAATGGCCCCACAGGATGCTCCATACTGTATAATGGCCCCACACGATGCTCCGTACTGTATAACGGCCCCACGTGATGCTCCATACTGTATAATGGCCCCACATGATGCTCCATACTGTATAATGTGCCCACATAGTGCTCCATACAGTATAATGGCCTCACATAAAAAAATACGGTACTACTCACTTTTGCCCATTCACATGCTAATCTGGCCTCTTCATATATCACAATCCTACCTGTGGGTACTAGCGCCGCCACTCTCCTCAGCCCGAGGGCAGACTGATGGGAGGTGCGCATGCAGAGAAGAGTGGCCACAGTGCTAGTGATGAGGGAGATGGCGAGGAGGCTGAGAAGAATGGTGGCAGCACTATTCCTGAGGAGATGGCACATGCCCACCGGGAGGGTTTTGCGTTCTGCGTGCCCCCTCTGGCACAAGTGCAAGAGGTTCGTCGTCACTGTTAGGCTATGTGAACACGTAAGCACATTTTTCCTGAGCAAAAACTGACTCCTTCCCAGGAAATCCGCATTTTTATTTTTCGCGTTTCTGACGCGTCTTTTTGCACGTTTTTTTCCGGAGCATCAACCTTCTCATTGAAATGCGGATTTTTCCGCAAAATTAATGAACATGCTGCGTTTTTTTCCACGATGCGTTTTATTGGCAGAAAAAAACACATCATGTGCACAAAAATTGTGGAATGCATTCTAAGAATGGGATGCTTAATGTATGCGATTTTTAAGCGTTTTTGCAGGGAAAAAATGCTTAAAAAAACATGAAAAAAACCGCTAACGTGTGAACACATCCTTATAGGGGGATCAGTGTAGACTACAACATTTTTGCGAAATGAGCATTCCTAATCATTTTTGTTCATGTCAATTGTGTAGTGTAAATGGACCCTTACGTTACAGTATGTCTTAAGACTATACAATACAGACACCATGACATCCTTCACTCTTAACCTTTTAATTAATTGATTGCATTGGTTAAAGAATCGAAAGCCTGATATCGAAGGCCCCATTCACAAGTCTGATATTGTTGCTGGAGCTCTATCTTTGTTTTCATTAAACTGTATGGGGCTGTCCACAAGGTCGCAAAAAAAAAAATTGAATCGTGTGCTCTCAATCTTTAGTTGAATGTTTGGTAGGACAACTTGACTTGAGAAACCTCCATCAGGTTTTTTTTTACATTCAAGAAAAACCTGACACAGTGACCAAACACTGATGAAAATCTAATCCAAAACGGTTTTATTTTTCATGTACGCCTATATATTATATACACACACACACACGTATACTATATATATATATATATATATATATATATATATATATATATATATATACACACACACACATTATACACAGAGAGAGAGCGAAAGATGTGCTAAATTAGTCTGAGAGGTATATGATCGTAACATGAAACCACACTAATATTTTCAAAGATGTACGGTAGATACAAGGTTAATGTATGGGTTCCTTATCTTCAGAAAAACATCAGTGTGCTCCATATAATGAAGTGCATGACATGCGATTAGAATTGATTTAGATAATGCAGTCTAGAGTTTTGTGTGTGTCCTGTTATACAATATAAAATGTGGTATGTACGATAAAAAGATGCTCTCATCAAGATATACAAATGGTCATAAAATATAAAGTGCATTAGATATACAATCACACAGGAGCTATGTAAAAGAATAGATGAAAACTAGCTGGTTTAACAGTGTTTGGCATATATCAGGCTATCAAAGTTTGGCTTAGGAGACCCCATGGCTTAGGATTAGGCCTCATTCCAATGTCTGTTAGACACATACGGGTTCTCTCCGTGTTATTTATGGATAGAACACGTGCACGCTATTTATTCTGCGGGCCTGTTCATGTGTCCATATTTTTTTTTGCAGAAAAATCTCAGCGACAAGTCGCAGTTCAAAATTACCCATGCAAGTCTGTCCATAAAAATCATGGACAGCACACGTGTCATTATACAATATGGGTACTGTCAGCGCTTAAAGGGAACCAGTAAATCTGCAGGTTAATAGCGTTGTGAACCTGCTCGATGCCCTAACTTACAACCAAGCTGCAGAGAGGAAATTAATTTCCACTTTCAGTGGAAACCGGTAAATCTGCAGGTAAATATGCAGGTTAATAGCGTTGTGAACCTGCCCGGTGCCCTCACTTACAACCAAGCTGCAGAGAGGAAATTAATTCCACTTTCAGTCACGAAGGCGGTGCCCGCGCTGGTTCAGTCACCACTCTGTGTATAGAGAGCGACGGCCGTAACCACACCGACTATCAGCATCACAGCCTGCTGTCAGTGTGTGTGTGATGGCGCTGTTACAGCCACTGCTCTCTATATATGGAGTGGCGACTGAATCCGAGGGGGCACCGTTCCTATGAATGAAAACGGAAATCCTCCAGGGGACTAATGTTAATTTCCTCCCAGAAGCGTGGGTCTAAGTGAGGGCGCCGGGCAGGTTCACAATGCTAATAACCTGCAGATTAACCATATATCTGCAGGTTAATAGTGTTTTTTCGAGTGATGGGTTCCCTGTAACATTGTAATTAATATGATAAGCTTTGTCATTTATTTATAAGTAAAATACAGATGAAACACTGATGGTAAAAATTGACACATAGACCAAATACTGATGAAAGTCAAAAACACTAATGAACAATGGTCTGTGTTTTTACATATGAGAAAAATCAAGGATTTTAACCCCTTTCCCAACTTAGACGTATCCATACATCCCTGGTACTTATTGACCTCAGACGTATGCATACATCCATGCGTTTTTGCACGCACAGATACTGTGTGCACGCTATTGCTGTCTGGTGTCTGCTGATTCTGACAGCTGACATCCGACATTCAGTGCCAGGAGTGGTCCCGCACCTCTCCCGGCAGTTTAGCCCCAGTCGCAGGATTTCAGGAGCAGGAAGAGGGAAGAAAAAGCCCCTCGGCCCTTGAATCGGACACCCTTCAACATCATTGTGGGGTCCTGATCATTGCCATGGTGGCCCGATGTCGTCATGACGACATCCGGGTCACCAGAGCTAGCAAAGTTGCTTGATCATGCCTCAAGCATGATGAAGCAAGTTTGACTGTCAGTGCAGCGCTGACAGCTTGCACAGCATAGGGATTCATCTCTATGCTATACAAGCAATCAGCCTGCAAAAAAATTAAAGTCCCATAGTGGGACAAAGTAGAAAAGAAAGTAAAAAATTGTAAAAATATTGAAAAAAATAAATACAAATATATTGTACCCATGAATAAATATTTTTATGAAAAAATATAAACAAAGTACACATATTTGGTATCGCTGTGTCCAGAACAACCCAACTGGTAAAACTGTCCCACTAGTTAACTCCTTCAATGAACACCATAAAAAAAAATAAAAAACAAGGCAAAAAACTGCTTTCTCATCACACCGCTGAACACAAAGTGAAAAAAAAGCGATCAAAAAGATGAATATACAAATACAAGGTACCGCTGAAATTATCTTGTCCCGCAAAAACAGGCCATCGTACAGCTCCATCAGTGAAAAACTTAAAAAAGTTCTAGCTCTCAAAATAAAGCGATGCAAAAATAATTATTTTTCTATAAAACAGTTTTTATTATGTAAAAGCGCCAAAACATAAAAAACTACCTTTTTTTTGGCGTATAAGACGACTGGGCGTATAAGACTCCCCCAACTCTTCCATTTAAAATATAGAGTTTGGGATATACTCGTCATATAAGACTACCCCTCTTCCGGTGTTTGCTGCGCTGTCATGTGCATGACAGCGCGGCAAACACCGCTTCTGATCGGCGGGGAAATCATTCCCGCCGGTCAGAGAGCTTTGGTTCCCA
The DNA here is from genome assembly GCF_039654945.1 of Dendrobates tinctorius. Taxonomy (NCBI): domain Eukaryota; kingdom Metazoa; phylum Chordata; class Amphibia; order Anura; family Dendrobatidae; genus Dendrobates; species Dendrobates tinctorius. Next base: position 15,041,121 of record NW_027361694.1, read on the forward strand.
CACTGTCATAGACAGCAGGAGCGCTCGGCTGTGATCAGAGATATAAACTTTACCTCTGGTCACTGGTGTCAACTGATGGGACAACCGCTCCCATCATCCGAAACCTACAGCCGCTAATTACAGTTATTTAAATAAATAATTTAAAAAAACGGCATTGGGTCCCCCCCATTTTTGACAACCACCTTGCTAAAGCTCACTGCTGGGGACTGGTATTCTCAGGTGTTATCGCTGTAATTGTACTAAATCATAGAATAAAGTTGTCTTATAAAAAATCGGAATAGAAAGCGATCAAAAAATGTCATGTGTCTGAAAATGGTACCAATAAAAAAAGTCAACTCATCCCACAAAAAAGCAAACCCTCACATGAATCTGTTGGCCAAAATATGGAAAAATTATAGCTCTCAAAATATGGTGATGTGCAATAAAAAGCGTCTGTAATGACACTACGAATATGCTCACATTCAAAGTACCCTTCTAGAACTTTTCATTGTCACACACACAGAGCTTTGCTACATTCATTAGGTCTGTGCAAGACACGCTGTGAGTTTTTTGACCCCCTCCCCTCCCAGCTCCTTCTAGCTCCACATTCTGTGTAACGTGATACTAGTTTATGGCCCTAAGCTGGCTGAAGGCAGTTGGGGAAATGTGCGCTTTTGTCTAAGATGGTTAATTTAAGATCTAAATATTAGGGCATATCTTGACCCCAGTTGGTGTTATGTATGAAAGTTACATATTTGAAATGTGCACTCATAGAGCTACCCACCTTGTAGTTTTCTAGACTTGAGTTTCAGCGGAATCAAAGAAATGGATTCCTACTTAACCAGTTCATACACGCACTTCGTGTTTGGACTTAAATGAACGCCAATGTCATGCTGAGTAAAATGGTAAAATGATACTTTGTTCGTCGCTATACGAGGTTCCCTCAACGAGATATGATACTTAAGAGTTTTCAGTACTCATTAGCCCCTCTGTGAAAAGAGGAGTGCTTCCATACCTCCGCCCATCTCAGTGATGTCATGACTAGGGGGTATAAGATAGTGGGAGCTCATTTTGCAGGGGTCTTTGCCCTGGAACCCTGATACAGAGAGGCTCTGTGATGCACTGTGATGTATCACCCTTCCCCCACACAGCATGGTCTGCTATGAAATGACTTAAGCAACTGTGTTTTTCTCCTTTTAATCCGTTATTTTGTAATCGTTTGTATATATTTCAATTGTGTCATTTTGTAATATCTTTTATACCTTTTGTAAACACTGCCTACCTTTTAGAGTAAAATCTATAAAATTACTAGCTTCGTTTCTCCTTGCTCTATAATGTACGTTAACGTCCTCTGAGGCTAAATTTGCTACTGATTGGTTGGGCTCCTGACCCGTTACTAATCATAGGAATAGGAGTTTGTTGGCGGCGCCGTGTCCTGGGCTTTTTGGGCAAAGCTGGCAGCCACAGAACAGGTTTCATAAGTGTATTCTCTGGCTGCGGCTGAAAGTAGTTATATTTCCCTCACTGCAGCGTGCCGAATAGCCAGTACGCATCCAGGCGACCCGTCTGGCAACTGATTACCCTAGGTGCAGTTCCCTAACTGACCTGAGGGTGAGGGGGGCGCCAGAGAGCCGCAAGTTCCAAAACAGGAACTGGAGTGTGGTCACAAAATAGGATCCCTGACGAACTGGGGGCAACCAAACACCCTGGTTCATGACATATTGGTGGCAGCGGTGGGATACCCAAATATATCCCCCCTGCGATTCTTCATTGCGTCTTTTAGTGTGTGACAGCAGTCAAACATAATATCCCAATATAAATCTGGTATTGCTGTAATCGCACCGACCCAAAGAATAAAGTTGTCTAATCACTTATGATGGGTGTAAAAAATAAATAAAACCAATTCTTCACCTGCTGTTGATTTGTTCATCTGCCTCCCAAAGATAGCAGTAAGGCCTTGCGCACATTTATCCTGCGATCTGAGCTGACTGCTTACACCAGGGTTTCCGTGTAAATCTCTGAAATATGTCATTCAGACGGAACCCAAGTCGGAAGATTCCGTATAATGAGGCAGATAGAGAAACTGTGGACGCCATAGGACCTGTGATCCGGCAGTGTCTATTTAGGCATTTGGCCACAGTTTTGTGCACTTATGAAAAGAAGGACACTGCTGAATGGAGGGCCAAACTGAGTCCAAAGTAATACTGCTGCCTCATTATAGTGAATGGGGGTTTCATCTGAATCACGTCACTCAAGAGATTTAGATGGAAACCCCAATGTAAGTGCTCAGCGTAGAGCGCCAAATAAATGTGATCCCAAACTTTAAATAAAATGTTCCTAAAAAAAAGATTCAACTCAATCCACAAAAAAGCAAGTCCCCACTCAGGTCCATCATCTGTTAACAGAAATGTAGGGGCTTCCACGTTACCGGTAGTACAAAGGCTCTGGAATAGCAAATTGGGTCCTCACCCTCCAAAAGTAATTCAGCAAATTCTGCGCTCCCAAATCCAAATGCCCCCCTCATTTCTGAGCCCCAATGTGTCTAAACCACATATAGTGTCCACATGTTTGGCATTTATGAAGCGAAGAGATCCAGCCTAATTTACAGGTGTGTGTATCCAGAAGCATGAGCTGGGCATAACGTACTGGTCACTATAAGGTACTGGTTACTATACCGTACTCGTCACTACATCAGCAGTTTGCAATTTTCACTCTGCAACATTCATTGTTGCCTGTTTTGGAAAACACCCATGGAGTCAAAATCATCACTACATCTGTAGATAAATTCAAAAAGGGGTATAAGGGCTCTGCATATGGAGTCTGCAAACCATTATAGGAAAATATGTGCTCCAGGAGGCAAATAGCGCTCTGTTCCTCCTGAGTCTTGCCATCTGGCTAAGTAGTACTGTACTGCCATATATGGGGTATTGCCACGTTCAGTAGACAAATTGTGGAACAAATTATGGTGCCATTTTATCCATTTCTTGTATGAATATGGAAAATCTGGGGCTAAAACAAAATTTTGGTGGTAAAAATGTAATTACTGCCCAATGGTATAAAATTCCGTGACACACCCGTGGTGTCAATATGATCACTGCACTTCTAAATTAACTGAGAGGTGTAGTTTGTAAAATGGAGTCGCTTATGGGGGTTTCTGCTGTTCTGGCAAATCAGGGGCTCTCCCAGTGTGCCACGGCACCCGCACACCTTAACAGTAAAATCTGCACAATAATATGGCACTTCCCTTCTGAGCTTTGCACTGTGCCTAAAAAATATTTCCCAATTACATGTAGGGTATTGGACCACTCAGGAAAAAAATGGACCTCAGTTTGTTGTAAAAAAAAATTCCTATTAGCATGTAGAAAAATTAAAAACTTGGGACTAAAAACATTTTAGTGATAAAAATGTAATTTATTTTTTCTTCACTGCTCAATGGTATAACATTCTGTGAGTAACATGTGTCAATATGATCACTGCGCCCCTAGATGAATTAATTGGCAAGTGTAGTTTGTAAAATGAGTCCACAAATGGTGGGTTTCTGTTGTTATGGCACCTCAGGGGCTATGAAGAAGTGACATGGCATCCTCAAACCATTCCAGGAAAATCTGAACTTCAATATAGCTTTTTTTCCCTTCTGTGCTTTGAACGGTGCCTCAAAAGTAGGATTCCCCCACATGAGGTATCGGCGTACTCAGGAAAAATTGCACAACAAATTGTATGGTGCAATTTGTCCTGTTATCCTTGTGAAAATAAAAAAAAATCTGGGGTTAAAACAACATTTTTGTGGGGAAAACGTTATAAATTTTTGTGATGCACTTGGGAGTTCAAGGTGCTCACCACACATCTAAATACGTTCCTTGAGGGGGTCTAGTTTCCAAAATGGGGTCAGTTGTGCGGGGGGCTTCCACTGTTCAGGTACATCAGGAGCTCTCCAAATGGGACATGGCATCAGCTAATAATTTGAGCAAACTTTACATTCAAAAAGTCAAATTATGCTTCTTCATTTCCGAGCCCTGCCATGTGCCCAAAGAGTAGTTTTATCCCTCATATGAGGTATCAAGAGTACTCTGGAGAAATTGCACAACAAATTGTATGGTACAATTTCTCCTGTTGCCCTTATAAAAATGCAAAACTTTAGGCTAATACACATTTTTGTGGGGAAAATTTGATTTTTTTATTTTCACAGCTCAACGTTATAAACTTCCGTGAAGTACCTGGTGGTTCAAGGTGCTCACCACACATCTAAATGCATTCCTTGAGGGGTCTAGTTACCAAAATCAGGTCATTTGTGGGGGATTTTGACTATTTAGGCACATCAGGGGCTCTCCAAAAGCAAGATGACTTCAGCTAATTGTTGCAGCAAATTTTGCATTCAAAAATTCAAATGGTGCTCCTTCCCGTACGAGCTCTGCCGTGTGCCCAACAGTGGTTTTCCCCCACATGTGGGGTATTGGCTTGCTCAGGAGAAATTTCACAACAAATTGTGTGTTCTATTTTTTCCTGTTACCCTTGTATAAATGAAAAATGGGTCTAAAAGTAAAATTTTTCTGAAAAAAGTTAAATGTTAATTTTTTTCCCCAAAATTTCTATGAAGCACCTGAACGGTTAATAAACTTCTTGAATGTGGTTTTGAGTACCTTGAGGGGTGCAGCTTTTCGAATGGTGTCACTTTGGGGTATTTCCTGTCATACAAATAGTTTTGTAAATTTTGCTGCAAAAATGAGAAATCGTTGGTCAACTTTTAACCCTTATAACTTACTAACAAAAAAAGTTTAAAGAATTGTGTTGATATAAAGTAGACATGTGAGAAATGTCATTTATTAACTATTTTGTGTGACAAATCTCTCTGATTTAATGACATAAGAATTAAAAGTCTGGAAATTGCAAAATTTTCCAAATTTTCGCCATATTCTGCTTTTTTCACAAATAAATGCAAGTCATATTGTAGAAATGCTATCACTATCATGAAGTACAATATGTCAAGAAAAAACAATCTCATAATCAGTGGGATCCTTTGAAGCGTTCTAGAGCTATTACCTCATAAAGTGACACTGGTCAGGATTGTAAAAATTGGCCCGGTCATTAACGTGCAAATCACCTTGGAGGGTAAAGGGGTTAAAGTGCAATTAAACCTTGAAACATCTTTTAGTAAATCATAACTTCTTAAAAGCCCTGCTATAAAACTTCTTTTATCATGTCATAAATTCTTAAAGCTTGGTAGGGGTATCTGGTCATTGGACCACCATCGATCACTCATGCCACAGGGCAGTGGTGTACGGGCTTAAAAGAAAATCAATAGGTCCATACACTATGTGTGTTCTTTCATACACTAGCTAAGCCATTCCACCTTTTGAGCAATACTAAAGGATTATGAATAGTGAAGAGAAAATGTGCTCGGATAACGTCTTATCCGAGGGTGCGCGTATATTATGCTCGAGTCTCTGCAGCTGCATGGTTTGCGGCTATTAGACAGCATCAACACATGTAAGGATTGACTGTTTGTCATGCAATTCCCACATGTGTTCATGCTATCCAACAGCGACAAATCATGCAGCCGCACTCCCAGATGCTCGGTTAACACCCAAGCGTGTTCAGATAAGATAAGATGTTATGGAGCATGTTCGCACATCACTAGTTATAACATAACACAAGATGCTTCAAAGTTTAATTATACTGTCAGGGCAAGTTCATGCATTGTACTATTTTTTTCTGTGTTTTTACAAAATCATGGCAAAATTATGAGGTTTTCCTTTGATTTTAGAAATGCTGAAAAAAAAAATGCAACAAAGCAACATGAAGAAATGTGTGAACTCTCCAGAAAGATATAAGGTATTTTCACATTTTAAAGTTTTCGTGCAAAAAAATGTTTAAGGAATGGCAACACTGCAGCTATAGCTTTAAGCTTAATGGGAAACAAAGGAAGACAGTCCTAACAATAGTAAAAAATAATCTAAGCACAGAAGAAGAATTAATCGTTGAACAGGCATCACATGCATCACAGTCTCCATCTTCTGTGCGGAGGTCACAGTTTTGGTGCAGATTAGAAACTGGTTTTATAATAATGCATATTTGCGGAGTTTTCCTTTATTAATACTGTTTTTTAATAAATTGGATTTTATGTCACTAGCAAAAAACCCACAGCTTAGCATGCGGAAAATGACATGTTAAATTGTTGGTTATGTTTGCTAAGGTTAAGTTTTCAGCTTCACCCTGAAGTTGACATCTTCAGCATTTAAAATTTGTTTTTTCAACTTTTTTTGTTTGGCGTCAACAGTTGTGTATTTTTACAAATTTGGAGTAACACTGAGGCGGACAACAACTACTTATTGAACAAATTTTTATTAACCCCTTAGCGACAGAGCCAGTTTGCAGCTTAATGACCAGGCCAATTTTTACAATTCTGACCACTGTCCCTTTATGAGGTTATAACTCTGGAAAGCTTTAATGGATCCCGCTGATTCTGAGACTGTTTTTTCGTGTCATATTGTACTTCATGTTAGTGGTAACATTTCTTCGATAAGTCTTGTGTTTATTTATGAAAAAAACGGAAATATGGCGAAAATTTTGAAAATTTTGCAATTTTAAAACTTTAAATTTTTATGCCCTTAAATCAGAGACATGTGTCACAAAAATTTCTTAATACATAACATTTCCCACATGTCTACTTTACATCACCACAATTTTGGAAGCAAATTTTTTTTTGTTAGGAAGTTATAAGGGTTAAAAGTTGACCAGCGATTTCTCATTTTTACAACAAAATTTACAAAACCATTTTTTTAGGGACTACATCATATTTAAAGTCATTTTGAGGGGTGTACATGACAGAAAATACCCAAAAGTGGCACCATTCTAAAAACTAGACCCCTCAAGGTGCTCAAAACAACATTCAAAAAGTTTATTAACCCTTTAAGTGCTTCACAGGAACAGGGTTAATAAACTTCTTTGACATTGCTTTGTGGAAGGAAAAAATTAACATTTAACTTTTTTTTTGTAAAAAATTTACTTCAGAACCAATTTTTTTTATTTTCACAAGTGTTAAAAGAGAAAATCAACCACAAAATTTGTTGTACAATTTTTACTGAATACGCCGATACCCCATATGTGGGGGTAAACCACTTTTTCAGCACATGGCAGAGCTCGCAAGGGATGAAGCGCCGTTTCACTTTTTCAACGCAGAATTGGCTGGAATTGAGATCGGATGCCATGTTGCGTTTGGAGAGCCCTTAATGTGCCTAAACAGTGGAAAACTCCAACAAGTGACCCCATTTTGGAAACTAGACCCCCCCAAGGAACTTATCTAGATGTGTGGTGAGCACTTTGAACCGTCAAGTGCTTCACAGAAGTTTATAACGTAGAGCCGTGAAAATAAGAAATCCATTTTTTCCACAAAAATGATCTTTTCGCCCCAAAATTTTTATTTTTACAAGGGTAACAGGAGAAATCATACCCCCACAGTTATTGTGCGATTTGTCCTGAGTACGCTGATACACCTTATGTGGTTATTCACTTTCTACACAGCGCCGTGAATTAGCGGCGCTGTGGTTTTAATACAGATAAATACCGCCGTTAAAAGGCGTATCGGCGGTCGATAAGGGGTTAAAATATTAAAATTTACTCTCCTTCCACAAACTTCATTTGGTACATGAAGCTTCCAACTTACGGTATTTTGTGATATATTTGGCCCTGGGATTTTAAAAGTTGGCACAAAACCTGCTTTCTTGAATTCAGCTGTAAAGCCAAAGGATGTCATCTAGAAAAATGAATTGTATCTCCTAATAATTAGCAGAAAATACTTGGACTCATGAATTGTTCCCGACATGTATGTAAAAAGTGGTGTGGGAGGTAGACGCAGAGGAGGAAAACTGACTTTGCCATTTGAGCAGCATATACCAGGCTTTCCCAAGATAAACTTTTTTTGCTTGACAATGTTCTCATATTACATCCTGTTATGAGTTTCAGATGTGACCTATAGTCCTGAATTGGGTCATAATGAAACGCTTCCAAACTTTTTGCATAAGTTGCAAATGTAATATGCAGTCATTTTCATGCCATTCATCCTTTTGTTCAGATGTTTCTGCGGGCGGCACAATGGCTCAGTGGTTAGCACTGCAGCCTTACAGCGCTGGGGTCCTGGGTTCAAATCCCACCAAGGCCAACACAACATCTGTTCTTCCCGTGTTTGCGTGGGTTTCCTCTAGGTACTCCGGTTCATCCCACATTCCAAAGACATACTGATAGGGAACTTAGATTGTGAGCCCCATCAGGGACAGTGCCAATTATGTCTGTAAAGTACTGTGGAATTAATGGCGCTATATAAATGAGTAAAATAAATAAAATAAATAAATCCCTTGATTCAGCCTGTATCAACCGATTCTCCTGAAGACAACGTTCACGTTCTTCATATGCTTCAGTTGACTTTGATTCAGCCTGTCTTATTCATTACCCTTCAAGCCAGGACATGCTTTGTTCACTTGTCTCAGCTGTTTGAGACAGTTTTGGTTTCTTAGAGTTTGGATTAATTTTCCCAATAGATGGTTGTTTTTTGGGCGGCATTTAAAAAAACACCAAACATTAGAATTATGACCCTTAGTAATCACCGCACAATGATCAGAGATCTAATAGGTGAATAAATATATATATATATATATATATATATATATATTGTGGCAGGGCTAAGGGTCATGTAATCGATGGGAGATATGTGTCTCATAAATGGCTTGTCTCCATAATGTAAGGCATAACAAATATTGCTGTATTATTATTATTATTATTTTGAAGGACCTGTGGTGAGGTCACAGTCATGTGACCAGTCAGCTGCTGGGTTCGTGGGTGTGGCTACACCCTTATAATGTGGCCTGCTCTTGAACCAGGCAGCTGTATGTGAGGAGGGTATACACCTCCTGTGTGCGCTGAGGCTCGCGGACTGAGCCTGAAGGAAAGGACATTTTGATGTTATTTTGTCGCCTGAACTGAAGGCTGTTTATTTTGGTGACATGCTGTTTGGCTTATGACGTAATAAACCGCATGAACTTTAAGGGAACCTGCCTCCTGTCTCCCGTCAGACCTAAGCGAGTAGAATCCCTACAATTGGTGCTAGACGTGCGGGCAGAGTTCTCAGCAGAGACTTGAGACCGTTGCTGCATGTCCTGGGTAAAGTTTTCAGCGAGGCAGCAAGCTCTACCCGGAATAATGGAGGACCTGCTGAAACACCTGGTCCAGACCCAGACACAGCAACAGGAGGCCAACAGGCTGTTCTTATAGCAGCTCCAGCAGAGCCAGCAGGAGCAACGGCAGCTGATGCAGCTTCTGGCAACCGCCATCCAGGAAGGCAGGACGAGCGCCCCAACCCCAGGTCCGGTTGATGCCACCCACGTCACGAAGGCGGTAAGACGCGCATTGCAAAAAATGACCCCCTGAGGATGATGTGGAGGCCTTCCTGACGGTGTTTGAGAGGGTGGCTGTGAGGGAAAAACTTCAGCCAGAGCGGTGGGCAGAGGTACTGGCCCCATACCTAATGGGGGAGCCCCAGAAGGCGTACTTTGACCTGACTGTACAAGATGCCAGAGAGTATCCCAAATTAAAAGCGGAAATTCTCGCATGCTTGGGGGTAACAATGATTACCAGGGCACAGCGAGTTTATTGCTGGGCCTATCACCGGGACAAACCGCCGCGCTCCCAAATGTTCGACCTGTTGCACCTGGTCCAGAAATGGTTGCAGCCAGAGTCATCTTCCCCGGCACAGATGGTAGAGCGAGTGGTCATGGATCGGTTTGTGCATTCTCTGCCGAGACCCCTACAGACTTGGGTGGCCCAGGGCGATCCCCAAAACTCCGATGAACTGGTTGGGCTGGTCGAGAGATACCAGGGGATGGAAGGTTCCTTGGGGAAGCAGCCCATTCCGTATTGGGGGTCCCAGCAGGGGGCGGAGTCCCAAAAAGGGTGGTGCGTCCAAGGTCAAAAGGGGAGGGGGAGGCGGTGCCCAAGGTCCTCCCCTCGGGTGATATTATTTGCTGGAAGTGTCACAGGCCAGGATATATAGCTGCCCGTTGTTCCCAGACCACCGAGCAGATGGACTGCAGCATGGGACGCCGTAGTTCATACTATGCATATCCAGCTTGCAGTGTGAATTCGCCACCTAACGAGGGGCTACATGCGTGTCCCGTAAGGTGAACGGGCGAGCAGCAATGGCGCTTCTAGACTCCGGGAGCTTGGTGACCCTTGTGAGGGCCAGTTTTCCTCTCAACATACTCCTGGGTAAAAAGATTGGCGTTCGGTGCATACATGGCGATGCAAAGGACTACCCTATGGCCAGGGTGAACATTGAAATGGCGCATGGCACCTAGTCGCATGAAGTTGGCGTTCTTCGAGATTTGTTGCATCCTATAATTATTGGCCGGGATTTCTGTCTGTTTTGGGATATGTGGGGGAAGGGTTCTGAGTGTGCTAGCAAGAGCAGGGAACAAATCCACCCCAATGAGGTATCGCCACCACCAGAGGCAGACGGGTTTCCTTTATGTGTCCTTGTTGGGGATGAAGAGGAAGGGTCCCCTGTACTTGACATCCCGGAGTTAGGGGTGGCCGGGGAGAATTTTGGGACTGCCCTACATAGGGACCCCACGCTGAGGGAAGCCTTTAACAATGTCACCGTCATTAATGGGGTTGCACAAGAGCCGGGAGCAGACACAAGGTTTCCCTATTTTATGTTGAGTGGGGAATTGTTGTACCGGGTCACGAAAATAAGGGAGGAGGTGGTAGAGCAGTTAATAGTACCAGACCCCTATAGATGGAAAGTGTTGGACATGGCCCATTCACACATCTTGGGGGGACACCTGGGGGTGGAAAAAACGCAGGAACGGATTGTACAGAGGTTCTATTGGCCTGGGTGTCACCAGGAAATAGCAAACTATTGCAGGTCCTGCCCGACATGTCAGTTAACTGCCCCCACATCTCATTTTCGGAACCCTCTTGTGCCACTGCCCATTATTGAGGGGCCATTTGAGAGAATTGCCATGGACTTGGTCGGTCCCTTAGTTAAATCAGCTCGGGGCCATCAATATATATTAGTCATCCTTGACTATGCCACATGCTGAGGCCATTCCCCTGAGAAACTCCTCCGCGAAGAGTATAGCCCGCGAGCTGGTCCATGTGTTTTCCCGGACGGGTTTGCCGAAGGAGATCCTGACCGACCAGGGGACACCTTTTATGAGCAAGGTGATCAGGGAATTGTGCAGAGTCTTGCAAATCTCCCAGTTGAGGACTTCAGTGTACCATCTGCAGTCAGATGGCCTTGTTGAGAGGTTTTACAAGACACTGAAGAGCATGCTGAGAAAAGTCATAGAGAAAGATGGTAGAGACTGGGATTGTCTCTTACCATATTTACTGTTTTCTATCCGTGAAGTTCCCCAGGCCTCCACGGAGTTCTCGCCCTTCGAGCTTCTGTACGGCCGGCATCCACGAGGTCTCCTAGATATAGCCAAGGAAACCTGGGACGCTGAAGTCACGCCCCTCAGAAGTGTCATTGAGCATGTGGCACTGATGCAGCAGAGGGTTGCGAAGGTGATGCCCATTGTTAAAGAACATCTCCGCCAGGCACAAGAGGCTCAGGCCAGGGTCTACAACTGATCAGCCAGAGTGAGGCAGTTCAATCCGGGAGACCGAGTTCTCGTGCTAATCCCGACGGTGGAGAGTAAGTTCTTGGCCAAGTGGCAAGGGCCATATGAGGTGGTGGAGAGGCTGGGAGACGTGAACTACAAGATCCACCAACCCGAAAGACGGAAGCCATACCAGGTTTATCATGTCAACCTCATCAAGCCTTGGCAAGATAGAAAGCCAATGGTAACTCCGTGCTTGCTCGGCAACATAGAAGGGGAGGTTGGAGCGGTTACCATAGCGGAGACGCTATCAAAGGTCCAGAAACAGCAGAGCTGGGAGTTACCCGAGAAAAACAGGGACCTGTTCTCAGAGTTGCCGGGGTGCACGAAGGTGGTGGAGCACGAAAAGTTCTGACCGAGCCACATGTGCGGGTAAACGTGAAACCGTATCGTATTCCTGAGGCCCGGCGAGAGGTAATCTCCAAGGAGGTGCAACGTATGCTGAAACTCGGGGTCATTGAGGAATCCAAGAGCGACTGGTCGAGCCCGATTGTCCTGGCCCCAAAACCTGACAGTGAATTGAGGTTCTGCAACGATTACCGGAAGCTGAATGCGGTCTCCAAGTTCGACGCTTATCCCATGCCACGCGTTGATGAGCTCATCGAGAGGCTTGGACCTGCCAGGTACATAACCACTTTGGATCTGACAAAGGGATACTGGCAGATCCCCATGGCACAGGAATCCAAGGAGAAGACAGCATTCTACACACCAGACGGGTGCTTCCAGTATGCCGGATGCCGTTTGGCCTGCAGGGAGCTCCGGCAACCTTCCAGAGGGCTATGGATAGAATCCTTGCACCTCATAAGCTATACGCTGCCGCGTACCTGGATGATATCGTCATCTTTACTCCAGACTGGGAGTCTCACCTGGAAAAGGTCCAAGCAGTGTTTGAAGCTCTAAGGGAGGCGGGGTTTACAATAAACCCGAAAAAGTGTGCCTTGGGTAAGGAGGAAGCCAAGTACCTCGGATATGTAGTGGGGCGTGGTGAGATCCAACCCCAAATCAATAAAGTGGAGGCAATTCAAACATGGTCAAGACCTCTGTCAAAGAAGCAAGTTAAAGCCTTCCTGGGGATTGTGGGATATTACAGGAGGTGCATCCCAAACTTCGCCACAATGGCTGTACCTCTAACTGATCCACCTCTAACCGATCTGCTTAAGGGGACAAAGTCAGTGATGGTCAGCTGGTCCGAAGAAGCAGAGTCAGCCTTCCAAGAAATGAAGGGAGCTCTATGTAAGCAACCCGTTTTGGTGGCCCCAGACTTTAAATGTGAATTTGTCCTCCAGACAGATGCCTCAGATGTCGGGGTAGGAGCAGTCCTTTCCCAGGAGATACGTGGGGAGGAGCATCATGTTCTCTACTTGAGTAGGAAGTTGACTTCTTGTGAGAGAAATTACTCAGTTGTAGAGAAGGAGTGTTTGGCCATAAAATGGGCAGTGGATACATTACGATACCACCTGGTGGGACGGAAGTTCAGATTAATATCTGACCATGCCCCGCTCAGATGGATGAGGGAAACAAAGGGTAAGTGTCACGGTCACGTGTGTCTGGACGCAGCGAGTACCGCAAGGCGAACCCATATGACACACGTGACCCTGGATACACCGCCTCCAGTGGGGCGAATTTAAATAATAAACACGTGCAGCTGGATACACCACCTCCAACTGGCGAATTTAGACATTACACGTATATACAAGTCTGGAAACCCCGCCTCCAGTAAGGCGAATTTAAACAATAAGTGAAACCTGGGAAACATTAACAATGGTGGGCCCTGCGATAGGGAATAGGGAAGTGGAGACCTCCTGAGCTCCCCTGAGCCAGTGTCCCTGCACTCCTAACGTTCCCTATGCCGGTTCCGCACCGGGCGCGCAACAGGAACCTAAAAACCCTAGCTCGCCCTGACCTAAACCCTCACTAGGGAATTGGTCAGTGCAGAAACTAATCCCACCACTGCACTAAAACACACATGAGGAAAGATGAAAAAACAGGGGAAACACCCTGTTGCGTACGCTCCTAGCAACAGAGCCCACCACCAGTGTGCATCACCATAACTGGATCCTTCACCATAGTGCAGCCTTGGAGCAGAGTCCACCACCAATTGCAGAAGTCCAGTAACAGAGTCCCAAAGATGAGTTCAGCTCCTGCCCAAAAAGTCAAGCATGCTTGAGTCCAGCTCTCAGCAACCAAGTCCCGCATGCTGAGTGCAACTCTCTCCATAGTCGTCACTCCACCAAGCCATGCAAGCACTTCCTGCCGACACCATAAACTGTGACTCCACCACGTCATGCCAGCCCTTCTTGCAGACCACCTAGCTGCCACTCGTCCCCTCTGGCTGGGCTGCGCAGGACTCATGTTCAGCTCCTTCATTCACCCAGGCTTCCTTGTGAATGACTAACACACAATATCACCAACAGTGATTGAACACACCTGACTCCCTTTTAGAGACTAACACCTGATTTGTAATTAAGTGCACATTAAACCAAAGAAACTAAAGTGCACTACCGCTCACCACCACCGGGGCAACTTAGAATGAATGACACGTGTAATAATTCTAATGGCCACCGGGGGCGATCACATCACTTTGGCACCTAGCCAAAGGAAAAAAGTTCACTTATCCATTTTAAACTGTCAGATCCACCTTGGATCATGACAGTAAGAATGCTAGGGTCACCCGCTGGTTCTTAGCCCTACAAGACTTCAGCTTCCATGTAGAGCATAGGGCCGGGAAGCTACATGGGAATGCCAATGCCCTCTTCAGAATCCCTTGCCTGGTAGGTGAAAGTGCCAAGCCCCATGGCTTTAGGCAGAGTGGGGAGGTATGTGGCAGGGCTAAGGGTCGTGTAATCGATGGGAGATATGTGTCTCATAAATGGCTTGTCTCCATAATGTAAGGCATAACAAATATTGCTGTATTATTATTATTTTGAAGGACCTGTGGTGAGGTCACAGTCATGTGACCAGTCAGCTGCTGGGTTCATGGGTGTGGCTACACCCTTATAATGTGGCCTGCTCTTGAACCAGGCAGCTGTATGTGAGGAGGGTATACACCTCCTGTGTGTGCTGAGGCTCGTGGACTGAGCCTGAAGGAAAGGATATTTTGATGTTATTTTGTCGCCTGAACTGAAGGCTGTTTATTTTGGTGACATGCTGTTTGGTTTATGACGTAATAAACCGCATGAACTTTAAGGGAACCTGCCTCCTGACTGTCTCCCGTCGCACCTAAGCGAGTAGAATCCCTACTATATATATATATATATATATATATATATATACACACACACTTTTTGGGCACAAGGAAAGGTTTGACATTTCAATTTAGGACCACAAATTTGACTAGACTACATTGCTGACACCTTTTTGCATTTGCGGAGCCCTGGAGGTGCCGAATCAGCAGAAACCCCTCACAAGTGACCCCATTTTGGAAATTATACCCCTCAATGAATTCATTTAGGCTTCTAGTGACCATTTTAGACTCAAAGCAGTCATAAAAGTTTGTAAATAATATCGCTTTAACTCTAAATCTTTCATTTTCACAATAGGTGAAAGCTCTCCACAGTGCGGCACCCCCCTATATCTCCTCCCTCATTTCTGTCTATCGGCCTAACCGACCGCTGCGCTCTGCAAACGACTTTCAACTAACCTCTGCACTAATCCGCACCTTCCACTCCTGACTCCAAGACTTCTCCCGCGCTGCGCCAATCCTCTGGAATTCTCTACCCCAAGAAATTAGGACTATCCACAATTTAATAATCTTTATTTTTAATAATCTTTATTTTTATATAGCGCTAACATATTCCGCAGCGCTTTACAGTTTGCACACATTTTCATCACTGTCCAATTTGCACAGTTTTAGGAGTTCCCTCAAAACGCATCTGTTCAGAGCGGCCTATCATGTTCACTAATCAGTCATTTTATGTGTAAGTGTGCGTGTGTAGCCTATTCACTATCTCCATCCATCCCTCACTCCCTCAAGATGGCTGGACCATCATTGTAAATACATCATTGTAAATACACACCTGTACTCTGCATCTCCCCCACCTCATTGTAGATTGTAAGCTCTCACGAGCAGGGTTGCCTTATTTTGCTTTAATTATTGTATTGTTAACGTTGTTACTTATGACTTGTGCTTTGAAACTGTTAAACTGTAAAGCACTGCGGAATATGTTGGCGCTATATAAAGATTATTATTATTAGTCGCATATAAAAATTTGGCTATCCCTAGTCAAAATTACTGATATTGTGAGCAGTGAAGCAAGTTAAAGATGAAATGCTCTCTGAAAGGCCTAAAGTTAAAGATGACACATTTCCTTTGTATTTTAGACATTTTAAAAACTACAAAAGGGAAAATGGGCTGAAGTAAAAGTTTGAGCACCCTTGGAGATTTGGGTGCTCAGATAACTTTGACCAAGGTTTCACACTGTTAGGTTTGTGGATTGTTCACTATCATTAGGAAAGGCCAAATTATGCAAATTTACTATCTTTATAGGAACCCAGCCTTCTCTAAGTTTGTGCCATAAAAAAACAGCAGCCGTGGATTCTTCAAAGCAGCTGCCTAGCTCTCTAAAAATGAAAATGGTGGAGGCCCACAAAACAGAAGGCTATAAGAAGATTTCAAAGCGTTTTGAAGTTGCCCTTTCCTCAGTTCGAAATGTAATTAAGAAATGACAGTTAACAGGAACAGTGGAGGTCAAAATAAGGTCTGGAAGACCAAGCAACATTTCAGTAAGAGCTGCTCGTAGGATTTCTAGATAGGCAAATCAGAACTGCCGCTTGACTGCATACATCTTCAGAAAAAATTAGACTCTGGAGTTGTGGTACATTATTCTGCTGTTCAGAGACACCTTCATAAATAAGACCTTGATGGAAGAGTAATCACAAGAAAACCTCTCCTGCGTCTCCATAAAATTCAGAGTTCAAAGTATGCAAAAGAACATCTAAACAAGCCTGAAGCATTTTGGAAACAAGTCCTTTGGACTGATGAGGTTAAAATAGAACTCTTTGGCCACAATATTGAAAAGTATGTGTGGAGAAAAAAGGGCACAGAATTTTAGGAAAAGAACATCTCACGAACCATTAAGCATGATGTGGATCAATCATGCTTTGGGGTTGTTTTGCAGCCAGGGCTAGGTACAGGGCTAGGTTAGCGTTAGAGACAGGGAATGAGCCCCTGGTTTCAGGACTCGTGACAACAGAGACGTGACAATGACATGGATCACTAGACACCTAGATGACCGTGGAAAGCAAATCTTTGTTCTGCAACTAATCAAGTTAAATGGTCCAGATGTTATAAGTCTCCAGGAGACACAACTCACTAATGCTACAGCTTAGGCTTTAAAGAGGCTGCGAGTGAGTTATGCAGAGTACTCAGTTATTTCATAGTTTATAACATGCTGAGTAGCAATGGCTTATCACCCTACATTGAGATAGCAACCCCGGGTACCATCAACAGATAATAGACAAATATTGAGTATGTATACATTCAATTTTGCAGAACACATCCCAACATGTTTCACCAACAGATCAGCATCATTAGGGGTTGGGGCCTATTCTGTGGGGCTATGCCCTTTTTAGTTTTGACAATATAACTATACCCCTCCCAGGCCATTTGATACCCAATAGTGTACATATAAATTTCAACAGCCTGATAGGCTCATACAAGATTGTTGCGTTTGGGTCAGAAGACCTGCAGAGTTAACGGACATTGTGGTTTCTACGTGATTGTCCGATGTGTGAAATTGGCTACGTGATTATGGTGAATTCATTGACTGCTGCCTTATAAGTTTCCCCTCTTGTAAGCTCTTGTAAAACATGTATTTTGGGATATGACAAGTTTAGACTGAGACAGTAACTGCTTGTACAAGTGCTTCTCACAAAATTAGATAATCAAAACGTTAATTTATTTCAGTTCTTCAATACAAAAAGTGAAACTCATATTATATAGAGTGATTACAAACAGAGTGATCTATTTCAAGTGTTTATTTCTGTTAACTTTGATGATTATGGCTTAGGCTGGTTTCACATTTGCGTTTTTTTGCGCTTGAAAAAAACGCATACGTGCGCATGCGTTTTTTCCCCTATATTTAACATGGGTGCGCATACCTGCGCGCTAGCATGCGCACGTATGCGATTTTCATGCGCTGCGTTTTTTTGGGGTGTGCGTTTGTATTTTACAGACGCTACATGTTGCATTTTTTGGTCCTGCAAAAAAGCGCATGCGCACGTGTGCGCACGTTTTGCGCTAAAAATGGCCATTATAGCCTATGGATGCGCATACGTGCGCACTGGCATGCGCATGTATGCGTTTTTTTAGCGCTGCGTTTTTTTGGTGGTGTCCACTTGTTGTACTAGTTATAAACTTCTAAAGTCAAAAAAAAAAAGTCTATATAAAGGAGGTGCCTGCCAAAACTCTGCCACTACTACACTGACAGATTGGAGAGCAGACAGTCACCATGGAACCCATCTTCTATCAGCGTCAAGAATGTGAGTATATTACATTATATGCCTGTCCTTTTAAATTATGTATGTACTAATGATTTTTATTATTTTTACATGCAGTATGTCTTCAGAATCCGAATATTCCCCATCGCGGCAGGAATTGGCGCAAGCAGACCGTGAGGTGATTATTTTCGTGCATCTGGTAAGTATATCTGCTGCTACTCCAAATCTCTTACGTTTTTTTCAACTTTTTTAAGACATCATCATCATCATCTTCTGCGGACAGGACTAGTGAGGGCGAAGAGCAGGAGCAGCGAAGCCAAGTCCCGGTGGTGATACGGAATGTATGTATCAAATGATTTGTAATGTTCTTTATTTTTTATCTTCTATTTTTACTCTTTTTTATGTTTCTTTTTTTTGTAACTTTTTATTCAATTTAAATTTGATTATTCTAATGAATGTGTTTTGTCTAGGTTCCACAACGGGATGAAGACGTCTACCTGGATAATGAGCAGCTCATCAGCCTGGTCCAGGAGCGTGCGCCGTTGTGGGACAGCCGTGACCGGCTGTACAAGGACAATGTGGTGACCCGGCGGCTATGGAATGAGGTGGCCGCAGCGTTGATGGATGGCTGGGACAGCGCCACAGCATCCTCCAAAAAGGCGTTTAGTGAGTATTTCCCTGCTCTGTATTGTGCCGCAGTGACTGTTGTCCTTGACGGCACTGTTGGGTTTCGTGCTAGGTATATTCTAGCAGGAAACCCAACAGTGTCATCGGGCTCTACAGTGACTGCTTTGAGTATTGTATTGCTATATTGTGCCGCAGTGACTGTTGTCCTTGACGGCACTGTTGGGTTTCGTGCTAGGTATATTCTAGCAGGAAACCCAACAGTGTCATCGGGCTCTACAGTGACTGCTTTGAGTATTGTATTGCTATATTGTGCCGCAGTGACTGTTGTCCTTGACGGCACTGTTGGGTTTCGTGCTAGGTATATTCTAGCAGGAAACCCAACAGTGTCATCGGGCTCTACAGTGACTGCTTTGAGTATTGTATTGCTATATTGTGCCGCAGTGACTGTTGTCCTTGACGGCACTGTTTTTTTTTTCCCAACAGTGGACAAAGTCCGAACACGTTGGCGTTCGATCAAGGACCGCTTCAACAGTGATGTTCGTGCTGAGGGCCAGGTTCGCAGTGGATCTGCGTCAAGGACCAGAACTAGATACCGTCACTATCACGTGTTGCAGTTCCTAAGACCGGTCCTTGCCACGAGATCGTAAGTATTATAAATTTTGGGTTTTTATTTTTATTAATCTGTGTTTTTCTAATCCACAGCTGATGCTTCTTGTAAAGGCATGGTAGTAATGATTTTCCTTTCTTCCACAGCACCTGGAGCAGCACCCTGCAACCTGGCCCTGGAGCGGTCCTTCCTCGGACGTCCTCTGACCCGTCCCAGCCATCCGACAGCTATGAAGCACCTTGCAGGTCAGCCACACATACAGCTGGTGACCAGGAAGCTGGGCCATCAGGTGTTCCCCTGTCCCAGGTCTCTGCCACTGGTTATGCGGGCACTACCCGCCAGAGGCAGAGGGCCTTGGACAGGAATGTCTTGCCCGAGTTTATGCATTTGAGCGAGGCCTTTAATTCCAGCCTCAAGTCGCTGTCCGACAGAGTTGAAAGTGGTTTTGCACTCATGGAACGTGGTTTTAACCACTTTGAACACCGCTTCAATTCTGTAGAACAGCGCCTTGACTGTCTGGAGGCCGACCTCAACAGACCAGCACACCATTTTTTTAGTAAGATTGAAAAGGGCATGGCGGAACACCTTAGTCCTGAGCAACAGCTGAATGTGCTGCAGGCCTGCAACAATGCTTTCTTGCAGGCTATGCAGCATAATCGGTACGGTCAGCAGTCAGTGGTGTCATTTCCACCTGTGCCACCATTGACTCGCTTCACCTCACTACCGACTTGTGCTGCATACCACTGCACGGACACCTCTATTCAAAGCCAGGACACCCACCGTTACACCATCACAAGTCTGAGTGCAGCTGGTCACTTCACCGACACCACCATGGCAAGCGCTGCTCCTGTCTGGAGCACCACCGCCACTCCCATGCATGCGTGGAGCTCAGCCACCACTAGGCAAACATGGAACAGCCCTGCCGCTACAACAACATGTAGTAGCCCTGCCACCACCACTCCGCAAACCTGGACCATCACTGCCGCCACCAGTCCTCCTGCAAGGACGAGCACTGCCAACCAAGAGCAGCAGCAGCAGCCAACTCAGCAGCAGCAGCAGCCACCTCAGCAGCAGCCACCTCAGCAGCAGCCACCTCAGCAGCAGCCACCTCAGCAGCAGCAGCAGCCACCTCAGCAGCAGCAGCAGCCACCTCAGCAGCAGCAGCCACCTCAGCAGCAGCAGCAGCCACCTCAGCAGCAGCAGCCACCTCAGCAGCAGCAGCAGCCACCCCAGCAGCAGCAGCAGCCACCCCAGCAGACGGGGGACCTACACTCAATATTTGCCCCAAGTTCAAGGCGAAATCAATCAAGGCGGGCATTGTGCCAAAGTCGGTCCAGGCACACAAGCCTACGGCGACATGCCATTACAACAAATGTACCTGAACAGATTTCCTCTCCTCCAAGTGTTCCTAGTTTAATTCCCTTAACTGGACTACCTTCCCCCACAAGTTTTGTTGCCCCTTCCCCTCAAACACCGTCTTCAACTGCAAGTGTTGCATATTCCCTGCACACCCCCAAATTGAAACCATCTGCCCCCAAACGCCGGAAAAAATAATTTTTTGGTTTATTTTTGTGATTAAAAATAAATTTACATTTGTGGTTCACCATTACAAAGTTTCATTAATGTTGTTTGCGCCGCTCACACACACTGATGGGTAAATACATGTTAAAAACCAACCCAAGGCCTAGTATAGTCATATGTGAAATAACACGGACTAGTATAGTCATACCAAGGCCTAGTGTAATAACTCGAGTTTTACCAACTTGGATCTGGTTTCATGAAAAACAAAAACTTGAAACTTGTCTAAAAAATAAGATTCTTTCTTAAAAAGTTTCACCAGTTTGTTTTTTGTGAAACAAGATGCAAGTTGGTAAAAATCGAGTTATTACAGTAGGCCTTGGTATGACTATACTAGGCCGTGGTATTTCACATGACTATACTAGTAGGCCCAAGGCCTACTATACTCATATTTGAAATACCACGGCCTAGTATAGTCATTTAAGGCCTAGTGTAATAACTCTAGTTTTACCAACATGAATCTGGTTTCATGAAAAACAAACTGTTGAAACTTGTCAAGTTTCACCAGTTTGTTTTTCGTGAAACAAGATCCTAGTTGGTAAAAATCGAGTTATTACAGTAGGCCTTGGTATGACTATACTAGGCCGTGGTATTTCACATGACTATACTAGTGTAGGCCCAAGGCCTACTATACTCATATTTGAAATACCACGGCCTAGTATAGTCATTCCAAGGCCTAGTGTAATAACTCTAGTTTTAACAACTAGAATCTGGTTTCATGAAAAACAAACTGTTGAAACTTGTCAAGTTTCACCAGTTTGTTTTTCGTGAAACAAGATCCTAGTTGGTAAAAATCGAGTTATTACAGTAGGCCTTGGTATGACTATACTAGGCCGTGGTATTTCACATGACTATACTAGTGTAGGCCCAAGGCCTACTATACTCATATTTGAAATACCACGGCCTAGTATAGTCATTCCAAGGCCTAGTGTAATAACTCTAGTTTTAACAACTAGAATCTGGTTTCATGAAAAACAAACTGTTGAAACTTGTCAAGTTTCACCAGTTTGTTTTTCGTGAAACAAGATCCTAGTTGGTAAAAATCGAGTTATTACAGTAGGCCTTGGTATGACTATACTAGGCCGTGGTATTTCACATGACTATACTAGTGTAGGCCCAAGGCCTACTATACTCATATTTGAAATACCACGGCCTAGTATAGTCATTCCAAGGCCTAGTGTAATAACTCTAGTTTTAACAACTAGAATCTGGTTTCATGAAAAACAAACTGTTGAAACTTGTCAAGTTTCACCAGTTTGTTTTTCGTGAAACAAGATCCTAGTTGGTAAAAATCGAGTTATTACAGTAGGCCTTGGTATGACTATACTAGGCCGTGGTATTTCACATATGACTATACTAGTAGGCCCAAGGCCTACTATACTCATATTTTAAATACCACGGCCTAGTATAGTCATTCCAAGGCCTAGTGTAATAACTCTAGAAACTTGTCTATTTATACACTACCACAATTTTAAATAAAAGTTGGAATTGAGCTGATTACATTCATCCACTCAATGCTGACTTGTATTCCCCATTGACTTTCATTGGGTGGGGTTGGGTTTTGAGGGTTGGGTTTTGAAAAAATCACATACTTTTTTTTCAACTAGTTTGACAATTTTCTCTTGAAAAAAATTGGTTTCCTGATTCATGGCCTGCAGCTTTGCTCGTTCCAATATATTTCACGCAGACTAGCAATGCTGCATTTTAACTCATATGTGTATTTACCTGCCCAGGTGTGTGAACATCAAAAAATTCAGTTATACATGGGAAGTTTTTTATTTAATTGGATTTTAAAAAATATAGTGCACTCAGTAATGGTATCAAATAAGGTTTTTTATTACCATAAACAAACAAAAACATTACACCATTTCATCTTGCCAGTGCACCCGTCCTACATCAGAAATAAAGTAGGCCGCAAATTGGTCCCTCATTTGGCCAACTTCAACGGATGACCTGAGAGTGTGCTGAGTGAATTCAGGCAATGGGTTAGGAGCATCATCGTCCAGTTCAAAGGTCGGGTGCTCTTTAGCCATCACAAAGTTATGTAGAACCACACAGGCCTTCACCACCTCATCGACTGTTTCAAGTTTAAGATTAATGGCCGTGCCCAGAATTCGCCATCTGGAGACAAGAATCCCAAAAGCACACTCGACAGTTCTTCTGGCCCTGGTCAGCCTGTAATTAAATATTTTTTTGGTGTGGTCCAAGTCCCGGCTGGAGTAGGGTTTCAGTAAGTTTCCGCACATTTGAAAAGCCTCATCGCCAACCATTACAAAGGGCAGTGGCGGAGCTTCGGTGTGAGGAAGAGGCCGTGGCATAGGGAAATTAAATTGGTTGCCATACAACCTCCGGCCCATGTCTGAGTTTTTAAAAGCCTGTGAGTCATTACCACGGCCAAATGCTCCAATGTCCACTGCTACAAACATACATCCGGCATCCGCAATGGCCATGAGTACTATTGAAAAGTACTTTTTGTAATTATAGTACTCAGATCCCGTTCTTTTGGGTTTGATGATCCGTATGTGTTTACCATCAACAGCTCCCAAACAGTTGGGAAAATTGCATACTGTCCAGAATTTGTCAGCAATTTCCATCCACTTTTCAGCGGTGGGCAGGGGCAGAAATTCTGGACAAAGAACATTCCAGAGAGCCCGGCAGGTGTCAGCAACAATTCCAGACAAGGTAGTGATTCCAATACGGTACTGGAAGTGTAGTGAAGATAGGGTTTCTCCAGTCGCCAGGAATCTGTGAACAGACAAAGAAGTAAAATTAATATTTATGTATATTATTTTAAAAAACTATCAAATAAAATATTAGTACATTCACGAAAACTAATTACCCAAGGTTTTGAATACTAAATTTAAAAAAAAAACATCAGACCGCACCCCTTGGTTTAATATTACATACCGTAATGTCACCAGTAGCCGTTCCTCAGGAGGAATCGCACGACGGACCTGTGTGTCCTGTCTCCGGATGGATTGTTGGACATGAGCAAGCAAATCCCTGAAACTTTCTTGGGACATCCGGATATAATCTATAAATTTCTCCGGGTTTGCCTGGAGCTCGCTGTAGAGGGTGTGGTATGCCCCACGGCTCTCCCGGAGTTCAACAATCGGATGTATCCACATACGCTGCCGCTGCCGTCTTCGCTCCCTCTCTCTCTTCCTTTGTTCATGGCAAGCAACTGCATACGCCTGAGCCATCGCGATGTCCAAATCCAAGTTGAAGTGAAAACTCTTCCAGCGCAGATCCATGGTCACGAGAAGAATCAAGCAAATGTGAAGAATACTGTAGACAGGGTCTATATATTAACATACCACACCCACAATGAAGTCCCATTGGTCTTGTGTGTTGTTGAATGTTTTTTTTTTCTTTTTTGGGGGGTTTTTCCAAAATCTGTAAAAAAACGCAAACGCACAAAAAACGCATACAAACGCACAAAAACGCTGCGTTTTTTTCCTGCATGCGCATAAAAATGCTTGAAAAAAACGCAGCGTTTGTATGCATTTGTATGCGTTTTTTCAATGCGTTTTTTTGCGGGAAAAACGCGCTGCAAAAAAAAGCAAGTGTGAAACAGGCCTTACAGCCAATGAAAACCCAAAAGTCATTATCTCAGTAAATTAGAATAACTAACAAAAAGCACCTGCAAAGGCTTCCTAAGCGTTTAAATAGGTCTCTTAGTCTGTTTCAGTAGGGAAGACTGCGGACTTGACGGATGTCCATAAGGCAGTCATTGACACACTCCAGAAGGAGGGTAATCCACAAAAGGTCATTGCTAAAGAAGCTGGCTGTTCACAGAGTGCTGTATCCAAGCATATTAATGGCAAGTTGAGTTAAGGAAAAAGTGTGATAGAAAAAGGTGCATAAGCAATCGGGATAACAGTCGTTTACTGCTAAAGATGCCAATACTATTGCTCATTTTATGACTCCCAATTAGTGGCACTCAGTCCTTTCCCTTGAGTTTAGGTGCAATTCTTCCATCACTATCCATATACAGTATATAGATTTTCCAATACAGCAGTGCAGGGACCACACGCATAAAACATTGCACACAGACCTCCTACCTACCATGGGCTAGCATGATGACATTACGTGTTACGGGTTTTGTCCTCTAAGTCTTCTCAGGGTGCATTATATTAATGTACAATAATATATTTCATTTTATTTCATGATATTGGTTGCGTTGGTGTGCTTTCGTTTTGTCTGGCACCTCTTTTGTTTGATACACGGACTCTTAATTTTAATTTGTACAATATTCACATAAACCCCAACGATATAATGTATGCTGTAGATCTAAAACTAGACATATTCAAGGAAGAGTGTAGGAGAAGTTCATAACTTGCTGCAAATAAGGAACATATTAGTCATCATGAAGACATGGCAGAACTGATCGCATTCTATTTTGTAGAAATGTACGGCTTTCACCATTCAGCTATGATCATTCAGCTTTGGGGAACCATTTTATAGAGAAGAGTTCACATTAGTGTTAATATATTTTAGAATGCATTTAGGCTGACCTGCTTGTATATTTACCATGGATGAGGGACAGTAGGCAGGCCCGGATTGGCAATATAACCAACCGGGCATTTTCCCGCTGGGCCGCTGTCACGTGGGCCGCGGGTGGCCGCTTGCCAGCTGCTGCAGCCACTGTTGCTCCTGCCGCTGGCCCTCTGCGGGCACGGCGGTGATAGTTTCAAGTTCCTCCCGCACTGCAGGGAGATAAGCCGCCACGCCTCCCCCCCACGCACCCCATCCTCGCCTTAGCATGAGACCCCCTCCCCTCCGCAGCCACTCACAGCGTCGCACTCGTTTGCCTGCTCGCTCTGTTCGCAGGACCTGTGATGAGGTCACAGGAGGGGAGGAGTCAGGGGGTCACATGATCAGCAGGAGCCTTTGTCCAGACCCCCGATCATGTCACCACTGACTCCGCCCCTCCTGTGACCTCATCACAGGTCCTGTGCGCTCAGCCTTGCCTCTACCGTCTGCAAGACTCTGCTTTGCTGTTGTCATGGTACTGGTTGAGGTAAGTATGTGTTGGGTCAGGATTTACAGTGTGGATGTAGCAGAGCTGTGTGTGTACGAGGTGTACGAGGTGTACGGAGCGGAACCGTGTGTGTACGAGGTGTACGGAGCGCAGCCGTGAGTGTATGAGGTGTACGGAGCGGAGCCGTGAGTGTACGAGGTGTACGAAGCGGAGCCGTGTGTGTACGAGGTGTACGGAGCGGAACCGTGTGTGTACGAGGTGTACGGAGCGCAGCCGTGAGTGTACGAGGTGTACGGAGCGCAGCCGTGAGTGTACGAGGTGTACGGAGCGGAGCCGTGAGTGTACGAGGTGTACGGAGCGGAGCCGTGAGTGTACGAGGTGTACGGAGCGGAGCCGTGAGTGTACGAGGTGTACGGAGCGGAGCCGTGAGTGTACGAGGTGTACGGAGCGGAGCCCTGAGTGTACGAGGTGTACGGAGCGGAGCCGTGAGTGTACGAGGTGTACGGAGCGGAGCCGTGAGTGTACGAGGTGTACGGAGCGGAGCCGTGAGTGTACGAGGTGTACGGAGCGGAGCCCTGTGTGTACGAGGTGTACGGAGCGGAGCCGTGTGTGTACGAGGTGTACGGAGCGGAGCCGTGTGTGTACGAGGTGTACGGAGCGGAGCCGTGAGTGTACGAGGTGTACGGAGCAGAGCCGTGAGTGTACGAGGTGTACGGAGCGGAGCCGTGAGTGTACGAGGTGTACGGAGCGGAGCCGTGAGTGTACGAGGTGTACGGAGCGGAGCCGTGTGTGTACGAGGTGTACGGAGAGGAGCCGTGTGTACAAGATGTACGGAGCGGAGCCGTGTGTGTACGAGGTGTACGGAGTGGAGCCGTGTGTACGAGGTGTACGGAGAGGAGCCGTGTGTACAAGATGTACGGAGCGGAGCCGTGTGTGTACGAGGTGTACAGAGAGGAGCCGTGTGTACGAGGTGTACAGAGAGGAGCCGCGCGTGTACGAGGTGTACGGAGAGGAGCCGTGTGTACGAGATGTACGGAGCGGAGCCGTGTGTGTGTACGAGGTGGAGCCGTGTGTGTACGAGGTGTACTTAGAGGAGCCGTGTGTATGAGGTGTACGGAGCGGAGCCGTGTGTGTGTACGAGGTGGAGCCGTGTGTATGAGGTGTACGGAGCGGAGCCGTGTGTATGAGGTGTACGGAGCGGAGCCGTGTGTATGAGGTGTACGGAGCGGAGCCGTGTGTATGAGGTGTACGGAGCGGAGCCACGCATGTATGGAGCGGAGCCGTGTGTGTACGAGGTGTTTGGAGAGGAGCCGCACGTGTACGAGGTGTACGGAGAGGAGCCGCACGTGTACGAGGTGTACGGAGAGGAGCCGTGTGTACGAGGTGTACGGAGAGGAGCCGTGTGTACGAGGTGTACGGAGCGGAGCCGCGCGTGTACGAGGTGTACGGAGAGGAGCCGAGCGTGTACGAAGAGGAGCTGCGCGTGTACGAGGTGTACGGAGAGGAGCCGCGCGTGTACAAGGTGTACGGAGAGGAGCCGCGCGTGTACGAGGTGTACGGAGAGGAGCCGCGCGTGTACGAGGTGTACGGAGAGGAGCCGCGCGTGTACGAGGTGTACGGAGAGGAGCCGCGCGTGTACGAGGTGTACGGAGAGGAGCCGTGTGTACGAGGTGTACGGAGAGGAGCCGTGTGTACGAGGTGTACGGAGAGGAGCCGTGTGTACGAGGTGTACGGAGAGGAGCCGTGTGTACGAGGTGTACGGAGAGGAGCCGCGCGTGTACGAGGTGTACGGAGCGGAGCCGCGCGTGTACGAGGTGTACGGAGCGGAGCCGCGCGTGTACGAGGTGTACGGAGCGGAGCCGCGCGTGTACGAGGTGTACGGAGAGGAGCCGTGTGTGTACGAGGTGTACGGAGCGGAGCCGTGTGTACGAGGTGTACGGAGCGGAGCCGTGAGTGTACGAGGTGTACGGAGAGGAGCCGCGCGTGTACGAGGTGTACGGAGAGGAGCCGCGCGTGTACGGAGAGGAGCCGCGCGTGTACGAAGTGTACGGAGAGGAGCCGTGTGTACGAGGTGTACGGAGAGGAGACGTGTGTACGAGATGTACGTAGCGGAGCCGTGTGTGTGTACGAGGTGTACGGAGAGGAGCCGTGTGTATGAGGAGTACGGAGAGGAGCCGTGTGTACGAGGTGTACGGAGAGGAGCCGTGTGTACAAGGTGTACGGAGAGGAGCCGTGTGTACGAGGTGTACGGAGAGGAGCCGCGCGTGTACGGAGCGGAGCCGCGCGTGTACGAGGTGTGCGGAGCCGCGCGTGTACGAGGTGTACGGAGCGGAGCCGCGCGTGTACGTGGTGTACGGAGCGGAGCCGCGCGTGTACGAGGTGTACGGAGAGGAGCCACGTGTGTACGAGGTAGTCGGAGTGGAGCCGTGTGTATGGAGTGGAGCCATATGTGTACGGGATGTACGGAGAGGAGCCAAGTGTGTACAAAGCATACAAAGCGGGCTTTTCCCACGGACACAGGAGTACACGGCGGAGCCCCGAGGAGCATTTTAAAACACACACATGACGTTCCACCTGAAGTGATGTGCTGGAAGCTGACCGGAAATGAGAATTTCTTGAGGAGATTGTGACGGAACCAGGAATGCTTCAGATCCATCACCGTGTCCTCCTCCGACAGCGCAGACAGCAGGATCGCCTTGGAATCGGGGATGCCGGCCATGTGAGCGGATCATGATACGTCCTGCACCGGGAGGCTCAGGTGGGCACTACAATGGGAGCCGGGCTGCTATAGTATCTTTGTAGAATCTTTCTTTATTTCTTTCTCTCTTTTTCTTTCTTTCTCTGTTCTTTCATTCTCTGTTCTGTCTTTCCCTCATTTTCTTTCTCTCTCTGTTCTTTCTTTCTCTCTCTGTTCTTTCTTTCTCTCTCTAATCTTTCTTTTTTCTCTCTGTTCTTTCTTACCCTCTTTCTTTCTTTTTCTTTCCTCTCTTTCTCTCTGTTCTTTCTTTCTTTTCTTTACTTCTTTCTTTCTCTCTCTGTTCTTTCTCTGTCTCTCTCTGTTCTTTCTTTCTTTCCCCTCTTTCTTTCTCTCTCTGTTCTTTCTCTGTCTCTCACTGTTCTTTCTTTGTCTCTTACTGTTCTTTCTTTCTTTCCCCTCTTTCTTTCTCTCTCTGTTCTTTCTCTGTCTCTCTCTGTTCTTTCTCTATCTCTCACTGTTCTTTCTTTCTTTCCCCTTTCTTTCTCTCTCGGTTTTCTTTTTTCTCTCTCTCTCTGTTTTCTCTCTTCCTTAGTGCCAGTCAGTGTGCCCATAATGCCAGCCACTGTGCCCTCAGTACCAGTCAGTGTGATCAGCAGTGCTAAATGGGTGCGATTAGGTGTGTACATGGGTGTGACTAGTTGTGAAATGGGTGTGGCTGGGCGTGGGCAAAATTTGCTGCGGCGCGCTATGCGCGCCGCAGTCTTAGTCCATCTTTCCCTTCTTCAAAAGTTGTGAGGTATGATAGGGGCGGCTATGACCAGGGGGTCTGGTTGCCCAATAGAGAGCAGTTCTGCCAGGAATTCTGTTACCGTGCGTACAAAAGGGGACAGAGATTTGGGTGGAGTACTGTACCTAAAAGCAATAAATAGGACTGAGCTGAAATACTGGGCACAGCTGTGACTACATGTTATATAGTCGTGTTAATCTCCTCTCACTTCTTGTAACCTACAAGTGTACAAAGATATTATATAGTCACCATGTGACTAGTGGGCCTGTGTAACTTCAAATGCCAGGGCTGAATTTTAGTCCCAGTCCGGCCCTGACAGTAGGCCAGGTTACCCTAAAGCTGTAGGTTTATAAGCTTTAGAATTTTCTCATGTGTCATGATTTGAAAACATGCAACAGAGAACGGAAAACATAAGTATGTGACAATATTTTTACAAGAACTCAAATCTCTAGGGGTGCCGCAGCTTGTAATAGCAGTATTATGGGAATGTGGGTTTTTTCCCGTGCAGCTTGTACATGGGAATCACATTAAAACCATGTGCTTAACAAGTACCATGGATCAGAAAAACAAGATCCCTAAAGAACAAGCTTTCACAATATGGTTAGGATTTTGGTACAACATCGAGCGCAGAAATGTGACAAACCTCTTTACAATATAACAGTACACAGAAGGATAAAACGGGCTCTAACCTTACCCTAACCATGTTTTCCTAAACGCACATGCAATATGCAATAATCCATATCTACACTGATTATATAACACATTAATACAAAATTAATGGAGGTTTTGGCTTCAGATTAATGAGTATAAAATCAAAATTATGTTTTGTGTCTTCTGAAAACTTAGAAAAAAGTTTGTGGTTTTATCAAAGCTGAGGAAGCAGTACACTATTTCCTGCTAAAAACCTCTTAATATCGCCTGTCCATGTACCAACAGAAAAAAGTGCAGCGACACCTCAAACCACCTGCTTCTTTATGCAAATGATCCTCTAATTAGCGATTACGCTTCTAAAATCTTTCCAGGCAGAGTTTGATAATGCGCCCCTGTTATAAACCGTTCTGTTGTGAGTCATAAGTAAAACTGATTTAATGGGGTTGGCCACTTTATCTTCATTTTACCAGATGCGTTGAGGACATGATTTTGTGGCACTAATATATAAGTATGACAGGTTCTCCTGCTCTTGTTAGTGCAGCTTTCTCCACAGACTGCACAGCTTGCCTGTACAAATAATGGCTGCTGATGTAGGAGCATGTGACCAGACTTATCTATCAGCCTCCTCCAACGGATAATCGCCTCACATGGGAAAGCAGCTTTTCCATTGGAAGAGTCTGGTCACATGATCTGCCATCAGCAGCCATTTTGAGATAAGGAGATCTGTGCAATTTCTAAACTGTACTCAGACTTTAGTGGTAAATACTACAGTTGTAGCAGTTATTAAATGAGAACTATACATGTGGAATAATGAAAAACAGAAACATCTCTGTATATCCCCTTTTCTCTTCTGGTTAGAAGTCTATTTCTTGGACCACAGCTGAATTTGTAAACCACAGCTCCATGGATTCTCTGCGAGACTGTCAGAGATAACAGCGCTCGGCTTTTTGTGGTGACCACTCCATTCATGACTGACTGCGGGTTTCCTGAACCGAACTAACAGCATCCTAAATGCCCATGATGTTGTTAGTTCAGGCTCCAAAACCAACTTTCTGGCTGAAACTTGAACCAATGATACTGATCAGAAAATACAGCAGCTAAGATCTATCTATTGATGAGTTCAGCAAAATTGCGGCGGCATGTATGTTATATATGGCAAGAAAATTGATAGCCCAAAAATGGATAGCAGATCAGGAGCCTATTGATAAAGTTAACTGGCTAGTAAATTTGGAAAAAGGCATAAAGCCCCGTCACACACTAGATCGCTGATTTTGTGGCGCCACAGCGATCTCGCCAGCGAGATCGCTGTGTGTGTGACGGGGATCAGCGACCGGCCCCCTGCCGGTTATCACTGATCGTGCAGCATCGGCCTGGGGCCGTTTTTCGATCACTGGTCTCCCGCTGGCCAGCGCGCATCGCTGCATGCTCCGGGATACACGATGTTTACATTAGAAACTGGCGTCCAGCGTCACTGGTCCTGATCGCTGCGTCTGTCTTGTGACAGCTCACCAGTGATCAGCCTAACGATGTCCCAGCGATCCCATCATGTTGGATCGTTGGTGGGAACGCTGGGACATCGTTATATGTAACGGGGGCTATATACCTAAAAAGAGATGCTATCTCTAAATTCGACAAGATACGGGGCCTATGGATTGATGGCTCTGGTTTTACATCTAGGGAACTGAGGAGATTTCGCCTCGGCTTGCTTTGCATTATGTTTATATGATGCCTCAAATTAAACTTCTTTGAAAATTAATTAAAATGTTATTAGTATTTCCACAAGTTATATGTGATTGGTTTGATGATTGTTACTATGTTGAAATACTTATTCATCTAATTATGCTGGTTTTGCAGAGCCAAGATGTATAAATAACTCATGTTTAATCCCTTTACTCCCAAGGGTGGTTTGCATGTTAATGACCAAGCCAATTTTTACAATTCTGACCACTGTCCTCTTATGAGGTAATAACTCTGGAAGGCTTCCATGGATCCTGGTGATTCTGACATCGTTTTCTTGTGACATATTGTACTTCATGATAATGGTAAAATTTCTTTGATATGACTTGCGTTTATTTATGAAAAAACGGAAATTTGGCGAAAATTTTGAAATTTTCCAACTTTGAATTTTCATGCCCTTAAATCACAGAGATATGTCACACAAAATACTAACATTTTCCACATGTCTACTTTACATCAGCACAATTTTGTTACCAACATTTTTTTTGTTAGGAAGTTATAAGGGTTAAAAGTTGACCAGCAATTTCTCATTTTTACAACTAAATTTACAATTTTTTTGTAGGGACCACATCATATTTGAAGTCACTTTTAGGGGTCTATATGATAGAAAATACCCAAAAGTAACACCATTCTAAAAACTGCACCCCTGAAGGTGCTCAAAACCACATTCAAGAAGTTTATTAACCCTTCATGTGCTTCACAGGAATTTTTGGAATGTTTAAAAAAAAAATGAACATTTAACTTTTTTACTTCAGATCCAATTTGTTTTATTTTACCAAGGATAACAGGAGAAATTGGACCCAATAGATGTTGTACAATTTGTCCCGAGTACGCGGATATCCCATATATGCAGGTAAATCAGCGCATGGCAGAGCTCGGAAGGGAAGGAGTGCCGTCTGACTTTTCAATGCAAAATTGGCTGGAATTGAGATCAGACGCCATGTTGCGTTTGGAGAGCCCCTGATATGCCTAAACAGTGGAAACCCCCCAATTATAACTCCAACCCTAACCCCAACAGAACACCTAACCCTAATCCCAACCCTAACCATATCCCTAACCACAAAATAACCCTAACACACCCCTAACCCTAATCCCAACCCTAACCATAATGCCAACCATAACCGTAATCCTAACTTAAGCCCCAACCCTAACCCTATCACCAATCCTAACCCTACCGGGAAAATGGAAAAAAATACTTTTTTTATTTTATTATTTTTCCCTAACTAAGCGGGTGATAAAGGGGGGTTTGATTTACTATTTATAGCGGGTTTTTATGTTTGGCAGCTGTCACACACTAAAAGACGCTTTTTATTGCAAAAAATTGATTTTGCATCACCACATTTTGAGAGCTATAATTTTTCCATATTTTGGCCCAGAGAGTCATGTGAGGTCTTGTTTTTTGCGGGACGAGTTGATGTTTTTATTGGTACCATTTTCGGGCACATGACTTTTTTTTATCGCTTTTTATTCTGATTCATGAATTTCTTTTGAGGGGGGGCATATAAACCGTTCCACATGTGGCAAAATTGATAAACAGTTTCATTCTTCGGGTCAGTACGATGACAGCAATACCTCATGTATATCATTTTTTAATATTTTGGCGCTTTTATACAATAAAAACTATTTTATATAAAAAATAATTATTTTTGCAACCCTTTATTCTAAGAGTTCTAACGTTTTTATTTTTCTGGTGATGGAGCTATATGGCAGCTTGTTTTTTGCAGGACAAGATGACGTTTTCAGCGGTACCACGTTTATTCATATCAGTATGTTATTCCACTTTTTGTTCGGCGGTATGATAAAGCATTTTTTTGGCCTTTTTGGTGACTGTGTTCACTAAAAGGGTTAACTACTGGGACAGTTAGGTCGGGTTGTTATGGACATGGTGATACTAAATATGTGTACTTTTATTGTTTAGAGTTTTTATTTAAATATTTATTTATTGATGGAATAAATATTGAATCATTACAATTATTTTTAAAAAAATGTCATTTAGTTCTTACCTTTACACTGTGTCCCACTATGGGACTCTTATTTTGTGCAGACTGATCGCTTCTATAGCATGCAGATCTGCATGCTATAGAAGCTGTCAGCGCTGCACTTTCTGCACACTAACCAGACAAGCTTTCTGACATGCACTGCGCGCATGATAGGAAGTCTCTCAGCTCTGGAGACACGAATGTCGTCATGACAACATCGGGTCTCCATGGTAGCGATCGGGACCCCGCATCATGACGCGGGGTCTCCGATCCAAAGGCAGAGGGGCTTGTCAGAGCTGACAGCCCCTCTGCCTGCTCCTGGAATGCTGCGATCATGTTTGATCACAGTGTATCGGGGGATTAAAGTGCCGGGAGCGGTCCGTGACCGCTCCTGGCACTTAGTGCAGGGTGTCAGCTGTGAGAATCGGCTGACACCCGGCCGCGATAAGCTGCGCTCCCCCTGTGAGCACGGCTGATCGCTTATGACGTACTATACCGTCCATGGGCATTAAGGCCCAGGACACATGGACGGTATAGTACGCCAAATGTCGTAAAGGGGTTAATGCTTCTTCAGGTTAGGGGTGGAGTACTGTGTTTCTCTAATGGTTGTCTGGCTGTTGTTTTTTCCTTTTTTTTCTTTGTGTAAATCTTTGTAAAAATCAATAAAAAAAATATTTGATTAAAAAAAAGAAAGTATAACAGCTGAATTTGTAATCATGTAAGTTATTAGCGTCTGAATTGGAGACGTACCTGATCCTGGCGCCTTCGTCCTATCTGGGATAGTTGCGATAGCATTATCTGCTGGTCTAGCAGCTCTATTCTCTGTTGTCGTTGGATATCCACTGTTGCACCCATGCCAACAGGAGCCTCGCTGACAGGCTCAACCGATGAGAATATTGGCTCCATCGTTTGGGAAAAGGCATTAGCAACCCAATTTGGAACACACAGAACTTGACAAACATTTAAAACATCCTTGCTGTAAAACAATCCGGAAACCTATAAAACATGATACGTAATGGATACGTCATAAGTATATATTCCATGTACCGTAATTATGAATATCTCTAAATACTCTGAATGCATGTCTGATACAAAACACAACACAAGGAAATATGTGCAATCAATTTAAACATGTAAAATCAAAGTCAGAATGGCTGTATGATCCGGATATTAAAATTGAGCATTTGATGAGTGTAGCTAAAGAGTGAGAGTGTATCCAGTCATCACCCACCCAGCCTAACCGACAGTTGCAGCTTGTACTGTGTGAGTACAGTGTGCTGTTGCACCAGCTGTCTCTGGCTCAGATATTCCTCCGGTCACTCCCTTGAGAGTCTCACATGCTTCTGCCATCTTTGTCATTTACTGAGCATGTTACACTCTATGGATAACTAACTTAACACAGTAAAAAGTGTAACACTTTTTTTGAAGTGATATAAATCACAGAAATGTACCCAGACCACGTAATACTGTATGGCTGAGAAACATAACCCTACAACATTTTTAAACACTTTATTTCAGTTTTATAGATTACAGGAAATGTACCCCAGATCACAAAACAAAATAGTGTATGGATGAGAACTGTTATCCATCCAATCATTTAATGCTTTTTTGTAGTGTTAGATGATATCACAGAAATTTACCCCAGACCACGGAATAGTGTATGGGTAAGAAATGTAATCCAGCTAAATTTTGTAACACTTTTTTGGAGTGGTAGATATCACAGAAATGTACCAAAGAACGCCTGAAACTGTATGGCTGACAAATTTAAGCATGCAAAATTTTTATAGTTTTATAGATCACAGGAAACATACCCCAGACCACGTAATACTGTATGTGTTACAAATTTAATCCTGCAAAATTTTTAAACGCTTCTTTGGAGTGTTTTTTTTTATATATATATATATATATATATATATATATATATATATATATATATATATATATACTGCTCAAAAAAATAAAGGGAACACTAAGATACCACATCGTAGTAATATCCCATGGAGGTCTGGATTTGGAAGGATACTCAAAATCAAAGTGGAAAATCAAATTACAGGCTGATCCAACTTCAGTGGAAATGCCTCAAGACAGGGAAATGATGCTCAGTAGCGTGTGTGGCCTCCACGTGCCTGTATGACCTCCCTGGGCATGCTTCTGATGAGGTGGCCGATGGTCTCCTGAGGGATCTCCTCCCTGGGCTAAAGCATCCGACAACTCTTGAACAGTCTGTGGTGCAACTTGACGTTGGTGGATGGAGAGAGACATGATGTCCCAGATGTGCTCAATCGGATTCTGGTCTGGGGAACGGGAGGTCAGTCCATAGCTTCAATGCCTTCATCTTGCAGGAAATGCTGACACATTCCAGCCACATGAGGTCTGGCATTGTCCTGCATTAGGAGGAACCTAGGGCCATCCGCACCAGCATATGGTCTCACAAGGGGTCTGAGGATCTCATCTTTGTACCTAATGGCAGTCAGGCTACCTCTGGCGAGCACATGGAGGGCTGTGTGGCCCTCCAAAGAAATGCCAACCCACACCATGACTGACCCACTGCCAAACCGGTCATGCTGAAGGATGTTACAGGCAGCAGATAGCTCTCCATAGCATCTCCAGACTGTCATGTCTGTCACATGTGCTCATTGTGAACCTGCTTTCATTTGTGAAGAGCACAGGGCATCAATGTCAAATCTGCCAAACACTGTGTTCTCTAGAAAATGGCAATCATCCTGCACGGTGTTGAGCTGTGAGCACAACCCCCATCTGTGGATGTCGGGCACTCACACCATCCTCATGGAGTCGGTTTCTAACCATTTGTGCAGACACATGCACATTTGTGGCCTGCTGGAGAAAATTTTGCAGGGCTCTGACAGTGCTCCTCCTGTTCCTCCTTGCGCAAAGGCTGAAGAAGCGGTCCTGCTGCTGGGTTCGTTGCCCTTCTACAGCCCCCTCCACATCTCCTGGTGTACTGGCCTGTCTCCTGGTAGCGCCTCCAGCCTCTGGACACTACGCTGACATACACAGCAAACCTTCTTGCTACAGCTCGCATTGATGTGCCATGAGTGCCACGAGTGTGAAAGAACCAACATTCAAAAATGACCAAAACATTAGCCAAAAAGCATTGGTACTGAGCTGTGGTCTGTGGTCCCCACCTGCAGAACCACTCATTTATTGACTGTGTCTTGATAATTGCCAATAATTTCCATCTGTTGTCTATTCCATTTGCTCAATAGCATGTGAAATTGATTGTCAATCAGTGTTGCTTCCTAAGTGGACTTCACAGAAGTTTGATTTACTTGGTGGTAGATTCTGCTGTTTAAGTGTTCCCTTTATTTTTTTGAGCAGTGTGTATGTATATATATATATATATATATATATATATATATATATATTTATATACACACACACACACACTGTCTGTCTGTCATTCCAAGGATGTCTTCTAAGGATAATATCTGAAATAATGCCTGAAAAATAACTCCCTGCTATAGATGCTTCATTATTATTATTACTATGCTTCACTATTACTATCAATCTGACAATCGATCTGCTTCATCCTCAGGTATGTGTCCTGGCTGCAATACCTTCATCATCCATCTCTCCTGAACCCCAATCAATCACCCTGTATCTGTTTCCTATCAATGGTATTCACCCATCTCTCCTGAACCCCAATCAATCACCCCTGTATCTGTTTCCTATCAATGGTATGTGTCCTGGCTGCAATACCTTCATCACCCATCTCTCCTGAACCCCAAGCAATCACCCCTGTATCTGTTTCCTATCAATGGTATGTGTCCTGGCTGCAATACCTTCATCACCCATCTCTCCTGAACCCCAATCAATCACCCCGTATCTGTTTCCTATCAATGGTATGTGTCCTGGCTGCAATACCTTCATCACCCATCTCTCCTGAACCCCAATCAATCACCCCTGTATCTGTTTCCTATCAATGGTATGTGTCCTGACTGCAATACCTTCATCACCCATCTCTCCTGAACCCCAATCAATCACCCCTGTATCTGTTTCCTATCAATGGTATGTGTCCTGGCCACAATACCTTCATCACCCATCTCTCCTGAACCCCAATCAATCACCCCTGTATCTGTTTCCTATCAATGGTATGTGTCCTGGCTGCAATACCTTCATCACCCATCTCTCCTGAACCCCAATCAATCACCCCTGTATCTGTTTCCTATCAATGGTATGTGTCCTGACTGCAATACCTTCATCACCCATCTCTCCTGAACCCCAATCAATCACCCCTGTATCTGTTTCCTATCAATGGTATGTGTCCTGGCCGCAATACCTTCATCACCCATCTCTCCTGAACCCCAATCAATCACCCCTGTATCTGTTTCCTATCAATGGTATGTGTCCTGGCTGCAATACCTTCATCACCCATCTCTCCTGAACCCCAATCAATCACCCCTGTATCTGTTTCCTATCAATGCTTTATCTGTCCATTTGCATTTGTGTGTTTTTTTTCTGAGTTCTAATTAATTGTCTCCTGTGTCTGTCCAGTCTCCCTACTGCTCCTCCCTCCTTCTGATCACACCTGGCTTGTTTGATGTGCAATTGACTTCTTATAAATTCAGACTCAGAGGTTTGTCAATCCAAGGATGTCTTCTAAGGATAATATCTGAAATAATGCCTAAAATGAGCCTGAAGTGACCAGAAGGTACAACTAAACGCTGCGTTTAAATGTACTAAATTTCTTTTGCCTTCTAAATTACTCTCACCATGCTGACATACGCTCTAGCAGTTTTGGCTCCTTTAACCCTCACTCTCCTTCGCTATCCGCAAACCCCAGCACCCGCTAACCAAATAATAATCTCTCCTTCCCTCTTGCCTTCCCACCTGACCTCCTCTGCTGAACTACTCCTCAACCTCACAGCGCTCCTAAAAAAATAAAAAACAAGCCGCCCACTCTCCCTCTCCCAAATACTCTCCCTCTCTCTGCTTCTCCTCACTGCTGGCGACATATCTCCCAACCCTGGACCCCCACAGCTCATACCTCCCATTACTACCCCCTTCTATCATTCCCAAACCAACACAAACACCAGAAATCTTTCCCACCTCAAATCCGTGCCCCTGACAACCACCACCCTGCTCCCACTCTCTGGATCACTCAGGAATGCTCGCTCCGTCTGCAATAAACTCCATGTGATTCACGACCTCTTTACCTCTCGTAACTTTTCCTTCCTTGGCCTCACCGAAACATGGCTGACACCCTCCGACACCGCCTCCACTGCTGCGCTAAGTTACGGCGGCCTCCACTTCACCCACACTCCTCGCCCTGGCAACAGACATGGCGGAGGAGTGGGCCTTCTCCTTTCTTCCAACTGCACCTTCAACCCAATCCCACCTCTTTCCTCCCTTATCCTCCCCTCAGTGGCCATCACATACCGACCTCCGGGCCCGACCACTGCCTTCATTGACCAATTCTCTACCTGGCTCCTTCACTTTCTCTCTGCTGACATTCCCACCATCATCCTGAGTGACTTCAACATCCCCACTGACACCCACCAGTCGGCAGCCTCCAAACTCCTGTCCCTTACTTCATCCTTTTGAATTACTCAGTGGTCCTCCTCAGCCATCCACGCAGACGGACACTAGACATGGTATTCACCCACCTCTGCTCTCTTTCTAACTTCACCACCTCCCCCTCTCCCTCTATCTGACCACCATCTACTCACTTTCTCATCCCTGTCCTCCTCACCTGTCACCTATGTCCAGCAGCATGCGCACCCTCACAGAAACCTCGCACATCAAGACACTCGCACACTCTCTGACTATTCTACCACTGTCCTCCATAGCTTCACTCCACGACACAGACAATGCCACTAGTTTCTACAATGCCACTCTTGCATCAGCCATCGACTCAGTCGCCCCTGTCATGCATAACAGAGTGCGACGAATCAATAGACAACCCTGGCACAATAACACCACTAAAAAGCTTCTGCAAGCATCCAGAATTGCAGAACGGCGCTGGAAGAAAACGCATTCGCAAGACGACTTCACTGCACTCAAACAAGCAACACTTGCATTCAAATCAGCTCTCACCTCTGCTAAACAGGCCTTCTTTACATCCCTTGTATCTTCCTTATCTCACAACCCCAAACAGTTGTTCAATACTTTTAACTCCCTCCTCCGCCCACCACTGCCCCCTCCGTCTTCCCTAATCTCTGCCGAGGACTTTGCCGCATACTTCAAAAACAAGATAGACCAAACACGGCAAATCTTTATTGCTCAACCACCACAACCCCTTTGTATACCAGACCAATGCCCAAACCCCATAACCTCCTTATCTAACATCACTGAAGGGGAGCTTGCTCATCTTCTCTCCAAATCACACCTCACCACTTGGGCACTTGACCCTATATCCCATCCCACCTCCTCCCCATCACCACCATTCTTATCCCATCCCTAACCCACCTCTTCAGCCTATCACTAACTTCTGGTACCTTCCCTTCTGCTTTCAAACATGCCACAATCACGCCTATCCTTAAAAAGCCAACCCTCGATCTAACAGCCACGTCCAGCTGTCGCCCAATATCGCTGCTCCCATTCGCTTCTAAACTCCTGGAGCAGCATGTCCACACTGAACTTTCCTCCCACCTCTCATCTAACTTGCTCTTTGACAATCTACAAACTGGCTTTCGCCCCCATCATTCCACTGAGACAGCCCTGACCAAAATTACCAACGACCTACATACAGCCAACGCTAACGGACAATACTCTATACTTCTGCTTCTAGACCTGTCCTCTACTTTTGACACAGTTGACCACTGCCTCCTACTACAGATCCTCTCCTCCTCTGGCATCAAAGACCTCGCCCTATCCTGGATCTCCACATACCTTTCCAACCGCACATTCAGCATCTCCCACTCCCACACTACCTCCTCATCCCACCCTCTCTCTGTTGGAGTCCCCCAAGGCTCTGTTCTAGGACCCCTACTCTTCTCAATCTAAACACTTGGCCTGGGGCAAGTCATAAAGTCCCACGGATTCCAGTATTACCTTTATGCCGATGATACTCAGATCTACCTCTCTGGCCCAGACATCACCTCTCTGCTCTCCAGAATCCCAGAGTCTCTATCAGCCATATCCTCCTTCTCCTCTTGCTTCCTCAAACTCAATGTGGACAAATCTGAACTGATCATCTTTCCCCCATCTCACAAATCTTCCTTACCCGACCTTTCTATAACAATTGACATCACGCTTTCCCCCGTACCGGAGGTCCGCTGCCTCGGAGTAACCCTTGACTCTGCCCTGTCCTTCAAACCGCACATCCAAGCTCTCTCCACCACCTGTCGCCTCCAGCTCAAAAATATTTCCAGAATCCGTCCCTTCTTCAACCCTCAATCTACTAAAATGCTTGTGCATGCCCTCATCATCTCCCGCCTCGACTATTGCAACATCCTTTTCTGTGGCCTCCCTGCTAACACCCTTGCACCGCTCCAGTCCATCCTCAACTCTTCAGTATAAATGAAAAATAAGGCGCACCACTATATAACAACCATAATGATAATAGTGGGAGGTGCAACACCAGTAGCAAAAATGAACAATGAAAAGCAAAAAAGAGAAAGCGCTACCGAAAATATGCACACTACACCATGATATAATAAGTGAATGAACACAGCTTTTACTGTCACACAATATAAAAAGTGCAAGTTAAAAAACAATTAAAACAGGGACAGGTACCTGCCAAAGCATGGAAAGATGAACATGTCCAATCATATTAAATATCATGATACTAGGTATGAATGTACACAAATATAATACAAAAATATGGTAAACCTAACAAATACTAGGAGATCAAAGGGTTAAATAAAGAAATCAATAAAGAAACCCTAACAGTTCACAGATAATGACCCACAACCTGGATGAAAAAAGAGATGGATCATGCATGAAACCCATATAAGTCTAGAGGAAGGGGAGCTGCAATAGGATCAAAAGGGATCGTTTGGGCTAGAGAGAGTATGCCCAAGTAAAAGGAGTACACAAAATAATGCACCTCAACCCCAAGAACAAGGAAATCCAATGGAGCCTCCCAACAAACCCCCAGACGTGGAGCATAATTCAAGAGCACAGTTTACCAAAAGTCATCCATCCATGCACAGGTAAAAGGCAGGACCCACAGAGGAGCCCAGGGGAGTGGCCCAACGCATATCACCGTATCAGGTACGAAATCCATTGGATTTCCTTGTTCTAGTTCATTTTTCCATGCTTTGGCAGGTACCTGCTCTGAAGTCCCTGTTTTAATTGTTTTTAACTTGCACTTTTTATATTGTGTGCCAATAAAAGCTGTGTTCATTCACTTATTATAATATC
Organism: Dendrobates tinctorius; assembly: GCF_039654945.1. Lineage (NCBI taxonomy): Eukaryota > Metazoa > Chordata > Amphibia > Anura > Dendrobatidae > Dendrobates > Dendrobates tinctorius. The sequence continues at coordinate 15,083,165 of NW_027361694.1, forward strand.
ATGGTGTAGTGTGCATATTTTCGGTAGCGCTTTCTCTTTTTTGCTTTTCATCCTCAACTCTTCCGCCCGAATAATTCATCTCTCTCCTCGCTACTCCTCTGCTTCTCCCCTTTGCAAATCTCTTCACTGGCTCCCATTCCCTCAGCGTATCCAATTCAAATTACTAATACTGACCTACAAGGCCATCTACAACCTCTCTCCTCCATACATCTCTGAACTAATCTCCCGATACCTTCCCTCACGTAATCTCCAGTCCTTTCAAGACCTCCTTCTCTCCTCCACACTTATTCGCTCCTCATCCAACCGCCTCCAAGACTTCTCCCGAATAGCCCCCATCCTCTGGAATTCCCTGCCTCAACACGTCCGGCTATCAACCACACTCGGATCCTTCAGACGGAACCTGAAAATCCACCTCTTCAGGAAAGCCTACAGCCTGCAATGATCCCCGCTGCCTCCTCACCACTACTGGAGCTACCGCCTCACTATCACTGGAGCTGCTGCAACCCCCCAACCTACTGTCTCCTTCCCCACCATCCTGTAGCATGTAAGCCCGAAAGGTCAGGGTCCTCTCTCCCCTCTATATTAGTCTGTGATTGTTAGTTTGTTTACTGTGATATCTGTAATTTGTATGTAACCCCTTCTCATGTACAGCACGATGGAACTAATGGTGCTTTATAAATAAATAATAATAATAATATATATACGGTACACATATAAAATCCAGAACAGAGAATAGTGTATGGGTAAGAAACTTAACCCAGGGAGATTTTTAATGATTTTTGGAGTGTTAATGAAAACAAAAATGTAACACAAATCACATAATACTCGAAACAAAGTATATTCAATTTTTTCATCCCCCACCACCAAAAAAAAAAGAAGCTGCAGCTACATATTTGCCAACAAACTGCACAGCCCTAATCACTATATACAAACTGGATTCTGTTGTTCTCCCCCTTCCTAGGCTAGATGAATATTGTATGTGATGCAAACAGCAAAGCAAACAGCTCTTAGAAGGGCTGTTCATATGATGGCTCAGCTTCAGCGCCAGTATCAACACTACAGGCCTCTGATTCATTATACTGTGCACACAGGCCTAGAAAAGCACTCTCTCCCTCCAATATGAAGTGTCACAGAGCTGTGAAATGGTTTCAGCTTGCCAAGCCATGCAGTGCCTGTCCATTTATAATCCCTGATTATGTCAGTAATCACAGTATTACAGTAATGCCACATCCAAGATGGCTACGTCATTACAGTGATACGCAGGCAATCCCCGAATGCTTATAGGCTGTGTAACAGGTGTACAAAATGTGGGACGGGGATTCAAGTTATACATAGAGCACTGCCCATTACTCGCCAAGTAACGAGTACATCCGAGTACCATGATACTCTAGTGATAACAGAGTATAACCGAGCACATTCACTCATCCCTACCTGGATCACATCAGAATATACAGCGTGAAAGTGAGAAAGATACAGATGTGCTCAAAAGTTTAAATACCCCAGCAGAATTTTTGCTTTTTTGGCCTTTTTTCAGAAAATATGATTGATAACACCAAAACTTTTTCTCCACTCATGGTTAGTGGTTGTGTGAAGCTATTTATTGTCAAACTACTGTGTTTTCTATTTTTAAATCATAATGACAACCCAAAACATCCAAATGACTCTGATCAAAAGTTTACATACCCCATTTCTTAATAGAAGTCTGGGGTGAGAATCAGAGCGCTGAGGGATTTACCCTAACTTCCATACCAGAGATCCCTTTAAGAGAGGCCTGGGGTCAGTACCAAAGAGCTGGATGGATTTGCCCCAACTTCCATACCAATGATCCATTAAGAGCAGTGGTGGGATTCAAATTTTTAACAACAGGTTCTGTGTTTGTTTGTAGGAAAACCACACCCATTTTAAGCCACACCCATTATTAAGCCACACCCATTTACACGCACCTTTTCCTCAAATATAGTCACGGAGCTGTTCTCTATAGGCAGCACAGGTCCACAATAGGCAGCATTGTTCCCTATAGGCAGCACAGGTCCCCAATAGACAGCACAGGTCCCCAATAGGCAGCATTGTCCCCTATAGGCAGCACGGATCCCCAATAGGCGGCACAGGTCCCCAAAAGGCAGCACTGTTCCCTATAGGCAGCACAGGTCCCCTATAGGCAGCACAGGTCCCCAATAGGCAGCACAGGTCCACAATAGGCAGCATTGTTCCCGAATAGGCAGGCACAGGTCCCCAATAGGCAGCATTGTCCCCTATAGGCAGCACAGGTCCCCAAAAGGCAGCATTGTTCCCTAATAGGCAGCACAGGTCCCCAATACACAGCACAGGTCCCCAATACACAGCACAGGTCCCTAATAGGCAGCATTGTTCCCAAATAGGCAGGCACAGGTCCCCAATAGGCAGCACAGGTCCCCAATAGGCAGCATTGTTCCCAAATAGGCAGCACAGGTCCTCAATAGGCAGGCACAGGTCCCCAATAGGCAGTATTGTTCCCTATAGGCAGCACACGTCCCCAATAGACAGCACAGGTCCTCAATAGACAGCACAGGTCCCCAATAGACAGCATTGTTCCCAAATAGGCAGCACAGGTCCCCAATACACAGCACAGGTCCCTAATAGGCAGCATTGTTCCCAAATAGGCAGCACAGGTCCCCAATAGACAGCACAGGTCCCCAATAGGCAGCATTGTTCCCAAATAGGCAGCACAGGTCCCCAATAGGCAGGCACAGGTCCCTAATAGGCAGCATTGTTCCCTATAGGCAGCACACATCCCCAATAGACAACACAGGTCCCCAATACACAGCACAGGTCCACAATACACAGCACAGGTCCCCAATACACAACATAGGTCCCCAATACACAGCACAGGTCCTCAATACACAGCACAGGTCCCCAATACACAGCACAGGTCCCCAATAGGCAGGCACAGGTCCCTAACAGGCAGCATTGTTCCCTACAGGCAGCACACGTCTTCAATAGACAGCACAGGTCCCCAATAGACAGCACAGGTCCCGAATAGACAGCACAGGTCCCCAATACACAGCACAGGTCCCCAATAGAGAGCACAGGTCCCCAATAGAGAGCTCAGGTCCCCAATAGACAGCTCAGGTCCCAAATAGGCAGGCACAGGTCCCCAATAGGCAGGCACATGTCCCTAATAGGCAGCATTGTTCCCAAATAGGCAGCACAGGTCCCCAATAGGCAGGCACAGGTCCCCAATAGGCAGCATTGTTCCCAAATAGACAGCACAGGTCCCCAATAGACAGCACAGGTCCCCAATAGACAGCATTGTTCCCAAATAGACAGCACAGGTCCCCAATAGACAGCACAGGTCCCCAATAGACAGCACAGGTCCCCAATAGACAGCACAGGTCCCCAATACACAGCACAGGTCCCCAATAGACAGCACAGGTCCCCATTACACAGCACAGGTCCCCAATAGACAGCACAGGTCCCCAATAGACAGCACAGGTCCCCAATACACAGCACAGGTCCCCAACAGACAGCACAGGTCCCCAACACACAGCACAGGTCCCCAATACACAGCACAGGTCCCCAATACACAGCACAGGTCCCCAATAGGCAAGCACAGGTCCCTAATAGGCAGCATTGTTCCCAAATAGGCAGTACAGGTCCCCAATAGGCAGGCACAGGTCCCCAATAGGCAGCACAGGTCCCCAATAGGCAGGCACAGGTCCCCAATAGGCAGGCACAGGTCCCCAATAGGCAGGCACAGGTCCCCAATAGACAGCATTGTTCCCTATAGGCAGCACACGTCCCCAATAGGCAGCACAGGTTCCCAAAAGGCAGGCACAGGTCCCCAATAGGCAGCACAGTGCTGCACAGGTCCTCTGTCCCTTCTGTCCACCCCAGACTCCTCTGTCCCCTCTAGTCCTCTTTGGACTCCTTTCTCTCCCTCAGACTCCTCAGTCCCCTCTGGACTCATCTGACCCCTCTAGTCCTCTGTCCCTTCTGTCCCCTCCGGACTTCTTTCTCCCCAGACTCCACTGTCCCCTCCGGACCCCTATCTCCCTCAGACTCCACTGTCCCCTCCAGACCTCTCTGTCCCCTCCGGACTCCTCTCTGTCCCCGAGACTCCACTGTCCCCCCAGACTCAGCGTGTTCCGTGTACCTGAGCGCCTGCGCCTGACCGCGTCCTCACAGCACCACAGCGTCCTCACAGCTCTCTGGGCACTTGCTGCAGGACGGGGGCGCGTCTCCTTGGTGATATACGGTAGCGATAGTTCCGGGTTCTTGCTTCCTGGGGCTGGGCTGGAGGTGAGCTCTGTGCTCCCTGTGGATGTGACGTGGGTGATCCCCGCAATGTGCTGGCTGCAGCTCCGGCCCCTGTATAGTCCTCAGAACCGGATCGCGGCTCTGAATCTCCCCGGTTCGGGGAACCGGCTGCTTTTTTAACAACCGGTTCCACTGAATTGGGGAGAACCTGCTGAATCCCACCCCTGCTTAAGAGAGACTGGGGTCAGAACCAGAGCGCTGAGTGGATTTGCCCTAACTTCTATACCGGAGATACCTTTAAGAGGGAAGATGTGCCTATGGGATGGAGGATGTGTGATGGGGATATGGACACGGGAGGGGCGGATTCATTTCTGTCATGTGCTCTCTGCTCCTTTCTGGGGGGCAGACAATGACAGGGAGCTTATGTTTCCGGGGATGCTAGATTTCCCCACCCGGTCACTGTCTGCTGAGGTGTTGTCGTGGAGTGAGAAAACTGTTGCTCATAGTAACCAATCACAGCTCAGCTTCTTTTAAACATCTCTGATGAAATGAAAGATGCTTAGTGATTGGTTCCAAGGAACACTGTTGCTCATAACAACCAATCACACCTCAGCTTCTTTTAAACAGCTCTGGTGAAATGAAAGATGCTTCGTGATTGGTTGATGATACACACATACACACATACATTCAATTTTATATCTATAGATAATAAATTGGGTACAGTAGTTCAATGCAGTATGTGAAGAATATTTTTTTTTTTTAAATTTGGAAAGTTATGAAATCTGCGATAAATGTATGTTCTATTCCTGATCTAAGGTGTAAGGTAGCGCTCACTGAGTACGTTGGGGAACACTCACTTGGCTGCAATATTGATGCATACAGGAACACTTTCCACTTAAACAGTCTAGTGCAGTTTATTATACTTTCATAGACCGCTGAGGAACGTGTTACACGTCACATGCTTATATAGTCCATCACAATCCTTGGTACACGGCTTTATCACGCTGTCACTAAACACGCTGGACCTCTTTGTCTAGTTGTCGTGGGTGACCGCACGCCGAACAGTTCATTAGTGTCCATAGAACATCACGGGCACCAACAGTTATATCCCCATGTCCGGGGTTACCTCGCAGGAGCTCCTGCTCCAGATGCCGAATCTTTGGTAGTCCTCTCTCTCAGGGAAGCTGCCGAACTGGGATCACCATCCCGGACAACGCCTTGCTCACCAGGCCACCTGACAGTCCAGATCCACAGACGGACGGTAGCTCCCCCAATGCAGTGCCATCACTGACTCTACAAACACATGTGGCCTGTCTGTGTGCTATTCAGGACGTCCGTCCCCACTTTGGAACCGTCCAACATACAGGCCTCACCGGATGCTATTCAGGGATCCGACCCGCCTCCCAGGGTCTCCCAACACACAGGCCACCAGGTCCAGGGCCTCAGCGGGTACTATTCAGGACGTCCGTCCCCTCCTGAGACCGTCCAACACTCACGCCTCACGAGGTGCAAGGTCGCAGCACGTGCTCCAGGGATCCAATCCTCCTCCTAGGATCTCCCAACACTGACCCTCCAGGACCTTGCACCCTGAACCATTCAGGTACACACTCTCCCATGTGACCAGACCTCAGGCACACACACCTCTGGGTGGGTTTGTAGGTGACTGGTTTCACCCATCTCACCAAGTCACCTGGAAGCTTCCCTAATACACAGCAACAAACCCTCAGCAGTATATCTCTGCTGATCAATACATGTTCCAGCTTCCATCACAGGGCCACCCACCCTATGATACATACAGTCATATGTTAAAGTTTGGGCACCCCTATTAATGTTAACCTTTTTTCTTTATAACAATTTTGGTTTTTGCAACAGCTATTTCAGTTTCATATATCTAATAACTGATGGACTCAGTTATATTTCTGGACTCAAATGAGGTCTATTGTACTAACAGAAAATGTGCAATCTGCATTTAAATAAAATTTGACCAGTGCAAAAGTATGGGCACCCTTATCATTTTCTTGATTTGAACACTCCTAACTACTTTTTACTGACCTCCAGAAGCACTAAATTGGTTTTGTAACCTCATTGAGCTTTGAACTTCATAGCCAGGTGTATGAAATCATGAAAAAATGTATTTAAGGTGGCCACTTGCAAGTAGTTCTCCTATTTGATTCTCCTATGAAGAGTGGCATCATGGGCTCCTCAAAACAACTCTCAAATGATCTGAAAATAAAGATTATTCAACATAGCTTTTCAGGGGAAGGATACAAAAAGTTGTCTCAGAGATTTAACCTGTCAGTTTCCACTGTGAGGAACATATTAAGGAAATGGAAGAACACAGGTACAGTTCTTGTTAAGCCCAGAAGTGGCAGGCCAAGAAAAATATCAGAAAGGCAGAGAAGAAGAATGGTGAGAACAGTCAAGGACAATCCACAGACCACCTCCAAAGACCTGCAGCATTATCTTGCTGCAGATGGTGTCACTGTGCATCGGTCAACAATACAGCGCACTTTGCACAAGGAGAAGCTGTATGGGAGAGTGATGCGAAAGAAGCCGTTTCTGCAAGCACGCCACAAACAGAGTCGCCTGAGGTATGCAAAAGCACATTTGGACAAGCCAGTTACATTTTGGAAGAAGGTCCTGTGGACTGATGAAACAAAGATTGAGTTGTTTGGTCATACAAAAAGGCGTTATGCATGGAGGCTAAAAAAAACACAGCATTCCAACAAAAACACTTGCTACCCACAGTAAAATTTGGTGAAGGTTCCATCATGCTTTGGGGCTGTGTGGCCAATGCCGGCACCGGGAATCTTGTTAAAGTTGAGGGTTGCATGGATTCAACGCAGTATCAGCAGATTCTTGACAATAATGTGCAAGAATCAGTGGCGAAGTTGAAGTTACGCAGGGGATGGATATTTCAGCAAGACAATGATCCAAAACACCGCTCCAAATCTACTCAGTCATTCATGCAGAGGAACAATTGCAATGTTCTGGAATGGCCATCCCAGTCCCCAGACCTGAATATCATTGAACATCTGTGGGATGATTTGAAGCGGGCTGTCCATGCTCGGCGACCATCAAACTTAACTGAACTGGAATTGTTTTGTAAACAGGAATGGTCACAAATACCTTCATCCAGGATCCCGGAACTCATTAATAGCTACAGGAGGTGACTAGAGGCTGTTATTTTTGCAAAAGGAGGATCTACGAAATATTAATGTCACTTTTATGTTGAGGTGCCCATACTTTTGCACGGGTCAAATTTTGTTTAAATGCAGATTGCACATTTTCTGTTAGTACAATAAACCTCATTTGAATCCAGAAATATAACTGAGTCCATCAGTTATTAGATATATGAAACTGAAATAGCTGTTGCAAAAAACAAAATTGTTATAAAGAAAAAAGGTTAACATTAATAGGGGTGCCCAAACTTTAACATATGACTGTATCAGCCAATTATAATCCTGGCACTCATCATTTCCCCATCACAATAGAGGAAACGCCTGCATGCATGTCCTAGGAAGGCCATACAGCGCCCCCTAGCTGTCACAGGGGTCACTGCATCACAAAGGATATAGACTTTTAGTTGAGATGAATCTGTTCTACACTTTATGTAATGTAGCTCAGTAGTGAAGCTCCTCCTCTACAGATCAGAGGGAAAAGGCACTGGAAAGGAATGCCTGCAGCCCTGCACTCATCTCAAGAACTGCTATTCCAATAAATATATTTTATGTTCTAGCTAAATAGCTTGATTATTGTATCATAATAATGATTAAAAGCCTGATGTTACCATTTTACTACAATAAATTTATCACTTAAAAATGAGCCATCTATATGGGAGTCCGGGTCGGAGTCAAGGATATAGGGGAGTCAAAGGTTTGGCTTACCGACTCCACAGTCCTGCAAGAAACGTAGTCTCATGGAGAAATATGTTATCATAATGGATACTCACTCCCTCATCTACAGTTCTAAGGTCACAAAGCTCTGGAATACAATCCATTGTAGCTCCAATGAATTGTGACAATGTGCTAAACACACTTCTCTTCAGTATCTTCGTATGATTGTGTAATTCCAAATAAGCAGGACCAGCATTAGGGGCAGGCAGACCAGGCAGCTGCCTAGGGCCCCGCTACCCCCCAACTAGTGGCACATCACACAGCCGCTATGGGGCCCGTGAGGCAGGGGGCCCGCCTGCCGCCAGCGCCGACTCCCCCGCTGCCGCATTGAACTATACCAGTTCAAAGCAATGATGGAGGAGAGAGCGTCAGCTGACGCTCCCTCTCCCATCATTCCCCGCTCTGCTTCTGACACAGCAGGTGCACGATGACGTCATCACGCACTCACTGTGTGCCAGGCAGAGCAGGAGACAGCTGGGAGCAGCGTGAGCATGAGGAGAGGTGAGTTTTTTGTTTTTTTTAATCAGTGTGAGTACTGGACTGTGGACCATTCCCGGGGGAGCTATATACCATGCCGGGCTGTATACCATGCTGGGCTGTATACCATGCTGGGCTGTATACCATTGTGGGCTGTATTTTACCATGCTGGGCTGTATTTTACCATGGTGGGCTGTATACCATGGTGGGCTTTATACCATGGTGGGCTGCATACCATGGTTGGCTGTATACGATGGTGAGCTATATACCATGTGGTACTGTGCTATATACCATGTGGTACTGTGCTATATACAATGTGGTACTGAGCTATATACCATGTGGGGCTGTGCTATATACCATGTGGTGCTGTGCTATATACCATGTGGTACTGTGCTATATAACATGGCGGGCTGTGCTATATACCATGTGGTGCTGGGATACATATCATGTGGGGCTGGGCTATATACTATGTGGCTGTGTTATATACCATGGGGGGGTACATTTTACATTATATTCTATGGGGGAGGCTGTGATACAATATGGAGAGCTACATTATATTCTATGGGGAGGTGGGCTGTATTATATTCTATTTGGGGGCTACATTATATTCTATGGGGGGTGTATTATATTTATTATATTCTATGGGGGGTGATTGCATCATACTCTATGAGGGGGCTACATTGTATTCTATGGGGGGCTGCATTATATTGTATGGGGGCTTCAATATACTATGAGGGGGCTACATTATATACTATGGGGGCTGCATTATACTATATGAGGAGGGCTACATTGTATTCTATGGAGGGGCTACATTATACTTTATAACGGGCTGCATTATACTCTATGAGGGGGTTGCCATATATTCTATGGAGGGGCTGCATTATACTATATGAAGGGGGCTGCATTATATTCTAGGGGGGGTTACATTATATTTTGTGGAGTGGCTGCATTATTCTCTAAGGGGTGGCTGCATTATACTATAAGAGAAGTCTGCATTATATTCTATGGGGGGTTACATTATATTGTATGGAGGGGCTGCATTATACTCTGGGGTGGCTGCATTATGCTCTATGGGGTGGCTGCATTATACTATATGTGGGTTGAATCATACTGCATCGAGGACTATGGGGAATAAATTATATGTAGAACTATGGGGTGCATTATACTAGTGAATTGTACTACATGGATGACTATGGCAGTGCATTATACTATATGGAGAACTATGAGGAGTGTATTATACTATATGGAGGACTGAGCAGTGTATTTTAATATATGGAGGGCTATAAGGAGTGTATTATACTATATGGAGGACTATGGGGAGTGTATTATACTATATGGAGGACTATGGGGCAGATTATATTATATGGAGGACTATGGGGTGTAAACTGTAGATGTGCTGCTGATAACATGATACTGTATGGTGATCTGTTAGTGATCCATTAGTGATCGTTCTGTCCCCATGATTCTTTCTCAGATGGTGGAAAGAGGCTGGGAAACCAGGGTTGAACGATTTCAATATTGATGGTCACACTCATTTAGCATCCTGAACTCAGTGCATGTAAATACAATCGAAATGCTTCTGTGTGATGTGCAATATGTTAGCATTTGGGGCCCCATTTTAAACTTTGCCTAGGGCCCCACTTTGCCTAAATCCGGCCCTGCAAATAACATGCCAAAAATCTACACCAAAGTTAAGGCATCAATGACAACTATCCAAAGATAATCTACCAAATTGAAACAATTTTTGTGTGGGGGTACATGTTTAGTGTTGTATTAGCTTATTTTTTGCACAGCTGGTGATACTATAGTATGAGCCTCTAGAGCAGTGTTTCCCAAACTTCAGTCCTCACGGCCCCCAACAAGTCATGTTTTCAGGATTTCCTTCGTATTGCATAAAATTATGGACTTATTATTAAAGCAGTAGAAATTGCCATACATTCTCTCACCTGTGCAATACTAAAGAAATCCTGAAAACATAATGTGTTGGGGGTTGTGAGGATGGGGTTTGGGAAACACTGCTCTACAGAATCATTCCACTGTTCTCCAGTTAAGGAATAGATCAACAAGTACATATTTAGTTTTACGAAAGATCCATAAGCCACTCCAAATGAATTAACCCCTTAAGGACCAAGCCACTTTGCAGGTTAATGACCAGGCTTTAATTTTGAAATCGGACCACTGTTACTTTATGTGGTTATAACTCTGGAACACTTCAACGGATCCCGCTGATTCTGAGACTGTTTTTTCATGATATATTGTACTCCATGATAGTGGTAGAATTTCTTCAATATAACTTGCGTTTATTTGTGAAAAAAAAATGAAATTTGGTGAAAATTTTGCAATTTCCTAACTTTTAATTTTTGTACCCTTAAATCAGAGAGTGATGTCACACAAAATAGTTAATAAATAACATTTCCCACATGTCAACTTTACATCAGCACAATTTCTGAAATATAATTTTTTTGTTAGGAAGTTCTAAGGATTACAACTTGACCAGCGATTTCTCATTTTTCCAACAAAATTTACAAAACCATTTTTTTAGGGACTACCTCACATTTGAAGTGAGTTTGGGGGGGTCAATATAACAGAAGATACCCAAAAGTGACACCATTCTAAAAACTGCACCCCTCAAGGTGCTCAAAACCACATTCAAGAAGTTTATTAACCCTTTAGGTATTTCACAAGACTTGAAGCAATGTGGAAGGAAAAAATGAACATTTAACTTTTTTTCACAAAAATGTTTCTTTAGACACATTTTTTTTATTTTGTAAAGGGTATCAGGAGAAAATGAACCACAATATTTGTTGTGCAATTTCTTCTGAGTACACCGATACTCCATGTGTGGAGGAAGACCAATCTTCCATGTCGTGTTTGGAGAGTCCCTGATGTACCTAAACAGTGGAAACCCCCAACAAGTGACCCCATTTTGGAAACTAGACCCCCCAAGGAACTTATCTAGATGTGCGGTGAGAGTTCTGAACCCTCAAGGGCTTCAGAGAAGTTTATATCATACAGCCGGAAAATTAAAAAATCATATTTTTTACACAAAAATGATCTTTTCATCCCCAATTTTTATTTTCCCAAGGATAACAGGACCACAAAAGTTATTGTGCAATTTGTCCTGAGTACGCCGATATCCCATATGTGGGGGTAAACCACTGTGTGGGTGCATGGCAGAGCTCGGAAGGGAAGGAGAGCCGTTTTGTAATGCAGACTTTGATGGAATGGTCTGCGGGCGTCATGTTGCGTTTGCAGAGCCCCTGATGTGCCTAAACAGTAGAAACCCCCCACAAGTGACCCCATTTTGGGAACTAGACCCCCCCAAGGAGCTTATCTAGATGTGTGGTGAGCACTTTGAACATTCAAGTGCTTCACAGAAGTTTATAAAGTACAGCTGTGAAAATAAAAAAAATCATATTTTTTTCCACAAAAATGATCTTTTTGCCACTAAATTTAAATTTTCACAAGGGTAACAGGAGAAATTAGACCCCCAAAGTTGTTGTGCAATTTGTACTGAGTACGCTGATATGTGGGGGGGAACCAGTGCGATCTTTGTGAGGCAGAATGAACAAATCCATTAAAGGTGAAGAATTGGTTTTATTTTTTAAGCCATTCCTCGGTACTAGTGATTAGGCGACTTTATTCTTCAGGTCGGTGTGATTACCGTGATACCAGATTTATATCCTTTTTACATTTTTAGCTTCTGCCACACACTAAGAAATGGTTTTTTTTGTAAGAATTTTTTGTAATTTTAAGAGCTATAATTTTTCCAAATTTCGGCCGACAGAATAATGTGCGGGCTTGTTTTTTGCGGGACGAGCTGATACCATGTTCTGGCACGTGACGTTTTTTGATCACTTTCTATTCTGATTTTTGTGGTGGCAGAATGAACAAAATCCAGCAATTCAGAAATAGTTTTTTTTTTTTTTTCCTTCGTTCCGCGTGTGGTAAAATTGATAAGGCAGCTTTATTCTTCGGGTTACTACGATTACAGCGATAGCTCATTTATATCTTAAGTTTGGTGTTTTTTTACACAATAAAAACTTTTATAGAAAAAATAATTATTTTTGCATCACTTTATTCTAAGAGCTATAACTTTTTTATTTGTCCGCTGATGGAGCTGTATGGCGGCTTGCTTTTTTGCAGAAAAAGATGGCGCTTTCAGTGATACTATTTTTATTACCATTTGTTTTTTGATTACGTTTTATTCCACTTTTTCCAAGTGGTATGATGACAAAAGTATAATTTGCTACTTTTTTGTATTTTTTTTCACGGCGTTTACTGAAGGGGTTAACTAGGGTGACACTTATAGATGGGATTATTACGGACGCGGCGATACCAAACATGTGTATTTTTTTTTTTACATAAAAATCTGTATTTTTTAGGGGAATTTTTTTTTTTATTTTTTTTACCTTGTCCCTTTATGGGACTTTCACTTTTCACTTTCATTGCAGGCATAATACATTGCAATGCTCCAGCATTGCAATACATTATGCCTATGGAGAAAGCTTCTGAAACCATGCTGTGAGCATGATCTCAGGCTTTCCGTAGGTGGATATGAATTGAATGTTCACTGCTTCCTACGCCCATAATCCCTCCCACCTCTATGGACTGAAGCCGACGCAGAGATGAAAGGGCCTATGGGCGTGGAGAGCAGTGACTAGTCATTTCTTTTAATAGCGGGTACACTTGATCGCTCAGACGCCGGCTTCCTGCAGCTGCTAGACGATCACATGTGCCTGTAACTAAAAGTAAAGAATATTCCCTTCTCTCCACTCCCATAGGCATGGGGAGCAGTGAATATTCATTTTACTTTAACAACGGGCACAGCATGCATACCAGGATAGGGATCAGGGGCCCATGCAGACCAGGATAGGGATGAGGGGGCCATGCATACCAAGATAGGGATGAGGGGATAATTCACACCAGGATAGGGATGAGGGGGCCATGCATACCAGGATGGGGGTGATGGGGCCATGTATAGCAGGATGGTGAAAAGGGGGCCTATGTATACCTGGATTGGGAACCAGGATAGGGGATATTTGTTCAGAATTGAGCACATTGCTTTTGTTTCAATTTTTTTTCCTCCTCTTAAAATCTAGGGGTGTCTTATGGTCAAGTGGGTCTCATAGTCTGAAAAAATATGGTGTGTGTGTATATATATATATATATATACAGTGCCTTGGGAAAGTATTCGGCCCCCTAGTACTTTTCAACCTTTTCCCACATATCATGCTTCAAACATAAAGATACCAAATGTTAATTTTTGGTGAAGAATCAACAAGTGGGATACAATTGTGAAGTTGAACGAAATTTATTGGTTATTTTAAATTTTTGTGGAAATACAAAAACTGAAAAGTGGGGCGTGCAATATTATTCGGTCCGTTTAACTTAATACTTTGTTGCGCCACCTTTTGCTGCGATTACAGCTGCAAGTTGCTTAGGGTATGTCTCTATCAGTTTTATACATCGAGAGACTGAAATTCTTGCCCATTCTTCCATGGCAAACAGCTCTAGCTAATTGAGGTTGGATGAAGATTAATATTATTGGATTAGGTTAATATGTACCTATTAACATGTATACTGCGAAAATTGCCCATAATATGTGGCATAGTTTTAAGCATACTGAACTTTTTTCTTTGTTATTTTATTATGCATTGATGCGTAGAAGCCGAATAGAAATTATAAAATTATATAGTCATTTTAAATGTATACAAAACTGAAATTGTATAGAGGAGAAGCAGTGGAAAAAAACAAATGAAACATCTTATTTAATAAAGCAAAGAATAATGTACATATTTTCATATTTTTCTGTTACACCCAAATGTTTCTACTGATACAATCTTCTAGATGAGTCGGATATACTGTATAGATCTGTCAGGGTTTTAGGCTAACAACAGTGATATTCACACATTCAGTACAGTGAGTGCTGTGTAAAAATAGGAAGAAACACTTCTACAGAAAACTACCCACGGTATTTTCAATTTCAAAAATAAAAGTTAATGAAAGAGGTTTGGGGGCACCTGGTCAAATGCAGAATGGTGTGAGGTCAGGCATTGACCCTGCATGCGCAGCCTGTTTAATGTCAGGTGTTCTATATAAGAAGAGGTTTTCCCTGTAGCATTGCAGTAAGGGAGAATACTGTAGTGAAACCTCCACCAGGGGGAGCTGGTGAGGGAAGAGAGGTTATACACTAAGAGCAGCAACCCTGAGCAACAGCACAGGTGCCACAGGTAACGAGAGAGAATAGTCAGACGAACCGAGTCAGAAACTAACAGGAGCAGACGTACCAGAAGGAGCAGCAATACACATAGTCAAAATACCAAAGCCGAGAGTCAGAAAGCCAGAACATGAGCACGGGGTCCAAAACGTGAGACGAAATACGTGGTCGGGGTACAAGCCAGGGAGTCAGATGCCAGAGAGGGAACGTAACAGCAGAGACGAATACCAAGAGATGGGGTCAGAAATCAGTCTGGGTCATACACGTGAATATCAGTCAAAGGCAGGAGGATCACCAGGGTACAAGGGTCAGCGGCTCTAAACTGCAAGCTTGAGCTATCACCAACAATGGTCAGCAGGCTGTGAGGGATCTAAATAGCCCAGCTAGCTCCAGAACGAGGCCGAGGAGATTAACCCCCGCATGACCAGTCCGGAGTGAAGACAGCAGAAGATAAACTCCGGACTGGACCATGACAAATACTACATGGGTCAGTTTTTTTACGAGCCTTTATTTGAATTTCATGCCAATATATATCTGCATTTGTTGACTTCCCAGTACTGTGACGGACCTGCTGGTCTGCATGGAGAGTGATAACAGCGCACACACTGTGTAGTGAGGTGGTGGTAAGGTGTAGTTCCAGTGATGAGTTTTTGATGCAGCTTATTTTTTCTGCACAAAAAATGCAGTGTCCTACAGTTCTAGCAAAGTCGATGGGATTTATAGAAATCTCATGCCCACTGTATATTTTTTGTTAAACACTGTAAATTTGACCAGCGGTACAAGCCTGAAATTCTCACCATGACAATTTGTCTTGGAGTACGCGGAGTTTTATGTGCGGATTTGTCCCCAAAGAATTGCATTAGATGCGGAAAATCCATATATGAAGTTTTGTCAAAGCCAAATACCAGGAAGTATGAAAAAAACAAAGCAGCTTAATCCCCTTAGTGACCGAACCAATTTTGACCTTAATGACCAGGCCAATTTTTACACTGTCACTTCATGAGGTTATAGCTCTGGAACACTTCAACGGATGCCACTGATTCGGAGATAGTTTTTTTTCTGACATAGTGTACTTGATGTTAGTGGTAAAACGGAAATTTGGCAAAAAATGTGAGAATTTTGCAATTTTCAGACTTAATTTTTGTGCCCTTAACTGCTTTGTGACCGCCAACAGTACATAAACGTTGGAGCTTAATTGGCTTTGTGCAGAGCCGACATTTGTCTAAGGTCGGCGGTTTTGTGCCCACCAGGACCTCCACATACCTTATAACGAGGGGATCCTGGCGCACATTGCTTCCTGTGACCTCCGACCTCATCGAGACCTGATTGGTTCAATGAGACAGATCACTAGGATAGTTTGTTGTAGCAACAAACTTTCCCGGGCGATCTGCCTCATAAAAACGCTGATTCTCCTCAGATCTCATGTCAGTGAGTGATTTGAGGAGAAGCAGTGTTACAAGTGCTGCTGACAACATGTGTGTCAGTCAGCCCTTTTGCTATAAAGTTAAAAAGACAGATCAGGCAGGTTAGGGTTACTGCTATAGTTAGGGTTACTGTTAGGATTAGTGCTATATTTAGGGTTACTGTTAGGGTTAGTGCTATAGTTAGGGTTACTGTTAGGGTTAGTGCTATAGTTAGCGTTACTTTTACGCTAAAGTAAGGGTTACTGTTAGGGTTAGGGTTAGTGCTATAGTTAGGGTTACTGTTAGGGTTAGTGCTATAGTTAGGGTTAAGTGTTAGGCTAAAGTTAGGGTTACTGTTATGGTTACTGTTAGGGTTAGGGTTACTGTTAGGTTTAGGGTTACTGTTAGGCTAAAATTAGGGTTAGGGTTACTGTTAGTGTTACTGTTAGGCTAAAGTTAGGGTTAGGGTGTATTCTAAAGTTAGAGTTACGCTATAGAATTAGGCTTTTCTCAATTGTCTCCCCAATTATTTGGTCACCTCAGTCACGTCACAGTTTTCTATTTCCGGAAAAGAAAAAAAAGAATAAAATGGCCCGTCAGTATTATAGTGCAGAGGAGGCTTATGCACTTTTATGCTCAGACAGGGAAGAAAGTACAGTGTCAGATGGCGATGTGTATTTCGTGGGCTTTAGTAGCAGCGATACGGATAGCTCAGAAATGAGCAGTAATTCTGGTCAATCCTCACACGCAAAGACCAGAACAACAAGAAGGGCAAATAGTGCTTCTGGAGAAATGTCTCCAACTCAGGGAACATTGCCAAGTACTAGCGTTGTCCCTAGTGCTCGTGAATTGGTGCATGCTAATGTCCAAGGGGCTTCACCTCTTGATGTAGCATTTCCTAGCTGGGAGGCTTTGGATTCGGCTATTCCATTCATCCCTAATTTTAATGCCATTCCTGGTATAAATGTAGAGGTGGAAAATTTTGGACCAATTAATTTTTTTAATTTGTTTATGCCAGATAGCTTGCTAGAGATATTGTCTTACAAACAAATTTATATGCGTCCCAATTCATCAGCCAGAATCCATGATCCTATTATGCTAGGTCAAATTTATGGACACCAACTAATGTCCTAGAAATTAAAAAATTATTAGGACTTATATTCGCTATGGGGGCTTGTTGAAAAATCAAGCATCCGGTCCTATTGGTCCAACCACCCTGTTCAAGCCACCCCTATGTTTTCTGCCATTCTTCCTAGGACTCGTTATGAAATACTCATGAGGTTCAACCGGATACATATCAGCTTTTCACTTTTATGAGGGGAAGCCAACTAAATCCACCAGGATGCCCTACTTATCTGGGGACATCTGGAAAAAAATTTTGGGAGCTGATAAATCCATTTTTACAAAAAGGCTATAATCTGTATGTTGACAACTACTACACCAGCATACCCCTATTTAAAAGTCTGGTTGACCATAATATAGGGGCTTGTGGGACCATTCGCAAAAATCGTCAGGGGTTTCCACAATCCTTGGTCAACGAAAAGTTTCAAAGGGGCAGTCAGGGAGTTTACGCAATGGAGAGCTGCTTGCCCTTAAATATAAGGATAAAAAATATATTTTCATCCTGAGCAAAGATTCACACAGATGCCACAAGGGCCACTGAAGAACAGGGATACACTAGTCCAAAACCTGTGTCTGTCAATGACTACAACAAATATATGGGGGGTGTGGACCTTGCAGATCAGGTTCTACAGCCATACCACGTATCAGAAGTTAGTCATTTATTTGTTTCAGTGGCCACATATAATTCCTTTGTGTTGTACAAACAAGCCGGAAATGCAGATACTTTCCTTGATTATAAGGAAAAGGTCATTGAATATCTTGTTTTTGAAAATTCTGTCCCCGCCAATCCTTTAGAATCTGAAGATGTCAGAAGACTCACTGCGCGACAATTTTATTGCACTCCTCCCAGTAACAGTAATAAAAAAAGAGGAATGAGACCCGCTATTATTGCTCACAATGCCCATCATTGCCAGCCTTATGCCTCCATGACTGCTTTAAAATCTTCCACACTGAACCACGTTTTTAAACTGTTTTGACATTCAAGCATTTGGTTTATTTAGTGACAGACACATTTGAGTAGAGCTGACTTAACAATTTCCGAGGGTAGGTGGGGGGATATCTCCAGAGACACAAGCTTGGCACAATATATTGGGCACTACTATTTTTGCAATTTTTGCTCTAAAACTTCCACTACGTGTTTATGGAAATCATCCATGTAGTGAAAATGGTCACTATATCCATAGATGAATTCCCAGAGGGGTGTCATTACGAAAATTTGGTCACTTCAGGGGGGATTCTGTTGTTCTGGCACTTAGCGGCTCTCCAAAGTGCCATGACAGCAGAATTCCCCCTGAAGTGACCCCATTTTGGAAATGACACCCCTCTGCGAATTGCAAATGACACCCCTCTGGGAATTGGAAGTGACACCCCTCTGTGAATTCATGTATGGGTGTAGTGTCCATTTACCTATCTACCTATTTTCCAACATAAGATTTTTCTTCACTGCCCAATGGTATAATTTTCTATGGAACAGCTGCGGTATCAGTATGTTCACTGCACCACTAGAAGAATTCATTCAGGGACTTATTTTGTAAAATGCAGTCACTTTTGGCGGCTTATGCTGTTCTGGCACCTCAGGGGCTCTGACAATGTGCCATGACACCCTCAAAACATTCCAGCAAAATCTGAACTCCAATATAGCGCTCCTTCCCTTCTGAGCTCTGCTATGCGCCCAAACAGTGGTTTACCCCCACATATGAGGTGTCAGCATACTCAGGACAAATTGCACAACAACTTTTGGGGTCCAATTTCTCCTGTTAACCTTTGGAAAATATTACAGGAAAAATATGATTTTTCATTTTCACGGCTCTACGTTATTAACTTCTGTGAAGCACTTGGGGGTTCAAAGTGCCCACCACACATCTAGAGAAGTTCCATCGGGGGGGGGGGTCTATGTTATAAACTTCTGTGAAGCACCTGTGGGTTCAAGGTGCTCAATACACATCTAGATAAGTTCCCTAAGGGGTCTAGTTTCCAAAATGCGGACACTTGATGGAGGTTTCCACTGTTTAGGCACGTCAGGGGCTCTGACAATGTCACATGTCACCCACAAACAATTCCAGCAAAATCTGCTCTCCAATATGGCACTCCTTCCCTTCCAAGCTCTGCCATGCGCCCAAACAGTAGTATTCTCCCACATATGGGGTATCGGAACGCTCAGGAGAAATTGCACAACAAACTGTATGGAGCAATTTCTCCTGATACCCTTATGAAAATTCAAAATATGGAGCTAAAAAGATTTGTGAAAAATGTTTGTTTTTTTTTATTTCACGGCTCTATGTTATAAACTTCCTTAAAGTACTTGGGGGTGCAAGGTGGCCAATACACATCTAGATAAGTTCCATTGGGGGTCTAGTTTCCAAAATGGGGTCACTTGTTGGGGGTTTCCACTGTTTAGGCATGTCAGGGGCTCTGACAATGTGACGTGTCACCCACAAACAATTCCAGCAAAATCTGCTCTCCAATATGGCACTCCTTCCCTTCCAAGCTCTGCCATGCGCCCAAACAGTAGTATTCTCCCACATATGGGGTATTGGCGCGCTCAGGAGGAATTGCACAACAAATTGTATGGAGCAATTTCTCCTGATACCCTTATGAAAATTCAAAATATGGAGCTAAAAAGATTTGTGAAAAATGTTTTTTTTTTTTTATTTCACGGCTCTATGTTATAAACTTCCTTAAAGCACTTGGGGGTGCAAGGTGGCCAATCCACATCTAGATAAGTTCCATTGGGGGTCTAGTTTCCAAAATGAGGTCGCTTGTTGCGGGTTTCCGCTGTTTAGGCACGTTAGGGGCTCTCCAAAAGCAACATGGCGTCCGCTATCGATTCCAGACAATTTTGCATTCCAAAAGTCAAATGGTGGGCCTTCTCTTTCAAGCCCTGCCGTGCGCCCAAACGGTAGTATTCTCCCACACATGGGGTATTGTCGTGCTCAGGAGAAATTGCACAACAAATTTTATGGAGCAATTTCTCCTGTTACCCTTATGAAAATGCAAAATATGCAGCTAAAAAGATTTGTGAAAAATTTTGTTTTTTTTATTTCCACGGCTCTATGTTATAAACTTCTGTGAAGAACCTGTGGGTTCAAGGTGCTTAATACACATCTAGATAAGCTCCGTAAGGGGTCTAGTTTGCGAAATGGGGTCACTTGTTGGGGGTTTCCACTGTTTAGGCACGTCAGGGGCTCTCCAAACGCAACATGGCGTGCGCTATCGATTCCAGACAATTTTGCATTCCAAAAGTCAAATGGTGCTCCTTCCCTTCCAAGCCCTGCCGTGCGCCCAAACAGTAGTATTCTCCCACATATGGGGTATCGGCATGCTCATGAGAAATTGCAAAACAAAATGTATAGTCTATTTTCTCCTGTTACCCTTGCGAAGGTAAACAAAAGTAGGTCTAAAGGAAAATTTTTGTGAAAGAAAAGTAAATGTTTATTTTTTCCTTCCACATTCCATTCATTCATATGAAGCACCTGAAGGTTAAAAGTTGACCAGCGATTTCTCATTTTTCTAACAAAATTTACAAAACTATTTTTTTTAGGGACCACCTCACATTTGAAGTGAGTTTGGAGGTCAATATGACAGAAAATACCCAAAAGTGACACTATTCTAAAAACTGAACCCCTCAAGGTACGCAAAACCACATTCAGGAAGTTTATTAACCCTTTAGGTGCTTCACGAGAACTAAAGCAATGTGGAAGGAAAAAATGAACATTAAACTTTTTTCACAGAAAATGTACTTTAGACCCAAACTTTTTTTATTTTCATGAGAGTATCAGGATGAAAATGGACCACAAAATTTGTTGTGTCATATTTCCTGAGAACGCCGATACCCCATATGTGGGGGAAAGCCACGGCAGGGCTCAGAAGGGAGTGAGCACCGTTTTACTTTTTGAATATAAAATTGGCTTAAATCAATAGCGGATGACATGTCATGTTGAGACCCCCTGATGTACTTAAACAGTGGAAATCTCCCAATTCGAACTCCAAACCTAACCCCAACCCCAATACACCGTAATCCCAACCATATCCACAACCATAATCCCAACACAACCCTAACCCCAACACCACCCTAACCCCAACACAACCTTAAGTCTATCCCCAACCCTAACTGTTAGGAATGGGGAAAAAAAAATATTTTTATTTTTAACTAACTAAGGAGATGACAATGGGGGGCTTGATTTACTATTTTGTTTTTATTTTGATCACTGTGATAGGGTCTATCACAGTGATCAAAATGAACCAATAGGAAAAATCTATTGTTGCCGGGTACCGGCCGGCAGATCTCGGCGGGCACATGCGCGAGCCATTTTCTTCCAGGAAGATGACGTGGAGGGGACAAAGCCCCATCTCTCTCTCCTCTGGTGTGCTAGATTCTATCAAAGGAGTGAGAAATGAATGAATGGAAAAGCGGACTTTTTTTTTTGTGATCGCCATTATTCAGTGAATAACGGTGATCATGAGACTGGGGACGGTTAAAAACGGCTTGAATCATGTCCTTCAGGGTCTTGGCTACCCCTGCTATACACTTATTTCTCAACGCCGTTAAATAGGCGTGCTGAGGAATAAGTACCTTTAACGGCCGCCGTTAAAAGACGTATCGGCGGTAGTTAATGGGTTATATAAAACTTGACATGCCATAAAAAGACAAAAACTGCAGAATCAAAAATGTTATAAAAACTAGATAAAAACCCAAGTTAAGAAATGAACTGAAAAACAATAAAATAATTTATCTACCGTAATTGAACCAAAAATTGTGCAGAAGGGGTGTGACTTGGCTAAGCATGTTAGCAGCTGCATTGCAGAGACATCGGCTGGATATATCATTCCTGGAATCTGAAAACCAGGTGTAATACTTACCTGAACATCTCCTGCATCCAGTGGTGCTGGTGAGCCGCGTCTTTATAGCTGGGGAAATTGGGGGGAGACAGCGGAAGGCCCTGTCCTCAGCTGGCAGAGAGGTCCAAGACGGTAACGGCACGTCTTCAGCAGCAGGTACCAGAGCGGGAAAAGCTCAGAGGTTAAACTGTCCAGTTTAGCCAGAATGGCACCAGGTAGAAGGATCTTCTCTCTTACAGAGCCACACACTTCACCTGGGGAAAATATGGATCATCTTATAGGGCCTTTGGGGGGAGTCTAGGGACAGAGATGTGTATATTGACAGGGTCCCTATTGGTCTGCAGAAAGTGTCAGACTAACCCTCAGCAGAAGTGAGAATCAGTGACTTCGAGGACAAAACATCCCAAATAAAACGAGACTCTTCCAGCAAATTCAGCAGATCTCAGCCCTACTTGCCAAGGTGAATGATACGGAAATTAGAAACAATAGATAGATTGAAATAATATAAGGTTGGTGGGAATCACTGAAAAATATGAAGGGAATAATCCTACTGAGTTTTAGTGAAATGGTTGTGCTAACTCTTTGGCACAGTATCTGTCCCTTCTCTATGCTGTGGAGAGAGCTCACATAATATCAGAACATTAGTGACACCAGGGACCCCTTTACGACCTGTCCTAATAAAATTCCTCCATTACCAGGACAGAGACACTATTCTTAAATAGTACGCAGCAAAGGAAACATTTCTTTTAATGTTTAAAAAATATCCTTTTTCCCAAGACTATTCCACTGAAGTCTCAAATCAGAGAGCACAGTATTTGGATATAAAACGTTGGCTACTCAATAGGCAAATTCCTCACTACATGTTTTATCCGGAAAGACTCATAGTGGTTGCCCTGGGAGAGACTTTCTATCTCGACCATCTTAAAGATCCGCACTGCTGGCTAGACCTGAATGAGCAAAGACTATGCTGCAGCCCGCAAACTGATGTTTTAGGATATTAAATCTGACTACATTTTTGACAAATTTACTATTTCACGCTTGATTTGTGAAAAATAATTTAAAGTGAAATCTATAGGAGAGGGTAAAATTTTTGCCCTTGACCATCCTAAAAAAAATAATTCCATTGGATGGATCTGAATGAGCAAAGATCACGCCATTATCTGCAACTTTGTTGTTTTAGAATTTCTAAGTCTGTTGCTATCAGGAACTACTTGATAGATTGTTGGAGCCATAACTTTTGTTAATTAACCGAGGGCCCAGTGGAACCACATATCCTTTTCTTATCCTCTTACTACAGGCACCCAAAGAACAACGTCTTGCGAATTTACTCTATGCCTGGTTGCAGGATGAACTGGTGTCTTTTTTCACCTGGCTGTTTTGTCTGTAAATGTAATTCTATGTGGTTTGTTTGGTGTTTTGGGGGTTATTGTGTGTTCAAAATAAGCTACACGATTCAGTAGACATTAATTATCAGCTAGTCCTTTAAGTTCAGACAGACACTGTGGAGTTCTGGTTTGGTGTCACATGGAATTTAATTGTGTCTCTTTCTAATATTTTCTTCAATCCATGCATAGACAAGACCTATAGCAGACAATGTTAATTTTCTGCCATGGAATGTCAGAGGTTTGGGTGTCACTGCTAATAGGTTAGCTATTATGGAAGCTATTCAGAACCATTCACCTGCAGTTGTATGCCTACAAGCAGATACGGACTGGGGCTGAAATTCAGCTCTGGTATTTGAAAGCACACAGGCCCATGCTGTCCATGTCCCCAAGCACTAGATATGATATATTACTAATATTACCCTGGATAGAAGAAAGCAAGATTTACTACAAAACCAATATTTCTAAGAAAATACTGGGGTTAATGACGGAGTCAGCAACTTCATGCTCCATCACAACTCTTAACAGTATGGGTGCCTTGAGAACACAGATTCTGTTAACTATGTGGCAGACAAGGCGGCCCACAACCAGACAGGCCCTTCTGGCATTTGCCAGAATCGCTAGATGGCCAGTCCAACCCTGCCTACAAGAAACACATTTAGAAAAAGACAAAATCACATTTATAAACATCTCATGGATCAGTAATGGCTTCCATTCTACTTTTGTAAGCTATTCCAGAGGAGTTAGTATCCTGATTCATAGATCTATCCCATTTTAAGATACTTCCCCTAAAATTGATGGGGATGGTAATTTTGTTACTATTCACTGCAGAATATTCTCTAAATAACTTCTATTAATTTGACAGCGGTATATATACAACAATAATGTGATGAAATGGATAGCAACATTTATAGATAAATGTCTGGAAGTTGCTGTACTTGTCATGGGAGACTTTAATGACATTATACATATTGGGACAGATATAAAACAAATCAGGCCACAAAGGAAGCCTCTATAATCAAGTTTGGCAAGCTCCTAATGGAAATGTCATTATCCGATCTCTGGACAGTCAAACATCTTATTACCCGTCAGTTTTCCTGCCATTCTAAATCACATGAAGCATTGTCATGCATTGATATAGTCCTGGGATCAGGACATACTCTGTCTCCTATAAAATCAGTACAGTATCTTACTAGAGCCTTATCATATCACTCACCCCTACTATTGTGCCTTTGCTTATTATCTACAGCCGAGTCATCCCTCACATTATGGACAGTGAATCCTTTTTGGATCCAAATTATAGCTATGCTACTGATGGAAGCATTCTCCAACATTACCTACAGGATAATATTGATTCAGGGTCTACTGAGGTTTTTTGGGACACCATGAAGGCATGTCTAAGGGGAGTTCTGATACAACCAATTAGTAACTCCAAAACTGAAACAAAACAATTTGGCGAATTCCTCCAAAACTGTGCCAAATCCACTGAGGAGCAGTTCATTCTTTCTGGGACAGTGGGAGGCATATTGGTATGGGAGGCTCAAGAGGCATATAACCAACTCCTCAAAAAAAAATTGCAATAATTTTTGTATAGTCAGCATAAATTGTTTAGAGAGGGGTAAAAAGCAGGGCACATATTAGCTGTGATCATTAATGCCGCTAATGCCTAGTCAGATACTTTGTTTATAGGGACCATAAGGAATAAAAAGGGATTAACGGGAACCTGTCAGCAGGATTATGCTCAGCAACCTACACACAGCATCAGGTTGGTGACGTTATACTGAATAAAATGATGCCTTGGTTGATGAAATCCGTCTTGTGGTGGTGGTTTAACCTCTTTGCGACCTTAGTCGTACTAGTACTGCACAGATTGCTTCCCTCCCTTTGATGTGTGCTCCAGCGGTGAGCCAGCATCTTTCCCAGCACATATCAGCTGTTTTGAACAGCTGACATGTGCCCGAAATAGCCGCGGCTGGAATCGCGATCCACCCACGGCTATTAACCCGTTAAATGCAGCAGTCAAATTGACAGCAGCATTTAATGCGGCGCGCTTCCGGCCATCGGGCCGGAAATCCGCCCTCCGGTGACCCTCGGGACGTGATCGCGGGCAACCAGTGGGTTGGCATGACAACCAGAAGTCTCCTGGAGACCTCTATGGTTGTCAGTGCCGGATTGCTATGAGCACCGCTCGGTGGTCGACGCTCATAGCAAGTCAACAATTCTGTTACATAGAGGTGATCTGATCATCGCCTGTATGTAGCAGAGCCAATCGGGTTATGGCAGCTTCTAGTCTCCCATGGAGACTATTGAAACATGACAAAAGTAAAAAAAAATGTTTTTAAAAATATTACAAAAAGTTAAAAAAAAATAAAAGTTTAAATCACCCCCCCTTTCACCCCATTCAAAATAAAACAATTAAAAAAATCAAACAAACACATATTTGGTATCGCTGCCTTCAGAATCGCCTGATCTATCAATAAAAAAAAGATTAACCTGATCGCTAAATGGTGTAGCGAGAAAAAAAAGTAAAAACGCCAGAATTATGTTTTTTCGGTCTCTGGGACATTGCATTAAAATGCAATAATAGGTGATCAAAAGATCATTATCTGGATCAAAATGGTATCAATTAAAAACGTCAGCTCAGCACGCAAAAAATAAGCCCTCAGCCAACCCGAGATCACGAAAAATTGAGACGCTACGGGTCTCGGAAAATAGCGCAATCTTTTTTTTTTTTTTTTTTTTACAAACTTTGGATTTTTTTTTTTTATCCCTTAAATAAAAAATAACCTAGACATGTTTGTAATGACCTGGAGAATCATAATTGCAGGTCTGTTTTAGCACTTGGTGAACATGGTAAAAAAAAAAATCCAAAAAACTGGTCACAAGGATGGTGATCCGAGTAAGGCAGCTTCCCCAGGAGAAAGGTCTGACAAGGAGTCAGCGTGTGGAGCAGGAGCTCCAGGAAGGTAACTCCAGAAAAGGGGGTTATAATAACAGCAGAGAAGTATCTGCCATTGGAACAGACTGTCGGTATTTATTATGTTCTGTTGATATATGTAATGAACTGTTCGGCGTGCGGTCACCCACGGTAGCAGGACGAAGTGAGATGTCTGGCGTGTTTAGTGACTGCGAGGTAAAGCCGTACATTATGAAGTGCTATGGACTATGTGAGGTCTGTAAAGTGTAACATGGCCTACAGAGGCCTGAATAAACCAAATAGACTCTTTGTGTGAGAAACCCAGTCCTGTGTGCTTTAATCCCGTTGCAAAAAGAGTGTCCCCAACACACACAGTAAGCGCTGTCTTACACAACATTATTCCCAGATAACATATGTGAGTCAGAAAGGCATGCAGGCATCTTCTCCATGCTGTTCCCATTTAGTTATAGCACTTTCCCATCCATTTCAGCTTTTTTCTCAGCTGACCTGTTTGTTGGGTCCAGCAGAAAAATATTCGGCTTTCCCATTGACTTGCATTGGATTCGTTACGAATACACGGATAATTAGAAATTATTCTAACCGAATTTCCTGACTCCAAATTATTTCACTATTCGATCATTACTATCCATAACCTTTTCATTTTTTCACTGAAGGAGCTGTGTGAGGGGGGCTTGCTTTCTGCGTGATGAGTCGATGTTTTTACTTGTACCATTTTGGACTACATAACATTTTTTAATCGCTTTTTTTTCCCTTCAATTTTTTCGAGTGGGAGTGAACAAAAAACAGAGATTCATAAATGTTTGTTTTTTTTTCACAACATTTACTACGTGGTAAAAGTAATCAGATAACTTTATACTTCGGAACATTAAGATCGCAGTGTTACCAGATAGATATACGTTTTTTTTTAGATTTTGCTCCATTTGCACACTAAAATCAATTTTTACAAACAATTTGTTTTTCCATCATCATACTCTGATTGTTGTAGTTTTTTTCATTTTTTTGTCGACAGAGCTATATAAGGCACAGACAAGAAGAAAGGAAACGGAGCACTCATTCGGTCTTTCTTGTTGAATTCCTTTAATCCATATTAGATGATAACAACATCTGAATAATGTGCATGATGCGGTGAGCAGGAAACAGGGGAGTGAGCAGGTGAACTAAGGACCCGTAGAATCCCAGTAACATTGCCAAACGGCTGTTGTCCGCCAGGCTGGTTCACCTGCTCACCGCATCATGCACTTTATTGAGATGTTGATATCATCTAATATGGAATAAAGGAATTCAACAAGAAAGAACGGGTGAGTGGCTCCATTTCTTTTCTTCTTGTCTGTGCAATATACTCTTACTGTATGTTTAAGTACCACCTAGAAGAGGTCTTTAATACTAAAAGTGTGAGGTATCACTTGAAGTGAAAGAAGCACAGTCATCAGCAGATATATTTGGTGCCTAATCTACTAAGTGGTGAACTATATAAGGATTTGGGGGGGTTTTTTTGCGGGACACTGATGCCATTTTTTGTGTGATTTTTTTAATCACTTTTTGCTCTATGTTCTGTGTGTCAGTTTGGGGAAAGGACTATATTTTTGGTGTGTTTTTTATTTTCAGTTTTTTACAGTGTTCACCATACGGGTTAAATAAAATGAAAGTTTTATAGATCGGTTTGTTTCAGATGCGACGATATCTAAATGTGTACTTTTTTCCCCCTTAATTCTGTTTTTACAGAAAAACATTTTTTCATTTTTATTCGTACTTTCAACTTTATTTTTTTTTTTTTTAAGATCTGTCAACCACACAGGCTCAAGGCAGAGCCTTACAGGCACTGTACCTGAGTGACCTTGCACCCATTATTTGGCCTGGTGCCACCATGGAGACAATCGGCATGAGCGATCACAACCACGTTGTGCCGATTGCAGGAGAGATTGAGTCCCCTCCCTCTTATAATCAGATTGATGCTTCTGTCACTATTGAGAGCGGCATCAGAGGGTTTAAACGCCAGCAATGAGTACTAGCACTAATCACAGATGTTACCGTAGGGTATAAGCTATGTTATATAGCTAACACCTGGGTATTTTGCCAACTCTGCTAGTGAGCTGGAGCAATTGCTGCGCCATATCTGTTATTCTGACTGACTCCCATTGTGGTAGGGCATATGTAAGTCTCTATGTGGTTTTAGCAACATTATATGTTAATCTTGCTACTTTTTTAGATTTTTTCAATAATAATAAAAGTTATTTTTATATTATATATAGCTTCCTCAGTTTTTTTGTGTAGTTTCAGCGTTATTTATCGGAAGCTGCTGGCTATAATTGGAGGGTGTTTTTAGGATGTACACCCATAATACTGCCTGATTTTATGTTCTGAAATTAAGAAGAGGGAAAGAAGGACATGCAGAAACATGTGTGGGTAGAACATCTTTACTGGGTTTGCTGTACTTGGCTTGAATGGCATTTCTTGGTTTGTTCTAGCAAAAATAAATTAGTCCATGCTCTTGTTTTTGATCTTTAATGGTTCACATTGTCAACTACAGCTTGTGACTTTAATGATTCACTTGAAATCATTATGCAAAATATATTTCATCACCTCCTGTATTTCATGACACAGAGAGCGTTAACGCTATCTATGTCCATATTCAATGTATCTCATGCTGAAGGTTGGTTTTTTTTAATTCCAGAATACAGAAATTCTTTACACATGACTTTATTGGAAACAAATAGCAACTAAAAATCAGTTGTATTCATATAAAAAGGGGTTGTTTTAGGCCTGTTTCACACTTCAGTCTTTTTGCCATCAGTCACAATCCGTCAAAGTGTGAAAAATTGGATCCAGTGCAGATTGTAAAAAACTGATGCACTGGATCCGTTTTTTCGACGGATCCGTTGCAGCAGCCACTGCAGGAAATTTAAAGGAATAGGATTCGAGAGAGAGAGACAGAGAGATGAGAGAGAGAGACTTTTCAGTGCCAGAACGGCATTTGGGGTTAAATTAAAGGAATAGAAATTTTTCAGGGCATGTTAAAATGAAAAAAAACAGATGGATTCCGTCATATGACGGACGGCGACGGATCCGTTACTGTCCGACTTTTAGACGGAGACAAAAACGTTCCCATGGATGTTTTTCTGGCCGACAGACACCGATTTTCCAACGGATCCATCGCATGATGGACGAAACGGAAGGCCATCCGTTGCTAATACAAGTCAATGAGAAAAACGACGGATTGTGACTGATGCAAAAAGACTGAAGTGTGAAACAGGTCTTAGTGACCAGTACCTGTACATGATTTCATGTAAACCTAATTCAGACGAAAGATATTTGCCGAAATTTCGGAGCCAAAATCTACAGCACGTGAATTCACTCTCAATCCATGCTCTCATATGCGGAAACACCGTTTTTTTCAGCATGTTTTCTGCAGTTGTCCCCATTAATATACATAGTGCCAATATGCACTGCTTTATTATTTTTGGAGAGTTTTCTCTTTATTTCTATGCATCTTTAGAGCAGTTTTGCCATACTTTATTATTTTTTTAGAGCAGAAACGTTGCAATTTCACACTTTTTTCATGTATTTCTTCCAGGCTCCCAATAGAAAACGATGCAACAAAATGCCCCCACAATATTTACAGTTCAGCATTGTCTTTAAATTTACAGATCACATCCATGTAACTTGAACTGTAAATGCAATGAATTCTTCATAGAAAAAAACACAGGGTTTACGCTACGTGGGTACATGGGTAATGTAGTCTTCAGGAGAGAAAAAAAAACGCTAAAACCTTTAGCAAGCTTTCTTCAAGTGTAGAGACCAGTGAAACATAGTGACGATATTGAAGCTTGTTCCTTTGATTGTTATAGATATATTAATTATTCTTTTTACTTGATGTAGGTCTAGAAATATTTGGACAGTGACACAAGTTTTGCCATTTTAGCCGTTTACCAAAACATATTCAAGTTGCAGTTATATAATCAATATGGGCTCTAAAGTGCAGACTATCAGCTTTAATTTGAGGGTATTCACATCCTAATTGGAGTAAGGGTTTAGGAATATGTAGCTGCCTCTTTTTAAAGGGACCCAAAGTAATTGAACAATTATCTCAAATGCTCTGCATAGGCAATTCCCTCTTAAATCCATCATCAATTGAACAGGTAAAAGGTCTAAAGCGGATTCTAAGTGTGGTATTTGCATTTGGAAGCTATTGCTGTGAACGCACAACATGCGATTAACGGAGCTCTCAATGGAAGAGAAAAAGACCATCATTGGGCTGAAAAAAAAGAAGAAATCCATCAGAGAGGTTGCAGAAATTTTAGGAGTAGCCAAATAAAGGGTTTGGTACATTCTGCAAAAAAAAGAGCGTCTTGGCAAGTTTGGGAACTCAAAAAGGACTGAACGTCCACGGAAGACAACAGTGGTGCATCATCGCAGAATCCTTTCCATGGTGAAGAAAAGCCCCTTCACAACATCCACCCAAGTGAAAACCTCTATAGGAAGTAGGTGTTTCAATCTACTATAAAGAGAAGATTTCATGAGAGCAAATACAGGGGGTTCACCACAAGGTGCAAACCATTAATCAGCCTAAAAAAATAGAAAGGCCAGATTAGACTTGCCAAAGAAAACATCTAAAGAAGCCAGCTCAGTTCTGGAAAAGCATTCTTTGGACAGGTGAAACCAAGATCAGCCTGTAACAAAATGATGGGAAGAAGAAAGTATGGGGAAGGCTTGGAACAGTTCATGATCCAAAGCACACCACATCCTCTGTAAAACATGGTGAAGACCTCGTGATGGTACGGGCTTTCATGGCTTCCAATAGCACTGGGACACTAGTGTTTATTAACGATGTTACTGAAGAGGTTTTTTTTTTATTAAGGCAAAGAAGTGGAATATTCTACAATGGCCGAGTCAATTTCAAGGTTGCAAGTCCATCTTCAGAGATCTTGATGTTCCTTTGTCCACAGTGCATAACCTAATCAAAACAGTTACAACCCATGGCACTGTAGCTAATCTCCCTCAAACTCAAGCTGTAATGCAGTCTCAGGGTGCATCAGTGTCCACACAAACTATCTGTCAACATTTGAATGAAATGCTATGGCAGAACCCACTGTTGATACAGACATAAAAAGCTAGACTGCAGTTTGCCAAAATGTATGTGAATAAGCCAAAATGCTTCAGCGAAAGCATTTTGTGAACAGATGAGATAAAGATAGACCTTTTTGGTAAAGCACATCATTCTACTATTTACCAAAAATGGAATGAGGCTGACAAAGAAAATAACATAGTACTTACAGTCAATTATGGTGGAGGTTCAAAGATGTTTGCTTCCTCTGGCACTGAGTGCTTTGACTGTGCGCAAAGAATTATGAAATCTGAAGATTACCAAAACATTTTAGAATTAAATATAGTGACCAATGTCAGAAAGTTGGGTTTGCATCCTAGATTATGGGTCTTTCAGCACAACAATGACCCCAAACATACTTTAAGAATCACCCAGAAAAGGATGAAAACAAAGCGCTGGAGCGGTCTGAAGGGGTCAGCAATGCGTCTGGATCTAAATTCCATTGAACACCAGTGGATAGATCTTAAAATTGCTGCTAGAAGGCACCCTTCAAATATGAGTGACCTGGAGCAGTTTTAAAAAGAAAAGTGGTAAAAAATGGCTATAGGAGGTGGGGGTGACTGCTCAGGTCACCCCCACTGTCCATATTTATAGAAACATACAGGCCATTAACACCCAGAAACTTATGAAGAACTTGCAGTCTTCATTGGCTCCTATCTCCTCCCTCTCATGTCCTGATTCTGTATTGAAGCATTACAATGAAACACTTCAAAGTGCCCTGGATGAATTTGCACCTCCTATACATAGAACACCACAGCACAGACGGCGACAACCCTGGCACACCCTGGAAACACGTTACCTGCAGCGGTGCTCCAGGTGTGCCGAACGTCTGTGGAGAAAATCCAACCTACCCGAAGATTTCATCCATTATAAGTTTATGCTTCGAACATACAACACTGCCCTTCACCTCTCAAAACAAACCTATTTCAACACCCTCTCATCACCTCACTGTCCAATAACCCTAAACGTCTCTTTGACACTTTTCATTCTCTACTCAACCCAAGAGTACAGGCCCCAACCACGGAGCTTCGAGCTGACGATCTGGCCAATTATTTCAAAGAAAAAATTGACCAGATCCGACAGGAAATTATCTCCCAATCACCTCATACCATGCACTGTCCTCCCTCCCCCACTGCATCTAGCTCACTCTCTGATTTTGAACCAGTCACAGAAGAAGAAGTAAGCAGGCTCCTTGCATCTTCTCGCCCAACCACTTGCACCAGTGATCCATTTCCGTCACATCTACTCCAGTCCCTTTCCCCTGCTGTCACCCCTCACCTAACTAAAATATTTAACCTCTCTCTCTCTTCTGGTATCTTTCCCTCCTCATTTAAGTATGCCATCATACATCCACTACTTAAAAAACCATCCCTCGACCAAAACTGTGCCGCTTCCCTTCATCTCTAAACTCCTGGAACGCCTGGTCCACTCCCGTCTTATCCACTATCTCTTTGATAACTCTCTTCTCTACCCTCTCCAATCCGGTTTCCGCTCTTTACACTCTACTGAAACTGCCCTCACTAAAGTCTCTAATGATCTACTAACAGCTAAATCAAATGGTCATTACTCCATGCTAATTCTCTTGGATCTCTCTGCAGCATTCGACACTGTGGATCATCAGCTCCTCCTCACTATGCTCCATTCCATTGGCCACAAGGACACCGTTCTCTCCTGGTTCTCCTCCTATCTCTCTGACCGCTCCTTTAGTGTATCTTTTGCTGACTCCTCCTCCTCTTATCTTCCCCTTGCTGATGGGGTTCCTCAAGGATCAGTCCTAGGCCCCCTCCTCTTCTCTTTGTACACTGCCCCTATTGGTCAAACAATCAGTAGATTTGGTTTCCAGTACCATCTCTATGCTGATGACACCCAATTATACGCTTCTTCTCCTGACATCACGCCTGCCTTTCTACAAAACACCAGCGATTGTCTAAATGCTGTGTCTAACATCATGTCCTCACTATATCTGAAACTGAACCTGTCAAAGACTGAACTCCTTGTGTTTCCTCCAGCTACTAATGTACCTATACCCAACATTGCCATTTCCAAGTGTGGTTCCATTATTACTCCCCAGCAACATGCCCGCTGTCTTGGGATCATACTTGACTCCGAGCTTTACTTTGTCCCCCACATCCGATCACTGGCTCGCTCTTGTTATCAGCACCTCAAAAACATTTCTAGAATTCGACCTTTTCTTACTTTTGACTCAGCAAAAACTCTTACTGTTTCTCTTATTCATTCTCGTCTCGACTATTGTAACTCTCTTCTAATCGGTCCCCCTCTTACCAAACTCTCCCCCCTCCAATCTGTCTTGAATGCTGCTGCCAGGATCATATTCCTCGCCAATCGTTACACCGATGCTTCTACCTTGTGCCAGTCATTACACTGGCTACCCATCCACTCCAGAATCCAGTACAAACTTATTACCCTCACCCACAAAGCTCTTCATGGCTCAGCACCACCCTACATCTCCTCCCTTGTTTCAGTATACCATCCTACCCGCGCCCTCCGTTTTGCTGATGACCTGAGGTTAGCATCCACAATAATCAGAACCTCCCTCTCCCGTCTCCAAGACTATACACGTGCTGCACCAATTCTTTGCAATGCACTTCCCAGGTCAATACGATTAGTCCCCAATCCCCACAATTTTAAGCGTGCCCTGAAAACTCATTTATTCAGACTGGCCTACCGCCTCAACACATTAACCTAATCTATCCCTGTGTGGCACAGCCAAAAGTTTTTACCATAACCAGGTTCCCAGCATCATGTTCCCACATGCTTTATGCATCCATTAGTCCTCTGTGTCTGTACTGTTACACACTTAACATTATGGCTGGTCCATACAATCAGGGCAACTGTTACCACACACCTTTCGTGTCTCCCCTTTTCCTCAAAGATTGTAAGCTTGCGAGCAGGGCCCTCATTCCTCTTGGTATCTGTTATGATCTATGTGATTATTGTTATGCTGTAATGTCTGTACAAGTCCCCTCTGAAATGTAAAGTGATGCGGAATATGTCGGCGCTATAGAAATAAAATGTATTATTATTATTACTACTATTATTTATTAAAAAGGGTGTGCAATCAAATATTAAGTTAAGGGAGCCAACAATTTTTTTGGAAACTGAGTAGTTGTTAGTTTCTACCAGAGAGGTTTCAGCTGAGTAAATCCTATTTTGTAGCCCTCTGCAACAGTCTGAAGTACCTATTGATTCTGAGTAATTTTCTGCCATCCCCTTAGACAATAAGAAACCTCCTCCCTACTCTTCTGGCATCAAGGTCTTCCCGTACTAGGGCCTAAACTGAACAGGGTCCCTCTACCTATACCCCCTTTGGGGTAGCTCTATCTGCCGGTCTTCACCTTTCCTTTATATGCCCACCTTTGAAAAAGGATGGGATCTATGAAAGGATGGGAATCGTTTCTTTCTTCCAGAAAACCCTTTTGTTTTCAGAGGCCTTCTTTAAGATCTCTAGCCACTGGGACATCAATTTGGGGATCTCTTCCCAAACTTTAACATTATAAGGCTAAACACTTCAGGATAACTAGTCTTTTCTCTGCATCCGTCCATTTCTCCATTATCATAGGCTTTATATGCTTATTGACAGGAAAGACCATATTTATTTGAGTCCTTAAGCCTCCAAAGATTTTGTCCTGAAAAGAGTGGGTCAATTCTGTCTCCTCAATTTTCATGGTGCTTATAACCGCTTGCAGGAACTCATCCGTATTTTTTGACGTGAAGTAGTACTTTTTCTTCTCCTCTGTAAGAACTGAAGTTACTCTCACTCCCTCTTCCAAGTCCTGTCAGAATAGTATGAGTCTTTGCCTTCATCAGAGCTTAATTACATTTCCCATCTTTTATGACGAGGCATAATATGCACTGGCTGAAAAGAAACCAGATTGGTAACCGTGCTCTGCACCTCTTCCCTTATTATTGGCCATGAAATAGGATTGTTAATTACTGACAATATTGGCAATGCAGTTGGCACATAATTGCTTCCTACAGTTAGGTCCATATATACTTGGACAGAGACAACATTTTTCTAATTTTGGTTCTAGTCATTACCACAATGAATTTTAAACAAAACAATTCAGATGCAGTTGAAGTTCAGAATTCCAGCTTTCATTTGAGGGTATCCACATTAAAATTGGATGAAGGGTTTAGGAGTTTCAGCTCCTTAACATGTGCCACCCTGCTTTTAAAGGGACCAAAAGTAATTGGACAGATTAAATAATTGTAAATAAAATGTTCATTCCTAGTACTTGGTTGAAAACCCTTTGTTGGCAATGACTGCCTGAAGTCTTGAACTCATGGACATCACCAGGCGGTGTGTTTCCTCCTTTTTGATGCTCTGCCAGGTTTTCACTGCAGTGGTTTTCAGTTGCTGTTTGTTTGTGGGCCTTTCTGTCTGAAGTTTAGTCTTTAACAAGTGAAATGCATGCTCAATTGGGTTGAGATCAGGTGACTGACTTGGCCATTCAATAATATTCCACTTCTTTGCTTTAATAAACTCCTGGGTTGCTTTGGATTTATGTTTTGGGCTGTTAGGCGTCAGGTTTCTGCGTCTGCTCTGCAGGAATCCACACCCTTACATTCTGCGGTCTCTTGCTGTTTATCTACCGCAGAGGAGATTGCCTTGCAGCAAATCTCTCCAGGGGCTAAGTCCCTCTGTCCTCCTACTGAGCATGCTCATGAGACGATTTCCCATTGGAGATCGGGAGTCATGTGCTCAGGTCCTGCTGCAAATCTCATTGGTCCATCTCGGAGATCTGGAAGCTTACGGAAGGTCCCGGCTGCTATAAAAAGCACGCATGGCCGTTCCGCCATGCGCTAGTATAGTCTCTAGTTGCTACTGTGTGAATGATGATGGATGTATGATTCTGGTGAATGACTCATTTGAAACCCCTTCCCTCTGCTATTACGTATGTGGACAGGGACTAAGTTCAAAGTCTGCGCCAGCGCGCCACTACTACATCATCCACAGTTGCTAGCGTCTAACATTGCGCTTGAGTACTAGCTTTGTTGTCTAGCGGCAGAGTCCTACGCTGCGCTGCAGTTGCAGCCCTCCTTGGCGTCCACAGTTGCGACGTCGCACGCACGGTAGGTCTAAACGGAGGCAGTTCCGCTGTCTTTGGCTCTGCTCCTGTGACCAGATACCGTGTGTGCATTTACTCTGAGTACTGTGACTCCAACAGGCTCAGCCTTATTGTATTCTTCTTTGTTGGCACCTCTGTGACTTAACAGAGATTGCTCTGCGCACCTGGGTGACGGTTAACCCACGTGCGCATTTCCGCCATATTGCTTGCCTGCCACCACTTAGCAGCAGTCATATCACCTACTGGACGGTGGACCCCGAGCGGCAAACGCACTTTATTATTTATTTTTATTTAGTGCGTTCCGCCGTTCCTAACATTATACTAGCACTAGGGTCTGGCTAGTGATGGCAGAACAGCAGCAACTCTTACAGTATATTCGGCAGCTGGAGGGCCGGTTGCCTACTCTTGAGAGTGCTATCTCAGCTGCGAAATCCACTGAAGCTGCTGTAAAGGCAATCACAGATGCGGTTTCACGTATGTCCACGTCCTCCCACGCGCCGACAGTTACCCGCCTCCCGTTGCCCGATAAATTTTCTGGCAATGGCGCCTCCTGTAGGGGTTTCGTCAGCCAGTGTCCTATCCAGCTGGAGTTACTGGCTGCGCGATTCCCTACAGAACGGGCCAAGGTGGGGTTTATTGTTTCCCTTCTGTCGGGCAAGGTGTTGGAGTGGGCTACGCCACTATGGGAGCATTCGGACCGCTGCTCAGTTTTAACAGCTATTAAGCAGGTCTTCCTGGGACCACGGGTCACGCACGACACCTCTCTTCAGCTACTTGCTTTGACTCAGGGATCCCTCTCGGTTAGTCAGTATGCCGTTCGTTTTCGGACACTGGCTTCCGAGCTGGAGTGGTCTGACAAAGCCCTCATCCCTGTGTTTTGGAGAGGTTTGGCGGAGCATGTTAAGGATGCTCTCTCTACCAGAGAGGTTCCTGCAAGTTTGGAAGAGCTGATTGCCATTTCCACCGGCATTGATCTCCGTTTTTCAGAGAACGGCCTGGAGCGTGCTCAATCCAAACGGAAGGTTACCTCGGCTCCCAACTTTTTTGAGCCTCTGGAACCACCCGAGCCTGAGACTCCGCTCCCAGAGCCCATGGATGTGTCTTGCGTCGTTCTCGAGGTGCGTCCGGCACAAAACTCCATTTGCGGTTACCATTGTCAACACGCTGTTTCTCAGGACAACAGTGCCCCGCAATGGCCAAACTCTGTGCCGCTGGGCAAGACCTTTGTCCCTCCCCGCCTTCGGCCGAGGGTTCTCGCGTGGGCACACGCCTCCAGGAGGGGTGGTCACTGTGGCTACATGCAGACCACAAAACTCCTGGCGGGGTCGTATTGGTGGCCGCACAGGGCTCGGGACGTTAAAAAGTATATTCGGGCCTGCGCCTTTTGTGCTCGGAATAGCTTCCTTAAACAGAGAGTGGAGATGCCAGCCGACACACTGCAGCGTTCCACTTTAGCCTCTGCTCCTGGCGATTTTGCCGCCCCCGTTGTCTCCCAGGCGTCCCTTCTCAAATCTGGCGACCTTGCTGCCTCTGATGCCTTCCACGTGTCAC
The DNA here is from genome assembly GCF_039654945.1 of Dendrobates tinctorius. Classification (NCBI taxonomy): domain Eukaryota; kingdom Metazoa; phylum Chordata; class Amphibia; order Anura; family Dendrobatidae; genus Dendrobates; species Dendrobates tinctorius. Next base: position 15,121,420 of record NW_027361694.1, read on the forward strand.
GGTTTTCCTTGTCACCTACCGGGACATCAGACTTGCCTTCGGACGGGTCTGAGGCCTATGCCCCTGACGGGCACAAGGTGGTGGATCGAAAGGCTCAGGGAGGAGGGGGCCCTAGGAGGGGGGTAATGTTAGGTGTCAGGTTTCTGCGTCTGCTCTGCAGGAATCCAGACCCTTACATTCTGCGGTCTCTTGCTGTTTATCTACCGCAGAGGAGATTGCCTTGCAGCAAATCTCTCCAGGGGCTAAGTCCATCTGTCCTCCTACTGAGCATGCTCATGAGACGATATCCCATTGGAGATCGGGAGTCATGTGCTCAGGTCCTGCTCCAGATCTCATTGGTCCATCTCGGAAATCTGGAAGCTTCCGGAAGGTCCCGGCTGCTATAGAAAGCGTGCATGGCCGTTCCGCCATGCACTGGTATAGTCTCTACTTGCTACTGTGTGAATGATGATGGATGTATGATTCTGGTGAATGACTCATTTGAAACCCCTTCCCTCTGATATTACGTATGTGGACGGGGACTAAGCTCAGAGTCAGCGCCAGCACGCCACTACTACATCATCCACAGTTGCTAGCGTCTGACATTGCGCTTGCGTACTAGCTTTGTCGTCTAGCGGCAGTGTCCTACGCCGCGCTGCAATTGCAGCCCTCCTTGGCGTCCGCAGTTGCGACGTCGCACGCACGGTAGGTCTAGACGGATGCAGTTCCGCTGTCTTTGGCTCTGCTCCGGTGACCAGATACCGTGTGTGCATTTACTCTGAGTACTGTGACTCCAAAAGGCTCAGCCTTATTGTATTTGTCTTTGTTGGCACCTCTGTGACTTAACAGATTGCTCTGTGCACCTGGGTGACGTTAACCGACGTGCGCATTTCAGCCATATTGCTTGCCTGCCACCACTTAGCAGCAGTCATATCACCTACTGCACGGAGGAGTCCGAGCGGCGAATGCACTTTATTATTTATTTTTATTTAGTGCGTTCCGCCGTTCCTAACAGGGTCATTGTCCATCTGTAGTATGAAACGACGACCAATCAGTCTGGCTGCATTCGGCTGGATCTGAGCACACAGTATGGCTCTGAGTACCTCAGAATTCATTCGGCTGCTTCTGTCCTGTGTCACACCTTCAATAAACACTAGTGACTCAGTGCCACTGGCAGCCATGCATGCCCAAGCCATCACACTGCCTCCTCTGTGTTTTACAGATGATGTGGTATGCTTTGGATCATGAGCTGTACCATGCCTTTGCATACTTTTTTCTTTCCATCATTCTGGTAGAGGTTGATCTTGGTTTCATCTGTCCAAAGAATGTTCTTCCAGAACTGTGCTGGCTTTTTTAGATGCTTTTTTAGCAAAGCCCAGTATAGCCTTTTGATTCTTGATGCTTATGAGTGGCTTGCACCGTGCAGTGAACCCTCTGTATTTACTTTCATGCAGTCTTCTCTTTATGGTAGATTTGGATATTGATACGCCTACCTCCTGGAGAGTGTTGTTCACTTGGTTGACTGTTGTGAAGGGGTTTCTCTTCACCATCGAGATTATTCTGCGATCATCCACTACTGTTGTCTTCCGTGGGCGCCCAGGTCTTTTTGCATTGATGAGTTCACCAGTGCTTTCTTTATTTCTCAGGATGTACCAAACTGTAGATTTTGCCACTCCTAATGTTGTAGTAATTTCTTGGATGGGTTTTTTCTGTTTTTGCAGCTTAAGGATGGCTTGTTTCACCTGCATGGAGAGCTCCTTTGACCGCATGTTTCCTTCACAGCAAAACCTTACAAATGCAAGCACCACACCTCAAATCAACTCCAGGCCTTTTATCTGCTTAACTGAGAATGACATAACGAAGGGATTGCCCACACCTGTCCATGAAATAGCCTTGGAGTCAATTGTCCAATTACTTTTGGTCCCTTTAAAAACAGAGTGGCACATGTTAAGGTGCTGAAACTCCTAAAATCTTCATCCAATTTTAATGTGGATACCCTCAAATGAAAGCTGAAAGTCTGAACTTCAACTGCATCTGAATTGTTTTGTTTAAAATTCATTGTGGTAATGTCTAGAACCAAAATTAGAAAAATGTTGTCTCTGTCCAAATATATATGGACCTAACTGTATATGATTCTTAAAATTTGTTATTACATGTAGCACATCTTTTGGCTCTCTTTATTGCAAACGTACCAGACCCTTTAGGGGCTCCTTTGTCCCACAACAAATCAAGATAGGGAACACTAAAGTTTACTGGACTTTACTAGACGAATAACACCACTCTACTACACTTACATGACTCAGGAATTGCTCAGAAGGCACTCCCAAATGGGCAAGATTAGTTCCCTCCATAGAGCCAGTAGTTGCACAAAAGTCCTATTGCAGATCAGCAAATATATATGATCTGACGCCCATTCAATTAACACCGTGCCCTCCAGTAATCGTGCTCCCCGTTTCGTGTGCAGTCCACGCTGGAACACTTGTCAAGCCTGTAGATCTTTGCACTGCCTCTCCGAGAAACCAGAAGTTCCATCCAGAAAAGCACGTATCTAATAGGTCACCAGAAGCTAAGGAATGTGAGCTCTGGGGGGCATAGAGAGAATCAGCTGAAACCAGGAGCCTCGTCCTGTTCGACTAGTCAGGCTGAGGGACTTCTACCCAGATCGGTGTCAGCCACAAAACTCTTGACAGGAGGAAAGAAAGGACGTATCCCCCTGATCCTACTGAGCCCGTCATGAATGGTAAGCTTTATGCATATGTGCACCTCTCATGCATCTATCCTCCTAGGGACTGGGAAAAACACTGGTATGTGAGGGCAGGAGGGGATATTAAACCACTTGTGTGTTTTACTGTCCCAACAGAGTATAGAAGAACTACCTCTTGGTGTGTTTTCAGGAAAAGGAGAGGTCATGTGCACAACCACACTGAACAACATGAGTATGAGTGCTATCTGTCAAAACTATGGATAGTTCTCGCCCGATTTATAAAGTTGTGTATATGAGCCCTAGTAATAAGGAAAAAGGTGTAACAGGACACAAAAACATAATAATGAAAAAAGTCTTGCTGTTTCATCCTATTAAGTATCCATCAATAATGAAAAGAATGAGCCACATAAAGTAAAACTATGTAAGGCACAAAAATAGCATATCATTAAAGACATCAGTCAATGAAGTGAAGCCTCTTCAAATAAATATATACGTAAAAAGTATAGTTTTATAAAAATACAAAAAGTAACCACAGTAACAGATGGAAATAGATCACATTCTCCATATATTTCATTTTTATATACACATAAAAAATGAAAAAAAATAAAAATAAACATAATTCCTAAAACAGATCCCCTAGCTTAATGTGTATCACCTCAAGTACAACAAAAGCCAGAGCCAACACAGGAACGAAAGAAATTTAAGGGCCAACAACAACTTTTTCTTCTACAGATAAGTAGCATGTAGAAGGTGAGTTTTCTAGCTTCTTTCACTTGATGTTGGTGCTGTGTGGCAGCCATTGCTGCTGTGATATTGTATCTGTGATCATGACTAAGGGTGAGTGTTGACCTGAAATGCGTAGATGTGACCGTTACATCGATGATAGACCACCTGTCATTGTGAATTTTTAAGTCCTGTGTATGGATTTTATCTAAATAGAGAAGGATCTGTTCGTGAAGCTGGATTATTTCTTCATTTATTGTGTCTGTGAGGCGCTGTGACCTGGAATCATGGGGACTCAGCCTCCCAGCATCGGTGCAGTTACGTACAAGGTTACCTGCCCTGGTACACGGCGCCACACCTTTCAGGCTAAGGACCCGATGAGAGGTTCACCGTGACGTGGTAGTGGGCTTCATGCAGTACGATCACAATGTTAAACTAAGAACTTCATATTCAGTTTTGTAAATTCTTGCCTGGTGAAATTAGATCAGTGTATGATTTTTGGAGGTTGCCATACTGTGGCATTTGACTTTTTTTGCACACTGATAGACTTGAATGGCCGAGTCTCATTTGATTCATGGAAGAAACTAGCGTATGCTGCAAATTTTTTTTTCATACACAGATTCAGATAAGGAAACAAAATTGTTCGACTGTATAGCACTCGGTCCAAAAATACGGTTGTGTGCACAAGTCCTTATAGAGATTAAGAAAACTGTTGTCGGTACTTAGTCCTGACATGATGAAAAGAAATAGTGAGCAGCTCAACTCTCTCTGTACAACAGAGTCGCCCTCTCATGTGGGTGTGAGTTATTTGGAAAGCTTAGATAAGTAGAACTTATCCCGTCTGTTAGATCAGCTCTACTGCCCTTCGAGTGAAGAAACCTTTTCAATTAGGACTTAAAATACACTTGGAAAGGTGTTTCTATCATGAGGAGTGAATTAAACATGCCTAGCATTTTGTATTTAAATTTAGATTAACCATGCGAAAAACTTAAAACTTCTGGAGTATGTGTAAAAGGTTAAAGATTACAAAGGAAAAGCATGCATGACATACATCACAGACTGAAAACTATATACCATATATACTCGTGTATAAGCCGACCCAAGTATAAGCCGACCCCCCTGGGAAAACTTATTGACTTGAGTATAAGCCTAGGGTGGAAAATGCAGCAGCTACTCGTAAATTTCAAAAATAAAAATAGATACCAATAAAAGTAAAATTAATTGAGACATCAGTAGGTTAAATGTTTTGAATATCCACATTGAATCAGGAGCCCCATATAATGCTCCATACAGTTCATGATGGCCTCATAAGATGCTCCATACAAAATACACCCCATATAATGCTGCACAAAGGTTAATAATGGCCCCCTGAGATGTTCCATAGAATAATATGTCCCATATGCTGCTCCATAAAGATTATGGCCCCATAAGATGTTCCATAGATTATGCCCCATAAGATGCTCCATAAATTATGCCCCATAGATTATGCCCCATATGCTGCCCCATAAGATGCTCCATAGATTATGCCCCATATGCTGCCCCATAAGATGCTCCACAGATTATGCCCCATATGCTGCCCCATAAGATGCTCCATAGATTATGCCCCAGCTCTGCTCCAAAAAGGTTATGGCCCCATATGCTACTGCGAATAAAAAAAAATGACATACTCACCTCTCATCGCTGGGGGCCAGGTGCCGGTGTCATGAGCAGGTGGGAACCCCAGCGCGCTATGGGGGACAGGTGCCGGTGTCACCGCTGTCTCAGGGCTCTGGCACCTGCAATATTCACCTGTCCCCGTTCCTCCGCCGCGCGCCGCTCTGTCTTCCGGGTCCCTCTGTCAGTGACTGTTCAAGCAGAGGGTGAGACCCACACTATTTCATTGCGCCCTCTGACCTGAACATCACAGCCATAGAACGCGGAGGACAGAGCGGTGCGCAGCGGTGGAACGAGGACAGGTGAATATCGCATATACTTACTCCCTCCTGGCGCGGTCTCTGCAGCCCCTTCTCTCACGGTCTCGGGCAGCTCTTCCTTCAGCGATCACGTGGTACCACTCAATAAAGTCATGAATATGCGCATATTCATGACTTTAATGAGTGGAACCATGTGACCGCTGAACACAGGTGGCGGAGGCTGTTATGAATGGGTCACTGAGGAGATTAGCAGGCCAGGCTAAGCCACAGAAAACCAGAGAGGTTGGTAACTAAGCAGATGCAGACCCCTGATCCTGTCCACACAACTAGCAGTAGCCGTGGAGCGTATCTACGATGAACCTAGATGCCTCGGCACAGCCGGAGAGCTAACTAAGCCTAAAGCAAGAAAGGGGAAATCTAAACTGCCCCAGAGCAGACCCCAAAGGAATAGACAGCCCCCAAACATATATTCACGGTGAAACAAGATGAAAACACAAACGCAGGCAGAAAAATAGACTGAGCAAACGATGGGGCCCATACTGACTAGACGAGACAGGAAAGGAAAGACACTGTCTGCAATCACGCAAAAAACCCAGCAAAAAGTCCAAAAGTCTGATGCACAAAAACACTGAAGTCACACGACTTCGCCCACTATATCAGCACTTTGGTATATTCTAAAAGCAAAGCAAAAAGACCAATATAAAAGGGGACAAAACAAACTGGCACATGCAGTAACATATGGGCGGTGATTCAGCAGAGCCCCAGCCAGAGCCAACTGACCCGCACAAAGCAGAGATAAACAAAACCAGATCAAATGCAAACAGAATAGCAAATCAACCACTTAGCTGAACATGCAGGGAAAGAGCAAGAGACATCAGACCTCAGGAGGCACAGGAAGAAAATCACCAGCAAGGATAGCGAGAGTCAGCTGTCTTAAATCCCAATCAGAAACTCCAGATCTCCAATCGTCTTCCTCATTATCAGGTGGCAAGCCTCTGTCAATCAGATCAGCTCCACTACCTCCAGTAACCACCAGAGGGAGCCCAGAAAGAGAATTCTCAATCTGACCAGCTCCACTATCTTCAGTAATCACCAGAGAGAAGCCAGAGAGAGAATTTGCAACAGGAGACCTTGGGAGAAGCAGGGGGGCTGCAGAGACGTGCCAGGAGGGGGTAAGTATGATCTCACACCCCCGCTCCCCCTCCCCCGCCAACCCCCTGGTGTATATGACTCGATTATAAGCCGAGAGGGGGACTTTCAGCCCAAAATAATGGGCTGAAAATCTCGACTTATACTCGAGTATATAGGTATATGAATTTTGACATATTGTACATGTAAAAAAAAGAGTTACTGTGCTCTTACTGTAGCAGTTAGATAGGATATGAATGCAAATATTATAGACAGATGAGTAGACACTATATGTATTTTTATAAATGGGGACTTACCACACCACTTAGAGCAACCACCAGCATATAGGGACTTGATGTCAGGAGCTAAAAAAGGTCAATAAAAGTGTCAGAATAGTAACTCAATCACTGAACTCATTTTCTTAAAACGACAAAGATGTCACAATGCAGCAAAATATTCAAATGCAGAAAAGTGTAAATACACACCTAGCCATACAAATTTAATGACTTTTACTTTTTTATAGGGAACTGATCAGTAACATTCCCCATGTGCCAGGAAACATAGTGCAGGATAGTGCGCTATAAAACATTGCCAAGGATACCTAATTCCGCGCTGCCACCAATGTATAGAAGTTTGGCTTTTATTGATATGTAAATTATGGCGTTCACTTACAGTATATGGCTCCGATTCACTTCTCTCTCTGGCACGGCTCCCCGACTTCTTGATTGATAGTGGAGAGGCTAGGTCACATTATGCAGAAAAGTCTCTGCCTACACTGTTAATTAAAGGGGGTTTTACACATAGCGATATCGCTATAGCATCACCGATTTTGTGACGTTATAGCGATATCGCTAGCGATATCGCTATGTGTGATACTTACCTCCGACCGGCTCCCCCGCTGTCCATCGCTGATCGCGCGAGAATGTCCGGCTCCATTTCTCGTCGGGCGCTTCCTGCTGTGACGACGAGCGACGCGTGGAGGTGGGCGGGAGGACGTCAGGATCGCTGAGTGTGAAAGGTGAGTATTGTGCGCTGCGTCACTGCTGCATCGCTGGTGAGTCTGCCTGTGTGACAGCTCACTAGCGATCATTTAGCGATGCACCAGCGATCCTGACCGGGGTGGATCGCTGGTCGGATCGCTGGTGCATCGCTAAATGTAAAGGGGCCTTAAGGGTCAGGAGTTGTGATGAGCGAGTGTGCTTGTTACTCGAGTTTTCCGAGCATGCTTGGGTGTTCTCAGAGTATCTTGGGCGTGCTCGTAGATTATGTTTGTGTCTCCTCAGCTGCATGATTTGCGGCTCCTAGACAACCTGAACACATGCAAGGATTGCCTGTTTGTTAGGGAATCCCCACATGTATTCAAGCTGTCTAGCTGCCGCAAATCATGCAGCGGCAGAGACACAAACAATCTACAAGCACACCCAAGATACTCGGAGAACACCCGAGCATGTGTAAAGAGGAGAACCGGGCCGTGGGTACCTGTCCTGTGCCAGGTCTGTAACTGTCGGGACTGTCTCCTCTGTTGTCCGGGGGAAAGAGTAAGAGACAGAACAGACCTTTGCACCCAGGAACAGGGGGTGTGGCTAAGCGGCAGCAGCCACAGCACGTGTGGAAGCAGTCAGTGTTGGGGGGGAACAGGCAGCAAGCAGCACAGTGAGAGGTGGGTCACCGGTGACCCATAGATCATTCAGAGATCCATAATTAACTTCTGGAGTGAGTTTGCTGCACTGAAAGTAAAGAGGCCGAATAATACTGCACGCACCACTTTTCAGTTCTTGAATTTCCACAAAAATTTAAAATAACCAATAAATTTAGTTCAACTTCACAATTGTGTCCCACTTGTTGTTGATTCTTCACCAAAAGTTTACATTTGGTATCTTTATATTTGAAGCATGATATGTGGGAAAAGGTTGAAAAGTTCCAGGGGGCCGAATACTTTCACAAGGCACGTTATATACAGTACATGTGGGAAAACAGTCCCTAGAAAAAAGCAAAATTTATTCATGTGTACTTTTGGGTGTGCGCCTTTAAATGCATGGATCTTTTCCTCTTTTTCATTGCATGCTACTCTCTGCATTGTGCAGCACCCCGGTACGTAATTAGATTCTATTTTATATACACCGTTAAGTAGTGCTCCCTATTTCTTTAATATTCCACAGTAGCTGACAGAGCGAGGTGCTGTGCGCTTTGTGATTGTGAGTACAGTGCATGTGCTCCATAGAGAAAACCGGGTGCTGGACAGACGTTTGCGGCCCACCTTGACAGTATCTACCTGCCCGCTCGCGTTGGACCCTGATAGTGCTGTGGCCTTGTTTGTTCCAGCCGCATAAACTGTGTGCAGAATTATTAGGCAAGTTGTATTTGAGAGGATTCTTTTAATTATTGAATAACAACTATGTTCTCAAGCAACCCAAAAGACTCATAAATATCAAAGCTTAATATTTTTGGAAGTTGGAGTGGGTTTTTTTTTTTTTTTTACGATTTGGCTATCTTAGGCCTGTTTCACACATCATTTTTTTTGGTCAGTCAAAATCCGCTAAAATGGCGGATAACGGATCCGTTCCTGTACTGATCACAACGTTTGTCACCGTCAAAGGAAGAATTTTAAAGGAACCGCTGCCTGGGGGGGAGGAGAGGGAGAGGGAGAGGGGGAGAGGGAAAGGGGGAGAGGGGGAGAGAGAGAATTTTTCAGCAGCCAGAACAGAGTTTAGGGTTAAATTTGCGGCTGAGTGAAGTCTTTCGGGCATGCGCAGTGACAAATGCGGATCCGGCCGCCCGAAAAAACGTTGCATGGTCCGTTCAGGCACGTCGGTGGACGTCAAAATTTTGGCGGATCCGCTAAAAAACGGATCCAACGGATGGCCATCTGTCAAGATCCGCCGGTAATGCAACTCAATGGGGGAAAAAAACGGATCCGCCAAGAAAAATGGCGGATCCGTTTTTTTGGAAAAACGGCGGATTTTGACTGATGGACAAAAACGGATGTGTGAAACAGGCCTTAGGAGGATATCTTTTTTCAGGTAACTATTACTGTGCAGAATTATTAGGCAACTTAATAAAAAACAAATATATACCCATCTCACTTGTTTATTTTCACCAGGTAAACCAATATAACAACACAAAATTTAGAAATAAACATTTCTGACATTCAAAAACAAAAAAATCAGTGACCAATATAGCCACCTTTCTTTACGATGACACTCAAAAACCTTCCATCCATAGATTCTGTCAGTTGCTTGATCTGTTTACGATCAACATTGCGTGCAGCAGCCACCACAGCCTCCCAGACAATGTTCCAAGAGGTGTACTGTTTTCCCTCCCTGTAGATCTCACATTTTATGAGGGACCACAGGTTCTCTAAGGGGTTCAGATCAGGTGAACAACGGGGCCATGTCATTATTTTTTCTTCTTTTAGACCTTTCCTGGCCAGCCACGCTGTGGAGTATTTGGATGCATGTGATGGAGCATTGTCCTGCATGAAAATCATGTTTTTCTTGATCGATACCAACTTCTTCCTGTACCAATGCTTGAAGAAGGTGTCTTCCAGAAACTGACAGTAGGTCTGGGAGTTGAGCTTCACATTATCCTCAACCCGAAAAGGTCCCACAAGTTCATTTTTGATGATACCAGCCCATACCAGTACCCCACCTCCACCTTGCTGGCGTCTGAGTCGGAGTGGAGCTCTCTGCCTTTTACTGATCCAGCCTCAGGCCCATCCTTCTGGCCCATCAAGAGTCACTCTCATTACATCAGTCCATAAAACCTTAGAAAAATCAATCTTAAGATATTTCTTGGCCCAGTCTTGACGTTTTATCTTATGTTTCTTGTTCAAAGGTGGTCATTTTTCAGCCTTCCTTACCTTGGCCATGTCCCTGAGCATGAAAAGGAGGATGAATGAACTCATGGAGATCAACATCCGACACTGCGGAGACACCATCACGTGTTTCTCAACGCAGTGATTCTAGAGCACTGCCCCCATCCCTTATGGGAAATATGTAAAACATGCAAAACAGAAGCCGCGGAGACACCATCACATGTTTCTCAACGCAAGCAATGACCAGCCAGGTCTTTGTCCGGGAAGGAACAACCACGGGAAGGGCAGTCTCCAATGAAGGAAACCACCTATGCCAAAACATGGTATCCATCCACATACAGCTGTTTCGGGGTATTGCCCCTCATCAGTGTGGAGTAGGAAACTGGCTGGTAGGAGCAATGCCTAGTAAAAAGACTATGAAAAGGAGGATGAATGAACTCATGGAGATCAACATCCGACACTGCGGAGACACCATCACGTGTTTCTCAACGCAGTGATTCTAGAGCACTGCCCCCATCCCTTATGGGAAATATGTAAAACATGCAAAACAGAAGCCGCGGAGACACCATCACATGTTTCTCAACGCAAGCAATGACCAGCCAGGTCTTTGTCCGGGAAGGAACAACCACGGGAAGGGCAGTCTCCAATGAAGGAAACCACCTATGCCAAAACATGGTATACATCCACATACAGCTGTTTCGGGGTATTGCCCCTCATCAGTGTGGAGTAGGAAACTGGCTGGTTTCCTTCATTGGAGACTGCCCTTCCCGTGGTTGTTCCTTCCCGGACAAAGACCTGGCTGGTCATTGCTTGCGTTGAGAAACATGTGATGGTGTCTCCGCGGCTTCTGTTTTGCATGTCCCTGAGCATGGCACACCTTGCGCTTTTTGATACTCCAGTAACGTTGCAGCTCTGAAATATGGCAAAACTGGTGGCAAATGGCATCTTGGCAGCTTCACGCTTGATTTTCCTCAATTCATGGGCAGTTATTTTGCACCTTTTTTTATCAATACGCTTCTTGCGACCCTTTTGGCTATTTGCCATGAAACGCTTGATTGTTCGGTGATCACGTTTCAAAAGTTTGGCAATTTCAAGACTGCTGCATCCCTCTGAAAGACTTCTCACAATTTTTGACTTTTCAGGGTCCGTCAAATCTTTCTTCAGACCCATTTTGCCAAAGGAAAGGAAGTTGCCTAAAAATAAGCACACCTTATATAGGGTTTTGATGTCATTAGACCACACCCCTCCTCATTACAGAGATGCAAATCACCTGATTTACATAATTGGCAGTTGGCTTTCAAGCCTATACAGATTGCAGTAGGACAACATGTATAAAAGGATGATGTGATCAAAATACTCATTTGCCTAATAATTCTGCACACAGTGTATGTTTATGGACTAGGGGTTCAGTGAAATGTGCCAGAGACCGACCGCTGCCGCCAGATGACCGACCGCTGTTAGCAACAAAACCATATTGGACAAGCACCGCACCAGCCGTTGTTGGCGCTACAAACTCCCAAGTAGTATCTGCCATTTGTGGAACTTCGGACGCGATAAGTGTACAAAAGAACTGCCGTTACCTAGTTCATTAAGTCTGTATATCTTTTTTTTGCAATTGGACTGTTTATTCCCCTGTTTAACCCATCCTCTCCCTGTGAGTTAACCTGTTCAACTAAAACAGTAAGAATTGTTAACCCTTGCTCTGCCTCCTGCCTGTCACTGCATCCCGACCCTGCTCACACTTGGCATAGTCGGCAGGATGCAGTCCACAGGCTCAGAAGAGACAGACCAAGCGGCCATGGGTGCCCCAAGGGCCAATATACTACTGGGAGCCATGCTGAGCAACCTCCCAAAGTTCACAGGGAGCAACACTTTACTATGTGACAGGACTGAGCGGGTCAAGTGCATGTTGAGGATGCACCCCATGACCCGAGCGAGGCAGGCAGAGATTGCCATGATGGTCCTGGATGGAGAAGCAAGGTGCTCTGTGATGTTCCGGCCACCACTTGAGCAAAACACCTTTACCAAGGTGTTACAAATCCTAGAGGAAACGCACTGGGACACTACGGACGTCCGGTAACTGTGCATGCGCTTGTTAGTCATTTCCAAAGGGAGGGGGAGTCGGTGACATAATTCATGAATGTGCTGCTGGAGATCCACGCTGCAATCGCTAAGCAGGATGACGTAGGTGTAGGACCTCCTGATATAATTTTGAGAGACCAGTTAGTAGCAAGTTTTAGGGATGCGCTGCTTAAACAGGCTCTGCGGAAGTGCTTGAGGGTTAATCCGCGTATGTCTTTTCTGGAGGTTGGGGCGGAGGAGCGCACGTGTGAGCAGAAGCAGGGGGTGACAGCCCTGGCTGGGAAGGTACGGAGCGGGGAGGTATCCGTTCTGTTTGCAACTGAACCAAGTAGGGTGAGCAAAATCCGGAAGGAAATCCAGGATAGGCGAGAAGAATGGTCTGACTTAATGAAGAAACCTCCAATAACCCTGGGCCCCTCCAGAGGCAGAACTGATCCCGAGCCTCACCAGGAAAAGAGACAACCTCGCACAGAAAGATGGCTGATCTGTTTCACAAGTGGGGACATTGGACATTACGTCGAGATCCCCCAACCGCCGTCCGTTAAACTAGTGGGCTCCGTGGCTGGGGAACGCTGCCCAGAGCCTGAGCAGTCAAGAAGAAGAAAAGGAAGTCCCACAAGTTAAGTTTCTCTAAGCAGTCTCATATGGGCCGAAATGGATGGTCGGGCCGTCTGCTGTTTAGTTGATACTGGTTCTCAAGTAACCACTATGCCCGAGACTTATTTCAGACGTCATTTTCCCGAGGCAACATGGCCTGAATGGGGCCCAATAATCAAATTGTCGGCGGCCAATCAATTGCACATCCCGGTCGCAGGAGTGGTCTGGATGCAAATCACTGTGTGCGGCAAAGATGTGGGCCGGAAAGGAGTCGTGTTAACCGCCAGGGACCCAGGCAATGGTTCCACTGTGACTCTAGGAATGAACTTGTTGAAAGAACTTGGGAGCATCCAGGTAAATGAGTCGGCAGATGTGTTCCTGAATCGTTGAAGCCCTCACACCCTCCAGAGAAAAGTGTTTCAACAGTTGATACTGAAAGACACGTCAAGTGAAGGAAAAACATTGGGGAAGGTGGTCATTCCGGCTGCTGCCAACCTCGTTTTACCGCCAGGTCAGACTGTGCTCACTCTGCCCATTCGAGCCTGTACCCCTTTTGTAGTAGAAGTCCACGTAGAGCCAGCTCTAATGGAACAACTACCTCAAGGGGTCCTCATTGCAGGGACGCTGGCCACTGTTCACAACGGAAATGTGCCAGTGCAATGTGTCAACCTAGGAGAGGACAATCTTACGCTACCGCCCAAGAGTGAAGTAGCACAGATAATGGGTATGCCGGAAGAGATGATACCACCAGAGGCCGTTCAACTGACAGTGAAACAAGGGGATCCCTCGACAGTGGTCATAGCGGTCTCCTCTGAGCCACCACTCAATCACCTTAAGGAAGGACGCCGAGTCCTGGAGCAGATGCGGGCTGAACTAACAGATCTCTCACCACAACAGGTACAGCACGTGGTGCTGGAGCGATACCAGGATGTTTTTCGCCCACTCAACCTGACTCCACTACTCAACCTGATTTACGCCGCACAGAACGAACAACAGCTGGAATACCACCCAATTGTTACAAACAAGACCAATCTATTTGGCAGGAACTCTCACCCGTGGAATGGCGAGTGTAAGGAGGAGAACCGGGCCGTGGGTATCTGTCCTGTGCCGGGTCTGGGACTGTCGGGGCTGTCTCAGTTGTCTGGGGGAAATAGTAAGAGACCGGACAGATATTTGCACCCGGGAACAGGGGGCGTGGCTAAGCGGTAGCAGCCACAGCGCACGCAGAAGCAGTCAATCTGCCTGTCACTGCATCCCAAACCTGCTCACACTTGCTTGGAAAACTCGAGTAAAGAGCACACTCGTTCATTACTAGTCAGGAGCAGTGCCGACAGGGAGAAGCAAAAAGATTGACTGCAAGTGCACTGATAAGACCACTAGTGCACTCGTGAACATAGTTTGCATATCAATAAAAGCTGAATTTTGATCCAATGGTGCATTGGATGGCGCTATATTGGTTAGCTTTCATAGTGCTTTATACTGCCATCATATCCCATATTATATGATCTGTCCGTTTTCCTGAATAAGTACTTGTATTTCCGGAGAAGTAACATTGATTGAATGCTTATTAGATTGTGTTGTGCTGATCAAATCAGCCACTCTGTTCTAGGATTTCATGGTTGCGGAAGTGAGGATCAGAATGATAGAACACAGAAAGATTTCATTTTTATGTTACTTGCACTTAAATATATAAAGTGGCAGGGTCTGTAGGAAATTAAGTGATGAGCTTCAGTATCTATGATGCCTATAACTGGTACCCTTAGTGCCAAAAGAACTGCAGTCTGCATGGAGCTTTTGGAAATACTTGGTTCCTTACTGCATACATTTTTTCTAAGCAAAATATAAATGGACTGAACATTTTAATTATTGTCAGCAGTATGACAGATGAAATGTTACCTACCTGTAGTCCCACTATGTACACCAAAGTTTTATTGGTGATTGGAAACCAACCAAATATGTGAGCCAATGGCACCCGTGGCATGGAACAATAAAACGGCACAAACAATGCGAATACTGGAGACAAACTGTAGAGAAAAATAACAGAAATAAATCAGCACTGGCAAATATAAGGTAACTTACATAGCTGAAACACTATTCAGACATATCGTAAAATCACCTCGACATGCGTCTGCTTACAGAGCACAAAGTAGGAATACAGGTACACAACCTCGTGACATAGAAGAGAGAATGAGGCAATTTCAAAATATAAAAGTAATGGGATCAATAAATAAAAAAATAAAATGTACCAATATACAGTAGTTTTTTCACTTCAAGAAAACCAGAATGGATTCAGCATAAATTTGCATTCCATCTTCATAAAAGCCATAGCACACAGCGTATATATGGTAGTAAAAATGTTACCTTGTATCTAGCACGGCTGCACCCCTAACCATTGCTATGGAGTGTGCCCTGCAGAAGTTCCACAGACCTCACATAGATGTGTCCAGCTGAGTGTCCCAGCTCAGTGATGGACACTCCAGGAAAACCCAAGCCAGTACTAAGGAAGGTGTGGATCTCAGGCCTGTACCAAAGCAGCTCTGTAACACCAGCTTGTAGCTTCATCTCCCTGTAAGGATCTCATGTATCATTCCAAAGACTTTGCCACTAGGTGCTTTTAAATTAAGGTGTTATAAAATACCCTAATAACACTATATAATTGCGAGCAAACTAGGATTTGTCTTCTGTTGTCACTGGCTATATGGCTAATATGTGAAGATCCCCAACAACAAAGCTTAAACTTTTATTTAATATACTTACAAACTGGACCGACACAAATGAAAACACACTGACATAAAATAAATTAACAAGCTCAAAGTCGATATTAAGATGAAATGATACTGTTGAAAAATTGTTAGATAAGCTACCTAACCCTACTCAGTACCTCAAGCCGATACTGCCTAGTCGCGTGGTTGGCACCCAAAGATACGACATTGGCGCCCCCGCTCACCAATGGCTGTCCCTAGGATGCTCTAGTAGACACTAATATAAACAACTCAATACATAGATAGGACCTGAAGTATCCCAATGTGCTTTAAAGACTGTGCCGACATGCTTATAGGACCAGATGTGCCCCCTAGTGCATACCATTATACACTGCTCAAAAAAATAAAGGTAACACTTAAACAACAGAATATAACTCCAAGTAAATCAAACTTCTGTGAAATCAAACAGTCCACTTAGGAAGGAACACTGATTGACAATCAATTTCACATGCTGTTGTGCAAATGGAATAGACAACAGATGGAAATTATTGGCAATTATCAAGACACACTCGATAAAGGAGTGGTTCTCCAGATGGGGACCACAGACCACATCTCAGTACCAATGCTTTCTGGCTGATGTTTTGGTCACTTTTGAATGTTGGTTGTGCTTTCACACTCGTGGTAGCATGAGACGGACTCTACAACCCACATAATTGGCCCAGGTAGTGCAGCTTATCCAGGATGGCACATCAATGCAAGCTGTGGCAAGAAGGTTTGCTGTGTCTATCAGCGTAGTGTCCAGAGGCTGGAGGCGCTACCAGGAGACAGGCCAGTACACCAGGAGATGTAGAGGGGGCCTTAGGAGGGCAACAACCCAGCAGCAGGACCGCTACCTCAGCCTTTATGCAAGAAGGAACAGGAGGAGCACTGCCAGAGCCCTGCAAAATGCCCTCCAGCAGGCCACAAATGTGCATGTGTCTGCACAAACGGTTAGAAACCGACTCCGTGGGGATGGTCTGAGTGCCCGACGTCCACAGATGGGGGTTGGGCTCACAGCCCAACCCCGTGCATTGATGCTTGGCATTTGCCACAGAACACCAGGATTGGCAAATTCACCACTGGCGCCCTGTGCTCTTCACAGATGAAAGCATGTTCACACTGAGCACATGTGACAGACGTGACAGAGTCTGGAGACGCCGTGGAGAGCAATCTGCTGCCTGCAACATCCTTCAGCATCACCAGTTTGGCAGTGGGTCAGTCATGGTGTGGGGTGGCATTTCTTTGGAGGGCCACATAGCCCTCCATGTGCTCGCTAGAGGTAGCCTGACTGCCATTAGGTACCGAGATGAGATCCTCAGACTCCTCGTGAGAACATATGCTGGTGCAGTTGGCCCTGGGTTCCTCCTAATGCAGGACAATGCCAGACCTCATGTGGCTGGAGTGTGTCAGCAGTTCCTGCAAGAAGAAGGCATTGAAGCTATGGACTGGCCTGCCCGTTCCCCAGACCTGAATCGGATTGAGCACATCTGGGAAATCATGTCTTGCTCCATCCAGCAACGTCACGTTGCACCACAGACTGTCCAGGAGTTGGCGGATGCTTTAGTCCAGGTCTGGGAGGAGATACCTCAGGAGACCATCCGCCGCCTCATCAGGAGCATGCCCAGGCGTTGTAGGGAGGTCATACAGGCATGTGGAGGCCACACACTACTGAGCATCATTTCCTTGTCTTGAGGCATTTCCACTGAAGTTGGATCAGTCTAATTTGATTTTCCACTTTGATTTTGAGTATCATTCCAAATCCAGACCTCCATGGGATATTAATTTTGATTTACATTGATCATTTTTATGTTTTATTGATCTCAACACATTCCTTTATGTAATGAATAAAGATTTGCAACTGGAATATTTAATTCAGTGATATCTAGGATGTGGTATTTTAGTGTTCCCTTTATTTTTTTGAGCAGTGTATATTTGATATCATATCATGCATGGAAAGGGTATGTTACTTATCAGAAAAAGGTCTTTAAATAATTGCCTCAAGGTGTTTCACCATTAAGCTAATCAGGAGGCCTGGTGCAGAGATGCCAACTCATGATATTCAGAATTAGTGAGCCCGTACTCCAGATGCCCATATTTAAATATCCCACTTCATCTATAGTCTTGGATTTTTGCATTCTGTGCAAGTGAGGGCATTGCTCAGCCTACTTGAGCAGGACATTACATTTAAAAAGAGTCCCAAGGCTGAGGTGTCCAGAGTTTAGGACCCAGTCCTTTGTCTGCCCTTATTCACACAGGTTATTCAACCTTACCATGTGTCAATTCTGCTGGTGAAATGGTTTTTATGCATTTTTTTTTAAATAAAAAACAGTGTTTCAGTGTGGAAATGCACATTTGATTTTTACATATTTAGTTACAGCAGGATTTATGATTATTTTGCTTCTTGTAGGTTTTGTTTAAAGGCTAATGTGAATATGCGTTTACATGTTGCATGTATACTAACTCAAACTCCAGCTCAATGTGTGCAATTTTTTCACATAGGATACTACACCTCCTGTGCACATGTCCGGAAGTGGCATTAATTGGCGCCACTGTGTGTTCCATGCTGGCACGTATGAGATATTCCAGCCCGCGATTGCACATGTCTGTATGTCTTTTACCCTGGCTGTGCATGTCAGGATCACATTTGATCCATTAAAGGGGTTGCACAGTCAAAACCGATAAGTCTGCAGTCAATCTGTGTGACTTCAGACTTATGAATCCACCCAGGGCAGGGAATGGGACAATGAGGGATGTGGGGGATTGGGATGAGAGGAAGGTGGACTTCTAATGGACTTATGAACAGGGGGGTGGGGTGGAGGAAGATGTTAGATATGGATGTAAAATGAATTGGGTGGTGTAGAAGGGTGCTAAGCCCGATAGTGTCCTCCCCCATATCACAATTTATTGTGATGCTATCAGGGATTTAAAATTTATTGGGGCGTGGGAGAGGAGGGGGTAAGTTGCATAGGACCCTTTATAATGAACTGAAAGGTGGGAAAAGACTCTGTTGGGGACTTGTAATGAATTGGGAGGTGGCGGAGGATACTCAGTACCTGATAGCGCCTTCTCCCACTTCCAAATTCATTATGATGCTATCAAAGACTTAAAATGAATGATGGGGACACAGGACAGGGATTAAGGCTATGTGAACACGTTTAGGATTTGCAGAAGAAAATTCTGATGCATATCCTAATGTGTTGTCAGGAAGAAAGTTGCGTAAAATACATTTATTTTTTTCACATTTTTGCCATGCCTTTGTTACGCACGGGTGAAATATGCTGCAATAATTTACATTATGCAGATATTACTCTGCTGCAAATCTGCAAGGAAAAAATAAGCAGCGTGTGCATGAGACTTCAGGGATCGCATTCACTTTTCCTGTACTATAAAAGCTTGCATATATTCCGTGTGCACATAGCCTTACAGGTAATTGGGGAGAGTCACAAACTGAATAATTTATATTATGGGGTGGCAGAGATTATACTTAATGGGGGACACAGTGCTGCTTATCACTTTATATTTTTAATGGTGCGTGGCTAATAGTATAATAATGGTGGGGTACATATCTGTATTCAGGGGGAGAGACACATGTATGATACAATGTATGTGACCTTGTTATTTTTCAGGGCCGCGATGATCATCGTGACAAGACGAGTCATGGCTGGGAGATGTCGACATGAAGGTCTGACCAGATGGAGAAGAAACAGAAGAAAGCAGCTCTAATCAGATGAGACGTCAGCGGTAAGTGGATGTAGATATTATTCTATACCTAAACTGTATTGACGAGGAGTGATCATTTTTTTTTTGTAAAATCCTTTATTCTACATTCTCACATTTGTGTGAAATGTTCGTGTGCTTCCAGGTTTTTTTTTTATCGGATCGCACACGGACTCAGAGTTTTATAGGTCCATTCACACATACATGAAAATCACGGATTTGAGAATGAGATCTGAGAGGGTCAGAGAATGTTCTGTTCTGATCCAATTTTGAGGATCAGAATAAGACATGCTCAATGCGTATGTAAAGGCGGGCAGCACACGGATACAGGGATGTAGCTTTATTATGTATAACACAGTCCCTTAGTATATTATGTACTCACTTATTATGTATAGCAAAGTCCCTTAGTAGATAGTGTACTCACTTATTGTGTATTGCACAGTCCTTTAGTATATAGTTTACTCACTTATGTATAGCACAGTCCCTTAGTATATAGTGTACTCACTTATAATGTATAACACCATCCTTAGTTACATAGTTTATTCTTTTATTATGTATAACATCATCCCTTATTGCGTAACATCATCTTTAGTTATACATGGTGCCGTCCCTTATTATATAGCTTCCTCTGCTGTTATGTACAGTGCTGTCTCTTACATAGTTTACTCTTGTTGTTTTTGTTCTTCACAGCGCCCACTTTTATTGCATAGTCCCCTCTCTTGTTAGATATAAAATGACTGCTGATGGAGCAGCCGGTGACCAGACGACCAGTCCATCAGCTCCTCCATTAGAAAAGAAGCTTTCCCATGCTCCATCAGCCATCATTGCATTATACATCTAACAAGACAGGATGGTATATAATAAAGAACAGGGCTCTATATAATCCGATATGTAAGGGACGGTGCGGTACATAACAAGAGAGAGGGCATTGTGTAATAAGGGACGGCAATATTCATAATTAAGGATACTATGTAAAATATATACATGCATGTGTGTGTCACCATAAAAGGAGGGGGGCCCCAGATACATTTCTTGCACAGGGGCCCCAAGCTGTCAGTGTCCGCTCCTGGGTTGTTCATTACTCAAAATTGACATTTGGAAGTAATGAAAGCGAGCTGCTGCTCTCTGACTTCCTCTGGATGTCAGTAACGTCCAAACGAAGGGAGCTGGAAGTAGAAGCTGATTGGCTGCAGAGGTTGGGTAAAGTTTATCATGGACGTTGCTTTAATGGTGCTGCTATTAATCTACAAGGGAGAAGGGGTTGCACGAGTAAAGGACAACTCCAACAAGAATTTTTTTTTCATACCAGAAAAAAAGGAGTCAACGAGGATTGTAAAAACCAACACTATGGATCCAAACTGAAAAAAAGATTACTTTTCATGCATCAAAAAAAAATCCCCAAAAACCTGACGTGATGCCAGCAGAATAGCAGACTTTCCAATTACAGCTTTAAACCTCTCTGACCATGCCCTCTGCTCTAATCTATTATTTATTATGTTCTGACAATTTTATTATAGCCTTTATTTAAAAAAAAAAAAAAAACTTTTCAGCTTTCACTTCCCACAATCAAGTTGTAGACAGGCTAGTGAGTTCTAACCACAAGCAGAAAAATGCTGATTATGACACTGCCGAAGACTCAGGGAAACTTGTCTTGAAATCAAAGGGAGGGAACATTTCACACCA